>NC_134277.1:26506344-27145511 GCF_949628215.1 Phalacrocorax aristotelis | reverse complement strand
GAAAGCTAAGCTGAAATAAAATGTTCCACACTTCTCTCTCCAAACAAGGTGATTTTCCTCCAGGATTTTATCAGTTTCCCCCAAGAAAGGCTGGTTTCTTCTCAAGAATAAGAGATGAGTTTCTAATACCTTTTTCTGCCTTTGAAAATGCAATCATGACATACACCATTGTGCTTATCCCACTGCACACTTTTAACAGCAATGCTTGTGACAACGCACCGCAGAGGACCCACTCCCAGAGAAACCCTCCCAAACCTGCCCAAAGAGCAGCGCTGCTCTCAAACACTGCAGTGCTTCTCCAGTCCAAGCCTCCTGCCCTCAGCAGGTTTGGGGGATGCTGACAAAGGACAAAGAGGGTTCCTGACCACCGACAAAATCCTGCCGGTTCTTCAGCGGTACTGGAGACTCGACACCAGCAGGCACACTCAAAAGCACATCAGAGCATGCTCCATACTCCAGCCTTTCAGTCCTTTAACTTTCACAGAGCACATGCTCCCCAGGTGCCCCAGTACAGGCAGGGAGCTGAACATCCACCACTAAAGGGCAGCTTCAGGTGTGATGATTTGGCCACTCTACTACTGCCTTCTGCTTAGGATCTCTGCACCTCACTGTCTCGAACACTTCTGGCACTTTCAGGAACACAGCATGCCACCCATACCAGTTTGCTCAACCTCAAGTTTACATGGCATATTTTGAAGGCTGCCATATATAAAATGGCAGATTGCAGATATAGTGGCATTTCTGGAAAGACTTAGAATTATTCTGTTTGCCCTGACTTATTCCTACAGATAAACTAATGCTCTAGTTTTTTTATGAGAAGTTAAAAACTACTCACTGAAATCAATCTGAGTGAACATACAGCCCAGGTGCTGCTACCAGGGCTAATGACCAGGGATCTTTGGCTCTTAAAGGACATTGAAAATATAACAATTGCTGTCTAGATGCACAAACCCAGCTGCGTGACAGAAAAGAATTTTAAGAAGCACACCAAGTATTTTGGAGATCTCATGTAATCTATCAGTGTCCATCTATCAAATTTCATCTTCAAGGACTGGAGATAGATGTAGGCTTTCATGCTCCCTCTGAGCCCAAACAGGGGAAAAAAGTCTCCCAGGAAGTCAAAGTCCGGAGCAAGGCGAGCTGAAACAGAGAACAGACTAGCTTTCAGAGCACCCTGACACCTGGCTGGGAGATGCCACATTCATTAGTATGGGTACACGGGCAGGGGGAGAGATTTAATTGCACATTTCAAAGCAAGTGTGACCTAAAAAGATTTAAGCAAAGTTACATTTTCTGACAAGTCATGGCAAAACCTATATAAACCCTAGACATTTGCTCAGTCATAAACTGCTTATTAAGACACTATTTTAGTTGTCAGAAGTGCGTAACTGTATTGCCTAACCCAATCAAGTTTGCCAACAATATAGCAATATAATAGCTAGGTCTGAACCACAAAAATATCCCTTAGGCTCAGTTCTCCTAAAAGATTCTCACTGAGAAGTCTAACTAGATGCAGTGGCAATTTGTTCTGACAGGAATATGGGATAGGAAAAAAATCCAGTGTTGAGACACAGCAACTGCAATGTCAGATGTATGCATTACTGTGACACTGAGTAACAAATAAGAGCATTGCCCATAAAATTGTCTTTACTGCATTTTTGCTACACAATGAAGCATTTGTACATTAAGTGACATTTTTCTGATTATCAGAAAAAGCTTTTTACAGAGCTTGCTTGACTGTGCTGAAGCTCATGGTTTTTTTCTCTCCTATTCTCCTAAACTGATTTAAAAGCAACTCTTGGTAGGGCACTAGTGAATGTATTGGATGGTTCCTCTTATTACAGGGGTATATCCCAGCTACCCCTTCCAATAACAACAGAAATCAATTATGAACATTTCCTCTCTGTTAAACCACCACCAAAAATTGCTGGCAGTAGTAAATGATATTGCTGTATTTACCTACACCAGCAAAAGAACTAGCCCCTAAATGTTTATGTAACGTCTCTGTCAGATAGAAGATGAGAAAGGCTATTGCAAATACCCCAGATTCTGGGAATACATTTACTTCCCCTAGACAGAAGGGCATTCAGTGAAAAATCTTAGAGCTTTCCTGATGTCATATTTTTTAACTGTGTCCTCCTGAAACTTGTCCCTCAGGTGTACGATAAATAACGTCTTAAAATTACAGATGCAAGTCATGTATTTTGCAGATTCAGCTGTGCCCTTTCTCCCTCCCAGTTTAGTGAGAAACTAACTTTTAAGTGATTTATTTCTAACACCAGCAATCTACAACTTTGCTGTTCTGTTGCTGGTTTCTATCATTTGCTACAAAGGTAAATAAACCAACTCCATTCAAGGTGATCCAGTGGCAAAGGTGGTCACCCTTAGTATTTTGCAGAAGGTCAAAAAAAGCCATATTCTTTTGTCGGGGAATTTACAGTAATTTTACCAGAAAGTTAAAGTAAATGTCAATATTGAATTCAGATCCTGCATGCTCTAATATGAATGGGCTTTAATTCTTGTACAAATACATATATTAATAAACAGAAACTCATGACATACAAGCCAAGAGTGGCAAATAAGGTAGTGGTGTCCTTTGGTGGGCTCTCACTGTCACAGGGGAAAACCCCCTTATCCTACAGAGACGTAACACAGCATAACTAGACCAAGTCACCACTGGATATAAAATGAAATCTCATTTATATTACATGCAACTCCAGCAAAATATACGCCAATCCTTTTCAAACCTATTTCCCAAAGCTTCTTACTACTAATGCCAGGGGAAAAGAAAAACGGGCAGCATGTATATATCCCGTGTGTGTGCATAACAGTATGCATATACACATAGAGCAGGCTAAATCTTTTTTCCTTCAAGTGAGCTATACTATAGTTTAATTGCTGCAGCAAGCTGTAGGGTGCTACTGCACTGCATGCATTGTTCAACAAGCTAAGGAAAAGTTACATTTTTTATTTCAAAGAGGAAGGGTGGTGACCTAGAAAGTTGTAAAGGAAACCACTCACGAGCTTATTTCAATACCCTTGCTAAAAACAGCCCCCTGGAATTATAAGACACTCTTCCTCATCCTGCTCAGAACAATTGGAAAATTACAGACCGTTTAAAATACATTAATTTAATAGATTAAAAAATAAAATTAATGGAGACAAAAAAAAAAAACACCCACAAAAAAAACACCAGTTCTCCCTCATGGAATTGCCCTGCTCATTTCTCTGATAGTTGTATCTGGATTTAGCTAGAGGAACACTTAAAATATGTTACAGATCCTGAGTGGTCATTCTCTCTTTTCGGTTTATCCTGAAGTCGCTGGGGGCAGGTTTAACTAAAGCCAAAACAAACACTGATTGATAGAAGCTTTGGGTTGAACAACATCAGACTGGATTTGACACAAATTGGTGAGGTTTTTTTTCCTATATGAGCAGATAAAATCTAAAATAAATGCTATATAAGCATTTTGTAAAATACAGGACAATGATAAAATTGGGTTTATGTTGCTTACTGGAATTTCTTCTACAATATAGTCATCACAGGGATTTCTGTGATAAATGTAGCATCACATTCCCTCTTAGCCCAGCATTCAATTATCTGTGCTAAACCCAGCAGGGTAGGGCATACTGTTAGCTGCACTTCAACAGGCATGGGGAGAATAAAAACAAGATGGGGAAAAAAAGTATTTGTGAAAAGATTCACTGTGTCACACAACAGAGCAGCAAACACTGCACCAGCAGACACCAACACAGCCACTTCCCCCACCTCCTGCCTTTTCAACTGATCCCTCAGTAAATGCACAGCAGCAGACACCTCGGATACAAAACAATGTGTGTCTCAACCTATCCCTGACAAAGCAGGACTTTTAAAATCTTCCAGATCCAGACTACTGCCTTCGCAATGTCTGGCCTTGTCCTCTGTATTTCAGAAGGATGCTGATTTTTCACTAATGCAGTTGTAGTGCCCGGGCAGGTAACGGGGAGCAGCATGCCAGGGAACAAGTTCGTCGGGCAGATGACTCTCCAGACACACAGAGCGAAAGCCTCCTCCAAGTGGGATCAACACAAATTTGACACTACGGTATTAGCTATAAAATCCTGCACTACTGAATCACGTGAGAGAAGAGGATTCGTTTCCAACTTCTTCTAGGAATTCCCCCATAATTTAAGGGGGAGCAGCTTATTTCCACTTTGCAGAAGGTCCAGGAATTCTGAGTAATGAAACTAATTTCTTATGAAACAGACTGGTCACGTATATCTTTTCTTTATTGCTCAGGTTTCTTTTTATAACACAGATGATGAACCCACAACTGCTAAAGCTCAATGATTACAGGCCTCATCTTAGTGATATAAAACTTGATTAATTAAATGGCCTTTGGGATATCTTGTTTTAAAACTAGAAGTTTGAAAGTTAATTCCTAAAAAAACCTGAAGGAAAGTAAAAACCGCATGGATCAAAAGTAACTCAAGTATCTTTTGCACACAGTGACCTGGAAAAGAGATGAAATTTGGAAAAGGTTCAGTTCACCCATGACAGTATAAGATTCCTCGACTAACTTTAAAACACATCTATAAAAAATATGACAGCACAGCTCCAAAGTCACCTAAGTGTCTGGCAATCCAGTGCATACTGTTTGCAAAAAGCTACAGAACAGCACTGCGGCACCAGCTAGGATTTGTAAATTTTTCTATAGGTAAATGAAGTACAAGTCTTTACACTTCACAATACCCACCTCTGAAAGCACATCCTGTTTGTTCATATGTGGCTACCATAGTAACACTGTCTATTCCTTGTAGCAGGTACCAAACTTCAGCACTTTTCTCATCAGGCCCTAGTTTAAAGGTGGACCTCTCTCACACACAGCTGGCCTCAGCCCCCCCAGGTGGGCCCCACACCAGGGCTTTCTCCCTCCAAACTATCTAATTGTATAACTTACACTCATAGAACCATTAAGGTTGGGAAAGACCATGAGGATCATCAAGTCCAACTGTCAACTCAACACTACCATGCCTCCTAAATCATGTCCCCAGATGCCACATCTACACGTTTCCTGAACACCTCCAGGGATGGTGACTCCACCACCTCTGTGGGCAGCCTGCTCCAATGTCTGACCACTCTTTCAATAAAGACATTTTTCCTAATATCCAATCTAAACCTCCCCTGATGCAGCTTGAGGCTGTTTCCTCTCATCCTATCGCTTGTTACTTGGGAGAAGAGACCAACACCCACCTCACTACAACCTCCTTTGAGGTAGTTGTAAAGAGTGACAAGGTCTCCCCTCAGCCTCCTCTTCTCCAGGCTAAACACCCCAGTTCTCTCAATCTCTCCTCTTAAGACTTGCTCTCCAGACCCTTCACCAACTTTGTTGCCCTTCTCTAGACACACGCCAGCAACTCAACATCCTTCTTGTACTGAAGGGCTCAAAACTGAACCCGGTATTTGAGATGCAGCCTCACCAGTGGCAAGTACAGGGGCACGATCACATCCCTGCTCCTGCTGGCCACGCTATTCCTGATACAAGAAGAACAGGTGTGCTTGATTATACCACAGCCTTCTACAGGTGATGCTGACCTCACCGTTGGGAATAAAACAGTTTGCCCAGTACCACCATTACTTTCAGATTGCTCATTTGACATTCAATTTACATGTTACCTTACCAGAAATGCTTCCTTTCCTCTTGATTTAGGATTCACTTTGACAGAAACCTCCTATTACTCCCCTTCTAGAAATCATGCAACGACAAACAAGCTCTGTTCTGCCTCTCCTTGTGCTCTGCACCCGCAAACAAAAACCTTGCATTCTGCAGCCGCTGGGCGGGAGCTGCGGGCCCGTGTGTGCCCGGGGCAGCAGCACGGGTCCGGTCGTGGCACACGGGGCCACCAGTCACCCCGCAGGACTAAACCCACGCACCCGGCCCGTGGCAGGACACGGCGGGGAAGCAGTTTGCTGTTCCACGTGTTGTACTGGCTTCGATCCTGACGCTGGCGGCGGGGGGGGGGGGGGGGGGGGGGGGGGCATTTACTTGTTTAAACACACCCTGAGCCACGCCGGGTGGCTCGGTGGTCTTGCTGCGGTTGCTCTCCCCGCCTGTGTCCCCACAGACCCGTCGCGCTCCCGGGCCCGCCCGCCGAGCCGGTACCTTCCTGAGGGCCGCCCGCAAGTCGCGGTGCTGCGGCGTGTCACCGAGCCGCCCTCCGTCCCACTGCCCCGAGCTGCCGCCGCGCACCGGGGCCGCGCCTCCCCGCAGCACCGAGGCCAACACCGCCCAGCGCCTGCCGCCCCGCAGCGCCATGGCCGCCACCACCGGGCCCGCTCGCTCCGCCCCGCTCCGGCGAGGGCGAGGGCCGCGGCCTGCACTGGTCGGCTCCAGCGGCGGGCCCTGCACCGCCCCGTCCCGTCCCGTCCCCTCCCTCCCTGCCTCCTCCAGCCCCTCTCCCCCCCGCAGCAAGCCACGGCAGGCTCTCGGGTTACACGCAGGTTTTCTTTAATGCCAACGAACAGCGATGAAGCAACCGGTTGATAAACGGGTGGCGAAAGCGGGCGCCGCGAAGCGAGAGGAGCCGTCCCGGCCGCGGGAGGAAGGACGGCCGCGGCGGGGAGCGGGGGACAGCCGTCCCCTGCCGAGCGACCCACGCGGGTCTCGGCTGCTCTCGGGTTGGTTTCTTTATTGTAAGAAAAAAAAAATCCGCTCCTGTGCTCGTTCAACAAGGACCGGCGGCGGTGGGGACACGCTAGTGACTCCCTACGGGTACAACACGAGTGTCTGCTCCGGTGGCAGGCGCCGGGCTCCTCCTCCTAAGCGATGACACAGCCTCCCTTCTCCTTGAAGGGGTTCTTGTCTTCGGGAACCCCCTTCACCAGCGGGTCCTCGCCCGACCGCTCCTCGATGTAGTTCTTGATCTCTTCGGAGCACTTGGACACCTCGAGTGAAAGAACAGAGAAGTGGCAGCGTTACGGCCGGGGCTCACCGTGCACGTCGGAAGAGCAAAGCAGTGAATTCACATCCTTCCTTCTCTTATTTACCTTCCTATCAAACATAAAAGGTCTGCCCACAGAGCCAGCACTAAGCACGTGGAAGGCTCAGCTTCCTTCCACTCTTTCACAGCCCGATATTCACAGAACATGAGTATCACTGGGATGTGTATGCCACTCTAACTCTGCAGCAGCTGCAGTTCCAACTTGTTAGTTTGTGTTGTGGTTTTTTTTAATTAGTCAATACAGTTTTTTTACGCTGCGGACCAAGCTCTCAGGGTCAGCACGACTATACAGTCAATGGGTTCAGGATCAGTAACTTTCAATTCCATTTCAAAGTATTTATGACTTTACATGTTTTTCCCAAACAAAGCATTCAATAATGATTTTTCAGTGGTAATACAAACTCTCACCTTATGGTCCTATAATAGCAACTATGCATCTTGAAAAGGAGTAAAGACCTGACTAGGAAAGACAATTTACTTATGGGTTACCTGGGGTTATTTTGAACAACGGTTAATAAAACAGCCTGTTGTGTTATGAGGGAACATAATATGCATAGTACTTTGCATGACGTTCATGGAGAACTAGCACTGATGTAGGTAAGCCTGCACAGAACCTGCCTGTGTAGAAGAAACGGGTTTAGTTTGTGTTCACCGAGGCAGGAGCACATGCAGCGCGTGTAGTAACGGTGTCTGCAGAGCTAGAGGATGCACAAGCAAATCCCACCAGCTCCAGAGCACCCTTGTCCACGTACATCTCTCGTTTCCCTTCCCTATGTCAGCAGGATCTGTCCTGAGGTGCTCGAATACCTGACATGTCTGAGGACACCCTCTGGGCTCTGTCCCCCCCCTCCTCCCCGCAACCCCTGCGGAGGCATAGCAGTAGGGAGTCAGCAGTAGGAACCAGCTGTTGGCCAGGCCACTACATGACTTGTATTTCTAACTTAAGGCCCCTTGGCCTCTTTGTTAAACTTTGTTTTACTCCATAGGTAAAATTATGACAAGAAAACCAATTAATTTACTCGCTGCATCACAGACCAGCAGAGAGTGACCTTGTGCAAAATCAAGCTTTAAGCCATCAGAAAGAACTTAGGGTTAATTCCCAATTAAACAGTGCATAAAATAAGGTCTAACTACCTCTAGCTGCCTTACAGCAAAGAAGAATTTGGACCTACAAATCCTATTACACATGCCTCGCTCTTCTGTGCCTTGCAAACCCTCTTCATTCAAACTGGGGCACCTTATGCCATAGTGAAGCTGTGCTCCAAAGTATATGCAGGACCAGGGTTTGTTTTACTTCAGTCAGCACTATCAGGATCTTTTCCACATATAAGAAAAAAATGTCTGCTTAAATACACATCCAGACATTTTTATTCATTCAAAAAAATACTCAAAAGGATATTTCCTCTTCGTGCTGTAAAGGTATAGGAATAGGACAAGAAAACTTTGGCTAAACGTTTTTACTTTTGGTGACAACAGAAGAGTGGCTTCTGCATTTCCCTGTCCCTGTAACACCCATACAGGCACCAGGCGACAGTGACAACTACAACACAGATTTCATTCCCACAGTGAAACTTCTGTTATAATGCACTGGTAAAATTGAGGATTTTGTCTGTGCTTTACTAGGTGATTTGAAAACATCCATTTCCCGAAAACAATCAGGCTTTTGGTTTATTCTGAAAATTTATACAAGAGTTATTATTATTAATAATAATGTAATATTATTATAATAATTATTATTACAAATCAAAATCTGTACATCCTACAGAGTATATTTTAATTGCTTGGGAACTCTCTAAGGGATCACGTAGATATCTACAGTTCTTGGATGTGGAGCCTTCAATACTGCTGGAGCTTTAGAGTATAGCATATCATCTACAACCACTGACACCTAACTGACAGCTAAAACAGAACTGTGGCTTTCTTACTTTCTGGGTTAAACACCTAGACCTGCAATGTAATTAGTGTGACAAATGCCACTGATTCTCACATATAAACGTATTTTTAGTCCTAACTAGAAGCGTTTATTTAGATGTAGTTTGCTTCTGCTGGCATGCAGAATGAGAAGGATATTAGTTTTATCACGGAGCAAGATCGGTTTCTGCACGGCTTTCAGCTATAGGAAATGTGTAAAAATACAAAAATTTCACTGGAAACTACTTTGCCTGTGGAAAGGAGCAATGACTGGAGGTAGAATGTTTCTGTCGGACGAGGCTGGACGGATCACGGCTCTGCACCAGCCGTCCTCAGGCTCCTGTCCTGTGCCCGGGCACGGCACAGCCCGGGAGGCGGGGAGCGATGCTTCCCCCGCAGCCCCGCCGGGCCGGGCCGGGCCGGGCGCGGTGCCGCAGCGAGGCTCCCCGCCGGCACGCCACCCCCTCGCCCGGCACTGCCAGATGCCAACGCGCTTGACAGAGGAGGGGAACCGAGCTCGACGCGCTCCTCCCTCGCCAGGCAGGGCCGCCTTGTGCTGGCGCTGGGCTCCGAGGAACCGCGAGGGAGGGGAACCCGAGGGGTGCCGAATGCAAGGGGAGCGGCCGCGGCCGGCGGGACCGTGCCGGCCCCTCGGGGCGACCGATCCCGGGACGCTGCGTCCCTTCCCCCTCGCTCCACAGCCACTCCCGTGAAGGACCTCCGCTCCTGCACGGTGCTATGTCGCCGTCACCGGTCCCTGCCCCAAACGGGGTGCCCAGACCCGTCGGTGCAAACTGCGGGTGTCCCAAAAGAGCCGGGGTTCCCCCGGAGCGCGGCCCCCGAAGCCCCGCTGCCCCTTCCTTCGCCCGGTCCGCCGCGGCGGGACGGGCCCCCCCGCTCCGCGCCGGGCCGCCGCGCCCGGCCCCGCCGCCCGCCCGACGTGCCCCCGGGCGCCGCACGAGCCCTCGCACCCCCGCCCGGGGAGTAACGGGCTTCTCCCCCCTCCGGCCCTGGTCCCGGCGGCCGCCCCGGCGGCCGGGCAGCCTCGGGCCCCTCTGCGCGGCCACTCACCGGCTGCCTCTCCAGCTTCACTTCTTTCCGGAGCTGCTCCACTTCCATTTTCAGTTTGTCCTTCTCGCTCAGGTCCTCGATGTTGATGGCTGGCATCGTCTACACTGCCAAAGCGCGCAGGGAGGGAGGGAGGGAGGGAGGACAAAAGGTTACCTCTGGGCAGCAAAGGCGCCGGGGCCGGAGCCCCCGGCGGGCGCGGGGCGGCGGGGCGGTGGGACGGCCGTCCCCGGCCCGCCCCCGGGCTCACTCACACGGTGCCGTCCCGTCCGGGCTGCCCCGCTGCTCGGCGGCCGCGGCCGCTTCCTCCCCGGCGCCCCTGGCACCCCTTCCCCGCCGCCGCTCCTTTAAACACGACGCTAATCCCCCCTAACCGGATTACAGCCCGCCGCCCGACCGGGCTCGCTGCCGGGGCGTTGACACGGGCCCTGCCTGCACAGGGAGGGTCCGGTCGCTCCGGCGCGGCCCCCGGGAAAGGGCGCTCGGCCCCGCCGCCGCTTCGCCCCGGCCCCCCGCGGGGCAGCCGGCGGCAGGAGCGGGGAGCTGCAGTCACCCTCCGGTGCTGGCATCTCCCCTCCAGTGCTGGGCTCTCCCCTCTGCCCCCTCTTCACCACCGCTGAGGGGCAAACGCAGCGAGATCAGCCGGGTGTTCTGGCCCATCGTTGAGGGATTTCTCCCCTGCCACCTCCTGCTCCTCCTGGCTCTCGCTATGGTTCTCCTTTGCCTGTGCCACCAGCATCCTTGGGCTCTGTGCTCCTCTGCCCGGAAGCTAAGCCAGTAGCGGGTGGTTTGCATGGACACGTTCCTCCATACCTATGCACTGAAACTACAAATGGACTGGACTAATGGTAGGGGAAGGAACCGCTCTCAGGTCAAGTGTCCTGGCAGGTGGCAAGGCCACCGGTGGTCTTGCAACTTTTGCAAGTTGCATACCTAGCAACTTTTGTTCGTAGGTATGTCTGCAAAGAAGAGTTGCAGCTCTCTATAAGAGGGTGTCTTGCCTGACCTGCACAGAGCATCTCTGGAGTAATGGAGTTATGACAGGTGTTGAGGATGGCGTACCACCTGTAAGAGCAATTATGGGTTAAAAGAAGGAAGTAGGCCATTCTTCTCCTGTGGTTGCATATACTTTTGAGGTCTAGATTCCAGAGTGCTGTGCTCTTTGGAACTGGGTGGCCCCTCCATGCGTATTTGTACAGAACCCAACACCTTTGATCCCAGCAGTTGCTTTCCTACAAACCCAGCAGAGGCAGAATCTGCAACCTGTTACACTGAACAAAGCTGCAGGCCACTACAGTGGGCCTGTATGAGTCCTGTTATCTGGCACTTCAAAGGTCCCTATAGGCATTCACTCCTCCCTCCTTCCACTTCTGGCTTTTCCCCTTAAAGACATTCCTTTCTTCTCTCCCCACTCCCCACATGTAAGCAGCTCTCTGCAGTATGTAAGATTTACATCTTCCTGCTCCAGTGCTGCTCCTATAGTGCTCTTGGGGTTTGTATTTGTTTCAGTTTAGCCAGTTCACTAAAATAAATTCCTTTCCCTCTGGCTCTTATCCACCCCCTTCCCAGCTGTTGGTATGGAATTTCTACACCCCCATAATCTACACTGGCAGCTGCATCCCCAAACCCCACCAGCTGCTGGTCCCTGGGCCAGTCAAAGCAGGTGGAAGGAGCTGGCTGGCTGGCCAGGGTCTCAGGGTCTGCTGGCGGAGAGGTAGAGAGCGTGTGGTGTGGTGGTGGCAGGTGTAGGGTGCGGGAGTGATCTGAGGGTGGGCTCTGGCACACAGTTAACACAGTTAAGGTGGGAAGAACAGTTGCAGCTTGGTATCGATAACCCAGTAATGGAAAGGCTGCCGTGAGCTGTCTGCTGACATGACTTGCTCTGCTGATTGCAGTTAGTAAAGGACTTTCTACCACTTGCTATGCTAACTTTTACTCTAGTTCATATATTTTTAAAGACACTTACCCAATCTAAGTGAACTTCTTTGCTGCTCCAGCTGAATAAATACTGCACTGAGCTGCAGCACTGATGGATAGGTGGGTTTAGCTCAAACTTTGATTTGTGTGCATGTGCACAGAGGAAATGGAAAATATGGCAAATAGTATTTGCATGACAGCATTAATTTTGCTGCTATTGTTTAAAGCAGTATTTCAATGACTTCCTTTGCAATTCCAACAAAATGCAATGAAAACTAAAGGACATCAGTCTAGTCTTTAAAATCACGTGAGAGTTTCCTAATATTAGAAACATGTCCTTCTGATTTTTTTCTGAGAATAGAAAATGTATGTTGGTTTACTTTTTTTTTTCCCTACCAGAGGGACATAAACTTTATTATAGTTGCTGTACTTAGTAAGCTTAAAAGAAAAACTAAAAATGATGACATGTGTTACTAACAGTTGTAGCTATGAGATTCCAAAACACGGCACGTGTGTTCCATGGTGATGTCTCAGACTGTATCAGGGTTTATGGTTCAGGGTTTGTTGGTTTGTTTTTTGGATTTTTTTTATTTTTGGTCACTAAAGCATCCGCTTGCTCTTTTGCAAATGGGGATTCTGAAAAAAGGAACAGTCCTAAAAAAGGAGGGAGACAGGCGCCATTCATATCCTCCCAGAAGCCACCTAGGTGGAGTGGGGGTTGAATTTACTCCTCTTTCTTGCCTTTATGAAAAACAAAATTATGTCAGAAAACTAGGTCGTAAATCCTCCATGAGATAAGACAAGCAGAGAAGCCATGGAGCCCGTACAGGCTGTGGCTTCTTTCCTGCAGGCCACAGATTTCCAGGGCCCTGTATCCCAATCCCATCAACAGCAGCCCCTGCCTGAAGGACTGAGCCCCAACACCGTGGCTATAAAGGGAGCGGAGAAGAATAGGAGATCAGATTAGTTTATTGTTATCTATAGAAAGCACACCTAATTTGCAGCCACTCTTATCTCTCTTACTGTATTAAACCTGGAGTAAACACTAATTAATGTAACGGGTCGAATAGATTAGAGAGGGAAAGTATGCTGTTCGTTGCTTACCCCTTCCTCCCCCAGCTCATGCTGCATCACCCGGTGGGGTTAAAATCTACAGAATAAGGCAGGTCGTGATATTTTCTGAAATCCAGCTCTCCTTTGAACTAGCGAGAGGTCTCATCCCTACAGGCCCTCGGGTTTCCCAGCAGTCCGAGCCCGCTGGCGGTGCCTCGGTTTCCTCAGGCTCGTTAGGGTTACACACAACGGTACCAAACCGTGACCCGCTTTATGGGGTTAACCCTAGTGGCACCTGCGAAGCGGCCTGTGCTTGACCCGTCCGACCAGACTCTGCGGGAGGCTCCGGGGCTCCCTTCTCAGCGCCCTCTGCCCGGAGCCTCCAAACGGGGAGCGGCCGCCACGGGGGCGAGGGGGGAGAGGACTTTCGCTAAGTGACCCGTCCAGTTTTCGCCGTGATTAACAGGAAATGCTCTTGGAGCATCATCCCGTAAAGTGCAGGGTGGGGTGGGGGAAAGCGGGAACGGGACGTGACAGCCACGGGCCCCGGCCAGCACCCCGGCGGCCCCGCCGGGGACTCCCCACCTGTCCCCCGCTGCTCCCCCCGGCCGGGGGGCCCCCGAGGCGGCGGGGCGGGGGTCGGCCCGCGCCCCCCGGCGCCCGGGCTCACGCAGGCGCGCAGCCTGCCGCGCCCCGGTGACGGCCGGGTCAGCGGGGACCTGCTGCCCTGCTGAATCAGACCTTCCCCTCCCACCACATGCGCAAGGATGTAGGCGGCCCGGGGAAGCCGTCTCGGTGCATATAAAGCGCTGCCGTGGGGCCGGACAGCGCCGTTCGCTCCCGGGACCCCGCTGCCACCCGCTTGCCCGCCCTCCCGTCCTCCCGTCCGCCGCCTCGACATGGCCGCCGGCCGCCGCCTCCCGCTGCCCGCGCTGCTGCTGCCGCTGGCCTGCGCGGCCCTGGCCCCGCGCACCCTCACAGGTAGGAGCGGGAGCTCGGCGGGACCCCACGGGCGGCTCCGTGGGGCCGGGGCCGGGGCCGCCGCCGAGGTGGCTTCAGCCGCGGTCGCTGGTGTCTCCCGCAGAGAAGCAGCGCGCCTGCCTGCTGCCCCCCGACGACGGGCCCTGCCGCGCCCTGGTGCCGCGCTGGTACTACGACAGGTACACGCAGAGCTGCCAGGAGTTCACCTACGGGGGCTGCCACGGCAACGCCAACAACTTCCTCACCCTCGACGACTGCGAGAAGAACTGCTGGAGCATCAAGAGTGAGTCCGGGCACCGGTCCCGCCGCCCTCCTCAGCCCCGGGGGCCGACCCGAGGGGGTCCGGTTCCTCGGAGTGCCCCCGGGGTGGCAGGGGGCCGGAGGGGGCCAGGGGAGCTCCGGGGAGGCTGTGCTGCTCGCGGGATTTGCTTTGTACACTACCCGGTGTCTGTCCCTCCTGCCTGTTGCAGCTGTCTTACAGATGTCAATTTTACACAAAGAAACAGCAGTGACTTGTCTAAGGGGTGACACGTGGAGTTTAACTATTAATATTTTAAATGAAATTTAATATTATAACTAGTCAATGCATCAGATTCCTCCTGTAAATCTTATCCCACTTTATTAAAGAATGCAGGTAGTGGGACAAGCTGTGACTTGCCTTTGACCAGAGTAATAGTGTTTTGTCTACACTACCAGGTTGTTCAGTACGGAGAGCACGAAGGGTTGATTTTTCAGAGAGTGAAATTATATTTGTTGCAGAAGTGCCCAAATTGTGCCGGCTGGAGGCTGATGGAGGACCTTGCAGGAGTTACCTAAGAAGATATGCCTTTAACTTGAGCTCGATGCAGTGTGAGGAGTTCATCTACGGTGGCTGTTACGGAAATGGCAACAACTTCAGAGATTTGCAGTCTTGTGTGGACCACTGTCTGCCGGAGAAAAGTAATGGTTGTTCCAATTTTTTAATAAAATAGATGGTTTGAAAGAGATATAAAGATTATATTTTCTTTGATATTTTCCTCTGGATACCCATACAGTGGTATTTTTTAAGACTTCTGTGAAGCAGATATTTGTATTGTCTGCAGACTTTCATGTGGCAATTGTCTCAGCTGTTACTGAGAGAGCAAAAATGCTGTGTTAGTTTAATGTTGTGACCTTAAATATGCCCACAGCTACACCCAACCGATCTCTTGACTTCTAGAGAGCTGTACATGTGTAATCGGGAGGAAACTAAGGTTGGAGATCTGTGTTGAGGCAGATGTATGAGATGTAGGGGCAGTCACGTTCAGGGCAGTGATATCCCATTACAAAGTAGAAGTGCCTTTCTAAAATTTAGGCCTGAGAGATGGTATTAGGTGGCTTGGGTTTTTAGCACTTGCCAGCTCAACTGATAAAAGTTTTTTTTGCCTGACATGACTCTTCACTGTCTCTCCGTACGAGCTTTAAAGAAGAGAGGTGGTAATTACGAGCAGGTGACTATAGCTATGTGTTGTCATAAACACCACTTTAATATCCAGTGCAAGATAGGATCTTTGAAGAAGAAACATCTACCAGAATGTATAAAAATTGTCACTGCCTAAGCGTTATTAGTGCTTGGTGAGACAGTTATGTTTGGCTGATGACAGGTTGTCAGTGTTTTCTTAGGTGAATGCTGAATTATTTTTAATTTCTTTGTTGCACATCCAATAAATTGATAAAAGGTCTCTGACAAGAAAAGTAAAATTTTGTTAAGGCAAAATGAAACATGATTCTTGTGAGGAAAGTGGTGCGTTTTGTACTTTTTGCTGCAAGCGGGCAGGATTTGCTGCCAAATTGATAGCAAGGATAATCAAAGTAGTGCCTTTTTCTTCTACAGAGGTAGTTTGACTGCAATTATTGTTATATTCTGATATATATGGAATAAGATTTCTGGTCAGACTATGTAAATATCTCAACTGTCATATGTTTGGCACCACAAATAGGGAAAGCTGATGAATTTCACTTGTGGGATAGTAATCCTATTTTCGGTGACTGTCTTGCTTTCTCAAATTCATAACTCTCAGGAATAAGATGGGAGTCACTGAAGTCATCGGTAACAGCCACATCAGTTCAATGGGAACAAGAGCTGTTTAGCCACAACATTTTTTGCAGGGTAAATTTTAAGCCAGGCGTAGAGATTACATTTATGTAATTTTGCTTTCTCTCGCTTTCCCCCCCCCCCCCCTTCTTTTTTTTCAAGCTGGTCCCTTGCTATGCTATAGCCCAAAGGATGAAGGATTGTGTTCTTCTTCTGTACCTCGCTATTACTATGACAGCAAGACTAAATCATGTAAGGAGTTCAAATATACTGGCTGTGGTGGAAATTCCAATAACTTCGTTACTGAAACGGATTGCTACAATGTCTGCAGAAAAGGTAAATTTTTTTTTGTATTTTATCAGTCACAAGGAGATAAAGCAATCCAAATACTCACCTTGGCTTGTGACAAGTGTATACTTTTTGCATTTTGGACTCTGTTTTCAAAGGCAGAGAAAATTGAGACGCAACACTAAATTCTTCTGACAAGACCAAAATGGTGTGAGGTGGTCACACCATTTTTGCATGGAATGTAGAGAAGGGCACACAAAGAGACTAATTAGCTTACTAGAGCCCACAAGGAATGTCTTCAAACTGTTCAGTACCAGCATGAACACTAATTAAGGTCTCATTTTCTTCCAGGTATTTTAAAGTAGGATTAACTAAATTGTGAAATGAATATACTTTTTTCCGTTGTATTTTCAGCAGTTACCATCCTCCCTTGATTCCCTGCTGCCTGTTCCCATTTTCCCTTCCCATTACTGAAGATTTCTGCCTCATCAGTTGTGCTGAGTCAACTCTTTTTGTGGCCGTGGGTAGAAGGATTGGGAATGATAACTGATTTTTCTTAATGGTTTTATTCAAATCAGCTACCGGCTGTGCTTTTAAGTCAAAACAGTTGTGCTTTTACCTGCAGTCCGATGTTCATACCACCTATTGCAAGTTTTAATACTCTACTTTAATTCATTTGATATGTAAATCAATGAGAGAGAGAAAAGCATAATCGTGTGTTGATCCCCACAGCACTCAGGAAGCAGGCACAGCACAATACTTTAAAAATTGATACTAATGAGAAAAAAATGTAAGGCTGTATGTAGCATGTACATTGACTTGACCCTGGGGGAAAAAAAAAGCCAAAAAGTAGCTCTGTTTTAAACTTGAGATATGCACAGGTCCAAGCACTTCCATATTTAACATGTGCAGTTAGAAGGCTTAAGTTAGGAGATGATTCTTCAGTTCTGGTCTGGAAATGCAGGGCTGGGACAAGGATTGCAGCCTGAGCACAGTCCTCAGAAGTAAAAATTATAATTTTTACTTCTAATAAAGTAACTAATCTACCAGTTAGTCATGGCAGTAATATTTCTACGGATGACAAGCCTGAGTGTCTCTCTGCCATTCTAGTATTGTAAAGGAGTCTTTAATAGCATGCTAAGTCAATGTGAGGTGCTTGTGATTATCTAATTTGCACCTATTACTACCTGGGAAATCGTAGGGACAGGCTCCAGCCTAAGCATGCAAAGAGAGAGAAGGAAGGAAACTGCCTCTTTGGCATCTCCCCTCTGTGCTCTGTCCCTGCCTACACCCAGCCAGAGCCACCAGGGGGTTCTCCCTTCCGCACTCTTTTTGTGGAAGAAAGAAGTAAGGAAATGCTGTCTGTCTCGTACCTAGAGCACCAGATAGCCAAACATAAAGGATCGTTTATCAGCTTTTTCGCTAACTTGTGGATTTTGCAATTCAGGAAGGCTTGGTACAATCGAAGCCCATAGTTAAGGGCATAATTAGTGCTAATTAATGTTGCACTATACGTATTCATTTCTATAGCTTGGGAGCGTACAGCAACGTTAAGCAAAGCTTTAAGGCAACTTAAGCCACTCCTTTTCTCCTGCTCCCGTAATTCCCTCCTCAGCATCTTTCCTGTTACCTTTTGGAATTGCAGGCTGAATTCAGTTGACCTTCCCTGTGCAAATATGCAACTGCTGTTTGAATTGATCTATAGCTTTTGATCTGAAAAGGTTTCTGATTAATTTCATTAAAGAAGTTTATAGTGGAAAAGAAAATAAATGTGTTGGGGTGACAGCAAAAGAATTGGGAACTGGCCACAGGGGCTCTGCATGGAGGTAAACAGCATAAAGACAAAAGATTTCCAGTCAAGCTTGCACAGTACCTGTTTTCTGAACTGCATTCACACATTTCTTGGGGCCTTTGTAAGTATTCCTGGAGATAACCCTGACTGCCTTTGGCCACTCTGCAGCTTCTGTGTGAAATGCAGTTCTGTGTGGAAAACCAAATCATTTTACCTTTTAATTTCCCACAAGCACTGGTTATATTTTGGACTTTGCCCCAGTGTTGTTCAGAGAAATGTGGTAATAGTTGAGTTTGTTTTTTGTTCAGATAGAGCAGTGTGCTTACTTCCATTCTGCTTTCACTGCAGGATAGCTAAAAAAGACTTTGATGCTCAATCAGGAAAAGAGCAGCAAAGTAGGACTCCAGTGCCAAAGGTGGACACACTGAAAACCTTAGTTTGTGAGAATAGGGTATCCGGAACACATTTTACAGTTTCTGATATGTTTGCTACTATTGGATCAACTGCTTAAACAGTATAACATGAAAAAAAAAACCAAACCAGACAATAAAGAGTAGTAACAGTCTTGCCATAGTTTCCCTAATTGCTTCCTCTGTTTTCTTAGCAGGGACTCAGAAACCAAAAATCAACAAGCCAATGAAAGAATTCCGCAGAAAAGTAATGAGAAAACTGATTAAAAAACCGCAGACGTATAAGCCGAAGTCTTAAATCTGATATGCACTTGGATGCTTGAAACACCTTCTTTTGATTCCACTTTCTTATTTTGTAAGATGATTTCCACAGTTTTATACACTGACATAGTTCTATCAGAACTGCTTTTTATTTCCAACTTACTTTTTATAAAGAACTGCATTTAACAGAAGAAGAATAAACCTAAGTTTGGTTCTTCTGTTCTGTTGTCTTTGCAGTAATAAGCAAAGCCAGGTATTTAGATTTCCATGTTTTTATGGGCGAATGTTACTACTGCCTTGGGAGAATATTTCAGCTGTTAACAAATCAATTAAGATTTGAGGAATCAATCATCTCTTAGTATAACTAAGGAGACTACAAAGCTGATCTCTACCATGGGGTTTTTTGGCATCTTCTGCTTGCCAAAGAAAAGGAACCCTTCAAAAGTGTGTTCAGAGGTTTATTGCCCTGCTGTTTTACATACTTTGGTACTATCATTTAAGTAGACTGTCCTTTACAGTTATGTTTATAGTCAAGCCTTTCAGAAGCCTTCATAACAGTAAAAGAAGTATGAACTTAAATCTGGCTCATCCCACAAGAGAAAATTGGGAACAGAGATACTTTGATAAACACTCTGACAAAGGCAATGAATAAGCTACTTGAGTATTAAAATGAAAGTGTAGCCATTACTTTTTCATGACATTTGAAATTTCTGCTAAGTTACCCTTCAGGTCCTCGTATGGCATAAATCAGCATATTCTTGTTTGTTTGTGTTAATGGAGCTACACTGATTACATCTGCTGAGGATCTTGATATGTGTTTATCCAGTGGCTGTTAAAGCAGAAAAACAGAAGCTTCTGCAAATCTCACATAATTCCTCTTCTGAGGCACTGTTGTATTTCTTATGGTAGATTATGCCTATGGTGATATTATTGCACCTTCTTTTATGTTTTGTATTTGAGCCATGTCTGAATTTCCATTAATTTCACCAACAATATTTTCTAAATACAAATTTATAAGTAATGTTAATAAAATGTTTTTTGAGGAAAAAAGGGAGAGCTTGTTCTGTTGTATGCTTCTGTTAATGATCCTGAATGAGTTGTATGCACCAATACGTGTAATGGAACCTATTATTTACTAATTATGACTCTAGCAGAGTTTAGTTGTCTCTTAAATCATTTCCTTATGCTGTGGTCTTTATTTGAAGAAAGCCAGTAAATTGCGTTGATGTCATTCATCCCCAGCAGTTTTTATGGCTCAGCTGGTTCTCCCTAAAAAGCTGCTCTCAAAGGGGTGCTTAGTTAAGCTGATTGTCTGCTGCTGGGTCTTCTTTTTGATGTTCCGCTATCTGAAGAGCTTTTGTGGGGGTAGCGGGCTATTTGCTTGAAATGACATTGGCTTTCAGTTAGAAAATTTTAGGTGTGTGCTTTATCCCCATTTAGGAGAGGGAGCATGATGGGAAAACTAGTCAAGATTTGTTTTTCTCACTGATTTTTCTCTCACTACTGGATTTTCAATTAAAGCAGTTGGCTGTGCTTGCCATAGTCTTTCCACCACTCCATTTCTGGTTCTTGATCTCAAAAAGCCTTCTTATTTCAATTAATCATCACTTCATGCAGATGAATGAGCACAGTCTGTGACAGAAAATCGCAGGTAACTAGTGACAGACTTTTGAGTGTTTGTCCCATACCAAACCTTTTCTCTGATAACCAGCCTTCAAACGGAAACAGAGCCAGTCTAACCTCCCTGGGGGAGGCAGGGCACACCACACTACCTTTGCACACTGCATGTGTCCTTTCCCTTGGGCTGTGAATTTTGGCCATGATGCTTGGAGCAGCAGCCCAGAGTGTCCCTCTGAATATTTTTTAAACGTAGCATTATCATTTGGGGCACCCCAGCTGCATTTGTTGCAGATTTCTGACCATGGCTTAAAAAAACCACAAGCCCTTTTTGGAAGTCAAAGTTTTTTACCTTAGAGGACGGTCATCTTTTAACAGCATCACTGTGGGGTGTAATCTCTGGTAACACATTTGAGAAATGGACTATCGCTTCTTGCCTCTCTGGGTCTTTATAGGAATATCTTGGGGCAGGATACAAAAATGGACCCAGGATTTAAAGGGAGCCCAAAATCTGAGAGCAGCTCCATCTCACTTTATTTTTTTGGTGTCCGAATTGGGTGCCTGGTCACACATCATGACATAACCTGGACAATGTGATACCCAGATAGTGTCCTGGAAGGGATCCAAGGGTTTGATCATCATCTGCTCATGCCCACTCAGGGGCTCAGTGAGAGCTTTCTTGTTCCAGGACGCAGGAGTGGCCACTGCAGCCCTTTGTAATGTGGCTGTTCCACATGCTTTTTCTTTTCTTGCATAAAAACATAATTCAAAGTCAAAGGGCTTACTGCTAGGGTACTCAGTGAAATATCAGAGGCTTGGGTTTTAATCCCTTATCTACCTGTTATCACACAGGAATTTAACCTAAACCATCTGTAATTCTTGCAGGGTTTCCTAGTGAGCAGCCTGTAGAATATTAGAGGACGGGGGTGGGGGGGAAGAGGAAGAGGGGAGGCCATGGAAGTTTGTTTCAGTCCTTTAGTGAAGGTATTCCACTTTGTATAAATTGTACCTTCTTTTCAGGTAAATGCCTTAATCTCTTTTTTTATCTACAAAGAATTTCAGCTGCCACTGTACTGCTTTGCTTCACGTTCTGACATTAATATCCCTGCAAATTCCTGTGGCTTTGACTAATCTAAACACTTCTCTATCATTTACAGCATTTTATATGACTCATGACTTACTCCCTTTTTTAGTTTGCTGATGAAACAACACTGGCCCAAGGTTGGGTCAACTGTTAGCATTTTGCCACTTTGAAAATTAATGCAGCCCATACCATCCTGCAAATTAACTTTTATTACAGTAGCCAGTGTCCAGCAGCTGGTATCGTGTGTCACAGTGCCAATTTCTACTGGAGAGGAGGGAAGCAGCGATTATAATCAGTTGGGTTCATCTTGTCTTGCATAGGCAAACTGCCACTGAAACTCATGACTAGTGATTTGCATGGGACAGTCATACCTGCTGCTGAACAGTGGTTGCTGAAACAAGCAGATTTGACTGAACTCCATTGCAAATAACATCACTGCTTTTTAACTTTCCATTGCAACCCGTAATTCCAGTTCTTTTCGTAGTGTTATCTTATGAAGAACTATATCAAAGACTATAAAAATGAAAATCTGTGCTGATTCCTCATCCTTTGTGGCAACACTCAGGGAATTGCTTTATAAAGTATTTCAAAAGTTGTAGAGTGGCTTTGTCTTTACATTTCAGTAGAATTCTAACTATCAGAGAGAGAAAAGAAAAAAAATCCGTGGGGAAACAGGTAATTTTTTTTATTGGCAATCTAAATGATGGCAAGCAAAATTTCACCGCATCTATTTTAACAGTGATTGGCCCTGATAAAAGGCTTTCTCACAATTTCATACTTCAGCAGCAAAATAGCGATGAATTCAGCTTGTATCCCTGGTGTCAGATTTCTGACTGCCACATGCGTCCCTGGTCCTTTATTGATTCTTGTCATCTGAGGAGATGGAAAATGTGGAACATTTATTTAAAAAAAATATTATTAGACACAGTAGGCCACATTAAAAAAAAAAAAAAATCACTGAAGTTGTGTGTCAGCTCACGGGTGAAAGATTGTGTCCCCAGGCTTGAAGTCAGCTATACTGCTGAGGGCAGCAGTTCTGGATCCAGGCAGTGACAAAAAAATCTGTTCTACTGGATAAACGCAGTCCAGCTACAGCTACATGAATCTGGAAGAACCACATTGCAGATGTGCCAGAATTATTATGCATTTACATTAGTGTTATTGAAAGCAAAATCTGCCTCATTATCTTTCTAGAAAGCTTTTTATTATTATGCGTAACTATCACTGGTGATAATCGTTGCAGATACTTGCTTCTGTTGAAGTGAGCCTAATTTTTCAGTGTGTGGTGGTCAGTAATGTCTATCATCTGATAAATTACTTAATTGCTAAGGAGAAGGGGTCTTAATCATAGTATATAAAGCCTAATGAAGAGCAATGATACTTAAAAAAATCTATGTAAACAAGGTGCATAAAAGCATGCTGTTTGAGGGATTAGCAACTGATGTGATTATGGCTATGATTTCCAAATGAAAGCCAGAGAAATGAGCATTCCCAGCTCGTGTCTGAACTATTCGTAAAAAAGAGAGAGTTCAGGCAAGTTAAAGACTAATTTATGAAATGCAAAACATTGTATCTATTATATGGGAATCAAAGAAGTCCCTTTTAATGGAGGTCCCTTTGTACTGGCAGCACTGACCATTGTTTCAGATGAATATGGACAAAATGAATGCTCTTCCAGACACAGCTGGTTAGGTGCCTTACTGCTTTTGTGTAAAGGGTTTTAAATGCAGTTTGAACTCAAAATACATCACATTGTCTCACTTGGTGGGGCTGAACTTCAAGCTGGTGAGCGTACAGTAATATTAAGCCTTATTTTTCCTCCTGCTGGATCCTCATTAAAGGCCTTAATATCTTAACTACACGGTAAGTTCTTTCATATAACTGCCAGCTGAATTACAATGTTTTTGCTCAGTGAGCTTTCTTGGTGGCTTACTACTCAGTAAGAAAGTGCACATCATCTTTTCTAAGAGGACAATGCATGATTAAAATGTTTAAAGCTTCATATGAAATGCAGTAATAAAACTCATAGTGATTAATAAATGTGTGTGAACACTGTTCTCTATGGGATATTTTTCTCTGTGTGTGGGAAGCAAGATAAAGAGGATAGATTATGCTAAAAAAAGCTATTTAAAGAGTCAACAGAGTAAAAAGTGAAAAATATACCTCATTATCGAACCAAGAAAAAGCTTTCCATCATCACACTAGTTTTCAACAATGAGAAACCTTGAGTTTTACTGATGTTAGAAAATAACCCTTTATAAAAATGCCTCCAGTAGAAAGTAGCAAGACTAGCATGACTTTTTCTCCCCCCCCTTTTTTTTTTTCTTTCTAAAAGTGGGAGAAAGTGTCTCTCTGCTGAGAAAGGTAGTGATGACAAATGGTGTTTACTGCTCTCTCATGGATCCAGGCTGCTGCGCTGGAGCACAAGGAGCCTGTACAGTTCCCACTGCCAGCTGGAGGGCCTTGACTGTGAGTCGGTCAAGACCTGGAGTGAGTCCAAACACTTCGATAACCTCCTTTAAGTGCCGAAATGTGACCTTGTATAGAGCAGCATTCTCCTGCAGCAGTACCTGTGCCTACTTTACTTGAGCTCTTCTTCATCTATTTTTATCAGTGGGTGCAAGCAAATAAACAAAGGCTAAGCAAAAAATTTCCAACCTTTATTTCAGCACTCATACAGTTGCTGGATGTATGGTGTGAATGGCTGCGTGCTCTGGTGGGGCAACAGGTTCCTTTCAGGTGGGAAAGGAAACTAATTTATTTCTTTACTCCAATATGTCTTCAGATAGGATTAGGACCAAAACTGCTATGAAGCCTATTATATAAAAATGCTGGAAAACATCTGTTTTAATATTAAAGGTATTTCCTTGATTAGGTTTTATTGGGGTTTGTTCCTTTCAACCTTTTCAAGACTCTTCTTTTAAAATCTAAAGCAATATTCAGATAAATAGAGATCAGTTTATAATGAAGGAAGAATTTTTAAATCTCCTTAGTTTGGGTAAAAGTTAGCAGATAGCTTGGACATTCTTCCTCATGATATATTATATGTTAGCAGACACCTATTCTAAGTGTCACTTTTGTACTGTCAGTTCATCTGGGTTCCTTAACTGATCTCGTAATAGCAATTTTGCATCCTTCTAGTGTGAATTAATCTAAGCAGTACTAAAATAAAACTCTACAGTAGGAATCGCAATAAGTTCTAATTCTCATAGAATTCTTTAAATCTACAAACACCTGAAAAAAGTAAATGTGTCCCTGAAGGCAGGCTCACCTCATTTTGGTTTTCAATTTTGTATTTTGTTTCTAAAACTGAGATCAAAAAAGAATTACAGACTGTACTCAGCAGTTATGCTGATGGAAAGCTTCTCTTAATCTCCAGATAGATGGTAAAGCAACTATTTCCAAACCTATTGCAGTGGAGCTGACAGAGAATCATCCGTCTCTTTTTGACCAGACACCTGTATTTAATATTTCTATCCCCAACAGACAGAATTATGCCTTCGAATGTGATAGTAAGCACTCATTAGTGTTTAGCAGAGGTTTTCTTCTTTAAAAGGCTCTTTTTTTCTTTTTTCTTTTTTTTTTCTGTTTATCACAGAAGCGTCCTGAAGGCTTTCTCATTTCAGCCCGAATGGCATTATGGACAACCATGCTGAGTCGGCTGCAGAGGGTGAGGATCTGGAACTCACAGCCACAAAATGCCCATGAACTGTTTACTGCTGAAACCCTTAGCTCCGTGAATAAGCCACTAAGAAACAGCTCAGATGGCTTCACAGAGAGAAAAGAGGTAGGACATATCTTAAGCACTTGAGAAAGCTAAAAGGAGGGGAAAATAAAATAGCTGCAGCTCTTGCTGGCTCCCTTTTAGTCACAAGAGACATTTTTTGCAAGTTGTGCAGTGATGTTCATTCCCTGGCTAGGGAAGCCTAGGCTGGAAAGAGAAGGGAAGAGCCTTCTCTGACTCAGTGCACTTCCTCCTGCTTTGCCCTCGTGAACAGCCTCTGCCCACACCATGCTCATGCAACAGCCAGGAAACGTTGGACCTGACGGTTCTCCTGGTGTTTATTAGCTGGGGCTGGACCAGATGACCTCCGAGCCCCTTTCAGCCCACGTTTTCCCTATGAGTATGAGTGACTCTCTTAAGTGGAGAGTAACGTAATGTTGGAAATGCAAATAAGTTTTCTGAGGACATCACAGAAAAACTAAGGAACCAAATGAGTGCTCCTGTGCACCTGGGGCATTTCCCATTGCCATTACCTGGGGAATTCCCCATTCCCAGTAGGAGTCACAGCCCATGCTGGCAGCTTCGTTTTGATTTGGGGAGGAGGTCTGTTCCAGTGCTTTGCAGACTATGGGCAGGTCTGTGCTGGGGACATGGGCTGAGGGTTACAGAGCAAGAGGATCAGGGCATGAGGAGGGAGACAGAGCTGGGTGCATCACTCTGGGTGGGAATGGGGAGATGGCTATGGGGAGGGGAAAGCAGGAGTGAGCAGGGGGGCTCCCACCACCCGACCTGGCCTGCCAGGGTGCTGAGGCTGGTGACGGAGCCCTCTTTCCCTGTCCCTTCCAGCAAGTCCTTTTCTGTACAATATGCTCTATGGCTAATGCAACATATTTTATTCTAGGAACAATATTGATTTACATTCTTTGAGCACTATGTGGTAAACTTGTTGACCACATGTCATATTACAGCACTGTCATACACCAGCCAGTGTGCATAAAGCAAATTAAAAATTCAGCTATCTGGCCTCTCAGGTGGGAGCATACAGTATTAACAGAGCTTTGAAATGCATCATTGTACTCTGCAAAATCCTAAAAGTAATATTTTTTTTCCTTCAGACATCCAAAAGCATAAAGTAATGACTATTTAGTTTTCCAGCTGATGCAATAAATCTCAGCAGTATTAGAGTGAATGTTCCATAAAGCACACCAAAACACAACTTAGGGATTTTTGCAACTGCTGAATGACTGTGACAGCTCTTCCTCTATTTTATTGCATTCAAACTAAGCAGATGTGAAGAGAAATTGTGATACATAACTAAATACATATCTAGCAATGATATGCATTATTGGTAGCATTCATTCAGAGTTGTCAAACCTATTCCTATTCTCTTACTGACGCTTGTACAGTCACACTCCGAAACATGATGGGGACTCAAACTTTCTGTGTGTTTTGCCTGCTAACTTCCATTTAACAGTCAGTCAACATCCACGAAAAATGATTATTTTCCTAATCAACAGGTATGGGAACTCTACTTTGTCTCAGAGAGACCTTATTGGATATGTTTGGTCTGTACAATGTCCGCTTTACCACTAATGCAGATTTTGCAGCCTGCACTTTGGTCTTTGTCATTTCCTCTGTTTTAGTAACGAAGGAAAACCAAAAGAAGGTTGTTGGGGAAGAAACTGCACATCCTGTATCTGTACTAAGTGTTTGCATAGCTGAAGAAGAAAAGAGAAAGGATCAGGATACAAAGACCACATTTACAAAGGTGTTTGATTTGTGGGATTTTCATAAGTGTCTAGCTGCTTAACTCCTGTTGATAGAGTGGGAATTTCCCAGGCACTTTTTAAAAGTGTCTAGGGCACCTTATCTCTGCCCTTGGACATTTATCTCTATCTTTTTTTTCATTGAGGTAAATATCTTTAAAAATCTGGCTCCGCCTCTCATTTTCAAAATAATTGAAGATCAAGTGGTTCATGGGTCATGCAAATTGTCCTGCTCAGAATTCACACTTTGGCATTGCCTAATGCTAAGACTGTTTCCCTTCCTGTGTGCCAAGTGCCACTATCCCACCACGGAGTGCTCAGTGGACTAGTCGACCACGAAAAAGATGTGCAGAATTTGGCCCATTAGATCGGCAGCTGCCTAGAACAGAAAAAAGGAAACGAAGTGAAAAGGCATGTGCACATATAAATGCCTGACTTGGTGCAGCTGCTGAATTGGCCAGAAATGAGTCGTCTCCCTCTGCAGAATCCAGGGCCAGATCCCAGTCCATGCTGCCTTCTGCCTTGAATCAATAAATTTGGATCAGTGCATTTTGTAATATTAGGAGTTGCCCAAAACTTAATTAATTTAAATAAAGAAAAAAATATTAGAATTTCCGTAAATGCTGCAGTATAAGAAGATATCAAGATGTGAACCACCCCCGGTTTCAGTTTTGCAAACCAGAAACCTGTCCAGTATTTTTCACAGTCGAAACCACACCCTTTTCCGCTCAGCTCTGTTTTATTAACTAGAAAGCTCTTATATCATTCCCTCTTTCCATGGTCACTGGTACTATCTACAGTTTCATGTAACATAAAAGAAAGCTTGCTGTGCCAATTGCAGTGATTATAATTTTATTTTTTTTGACACAGTTATAATTTTCACATTTCTTTCTGTGTTTTCCAGTTCTGGAATGAATCATACATATAAAAAAATAAAACCTTTCATATTAAATTGGTCTCAGAACATTAAGAAAAAACATCTACCTCACCCTGTGATTAATTCATTAATCCATCTTTCAAAACAAGTAGTCTAATTAGCTTGCAAACAAGAACATGACGCACACGTGGCTCTTCAAATAGTGTTGACATATTGAATAGTTTAGATTCCTGCCATACCCAGCCTTTCACTTGCTGCTTTCTGTTCCAGTAAGACCCAAGACCAGAACGTTTTTGCTCTCGAAGGTTACTCGGTGTACAATAATGAACTCGTGGTCCAAGGCTGGGATGCAAAGAACAGTTCTCTCTGGATAAAGTTGAAATTTCAAGTGCCTCTGACAGTCCTAAGCACAGTTGACTAAAAACTATGCAAATTTTTAAAGACCTGAAAGGTGTCATTTGGCCTCCTCATGAGTACTAAAACTCAATCAAAAGTTCAATAACTCATGCCATATGTATGTATTTGTATACATGAAAGAGAGGGAGAAGTGAGGGAAGCAGATTTTGTGGTGAAGAATGCAAGGAGAAATAGGTCTGTCAACTTAGTTAAAAGAGCTGCACCATTTCAAGAGGCCGCAAAGCAGTGTAAAGTAAGGGTGATAGTCTTGTGGGGGACACACTGAAGCTGAATTTTATGTATGCCTATCATTCAATTGAAAAGCAATACAGAAAAAGTACCCAATAAAAACATTACCATTCTATTTATAATGATACAATCAGCTTTAAATATTTCAGAAAGATCAGCGAGGATAAACAAGCTGGTTTTAATCTGCTATTGTAATATATTTTTGTCCTTAGGTGGGCTTTTTACCCTTTCATTGTCAGACTCTGCCCTCATGTCACAAAACCTCAGAAACGGGACTGAGGTGAGCATTTAGTAAACGTCAAGGTCTCTGTCATTGCACCCACATTCTCAGTCCTTTCAGCTAATGGAGGTGCTGCTGCACTGAATTAATGCATGTCATCATCCAGCAGAGAGGACTTTATTTTCTGGTATTGACTTCTTGGCTTTTTGCTAAATTTTTTTGGCACAATCTGTGATATAACTGGAAATTATTTCTTTTTTTTTTCCAAAGTTCAACCCAAAAGAGAGTTTAGGTGCTGGCTATGTTGTTCATTACCTTCTTTATTTTGGAAAGCTGTAGGGAACACAATCAGTTTCTGAGAACTAAATTATCCCACTGACAGCAAAGACAAGGAAGCTGAATGATCTATCAGATTTACCCAAGTCTGACAAGATGTCTTCTGTCACACCTAATACTTGGTTAGTGGCTGGAATGGGTGGAGATTAGAGTGGGAAAATACATATACACCTTATGTGTTGTGTAATGGTTCTTGCATTGGCTTCCTGCACAGGAGCTGAATCAGAAAGCTCTTATGGAGTGGCCTTGAAGCAGGTTATGGGAAAGGCCAGAGATTTGGGTTCATGTAGGTCCAGTCATGCTAATGAAACAGCAGGGAGGTTCACGAGTGCATTGATGGTTGAGAATGATCAACACAAGAGTAAATAACAAACTGATGGAATTTGCCCTATAGATGCTGTCCTGTAAGGAACTTCCTGAACTTCCAAGAACACAGTCTGGAAGGAATCAGAGCACTCAGTACATGTGAAATGCAGGCCTGGTAAGCAACGATGTTTGTCAGAAAACAAAATTCCTATCCTTTGGATAATCCTGAAGTTTCAAATATTTTCTTCCTCTGCTGGGCTGGAACAACAACAACAAAGTAGAAATACCAGGTTTTTAATGAAAGACTAGTTTTGTATAAGATTGAATTACATTTTAGATGTATCATTTTTACTAAAAGGAGTACAAGAGTAATTAAGTCCAACCAAAATGTATTGAATGCAAGAAAGCAAAATGCTTTTTTCTTTTCTCCCCTATGAAATGCAGGGAGAAGTATGCTCTCACTAAACAGTCAGTCTCACTCAGACTGATATTTCTCAACAGAAAGGTTATTCCTTTTGAAATGGTATGACAAAGCCCTCTCAGATATTTCATGTACACCCTGTTTGTATATATTTGTCATATCAATGAGAAATATTGGAGGCCTAGCAGAAGAAAATTCAGTATGATCATTTGACTGAGGATACTGTGAAGAAATATGGACAAAATCCAGTGTCACATCATTTGAAGGTCTGCAAGGACTAGGAGTCCTTTCAGGGTGCCTATACATCCACCATTAATGCAGTTATTAGGGATGTATAATCTATAGATTAGTTCCCTTTATCTGGGGCATTGGGGCTGAGATTCAGTGGATAAGTGAACATAAAGAAAGTGTTTCAGCTTCTGCAATCCCACAAATTCCTGCACATCCAGCTCGTCTGTCTCTGCCTTGTGCCCCCAGGGTGTTCAGCCTGGACTCAGCAGTTACCAGCCCAGTCTCAGCCTTGCATGTAAGCACCAAGGCTGCTGCCGGCCTGAACTGACAGAAAATGTAGTAAAGCTGCATTTGCTTGACACTGCACATGAGCTAAGGAATCCTATGAACAGGAAAGCTGGAGACATCTTCACATCCAGCACATGGCTAAGCCTCAAGCCATGTGTTGTTGGCTCTTCTTATGCTCGCCTGTGACCGAAGGAGGTCCTTTCAAAATTATTTTGCAGAGCAGAAAAGATAAGCCATCTCCTGAAGGACAGTTAGACATGTAGCTTTCACAAAGCTAATGAAAATTATTTACAAGTTAGATCATGGAAGAGCTACTTTATTTTTCTAAAACAGCACAGAAAGGCTGTGGCAGAAGACAAACTTTGCTTTGGGTAATTCTGGTACCCAATGCCAAGAAAACCAGACTCTCAGACAGGTTATTGGTTTTATCACTAATATGGTCAGGTCCAGCCAGATCACAGCACAAGCAAGGCAGTTTGTCTGTCTGCAGAAAGCAAGATGGACATAATCTTAGTTTATTTAGCCAAGTGTTTTCTATTTCCAACTTCTATGTTAATGTAATTTTATTTTATATTTAGTTTTCTTACATATTTTTTTCTGCTCTACCTTGAATATTTGGATTATTTTCTTTTAAAAACATAAGTTTGGAATCTAGTATAATAGAAAGAACAGATACTGCAGCAATATTTGACACAAGCAGACACAGGTGGGAGTCTCCTCACATACCATTGACCTATTCCCATACCTCAAAGTGTTTCAAAAAGTAAGATTCCACCATTTTTTACAAGCTGCAGAAATGGCCATACATTTTTTCCAAAGTTAAATCTGCTCAACAGCTCATCTTTTTGCACAAGACTATCCTTTTTTACCTAGATTAACAACTTTGATGTTTTGCAAAAGACCTGGTCCCTAAAGGTTTGACAGTTGTATAGAACACAAATTATACTGAGAAAGGTATAAGTACAGTGAGCTCATTTGGATTCCTTTTTCTAATCACAAAAGTGGGCCCAGAAAACTAAATGTTGGTAATAGGCTATTCCTGTAAAGTCATAATCTTAGGAGCAAGCATTTATTTTTTCAGGCTAAGTATTATTAATCCACTGAAGCATGAAAGAGGCTATTGTCTCCCACTTAGTTTACTACATAAAACACTGGCTTGTTAGAGGTATTTGGAAGAAATATAGACCATTCCTTCACTTCCTAAGTCACATTTTCCCCCTATGTTAAAATAGAAAGATTGGTTTATAGAAGTCTTTGCTTTTATTACACACCTCTGGCTTTATATATATTATATATATATATATATATATATATAATTTATGATGTTCCGTAAAATCAACCCAGAAACATCCCACCCTGTTCTTATTATCCAGAAGTCTAACCGTCCAGCCTTTTTCCAGGCAATACTCCTATGAAATTCTTAGGAAATTCTTGGGAATTTTGGCTGAGTAAAGACTAACTTCATACCATAGGATATGGCTTTAAAACTTTCTTAGCTAATTCGACTTTTTCATTTGCTTCAGCAGTTTTATTTTCAGGAATGCCCTACCACAACCAAATACAATGACAACATCTTTCAGAAAACCGTACGAGTTTTGCTCCAGTTCTTTGCTTCCCCTAGTTTCTTGCTTTGTGCTGTTGTACCCCATATGACTCAGCTCATACTTTACTGGCTTTGGCTATTGATAGATGCTACTTAACAACTCTGCCCACACATGTTTCGTAAAAAATGAAAACCAGTTAGCAATGCCAATCAAACCAGGAAATGTTCTTAAAAAATAACAAACAGGAAAAACGCTAAAATAACTCTTTTGGTATTGTAACAAGGTTTTCTTGCCAAGTTCAAAAAGCCCTTTGAACTGTCCTGAGAACTGTCCACTTTCTTTTTTCCTTTTGATTATTATAACTCAAGAAGATGTAATGTATGGTCTCTAAAAAAACTTTTCCTTCTGTAAAATAATTCTTTTTCATTAACATTTTTGAGAAACCATTTTTTATGGCTTAGAAGTGGGATAAATTCACTTTTATGAACAGATCTCTGTCAGATCTGCCAGGTCCTGTTGTCACAGTGCTGTGAAGCTCAGCCCTTGCGGTACCGTTTTTGTTCTGGGGTTTGGCAGCAGACTGGGCTGAGGAAGTGATCACCTTATGTGTTATTAGAAACAGGGTTTGGATCATGCTGGGCTGGATTTGGACAGGTCAGTCACATGGCACTGCAGGAAAACACACAATCTGAATTTCCACTATGGAGCAGACTTTATGCTGTCCCTAATACAGTTCCTCCTTTTATTCCATTCTGGTTCCAATTCGACACAGACCTGACATATTCCACAATGAATTGAGATACCATTTCACTAATTACTGGAAAACAGAAAGGGAAATGATGCTCAATAACCTTGACTGAGAAGTTTTTAAAAAATACAAAATTGAACTGGAAAATTGTTAAAAAAGCAGATTTCACAGAATCACAGGATCACAGAATGGTAGGTTTATCTCATTGCTCATTACAGTCAGAGATGGTTCTTAAGAAATGCTGAACTACTGCAAAGCACAAATTCCCTCATCTTCCAGGAAAGCCAGTTTTCTGTGAGACCCAGCCTGCACATTATAATACAGCAAGAACTTCAGAAGTATTTAGCTGTCAAGTTCCCCATGATATACACACAGCTACTTGTGCTGTGCCCCCTATCAGCATGCAGGGACTAGGAAACCTTCCAGAAATGCTGGGCTGGGCTGTTCTCTTCTCCAGAGTAGGAACGCCGTGAGACGTTCTGCTTCCCCAACACGTGTGGTGAGCACTGGCCCCAGCTGCTGCAGTGTCGTCTCCCTGTTCCGATCCTGCTTTGTACTCTCCAAAGTCTGACGAGAAGGCACCTTCCCTTCATGCTCCACAGGCTCCCTTCTTGCACACAGACGTGTGCCATGTGACCAAAGCCCACATTTGGGGGGGGTCCTGAGGCACAGCAGCTTGAAAGGGGGCTTCAAAAAGACAGAATTAAAATTATACCAAGGCAGATTTTTTTTTTCCTCCTCACCTTCCAGTCTATTAGAAACACCAGGGAGGTTATCTGCAGAGCTCCCAGAGCCTTTGAGGTTATTTTTGTATGGACAAATTAAATCTCTCCTTTCATGTGAGGGATATTTGGCTCATATCCAGGTAATCTGAAGAAATTAATATTTCATATCCATGAAAATTTATAAGCCTTGATCATGACCTGTTAATGTCATACAGTAGGTGGTTAATTTTGCCTATCATTTAGCAAGGTAGAGCTTGTAAGCTTACTAACAACAGTTAAGTTGCCTTACAGTTAGGCTGTAATGAATGCACCCAACAAGGCTTAGTTCCTTAACAATCACAGCAAGGTGTTTGTGACATCTCACATCTACACTATCATGTTATTGCTGTGAAAAGATCCTTACTTGCTACAGATTGGCCCTGCTCAGCTGGATGGGTCAGCTGAAGACATGTACCGTATCCTTAGTGAAACAGTAGTACTGATCTATCTTTCAGCAAACTTTGTGAGTTCATCACTGTCTTTTACATTGGAGCTGCTTTCCTGCTGCTGAGGAAATGAGTGACTCAGTGGCTTAATAATACAAGGAACTGTTTAATAAGGCTGGCAACTGTTTTAAACCATTTTGATCTCTTCTGAATTGGATGGCTTAAGTATTTGGAATAGTACTTGAGCTTCTATCGGAGTCTTTTCCCAGATGTAAGCTACATATTCTTTGTTTCATAAACTGTTGATTTTCTGAGTAACTGCATCTAGTTTCTCAAGAAATACCCTAAGGATGGACAGCTAACAGGATATTTCCTTGCTCCCCCTTCAGTTCAACCTCTTGCATGCTTGTTTCAGATTAATTACAAGGAAAGGGAGGGAAATGTTTCAGTAAGGTAAGCTAAAATTGTTCTTTTATCTAATTTTATCTGTAAATAGCCCACCTGAAGAAATCCTGCCGAGGGTATACACCTGTACAAGAAAAGCCTCTGCCTAACCACAGAGTCACTAAAAGCAAGAATGAGAGGATAGGGAGAATATCAGGTTAGAAAGTAACAGTGAATGATTGGGAAGACATGAAAGAAATGGCCATCTTCTGGTTAATGCCATTTCACCCAGAGTCCTATGAACATGGCATTTACTTAGAGGCATTAGCTGCACCTCTGAGCCTGTTAGTTCAATCTCCTTTTTATCTGTAGCATTTAACCCCAGTTCTTTTTGTTGTACTGAACAGATAAATAAACATTTGAAAGGATGTTCTACCTGAACTGATAGAAAATAGTATTTCAAGCTGCAAAAAACCCACATAAAGCCTTAAGAAAAAAAAAAGCAAGAAATATTTCTGGCTGAAGAGCCCCCTGGCAGGCTGACATACAGCATCCCGTGGGAGGTTTGCCCTTCAGAGCCACTGTCAGATTTCTTCTCCCCAGGCAAAAGAATTTGGAAACATTTAGAAGCTCATTTAGATAGTTTCTAGAGAGACAACACAAACACTTTACAACCACGGGCCAAACAAGTGATGGAGCACTCTGAATGCTGCTTTTCGGGGAGTCTGCATGTCCCAGCCTCCTAACTGGGTAGGGCAGATACCACGATGTGCATTTGTCTGGGTGCCAGCAGAAGCTTTGACGTGTACAGGAAAGATTCAGCTATGTTCAAAATCCTCATTAGTAGTTAAAAGAAAAAATAAGTTCAAGCATACTTATTCGGCGTCACCACAGTCCAAATGTAGAAACCCATAACCTCAAATGGCATTCTTAAGGCCCTTAAATTGTACATAGGGAAGGTTAACTGCCACCGCATAGGACCCATCAAAGCTAATATTTAAGGTAGCCAGTAAAAAGTGGGCCGCAACTTTGCCAGTGGGACTCGATTCTGCCCCATCAAAGTACTGGTTTATTATTCCAGTACAGAGTCCACACCCTGAACCCTTCCTTGGAGGGAAGTCTGTCCTAAATAATATTACTCCTACTGTTTCATCCATCAGCTCAATGGTTATAGCCCTTACCTAGATGTGAAGACCCCCAGTCAGTTCCTTCCTTGTTAAGAGATTATGAATCCACATATTCCTCATAAATACTCTAGCCTCACAATCTAGCCTATCTGTAGCTGAGTTTCTCCCAATCTCTCTTTTTAAAATTATTCCATAATTCAGTATTCATTGAAAGAGAAAGATGTTATTAAACATAACTATATTCCATTGGAAAATACAAAAAAGAGACACCTGTATTCCAGAAGCCTGCTTCAGGGAACATTTTGTATGAAAAACTTAAGTATCTGCCATCTGAATCTGTGTCTCACCAGAAAAAGCAGCTTTATGGTCAGATTCTAGCATCTAGTTAATTTCCCATGGGCCCTGTGTGTGAAAGGCTTTTCTCATGTATGTCCTCTAAGAATGCCAATGTCTACATGATGATGAGACATAAAAGAATGAGAGCTTGGTAAATCTCACCAGGGTTGTCATGAGTGAGGTGTTGGCTTTCTTCTCACAACGGCTGAATGATCTTTATTCAACTGTGGTCTTTGGAGAAAAAAAAAATGTGGATATCTACAGAATTTAGGATCTCCAATATTAGTTGGAAATCCTAAATTTGGAATGCGGGTGGCTGTAGGGCAGCCACTGACAAAGACACATAGTTTCTTTTATGGGTGCTTTAGTCTTGCCCTTAATAACAATTTCGTGGGCTTGTTCTCCACATTACTACTCCTCTGAAGCCAGTGCTGTTATACCAGCATACTCTACTGGTAGGGTCTGTGACATTGCTTGCATATTTCAGATATGCTTCTGCAGTGAACACCTTCAGCACCAGTCTCTTTTCAGCACCAGTCTCTTTTTAACATTTTCAGTTTTTATTCTATATTGCTAATCAAATAAAATAATCCCTAGAAGTGCCTGTGAAACAAAGTGCAGTTACAGATCAAGGACTAAACAGAGATGAAATGTTCCCCATGCCGGATGAATCACTTCACCCTAAATATTTCACATGTATTTCTAAGTAACTGCATGTTCCCTCTGGAGATCGTAATCTGACTGACTTCAGTTTTCAAATCAAATAAGTCCTGTAGGTTAAATAATTGCAGCTGCTGAACAATCCTTTTTTATCTGTTCTAACTAAACATTGCACAATGCAGAGAAATAGCCACGGAAGTTAGTTGTTCACCTAATCAGTTCCCAGCGGTAAGGACACTTAGGCTCACTTGCGGACTCCCCATCATGCTTTAAAGACCTGGTTTTTTTCAGCAATATGTCCAAACGAATTGATAGACCGATTTCTTGTCCCATGGAAAGTAAAGCATCATCTTGTGTTGTGTTTTCAATTACCTCACTCTGTCACGGTAACATCCCCTTAGGCTGTGCCTGCTGTGAGAAGTGAGGGAGGTTTAAATGGATCAGTTTACAAGACAGTAAGGTTAGATGAGTCCAGATGCCTATATGGAGATACTTAATTTAACTGTTGAGCACAGCATCTCTGTAAAAATATTCTTGGTTTGGGGGAGTAAAATAATTTGATTGCATGTAAAATGCTGCTTTCTCAGTGATTTCTTAAAATATACTTAAATCTCAGCTGTATTCCCTGGACAAATAATCTTTGAGCTAAGTAGAAAAATTATAAAATACCTAAGAAAAGAATTCTGGCAAACAAAATACTGCCATGATGAGTTCATTCCTGAGTACCTCCATAAAAATAGCACAAATAATGGCTTGGTTAAATTTTTTTCTGAGATGACCTTTTAAATAAAGCTCAGTAAAGTAATGAATACATTTATTGCTACAGAAATAAGGTCATGGATAAAATGTTGTTCCTGCTGAAATCAGTGAATGGATATAATCTACCCAGTCTGGGTCTAGTGTTCCACCTTATTTCTTCATGCTTCTGGGAAAGCTGACCGCCTCACCTGCCCAGGTAGGCTCCAGATATCTTCTTCTATACTAAATCAATTTTCATGTTGAAATGATTAACTGAACATAACATGAATAAAATCACCAGTGATGATTGATCTACATTGAGATATTGATTGATTCCTACATTTAGTCTCAAAAGCAGATGATTGTGAATATATGCATATAGTTGTGAATTCGATAGACAAAAGGTGGTTCAGTGTTTATCTCAGAAGATGAGGGGTGTCAGAAATTGAAATATCTTGCTGATCACAGGCAAAGTGACTTTCTGGCACCTCCAAATCCTGCTCTGTTTTGCTCCATACCCTAAGCACCACATGTTGCCTGAAACAGAGAGTGTGCAAGACTCTCAGCAATACCCCGCTATTGCTGTGTACATCATTATGGACTACTGTAGAGAAGTAAGGGAAATAATCTTCTCTACCCTTTCCTTCTTGTTTTATACACATTTATGCTATTATGTCTTTACTCCAGCTGGGACATCTGCCAAAGATTGAGAGACAGAAATGGAAGAGGAAATGGCTTACTAACTTTAGATTTGTGTCTACCAACTGGACAGTCTTAAACATTCAATGAGAGTTAACATGCAGATGCAAACCTTTTATGAAGTTTGCTCGTTCAACAAAACTTGCATTCAACCCCTAATAGACTTGTGCATATAGAAAAACTTTTTCAACTTTTCTTTTTCACAGAAAAAAAGTACTGAGTAGAGCATTTTCACTTATACAAGCAGGTAAAAACAGGGTAAAAAAAGGTTAAGAAAGGTGCTGTTTCTACTGAAAACTTCCTCTAACTCTAAACGGAGAGGAACTTCTCTCTTTTGCTGGACAACAGAGTTCTTAGAATCCACTTCTAGCTCTGGGTCTCCAGAAAATAAGTGGCAATCCACACAGAACTAGACCAAGCTGTTTAAATATTTGGCATTGCACCTCACCTGGAACCTCTTATATTGTCTGCCAAATGTAAGTGGCATTCATTTCCCACCATTATGACTGCTGGGTAGGTGGGAAACCACAGCCTCCAACAGTCATAGCTGCTAGCCAGTCCTGTAAGGAGACTGGTCTCCAGATGGCAAAGTCCACATCTAAGCAGAGTTATTTTTTATTGTCACACCCATGTTTGTTTCCACACCAGTGCTGCCCTTCTATCCCACTTAGGTTCTTGCAGGGTTTTGTTTTGTCTTTTGAAATATCATCTTGATAGCAATTGCAAAAATGCGAACAGAAATTGTTGGATTTTACAGTTCGGGCTGGACTGTGAGGAGTCAGATGTTTTGTCTAATAAGTGCATGCCCAGTACTATGACAGACTATGCCTCTGTGGTGTGGGGCCTCTGTATCTATTGGCTTGCCTTTTATTTTGACAAAATCAGACAAAACAATGAGTGTTGTTACTTCAGAAATTATATCTATGCCGATTGCAAATGGATTATTGTGTGACTTGGCTTTTGGAGTGTTGTTTTTTCCTTCACGCTTTGATTGTACAATGCCTCCCCCAGCAGTGCCCTGCTCTGGCAAGAGCTCCCAGGCACTCCAGAATCTTGGCAAACAAAACCAGTCACTGTAATGTTGAATACTGAATTAATTCCCATTTGGTAGTAAACGGTGATGCATCCTTAGGCAGTTCTTTCTTGCACTTGCTAGATCTGGGATCACTTTCAGTTTTATAGGTCTCCTGAAAAAATCCTTCCAGCAAACTGAGTTAAATGTAGAGAATGTTCAATGTATTGTTTGATGATGTCCTAGCAGTGTCAGGAATGAATAAAAGGAAAACAGTAATATGAAATTGAAGCACTTTGCAAAAGAAAAAGTAAGAAATTGTTAATATCAACAGAGCAAGTGCAAAAAAATTGTTTTCTTCTGTTTTATAAAACCGAATAAACGTCATGGCCACTATTGAAATAGTATGGACTGACTTAACATTTTACAGATTCATTGGTTATAGCAATACAGAGCATAGGAAGAAGAGTACAGAAAGGATCTTTGGTACAAGCCCAGCTGTTTTGCAGAAGCGTATTTATCAGTCAAATCACCTGGAGAGAACCCAATGAAGCCAGAAGAGCAACATGGTTTGTTAAGGTCAGCAAGAATTATTATTTGGAGAGCACATGCGGTGCAAGGAGCCAGTGATCAGGGGAGTTATGAGGGGGAATTACATATTTAGGTGTGGGGAACAACTAGCAGAGATAAGAGAAATATCTGTTTGGTTGAAGAACCCAAGAAGGGAAGGAAACAGTTGGCAAAGGAAGAAGAGGAGAGGGACTGGAAGCCCCTACTGAACAGCTGACCCAAAGGACACTGACATTATTCACAGCAAGGTTAAGAGTGAACATGATCATATTTTGAAACATTTTCTCAAAGAAAATTTTGGAAGTTTGTTTTTATTTTTTCCCTTTCATTCTGCAAATATAAAAATGTTTTCTGGTATGTCAAACTTTAACTTTATTGCATAGTTTAATTTTAACTTTTATTCTATGCTTATTTCAGTATGACATTTGCATTGTATGCCTAAATAGTTAATACTGAGTTATGCAGGATATTTGAAAGTTGAAAAAAAAGGGTCGTCTATCTTTCAAAAATGTCATTTTATCTTTCATAAGGGCATTTTAGTGGGAATCCCCTTCATGTACCTTAAAAAGATTTGAACTGATACAAGTAAAATAAAACCTAAACTGGGAATTTTATACAAAGATTAGCCAGCTGAGTCTCTGTTACCACTGCCAGGTTATAGAGACTAAGAATTATGTTAAATAGAGATAAATGATTTCCATCATTAAATAAGATTAAATGAGGCAGAAGTTAACCTTCAGGCAACCTCTGAAAATAAGTGTGAGGAGAAGGAGAGCTGCAGAGTTCTAATGGGAAGCTGTTGGTGTACCTGCACCAGTCAGCCAAGCCTTGGCAGCGATTTCTCCTCTGGGCAGCACTTACCTCCCAGATCCGTACTCCATTTCCATAACCCAAGAGCAGGGAAAGCTACTCCCCTGCTTTAACCCCATAAAATCAAGGAGAAATTCACCAAGTGATCCAAGATAGAGGTGACGAAGTCCATGCTGAGCTTTCTCTTTAAAAGAAAAAAAGAAAGAAACAAAAAGCTCTGAACCTTTGAACTTGCAGGATATTGTCACTAGCCCTGATCGCTGCTTCACCCTTTTGGAGCACTGACACACTGTCCATGCTGTATTCTCTCTCCGTGTAGATAAGCTGGTGTTGACCTACTACATGTGTTTCCAACAACTGTGCCTCTCACCTTCTGGAGCAGAGGATGCTGCGTTACAGACCTTGGAAAAGAGCAAGCTCCCACCTGTGTGAGCAGGACCTGCTCATTTACTCATTTATAAGGGTTTGTTGGAGTGCAGGGTCACTGCTGTTTTCTTGGATTTGCAAGGGTTATGAGCCAGCACCAATGGTGCAGACAAACAGGCCCTACAGGGCAAGAACCACCAATGGAGCAACTTCAGCTGTTAAGCCCGTTTATAGTAAAGGGATTGTATTGCAGAATGCAGACTTTGCAAATGTACAGGAAACCTGAGAAAAAATGCCACAAATGAAATGATAACTAATGCAAGAAAAATCTGTGAAGAAACACACTTCAAGACTTTTGACTAACAAAAAGCAGGACATTTTAGAACCACTCAGTTTCTAGAAAATTCTGAATTCCAGCCTTTTTGGAAATCCAGCCTTTTTATTGTGCAGCACATTTTCAAAATCAGACAAAACGGTTCTTTAACCTCAGCTTGTTTGGATGCTGCAGCAAACTGAGCAAAAGCAGAATTTATTACGCACCTTCAGTTTTTCTGCATAGTTATGGGGGAAATATGTATCTGCCCAGCTTAATAAATGTTTAATCAATGTAAGATGGAGCTTATCAGTGATAGTTTCAATTTGTTCTTGAAATGACAGACTAGAGATTAAAAGATTGCTTCACATTGCATAAGCATGACTCTTAACATCCTCCTGCTGGGAAATGGTAGGTCAAAGATAGGTTGAGAAGCCTTAGTAGTTTCAAAATAAAACAAAAATAAGTTCATGAAGAGAGTGATATGATGCAGTTGGCTGGAACAGCCAAGGTCCAGAACATGGGTTATATCATTAACTTGAGTTTGGCTGTCAGATATAATGGTGTTATCACTGCTCCTCTCATGGCAACATTTTAGGTTTTCAGAGCAGGGTTCAGAGCTAGAAAAGACTCATCACTTAGGCCAGTCGTGTGTCAATAAGTGGGGTGTCACCCTTGAGAATGAAAATTCCAGTGTCAGAGGAAAGTGCTGCTGCTACAAAATGCAGCTGTCCTGGGAGCTGTGAGTGCTGAACTTGCTTGTTCTGTGTGGGAAAGCAGGCAAGGAGAGAAAGAAATTGTAGCATTGTTATGATGATTCATTATTTCTCCAGCTCTGGGCCACCTTGGGGCATCCTCTGGTGGTTCTTCTCCCTTCCGTGACTCTTCCCATGCAAGACATTATGAAATATCACTTCTAACAGTTTATAGCAGGGACACCAACACAGCTTTTCTGTTTGGCAGCTGCTCAGAGTCTTCTCCATTAACTGTAAGAAACCGCTAGTTCATATTGAATTAGGAGAGAGACAACTGGACTGCATGAGCATTTTACATCATGAGCTTGAACTACAGCATCAGTCCAACTACTTATTTAAAACAGGTTCTTCTAATGAACTAAGCTGTCTGGGTTTGTTTTGGCCATTGGGATTCTCTCATGGGTACAGAACAAAAGATCCATGAGCAGAGAGTGGCAGGCTCCCTGGCAAAAGCACTCTGAAAGGAAAACAACCTTTTGACCTTAAAGAAAATATAAAGATGGAGCAATTCCGCTGTCTAACAAAAAAGCCACGACATGACTAGGGCTCAAGGGATGATCATGAAGATTCTTTCACCTCCCTAGATGCAGTTAAACCTGCTAACAGTATAGCAGATCTGTTGAAGAGCAAGCCTGGATGATACACAGAGGACACAGAAAAACATAATGCAATTCTTTTACATGATGGCATAAAAAAAATTCATGAAGTAAAATCTATTCGGACCAAACCAGTGGCCATAGCCCGGTATTTACTAGCTGTACCAATGGAAGCTGCTGGCTGGGTGGACGACGCTTTGGCAGAGCTTCTGTGCATCATGGTCAGTTGACTCCCTATGAGGTGCTGCAGCTTCCTGGAGAGATTTGGAAGAATGTATTGACTTATATGGCAGGGGGTAGTCATGAGTCTGATGGTTGGGAAGAAACACAGAGCTGGCAATCCCACAGGGGTGTTTTAGACTTTTCCCTGTGCTTGTGATGTTTATGTACTTAAGCTTAGCAGTTATCAGTCAGCACCTGAGAATGCATAAATAAAATATAACCTATTCTTCATCCCCACCTCAAAATTTAATTTTTCATTCTGCACACAGTATTATCTATGCCCAGATGTCTGTGGGTCTTCTGCTTAGCAGATGACTGACAGCACATGTCTTTTTCTCCACATGTATTTTTCATGCCATTTCGGCTGTAGAAAAGTCACTTTCTGCTACAAACATTATACTGTTAACTTGAAAGATTGTCCTAGATAGTTTTTCATCTGTACAACAGTGGGATAAAATGTTTTCAAGAATCCAGTCAATCCATGGCAGAAAACCAGGTCCAAATGTTGTCTAAAAGGTGATCAAATGTTTTATTTTAATTATAGCAGGAGCAGAAAGGAAATGAGAAATTCAGAGCTGTTCCACTGAGCGCATGATATTCATGTCAGCAAGTTTTCATTATATTAGTGATCTCAGCAGAAGGCAGGGAAGATATATAAATTACTTCTCAGTTTGCTATAAGGGAAAGTAATTTTAGTGGGCCAGGCCTATATTATGCTATTTAAAACACAGGGTCAAGGACTCTGAGAATGATCTGCTTCATTCAACCACAGCAATGTGTTTAAACTGCCCATACAGCCGGTGAAGCAGCTGCATGGCCCAGCACCCCTGGCTGTCAAAGCTGGAAGCTGCCTGGGGTACACCATGGCTCCCATCTATGCAGTAAAGTTTGTGTTTCATTAAAACAGGGGATGCAGAAGGAAAGAGGGTGAAGGACAAGATGCAGTGAGTTTGCGTAGTCAGACCCAGGAGACAGGAAGTTGTTTGAGAACCCATGGTTTACATGTAGTATAAACCCACAGCGTTAGTCATCTCCTGACCAATGCTGGGACCAGTACAAAGCCCAAAAGAGTCTTGATTTCTGGCTACAAGCTGCAGAAGAGATTAATTTTTCTGCTTCAAGAACAGTGAGAGGTCTGGCCTCAGTTCCTTCATCCTTTAGGAAAGCCTTAGTGCCAACAAAGTTCATTAAGGAAGACAGTTTCCATCCTCACTGAAGTTTGCTATGTGTGATGTGCTTTTATGTTATTAGGTGCACAAAAATACAGGAAAGACATCTACTCATCACACCCCACATAAAGTCCAGAGAAATCACCTCTGATTCCTGCTACAGACTGAACCTCTACATTTTGAGTTAAACCTATTGCCAAGAACCTTTTGTAGACAAAGAAGATCATACTGAGAAGTGATTTATAATTAACCTGGTCTATCCTTCAGATGAGAAAAGATCTCATTTCTAGGCCCAGTTATTATCATAGATTCATGGAATGGTTTGGGTTGGAAGGGACATTTAGGGGTCATCTAGTCCAACCCCCCTGCAGTAAGCAGTGACATCTTCAACTAGATCAGGTTGCTCAGGGCCCTGTCCAGTCTCACCCTGAACATTTCCAGGGATGGGACATCTACCACCTCTCTGGGGAACCTGTGCCAGTGTTTCGCCACACTCTTCCTTATGTCCAATCTGAATCTGTCCTCTTTCAGTTTAAAACCTTTACGCCTTGTTCTATTGCAACAAGCCCCACTAAAACTCTGTCCCCATCTTTCCTATAGTCCCCCTTTAAGTATTGAAAAGCCGCTGTAAGGTCTCCCCACAGTCTTCTCTTCTCCAGGCTGAAAAAACCCACTCTCCCAGGCTTTCTTTATAGTAGAGGTATTTGATGCCTCTGATCATTGGCCCTCCTCTGGACCAGCTCCAACAGGTTCATGTCTTTCCTGTGCTGAGGGCTCCAGAGCTGGGCGCAGCTCTCCAGGTGGGGTCTCACCAGAGCAGTGTGGAGAGGCAGAACCACCTCTCTCGACCTGCTGGCCATGCTTCTTTAAAAGCAAGTAATTCTGTTTTGCTTTTCTGAGGCATTTGTGTGGGTCTCACTGTTCACTGCTAACACTAATTAGACGTTAGAAATTTAGTGTCACCACCTAGTTGGTGACGCTGAACAGCTCAGCAACAAAGCCTGAGAGTACTACTGTTCTTAGACCACAGCCCTTGACCACCATGCCAGGTATGCAAATAGGGATCAAACAGTTAACCCAGTGTGCATTTGCATTGCACACTGCAACTGGCTTTTGGAGCGGAATCCGAAAATATTAAAGTCACTCAAGCTGTTATATGTGCTGGCACCTGTGTAAAGGCGTCTAGAAATAATCTATACATAAGAAGGTATTCTATGTTAAATATGGAGATTCAGACTGAGTGCACCATTAAAACACTATTGGCTGTGTCTACAGTGCTCTGAGAGTCTGAGAATAACTAAAACATGTAGCTCACAAGAATATGCACTTTAGTATTGCCTACAAAACATACAGCTCCTGGGAGGAGGTGATGCCAGACACACTGAGGAAGAAGGTTGGCTTAGTTACCTTACAGAGTTTCTGCCTGAACAACTTCATTTGTTAAAGGGTGAAATGATTTTAAGTTTTGCTTCCCAGCAGGATCCAGTGCTTGGCCAACATCCAACCCTGTGGGCTAGAGCCCAGCTCAGACTGTATATGCATCCAAGCAAGGCATCCCTTTGACTGAAACACAGATAGCTACTTGCACTGACTCATCAGTAGTTATTCAAATATCTAAGCACTTCCTTGGAATATTATGGTACTTAGCTGTGACAACTCATTCTTCAGTTGCCAGTCTACACAGAAATTGTTTTGCTGATATTTTATCTTGGAGGCATTATTAGATGTGATGATTATGGTAGGTCAATCCAGTTCTCTCATCTGCCTTTTCAGTTTTCCAAGTGGTTGTATGAAAAACAAATTGCTCCAAACCTCCACTTAAAGATATATTTCCTGGTGAAATAAGTTCTGTAGCAATGGGCATGTATTATTTAATGAGAAATAGTAAATGAAAAAAATGCTGTATTTTGTACCTTCTCACAACAGGTAAGTGTATGGCTTTGCAGTTTTAGCTCAGTTTAATGTACCAGTTACTTAAGAATTATTGTATTCCCTTCTCATTCACAAAGAACTAGAAGAACATGGAAAAGGTAAGAACAAGCAATAGGGAAATGGAATTTGAGCTTCCTGACTTGCCATCCTGGACCCGAGTGAGTTGCGGTCCTGGTCTTCAGTCCCTGGAGATGATCTGAATGCACCCTGCCTGTTGCTGGAGTCATGCAAGTTCAGTGTGTGACAGTTCTTGAATAATTTGAGAAATGAACCAAAGCTGGTTGCACAAACCTCGTCATATTTCATGCAGACAGTTGCCAGTCTCTGCACCGTTTGCTGTTGTTTGTCATTTGTGTCTTCTGTCACTTAGATAAGACATCACCAAAAATAAATAGCCAAATCCATGGAACAGAAAAAATGTGATCGCTCTGCAAAGCTTGCTGTGCCTTTTTTCTCTGCAAAGCTTGCTCTTTTTTTTTCTCTCCATGTCTATATATTGTGTTATTCTTTCCCTAAGCTCTAAAGGAAAAGAGCAAAACCACAGATGTACTCGCCTTTTAAACAGACTATAAGAAAAACGTTATTAGGTACTCTTAGTTCAAATACACATAGTCACTTTTTTAAGTTAAAGGTTAACTTTTGGTTTGGATAAAGGTTTTAAAAATCCAGGATCTGTAACATTTATCCTGTATCTTTTGAATAATATTTTCACTGCACTAGCACTGGTCTTCAACCTATAGGGCAACGTGTTCAGAGAAATCAGGCTGCTTTATGTGGAGGTCACTGCTAAGTAAAAGTGACCTGATTTTCTCAGACATCAGCTGACTGCAGCCCTCTCTGAAGAATTGAGAGCTCTGTGTCCAAGCCTAAATTTATTTGGGTATCTATACCTAGATTTAGGAATGCATTTTTAGCATCCAAGTCTGAACATTTTGGAAATGTAAAAATTGCTGCTGGCAAGAGAGAAAATGAGGAGAAAATCTGAGTTTCATCAGAGTTATCACTGAGACATAATTGACAAACTGACCTCATTATTTAATGGAAAATCATGCACTAAGGAACTGATTCTGCCTAGATCTTGTAGATAGTGTGAGACAGAAAAGCCCTATCCACAGGATCAGGCCAAGGGTCGTGGCAACACAGCATTTCTTCCCTGCTGATTTCTTCCCAGGTGTTACCTGCCCACAGGGGAATATGAAGCAGAGTTAGAGGCAGGGCAGAACTGCATTTTTCCTCTGCCTTAATTTGCCTTTTTCAATAATGATGGCCAGTCACTGACAGGGAGCCATGCTGCATCTTTCACAAGAATTACAGAGCTACTGCTCTGGATATACATATTGGATCAAATTCCTGACAACAAGTCTGCTGTGGGATTTCAGCCAGAGCACAGGGACTGCTGCTGGCTCCCCTTGTCCCAGTGTCTCAGGGAAGCCCAGAATAACCACAGCCCAAATTCAGTCTTAATTTGTTATTTACCTCATAAAATCCCCCAAGAAGAACTGAATGACCCCAGAAGCGCTATCATCACTCTGCTGCTTAGCAGGGCTCTTCAACTCAGTGACACGATGCATCAATCCTATTTTGTCAATCCAGCTCTTTCAAGCATTAGCATGGGGACCATTACACCATGCATAGATATGAGAGCATGATGGATGCTTGCCTTCCTCAGACAAAGAGCAAAACAAAGCCTGAGTCAGGATGTGGCTCCTTCCTGGCAATGATAATTGAATGACTTTATTGGTGTAAGAACAAATGGAATAAAAAAATAACAACCAATTTAGGATAGAAATTTGAAAGTGGTGTGGATCGTGAGAGCAGTGAGGTTTTGGAGCAGCTGCCCAGACAAAAGGGAGCAAAAAGTCCTTATTATTTTTTTAGAAAAGAGATTTTAAGATGTGGTTTTCTGAGCAGGCAAAGATTCGGTCCCTTCCAGTCATATGTGGATGGGAGATCTGCCTTCCCTCCCAATACCCACATTTATGTGGCCATCTTCCAGATGTAAGTTTGCCTAGTGCTCGATAAAACCTGTGTTTATGTGCACAAATAACACATTCCCCAGACAGCCAAGGCTGGCACAGGCCTGATCACTATTTATATGTGTCATGCTGCTGCTCACCTCTTGCACATCTTCAGCATCCCTTGGAGGAGCTCTGCTGTTTAATTAAATGTAAATCTGCAGGCAAGGCTTAGCTATTATTTTATGCTCGCAATGCAGTTACCTCTTTTATCTGGGTCAAAGTAAACCCATTACACTGTATATTCTGTACATGGTAAGAATATTTACCTAATAGAAACTGTAACCCTTTAATGTTTTTTAAATGACGTATTGATTTGCCTAACCTTGGGGTCAATCTCATTTCTAGCCATGCAGATGAACCCTGGAACACTTGCATATTTTGATAGAAACGTTTCAGGACCAAAAAAGAGATGCTCTTTTGTGCAAAAATCATCCTTGGGACTTTTCCTAAGTTCAAGACTTGCACACCAGTGCTATATGGGTGCCCTTCTGCCCATACCCTTCTGATGTAGGACAGGCAAGGCCTATTTCTCTGAGCAGGTTCAGGAACCCTTGCAGGCTCACCTCTGTCCAGACCATTCCCAATGGGCATTTGTACAACTTTCAGTCTTGTACAACTCGAATCTAAGAGAGATTCTCTATGAAACATCTGTTCCCATTTCAAAGTCCAGTGACCACAGTCAGAGGCAACCCATTGAAGCTGGTCTCACTCATATGGCAAAGTTCACTGCTGGAGGTGTGAAATTAAAGTTTACATAGGAAAAGGCAGCTGATTGTCTTCCTCAGGGACCTAACAGCTGCAGATTCTACAGCCTGTTTTGCAAATGATACTACTTAGACATATTTGTTATTTGCAAGTTTGTCCTAAAATCTAAGATTTGTCTTCTCTCTTCCTGTTTAAACTGATTTTTTGTCCTGCTGTACCCCCACAGGCTGCCTTAGAAAACCACCCCAAACTCTTTTAATATTGTTCCATTATGTCCTTATTTAGATGCCTCATTTCTATACCAAGTTAATCTAATTTTCTTATTTTTTTAGGTTTAATTTTCTATATTTCAGATAATTTCTATTGTTCTTTGAATGCAATTTCTTCTAGAGTCTTTCTGGGTACAAAAACTAAGCTTTAAGCTGCCCAAGCTGTAATTCTCTAGATCACAATTTCTTCCACTTGAAAAAAAAATGTCTTTTTAATATTTGCCCTTCTCCATTCTTCTGGGACTTCATTATTTTTTGTAAATGCATTTTTTGTATTTTTTAAAAATCATAATTATTCAAGCAACATAGCTTGACCTGTTCCATAAGGAACAGAGGGTGTGTTGAGGGTGTGTTCATCTTGCACTTTCAGTCTGAATATATCCCACACACCTAAACAGTCTTTAATCTACTCTTTCCCTCTCCTGATGTGGACTTGCCTCCTCAGTATTCATCAGCTGTTTAAACAACAACGTCTATGAATATTTTTGTGAAAGCTACACAAAGTAGGTCGAAAATAAGCAGTTTAAACCTCTTCCTGATAATTATTTTTTCTCCCTTTCTCATAAGAGATATATGGGTGAAAACATACTCTATTACTTAACTCCTTATGCATTTAGCCGATATTGCATTTAGTTGCAATTTTTGCTCCTTTCTCTTTGAAATTAATTTTACTCCTCTGCTGTGGCATTCAGCTATAAATACTTATATTTACTAGCGCTGTTTTCACTTTTTATTTCTCTCTGATTTTCTGGTTCTTCAGGTGTGCCTCATCCAGCCTGTATGGCCACTGTGGTGTTTTCCTATTTTTATTCCACAGGAGGACAGAATGGTGTTGTGTCCTTGATATTGGTTTGTATAGGATTTGCCATCTCTCCTGATCTACTTTTTCCCCTTGGGATTCTTCTCTGTGGGCACCTTTCCTCCCAGTCTGGAGGCTGTTGGCCCTTTGAAGCACACTGCTAGCAGTCATCATCTGATCAGATTCATTCCTTCATCTTAGGACCATGAACTCTATCAGGACAAGATCGTTTTCACTCAGGTTGCTTTTTGTAGATTTTTTAAAAAGTCCCCATCCAGCACTGTGAAACCCAAGTCAGCCAGGGACACTTCTAGAGCCTCCAATCTTGAGGACAGAGAGAGTTGTGCCCCAAGCAGTCCAAGGTATCATTGTGCTGTCTGAATTGTGCCGTATTGCTTTTTCTATGAATATCAGGAAGAGGAAACGTGCCAAGAAAGCAACAATAGATGCTTGGTATTTGCATCTGTACGTGCAACAAAGGGAACACAAAGCAAACATGCTGACTATACAGAGGAATATGTATAACACGAGTCTCCCTCCCAGAAGGGCTAAGAAATGCGGACATTTGTGCTGATGAAGGGAAGGGGTGGCACAGTGGTTTTAGCAGCAGCAGCTTTATGGGCAACACCATTTCCCTTGCACAATTGACCTCACTGTCATGTGAAACCCTGGCTCCCCATGGCAAAGTTAGGCAATTTTCCCATTGAATGGTGTTCAGGTCAGTTACCCTTTCTCTTCTTCTTTTGGTCCCCTTTTCTATCCCTCAACACTCTTCAAGTAAGGGGTTGCTTATTTCCCTGCTCTCTTTAAATGCACAGGGTGCTGGCAGCCCAGCTTATTCCTTGTGGAGCTCTGGGAGATGAAATCTTCATCAGATGCATATTTTTTTGCTCTGGTAAGCACTCATCTGTTACTGAAAGAACTATCATTCACTTCACTAAATTGAGTTGCTACCCATCAGCAATTGCAAAGACATAAGGAAAAACTACATTCAGGAAGTGTTACAGCAAATAGACAAATTTGGAATAAACAGTACCAACTATTTTGCATGTTTCTTCTTCCTCAGGTATTATCTCCTTTCTATTCTTCTTCCTCCACTCCCACCACCATATCTTACTTGTTGGTCACTGAAGTGTTTCATGCCCCCAGGTAGTAGAACAGTTCATTGACAGTATGACATGAACTCTCTCCTGTTCAAGTCTGTACATAGCTGTATTCATGTGGTATCTGAGTATAGCAAACAACATTGAACAAAAGTGCTGGTGCCCCAGAAAGTTATATGCTTTCCCTAAAAAATATAGCAGGAGAAAGAGTGTAGAAATTAGATTTTTTTTCTGTTTTCAGTTGTAAAAATTGTCTCAGAAAAAACCCTGTTCTCAGAGGGTCCCTATGTAGGGTGCACAAACAGGCCCTTAGCACCCGTTGTTGGGAACAAGATGCCAGCAGGTCTCCTCTGGTTGAATTATGGCTCTTTACAGAAATTTTAAGTGTCACTTCTCTAGCACTGGCACCAGTGCCAGCTACAGCTGATCAGAAAGTTTAATGAAACCTGCTGAAAACCTCATGTGAGCTTTCTTTCTGGTGAGGGCTGGCTGGCAAAGGTGCAAAGGCACAAAGTCCCTAGCACTGGGGTAGACTTCCCCCACCTGCTCACAGTCTGAAGTGCTTGAAACCCCTGCATTTATTCTTTTTACTGACAATTGATATGGGATAATTTTACATTCTTAACACAGCTATAGAAACCTACGTCTTTGCTCTTTTAAAGCTTTTCTGGAAAGAAAACAGGTAGGCCTGCCATGCCTTGCCAAGACAAGGTGGTGCCCACACATATCCTCTCAGCTTTTATTTTTATAACTGTGTAAGATAAGCAGATTGTCCCAGTGAAACCTGCTATTGCCACCGTGTTTCTCAACATGAATACCACCCAGGTACTTTGATTTGGTTGAATAAATAATTTATATAAGCATGTATATGTGCATGCCTACGATGTGTTTACTGAGGTGGCTGATGCTGGCATTTGTTCAGCTAAATACTATTTATGCTTTGGCACAAGAAATAATTTTATGCCCATTACAATCTTGAGCTCCAAACCCACTAGAATAAGCATCCTGACATTTAGAAGAAGAATAAGCATGTCTGCGAATGCAATATCATCATAGACCTTAGAGAAAGCTGAAAATATTTAAAAGGAAGATGAACAGCTGCTTTAAACTGGGAAGGTGGGAATTAGTTCTTTTTTACATGATGTTTTTTACACAATAGTTTTTGACTTTGTGTCTGCATTGTCTCTGCACTAGACTATAGATCTTAACACTCAGTTTTAGATCCCAGCTGGGTATTGAGCATTGCTTATAATCCTTATGTACAGAATAGTTTCGCAACTTGAAATGAATATTTTTGCATGTGTAAACTTCTTTCTTTCTTTAGATGTGTCTCTCTCTCTTAATGTCTATTTCCTCCTAGTAAATGAAAGCAGCATCAGAAGCACAAACACACTGCCCTGAGAGCTCTAGTAAAATCTGCTTCAAACTATTTCAGCACACACTCTGAAATAAAGCCTACCTTGGCCCAGTCTCTGACTCAGCACTCATAAATACTTGAGCCCTGTGAGCACTGGATATATTTGAGCAAAAACTGCACTACTCCAAGTGCAGCGATACACAGTAAAAACCCAACCCCAATTCCTTTTTGCTCCCAAGATCTCCCTTAAAGTAAAGACACAACAGAAGTGTAAATGCTGGAAACCAAGAGGGTATTGCAACAAATACCCCACAGAAGAGTACCTTTTTAGGAGGGGGCAAAGCTTAGCAAAACTTTCATACCACAGAGATAACTACTTGCATGAAGGCAAGTTTCAACCATGGTAAAGTGAACCACTTAAAAAAAAAAAAAAACCAACAAAAAAAACAAAGAAAAAGATGGGAAAAGTTCCAAATGCCCATACTGAATATTTACCTTTAAACAGTAAAATGTATCATGAAGCATACCCTGATTCAGAGCAGAAAGAACCATGCCATGAAAGTAAACTCTTTCCTGGCTATCGTAGCTGCATAAACTCTAGTTTATATCCAGATAATAAAATGAAGAGCTTACTGGTTTCCAGGCGGATAAAAATTGGGCTCAATAGCAAAAAAAGAAACACAAAAACAAACCAAAAAACCAAAAACAAAACCCAAAACAAACAAACAAACAAAAATCTTGTCAAGTTTCAAAAGCAAAATAGTGAATTTTAAAATTGTCTGTTTGCATCTCACTGAACCTTGAAGAGATCTGGGCTCCTCAAGGTCATCTTCTCAATGGTGCTTACTGCAGGCTCCTGTCTCTCAAAGGACATCTATATGCTGGTGTTTTCAGAAGTACCCTATAGGCAGTGGTCCACACAGGTTGCTGAATTCTCCCACCAGCTTGCAGGCCATACTGTGATAGGTAAACCTATTCTCTTCCAGTGTCTGATATTCCCATCGCAAAAGCATTGATGTTTCCAGTGTCAATATTTGCACAGGCCCTCTTGCATTTTATCAAGTTCCCTGCTTTTCCCATTCAGCAATGCCTTTCACGTGCATATTTTTTTTTCTTTTCACGTCCTCTACTGAGTAGTTTTGCTCTTGTCTGTTTTACAAATGCAATTTCTTGGCAGCGGTATTAGTTGACACCTGAAAGTATATTTTTCTTTGACTATATAACATCCATTCAGCCTTGGGGAAAAATAAACAAATAATCTTATATCTTTAGCTTTCTACATGAATTTGTGCAAAGCACAGATAACAAGGTTATTTATACATGTGTTTGGCAGGACAAAGGATTCCTATTTTTGAAGCATGGGAGAGATGGGAAAACATGCTACTTCCTTCATTTTATGAACTATGGGCTGGTAACACGTCTGCCACTTCCTCCCGACGACTGTGCATGGAGCCCAGCCCTGCAAAGCCTGAAGAATTGACTCAGGATGCCTCGTTCCTGCAGGTTACTGCTGAGCTTTTCGTCCCAGGAGACTGACTTAGTTATGTCAGGGGAGAGAAAATCCAACCCAGAAAGCAACTACTATTACTGCATGTCAGAAAATGAAAAGCCTGATGCATTACTGTACACAAAGTAGACTATGAGACGAGACACCCTGTCTTTTGCACAGGTCCTTCACTCACGTATGTGACAACCTGTGATAGGAGAAAGTTGACATCAGAGGTATAAATTCAGCCCACTGACTGACGACTGAAGTAACTTGCATGCTTTACCACATAAACAACTCCTGAAAGCTACATTTATTTATAAGACAATACCTTAAAAAGACATTACTCTTTCTATTGATTGTTCATTTTGTAAGCTGCTTGGAGTGGAGCATAGAATAAGTGCTGGGTTTTTCCCCCAACATCACACACATGAGAATGGAAGATTTTTCCCTCCTTTAAATAGCAGAACAAACACTGAGAAACACATCCACCTAAGGTTTTATAACAAATTCTGCATTTTGCTCAATTACATTGCAAATTTTCCCCAGTCTGCGGAATTCTTCAATATACTCACACCAAAGTTGAGAAGTTCAACCGACCACCTATCCCATAACCTGTGCCTTGCATGCAAAGACTTTTTGTGGAGTCCTTTTACTTCATGAAGAGGTCGTTCAGGCAGCTTTGGTTTGCCTGTTTTACAGTGTATTGTTTTGGTTGGGCTATTGGAGGTGCCTTGGCTGTGTGGTCAATCCCATAGTCTTCTGCGCAACATATACAGCTGCCAAATAGTCCTCATATCCCTGAGTTAGCATCTTCTCCCTCCCTACCTATTTTTTTCTGATACCCATAGCCTGACCCAACCTTTGTGTTTTCACAGGGCACTTAACTACCAGCCTGAGGGAAGCTGGAAGAAGCAAAGGAAGGAAGTGAGTAGACCAGGAAGCCACAAAGCCGATTTCCCGTTAACCAAATGTGCAAATTCCTGTAAATTTTCCACCTTCTCTGAAGCCTGTTTGAGGTGAGGAAGACTGAAATGTGAAAGTCTCCCATAGCCTTCTGTAGGTCACTCAGCAATTCATGTCTTATTGAGGCTTCCAGACAGTATCCAATACTGATTTTTGCGAGCAGGGCCATATCTCAAGCTGTGAGTTTTCAGCCCTGGACTATGCACATAGTAGAAGAGAGAGGCACAGTGTGGTCTCAGCCTGAGGTCCACTGGGCTCTGCTTTCTTCCCTTCATCCATTCAAGTGATCCATGTCTGGCAGAATGTTGGGGTCCCTGTAACCCTACCATGTGCCCCGTTAAAAGCCTGGTGTGCACCGCAGCACATAGCCATCTGCTAGAGGCACCATGAAGTTAATTGAGTTGTGACCCATGAATTGAATGAACGTCCATTCCGGTCACCCTACATGATTGAGCAGAGTGACTCCACTAGAAAGATCGGACAACTCCTTCCCCCATGTAATTCAGTGTTTTCCTTCCTAGCTGTATTAACTTGTATTTACAATAGCTCTCTTATTTTTGAACTCATGTAATTCCTTTTTCTTCTTTAATTAGACCTTGTTCTTAAGTAGGCTACACACATACCAGACTACCATCTGATAAAATGAACAAATTGCCTCTTTAAAAGGAAGATGATCCCCAGAATAAGGGAAGCAGAGAGGTGATCAAAGCAAGATGCAAATGTGATAAAGACAGGCTGATATCTATTGCCTTGTTCCAGTAATATCACAACAGACAGGCTTATAAAAAATCAGTTCTGCTATGTAAAGTCAGCTGTCAATCTCCAGCAACGTTGCTCTAAACAATGTGGTAGTGTTGTTTTTTTAGGAAAAGGAAGCTAAAAGGAACATCCTCTCACTCTAAAATAAGAGACATCCATTTCAATTTGGAATTCATGCAGAATTTGAGAGTTGAACCTATTTCATAAACAGATTAAATTTATTTTAGAGAGCAATATTTTTTTTTTCTGGACTTAAGCATAGTTTTGCACTTTTTTTTTCCAGAGACCAGGAAAATATCAGAACAAAGATATCACTCCTCAAGATAATTTTTTGCCATGTTTTGAAATTTACACTTCACAGGTGAAAACAAGATTTTTGTGGAAAATTGGTGCCAACTGTTAATATCTAAATAGGATTTATTGTTCAGGATGGACACAAAGGAGCTCTGTGGAACTCCTAGGCAGACAAAGAGTTGCTGGGCAGTTTCATGTCACACAATGTATGTGTATATATATACACATACGTATGATTCATCCCCATTTCCTAGAAAGATGAAATGACATAGTAAATCCACATTGCTGGATGAAAGATTATACTTTTCATTAGCATGTAGTACAACCTCATAGACAATTATCACCATTAAAAGAAAGTTATTCTAAGAAAATCTATATAAAATACTGTTTTTCTTGGACAAACAGAAACTATTCCTCACCAGAAGCTGTGGAAATCTTCCTGGGTAAAAAAAAGTTACTTCATTCCCTCATCCTGAGAGACACTTGCTAAAAACTAATCCAAAATGTCTCTCTTAGTCTCTCCTCCATGTCAGAAATATTTGACTGTGGGTTACACCTCCTCTGGAACTGGAATTTAACAGTTCATTCATGATATAGGCAGTTCCAGGTTCTTGCATTCCTGAAAGCAAAAACTAACTGCTCTCCGTCAACCCATGCACAAACCCCAGATTTTCCTTTTCAGCTTTTGCACCTGGCAGCAAAGTCAGTTTAAGAATTCCTTGTCCCTTCTCTTCCTTGGGTGCTTCCGTTTCTTCCCGGGTGCTTCATTCCTGCTGATGCACCACACTGCCCCTTTGTCTGCACTGGCACTGCTGCTAGAGGGATGTGTGCTGGGAACCGGCACTCAAGCTGGTTTTTAAAAGATAAAAATATTTAGATATTTTAATCCATATCAGTCCCCTATCTGTTTCCCAGCAGGGCTCCTTGCAAAAAAAAAAAAAAAAAAAAAAGCAGCATTATGAAGGTCATATCCTACAACAGAAAGGCAGGAATGAGGGGTTAATGTGGAAAGAAATCTTGAAAGTGGCTGAGAAGCTGACTGCCTGAGTGCTAGGTAGTCCCTGGCAGAAGGTAGAAGGACACATCACAGAATGAAGACAAAAGACAATTATGTTTTTTAAAAGTAGGGTCCCAAAGTAATACTCAGTGAACCAGAGTTGTTAAGTGCTATCATTTCTTTGCTGTGCACTGTGGACTGTGATTTCTGTGCTGTGGACTGTGGAGACTATTTTTGACACCTAACTTGTTAAAATAATACACTCTTTAAACAGGAAGGTGTCAAAGTGCAGCATTCCTAAAACAATATCATGATGCCATTTGTATCCCAGGGACTACAAATTATGGCTGAATTTCCATGGTAATCTTTGCAGTCAAATTTACTCTCCATGTTCAGATTTTGGGTAAAAAGGAAAATTCCTCTTCCCATCTCCTGGGTAGAAGGATGATCATTCACCATATAACAAGTTGTATAGCTTTATAACGGTTTTACTATGTGAATTAATTTTACTTGCTAGTCTGTTCAGCTGTATCTGTTTGGGAAATACATCAAAAGATGTCTTGAATTTGATTCAGGAGATATAGCAAAAAGCATTGGCTGAACAGACTGACTCACTTTAGGGAGGTGAAAGACACTATGAAGGGAGGGAGGTAAATTAGACCTCTCATGTATTACAGTAAATGCTCAGCACATGGAATGGACCAGATAGGAGAAATATTCCATGTACAGCTCTATGTGAGTCATTATACCTTACCAGGTGACTGATCAGCACATCCCCAAGGCTTTCCTGTGACTTCAGTATGTCCCACTTGTGATTAGATATAGCGTCATTCAAATAGAGAATCATTGGATTCTTATTTTCTTCCCTCTTACATCAAGCACTCCAGGAGCCAATGCAGTCAGAGGGGTGTAAGGGTATTAGCTCTAATTCCCAGGCTTTCATGTGAGTAGCCTGTTATTGAACCTTTACAGCAAAACAGATTATTTTCATGCTTTATCCCTAGGATTATTTCCTCAGCTTCCCTCCTACCTCTCGACGAAATAGCAGTACCCAGCATAGATTCAAGCAGGAAAGGGTAGGCTTAAGCAGCCACCTGATGCTCTCTGAAGAGACCACTGTCTGGATAGATATAGAAAATCCATTGTTTTTTTCATACTACAGTCAATACATTTTTGCATTGAGGATTAATCTCTAGGAGCCACTGATGGGCATAGTAAAAGTGCAGGTTGTTAGTCTGCTTATGAGCAGGAGTCAAAGGCTGATAACTTTCTGAATACTGGGAAGGACTTTCTACTGCAGGAATAGACTGAGCTCTGCCTGAAGACCATGTTTTGTTTCAAAACCCAGGAGTGCTGCTGTTCCTCCTGTTCCACTTCACGTCTGTTGGGTGTGTCAAGTCACGCAGCTGCCATGATGAATAATTTTGTAAACAACCTTCTCCTGGAGGCTCCAAAAAAACACCCAAGTAACACCCTCATAAGAGGGTGAGAGTGAGCAAGAGCAAGAGGTCTGAAAGGAAAAGCAGTTAGAGAAGCACTTTCAGTGATCCGTAGGGGGGGAAAGATTGCAAGACACAGTGAGATGCACATGAAGGTGTAGGTGCTTAGGTGCAGCAGGGCTGGTCCTGGGGCAGAACAGGGATGTTCATCTCCCTCCAGATGGACTGCAGGAGTCTGCACTGAGCTCCTGGGTGACCCCATGCTCAGCAGGCAAAAGTATCTTACCCAAGGAAGTGCCCAGCCTCGGGGGGACAGCATTTGCTGCCATGAGCAGCGGTTCTGGTCTGACAACCCGCTCTGCCTGAGAGGGATGAATTCACCTCTAGAGCATTTGGCTTTCATGGGGGAGAACCTTGCTGGGTTTTGGCCAACCTGCTGCTCAGCTGGCTGAGCAAAGCACATCCATGCCCTAGGGCCAGACCCAGCACCCTTGTGCAGGAGATGCTGGCTGAGCTGCGAGAGAGCTTCTCAGTAGAGAGGGAACGCACATCCCATCCCTGCTTCTGCCCAAGGACTTAAACTCTGTTTTTCTGGAGAAATCTGAAAAAAACTCTCAAACCCCAGAGAAGGGTGACATGCCAGATATAACTCTCTGACTGAGCTTTCTTGATGGACAACTTCAGGTCCCATCCCCAGAAGCATTAACCTCATGGAGCACCCCAGCGCTCTGTGTGGCCCTCCAGGGGCTGCTGGCCATAGGGCACTTTCAGCTCAGCAGCCTGTTTGCTGCTAGTCAAGATATTGCTTAAGCGATGGGCCAAATATTCTCGTACTTAGATTTACTCAACAGAAGATTCAAATCTGCACATAGAGAGCCTTAACTCATCTGTTTCAGTGATCCACATGGCTTTAAGGGAATTAGCCTTCTTTTTTTGACTTGGGATTACCTGACTCATCCACAGCTGGGATACGTCAAAATGCAGATTGTTTGAGGAAAGAGAGATGTTTGCAACTGATTCAATAGGAATTTTCCATCAGCAGCATTCCCCTGTCCAGGCGAGCCCTGAGGGTGCATTTCAGATGTGTCCTTGACACTGAGAACCTCCTAAGCTTCTGGGGAGACCAGGTTTATCCTCCAGGACACAGGGACAGCTCTCAGCTGGACTCATCATTTCGCTGCTGGTTTCACAGAACAGGTAGCAGCTGAGAAGTGCCTTTTTTCTCTCACCTCATGAAATGCAGATACAGACATGTGAAGTACAAGCCCACAAAATGGGCTAACCAGCACTGCTTTGGAGTCATGGACCTGATAAAAATGTTCTCTGTGTGTCAAAGGAAGTCTCCCTGAAGCACACTTCATTCTCAGTTGTAATAATTTATAAGTACTGTGATATTAGCCTCACTGTGTTATAAAAGGCACTGAAACACTAAACCACTGTATAGAAGATTAGGAGATTCTTTTTATAAGAAAAATATCTACGCTAGTTCTCTAAATAATGTCTAGGGGGTTATTTTTTTAAATGACCTTGTGTATTTTGCTCTCAGCTTTTGTTACATTGTGTTAATGTGTTCAGAGTAATTTATAGAATTCAAAAAGGCAGGAAAAATCCTTCATTTTCTTATAAGAGCAGACATTTTCTCAACCATTACCAGTAACTGGGTGTTAACAGAAACGCTGATACTGCAGGCCTCCTGATAACACCAGTAAAACGAATTGAATTTTCTGTACTTAAAACTTCATGAAGAACATATGTATATATATATATATGTGTGTGTATATGCACAGATCATATATGTTTTAAAATAGAAAATTATTTGAAATATACAGCCAAGATTGTTGCTACTGTCCATAATAAATAGAAATGTAAAGAGAGGACAAGACTGTCATTCTTGTACCAGCAGCTTTATGAAGGGAACAATGGTACAGAGCTGTGAAGGAGTCTCCTGACAGGTGCATGATGCTGAAAGATGCCGAGCACAGAAAAGAAAGAGTTAAACGCACAGATTCTGTGTTTAAAGCCTTCTGATGTAATAATAATAATAATAAAGATGATCATCAGAGAACTATTACTATAAAATCTTTGCAGAATGAGTAGATGACTGCTTAGTAAAGGACCACTGGAAAACATACAAAAATATTTGTCATATCAAGTGAATAAAAAATAGATAGCCTAAAGTCTCCTGCCTTTTCTCTAATAAAACTTTTTATCTTGATGCTGGACATAACATTTTCAATGGGTTAAAAGCCTGAGCCTCTTAGATGTCCTACCCCCATGAGATTTGTCTAGACAAACCAAGCACTTCCTTTCCTAAAGGATGTTCATACCACAACAGGAAAAGCCACAAGACCTCGGTCATCTCCTCTTGTGTAAAATCCCACAGCAGGAGAGGGGGTGGGGGTGGGGGAGAGCCCTTGCAGTTTTCCCCATCACAAGATAAATAGAACATTTGAACGTTTCATAGAATGATTTGGGTTGGAAGGGACCTTTAGGGGTCATCTAGTCCAACCCCCCTGCAGTGAGCAGGGACATCTTCAACTAGATCAGCTTGCTCAGAGCCCCATCCAACCTGACCTTGAATGTTTCTAGGGATGGGGCCTGCACAACCTCTCTGGGAAAACTGTTCCAGTGTTTCACCACCCTCAGTGTAAAAAATTTTTTCCTTATATCCAGTCTAAATCTACCTTCCTTTAGTTTAAAACCATTACCTCCTGTCCTGTCACAACAGGCCTTGCCAAAGATGTTGTCCCCATCCTTCCTATAGTCTCCTTTTATGTACTGAAATTCAGCAATAAGGTTTCCCTGGAGCCTTCTCTCCTCCAGGCTGAACAATCCCAACTCTCTCAGCCTGTCTTCATAGGAGAGGTGCTCCAGTCCTTGGATCATTTTTGTGGCCCTCCTCTGGACCCTCTCCAACAGCTCCATGTCTTTCTTGTGCTGAGGGCTCCCAGTATTCCAGGTGGGGCCTCACCAGAGTGGAGTAGAGGGGCAGAATCACCTCCCCCGACCTGCTGGCCACGCTTCTTTTGATGCAGCCCAGGATACATTTGGCCTTCTGGGCTGCGAGCGCACATTGTTGGCTCATGTGCAGCTTTTTGTTCACCAGTACCCCCAAGTCCTTTTCTGCAGCGCTGCTCTCAATCCCTTCATCCCCCAGTCTGTATTGATACCGGGGGTTGGCCCGACCCAGGTGCAGGACCTTGCCCTTGGCCTCGTTGAACCTCATGAGGTTCTCACAGGCCCACCTCTCCAGCTTGTCCAGGTCTCTCTGGATGACATCGCGTCCTTCTGGTGTGTCAGCTGCACCGCTCAACTTGGTGTCATCTGCAAACTTGCTGAGGGTGCACTCGATCCCGCTGCCTATGTCATTGATGAAGATATTAAACAGCACTGGTCCCAGTACGGACCCCTGAGGGACACTGCTCGTCACCAGTCTCCATCTGGACATTGAGCCATTGTCCACTACCCTCTGGATGCGACCATCCAACCTATTCTTTAGCCACCGAACAGTCCGCCCATCAAATCTGTATCTCCCCAATTTAGAGAGAAGGATGCTGTGGGGGACCATGTCAAAGGCTTTACAAAAGTCCAGATAGGTGACATCCATAGCTCTGCTCTTGTCCACTGATGTAATCACTCCATCATAGAAGGCCACTAGGATGGTCAGGCAGGACTTGCCCTTGGTGAAGCCATGCTGGCTGTCTCAGATCACCTCCCTGTCCTCCATGTGCCTTAGCATAGCTTCTAGGAGGATCTGTTCCAAGAACAGATACTGATGCTGGAGCTTGCCTCTGTAGGCCCAGTCCTGCTCCATGCATGGCAATCAGCCAAGCCCATGATTACAGCTCTCTATCAGCCATGGTCCTTTCAAGATATGATGTAAAAAAACCCCATGAGCTACATTAAACCGATATTTTCTATAGCATAAGACCCAGTGAAATCTTAATAAAACTCCAGTTCCTGTAATGCTTTCTCTGTAAAAGGCAAGAATAGGGCTCATAGCTCCTTCCACCCTTTTCACTTTCCTCTTTCCTTTATGTGCTATGCACAGTTTGTTCCTTTAGGTGAAGAGGTGGGACCTGAAGTTTGTCTTCTGCATCAATCCACTGTCTCTTTTTCCATGCCCTGTTAATATTAAGGGTTTTTTTAGCATCTAAGAAATTAACATCCATAGTTTTGAATGTTGCCACTACCCTTTATTAGCTATATTGCTTTATAGTCAATGGGGACTAATACAAGAGTTGCAGAAGTAGGTAAATTATAAAAGATACGAGGTAAATTGTGTAGCAAGGGTTCAATATGACAGCAAATAAGCAAATAGTTTTTGCAGTGAAAAGTGATGCCATGAAACAGTGTTGCTGTTATGAGTGTTAAGAGTGTTTTTGCACTCATTACCTCTCATTAAAAAACCTTTTCCTCACTGGAACACAGCAAAACCCCATTTCACACTCAGTGCCTCTGTAAAGGCTCAGCCCTGCAAGCACCAAGGTGAACCCTCACCACTGGCACAGCACCTCCTCCGAGGCTGCAGAGGCTGAGATCCTGTTACTGCTCCTCTGCTTCACTCAGCTGTAGCATCCTTCACACCTGCAAAAATCACTGATGGAGGAAAGGCACTGGGGTTAATAAACAGGGGTGAAAGAATTAGCTGGAAACCACTGGGAAGCACAGATTCAGCTGAGATTATAACTGAGTTTGATGACTCCTCATGACCAGGAAACATGTTGCAGAATGGGGAAAAGACAGAATGTCAAAGTGTCAAGTAATCTGCTAAATAACCTAAACAGGAAACAAAAGACAGCACCTTCATCGACATGGCCTAAATAGGACAGGTCCACCTTCAGATAAGATTACTTACACATTCTTCTCTAAGAAGTACAAGGTCTCCACCTTTGACCTATTTGAAGTAACTGTGGCCTCAGCAGGTCTAAAGGTATCAGCTCTGGCTCTGCTTGGTGCTTCCTCAACAGTTTCAAAGCAAAGGCTTTGCTTCCCTGTTCCCTTCCTCTGCCACGCTGGCTCTCACTAGACTGCTAAACAATTGACATTTATTTAAAATTAAATCAACAAGGAAAACCAAGGATTAAAAGTCCATGTATGACCAATTCAGCTTCCTGATGCTGCTTTAGGCACACAACACTACAAAATTATATTACCACTTAATTGACAAACAATTTCACATGCCAGGAAAATCATTAGGTAACAAATCCAAATAAATGGGCTCCCCTACCATGAACAAATGAGGGGCTGAAGTTATCTGGCTCATCAGATGGATGGCTTCACTGTTCATTCTGATTAACTTTTGTGCCTGTGCCAAGGCTGAGTTGCTAGTTACGCTGTACACTTGTTTTGTGAGTGGATTTAAGAGCCAAAGAGAGATTTCAAAGGCAGTCCGGCTGTTGCATGAATACACACAGCTCTGAGCATGGCACAGACCTCAGGACAACACCTCCTATGAGTCTATCCTTCCAAAATATCAGGTGATCATAGAGCTGATTGCTGCAACTTTCAGAAATGTAGATTTTAACTCAAAACCACCTTTGTGAGCACGGCAGGTCCTGCTGATCACAAAGCATGAGAGGGAAAATTTTTGCAGCAGTCCTGAGTTCTCTTAATGGTTATAAAGGGGTTTCTTACTGGTGCTTTACTGGTTTCCTTCAGAGCACAGCCTTTTTGAGCTTGTCCCTTACCTGAACACTGTAATTAATAACCAGTTTTTGGGCTGACTGAAGCCTTTGGGGTCAGTGAAGAAAGGGACTTCTATCAGCTTTTGGGCAGCTTCTCCAGTGTCAGTGAGCTGAGTAAACACCAGCACCTGGATGTTTACCTTGGAGTGACAGGTGGGAGGAAAGGCCTCTTGTGGACTCTAGGTGAACATGCTTTTCAGACTCATGGACGGGGATCAACAGGTCTGATTTGTTGCCTTTTCTTCTTGTAGCTGCTTATAATCAGAACTACTCATGGATAGAATAAATATTATGACTACATTTTCTTCTGTTAATTACAAATGAGAAACAGCAGTGAGTCATCTTCAATCACAGGGAATAAAAAATGAATCGTTACTAAAACCAAAACCAGTGTTTGTCACACCAACACCATTTGCATTTATCTCCTGCCTTCTTTCCAAAGCACTTTGCTGGTTTGCAAAGTGCAAAGACTTCCTTGCAACTAATGAGGATTTCACACTTGCAGGATTATGACCTCATTGAAAACCCAGGAAAAAGCAAGAACCAGTGAACTGCTAAGCAGAAAAGATGACGTTTTCATGAAAGGAGTCAGAGAAACAAAGCAGCTTCCGAGTCGGGAGATGTAAATGTTGGTTGGCCACCAGGTGAGCCAGGTTCACGCTGAGGAGACAGGTACTGCCAGCTCTAAGCAGGAGTCGCTCTCTATGGGTTAAAGCCAGAGATCTGATTAATCCAAAGGTGTGTTGGGACAGGCAGCATGGGCCCACTCCCTCCTTTGCCTGGGCTCCAGGTTCCCACTCTATACCTCATCAGTGTTTTTGGTGATAGCTCATGGCCAACATCAAGCAGAGAATGTCACTTACCAATGGGCAACCAAGGCTTCAAGGCAGCCAGAGCTTGGGCTGCATAGACAGAGCTACAGATGTCTCACCACCTGTACCTCCATGTCCAGCAGCAGTTCAGAGAGGGCAAAGGACTGGTTGTCTTCTGCCTTGCTCAAAACCAGAGCAAGGGACCATTCAAGAAAAGCAGAATATGTAAGATTCACACATATGGAAATGGTATTAATGATTTTTAAGCCACTAGCACTCCTTCTTGGAAGGTAATAATAAAGAAAAGGACTAAAAAGAATTCAAACTGGAACTGAAAATTTAGAAGCCATTGAATGTTTTTGGTTGCATTATACTTTGGAAGCTTTGGAAATACTGTAAAATTCATGCTGTATCTCTGAGCAGGTGAATGTGGGAGAGGTTGGAGGAGCTGGGAAAAAAAACCTGTGGGCAGATGATTTGGTAATTATTGACATGAGGGTTCTTGTGCTTCCCCTCAGAAAGGAGCTAATCCTTTGCAGAAACAAGACATGAACATACACTAAAGACTAAATTGTTCCAGCAATTGTTCTTGCTCCTAAGCATCCCCAATAATATAAAGGAAAGGATAATACCAAAATTGCAATCTAGCAACAAAATTTCCCTCTAATCCTCTCAGTTTTCCACTTAGGTTTTTAATGCTTCTTTAATGCCTAAAATTGCCCTGTGAAGTAGAATGTAAAAATAGTTTTCTGGCTGCTGTATCACCAATTTTTCATATTAGAACAAAGTAGTTTAAAAGAAAAATGCTTACTTCCCTACCTGTCTGTTGGGGTTTTAGGTGTTGTGGGGTTTTTGTTTGTTTGGTTGGTTTTTTGTGTTGTTTTTTTTTTTTGTTGCTGGGTTTGTGGTTTTTTTGTTGTGGTGGTGGTGGTGTTTTTTTTTAGCATTTATTTGTTTGTTCTTTCTTTTTTTGGTTTTGTTTTGTTTTAAAAGCATGGTGGCTTCTTTATGTTTTGTGCTCCATCCACAGTGATAAAAATTCTTACGGTGAGTTTTGACCTTAGAGATACTTCTATAAATTAATTGATGTCATGAGCATCTGAACACCTCCACAGTCTCCCCAACAGACTCTCAGAAGCAGTCTGCCCTAAACAGCAAGAACCAATAAGCACCTCTATTTCTCATTGATTTCCAGTGACCACTTCTTGCACAACAGTGATTATATTTTATCTTTGAACTGACAATCTCCATAATCTGCTTTAGTTTTAATGACATGAACTAGGACCTCCATGTTATATGAGTGGAATTCAGTCTGGCTCTTACTATGTATATGTGTCAGCCACAATCACTTTGAGGTATTGTGGTTACTTTTCTCCAAAAGTATCCCTACAGTAACAGTATAAAACACCAATACCATTCGATAATAATTTGTACAATGCCATTTGGATGGGCTAGATGGCCAGTCATCAAAGCAGAGTGGACTCAGAAGGTTGCATTTTAAGAATATCTTAATAAGTCTACCAGGGACATCATCAACACATGGTGCGATAAGAAAACAATGTGTTGTGTTTTTACTGTAATTAATAATAATGATAATAAGAATAACAACTATGTTACTAATAATACATGGATGTATATCCCATTTTTCCCCATCAGTCTTGAAATACTTCTACAAAGGTAGGTGAGATATGTAATTTTTTTTCTCTACTTTTACTGGAGTTGAAATAATTGGCAACCAAATATCTGCTTTTCCCTGCCTAGTTAGAGTCACATCACAACTCTCATTTTCTTTGAGTATCTGTTATTTTTCTCCAGTCCCACAATATGTGTAGCATTATAAAATAAATAGATTGTAGGGCCGCTATATAAAATTTGCAGCTGCTTAAACTACGAAGGTATGGGAGGAAATAACTTGCAGCAGAGCTGAGCTGTATTAGCAATTTTCCAATTATAATGCTGAGAGTGCACGAGAGCTAAGAGATGCTAGGTGTGCATATTATAAGCAAAGGATGAATCAGTACTGGAGACTTTTGGCCTACCTCATCTCATTAAGATTTAATAGCTGGTTTGTGTATCACACTCTGGTCTTACGAGGTCACCACTCAGTGCTCTTGCTGACACTGCTGAGGAGACAAACTCATGGCAAGCTGATGGAAATAACCTTTTTTTTTTCCCTGAGGTAGTAAGTTCAAGAGAACCTGCCAGTTTGAGAAGAATGGGAACAGGTGTGAGGAGAAGCTGTATTTTGGACAAAATTCCTGACACACTAGTCTAAAAGGGGCATAAACGTGCAATGCTTCTCTTTGGTCAGTACATTAATGACCTGAAACATGGGCTGTAAGTCCTGGGGCAGGCAGACCCTCCTCTTGCCCCCATACAGGTGAGGGGAGCTGGTCACACTGGTGGGGTATGGCATGGGCTAGGCACCAGCCCTGCAGTGTCAGAACCACAATCAACTGAAACTATGATATTTCTGTCCATCTCTCTCAGAGGATCCACAGGCACCAGGGAGTCCTAGTGCTGATTTAATACCCGGAAAAATAGTTGTAGCAGCACTTATTATTATTGGTGCTATAGCAGCACCTAGAGACCCATCCTGGGACTGGGAATCTCTGCCCTGGCAATAGGCAAAGAGGGGATGAAAGGGGGTCCCTGCAGCAATGGGATTACAGTCTAAATGGAAAAGACAGATAAAAGCTGGAGGGGGAAGGACATGAGGAGCAAAATGGAGAGCTTGCACTCACCAGCAGATAGTCTGGGCTACACTTGGATTTAATGTCACCTAAACACAAGGGGACACACAACTTGCTCATGAGGTGGCTGTGTTGACATGCAGTGTTTTTGCCAGAAGTTTCACATATAGGGTTCCCTTTGGGCTTAACTTGTCAGGAAAAGCATTGTTAGAAATTAAACAATATGAATTGTTTAATTTCTATACACCAAAACAAGTTTCTTGTTCATTGAAATAATTTCATCATTGAAAGAGCTAATGATAAGGCTTTATGGAAAATAAACCTTTACATACCAGTATTTATCAAAATCAGCTGGACTTTCTGAGTGTTGTTACAGTGAGCTGGAAACCTGCCATTCTGGATTTTATCCAAGCTATTGTAAGAATAAATAACTTTTTCTCCCTGTTGCCTGAAATGAACAAACATTCATCAGAATATTTCATTTTTGTTTAATTCAGGAAGTGGACAGAAAACCCCAAAATTCTCATTTTCTAATACTGAGGTATTTTGATTCGTGGTAAAGACACAGACTGTATTTTGTTTAATGTATTTCCAATGTTAGGATCCTAAAGTCTCATGTCTGAAAAACTAAACATAAAATTAGAAGTTTAATTACAGATATCCATGAAAATACTGGCCTTATTTCCCTTCTGATCTTATAATACATTCTTTAATTTTCTTTTGTGTATCCCACCACCAACCATAAAACTTTCTGTGTGTTTATAGAAAAGACAGAAAGAGTATTTGGCATAGTGTTTATCAATTTTCATTAGAAATAATATTTTTCCAGTTTTCACAAGTAAGGCTTTATATGAGTTAGGAACCTAATGGGACTTAATGGAAAGTGAGTATTTCCTGTATCTTGCAGACAATGCTTTCAGGAATCAGCATTTCTAGAAATAATAAAAAAAAATCTTTTTGGTTTACCTTTTTTATTTGTAATTAATGCTGTCTTAAGGGAATTGTTTACTCTTTAGTGCCTGTGCATGGATAGGAGTGATACACAGCAAAATATAAGCCTTACCAAAAATAAATAAATCCAGGAATGCTTCTGTGTTTATTTTCCAGTGGCTTCCCCAGAGTAGTGTAAAATTAGATAAATATGCAGAGTCTTCGCTGATGCTGTGGAGTGAAGGATATCCTCTGCCCTGGGAGAGGGAGGCTCCAGCAATCAACCTCTTTGGTACAGTCCCTTAAAATAGCTATATTAGCACAAATTCTCAAAATCTGGTTCTCATTTTTAGATTCTTTCACTAGGAGAGGAAAAAAAAGAAGAATATTTTGTAATTTTTCATCTCCTAAACACCAACATTCCAGTCCTCACCTTGAAGCATCACCCTCAAAGGACGCTACAACAAGGTAACAGTATAGTTTAACCACACTAACAATTCCCCAACCAAATGGCATTCCCAGGATGTCACATCTGCTAAACCTAATGCTCAAATCACTGTGAAAGGTCCTCTGCAAAGAAATGGGCTCAAGTGGTCCACAAACTGTTTTTGAGAGAGCATATCCCTCTTCTAAGCACTCTTTCTTCGGAGTCACATCTACAGGTTCTAGTAAGAAAAATAAGAAGGTCCCTTCAGGGAGAAATAGGCGCTGTTTTGGAGTTTGCTGGGCTTTTTTCTCCACGCAGCGTTCTCCGTTGGCCACAACCGCCGCGGTGGCCCTGGTGGCTGGAAGAGCCCGCGGCCACCACCAGGTGTCAGCACAGAAGAAGGCTCCGAGGGCCATTTCCCTCCAGAGCCCCCCGGCCCTGCCAGACAGGTTTCTCCGAAACCTTCTCCGTCTGGCTTCACCGCTCTTTGCCGAACTGAAGGCTCAGCTGAAGACGGTTTGGTGTCTCAAAGATCCTGCAGCCAAGCTGCTGAATGATTCCCAAAGCAAGCTCGGAAAACTCGTGTGGCTCTCAGGATTTGGTGTGCAATGCTTTAATGCAAGAGAAGACAGGTTTGGTTTGGTTTGTAAGTGAATGCCTCATCCCGTGCCTTTCTCTGGCTGGAAATGTATCTGGATTTTGGTCTTTCTTTGCTAAATAGATTTCAAATGTAAGCCTTTAATTTTTTTTATTGGCTATTTACTGTCACACCTTACATATTTAGAGAGCTGCCCAGAAGAGCTCTCAAAGACACCATGCAGCCTCTCTTTCCATGGCATCCCACCATCAGGACTCAAAATGTGGCAGGTGAGGCAATGTGCCTGTCTTTCTGCAGTGCTGGTGGGAGCTGTGGAGGAATCAGCAGGACCTCTTAACAGTGGTCAAAGACCACGTACTCATAGGTACAGAGATCACTGACTCCCCTCTGCCATGGTCCACTGAACTCTCCTTCCTTGGGAGGCTTCCACTGAAGACCCACTCTGTGCAAGTGTGCAGGACCCTTGCTTAGATCATCACTCTGTTAGTGCTGAACAGAATTTTTAATAAACTCAGTATGGAAACTTCCATTAACTACAAGGTATCTAAGAGCTAGGTACAGCTTCCCAGGTGGGCGTAGTTCTTTCAGTCAGTGTGAATTAGTCATGGAGGTAGCTTGTACTCTTCACACTGTCTGACTTTAAATATGGTTCCAAGTGATGAAATTTCAATTAAATTTAGTTTTCACAAATTTAATAAATGTGAGGTTTTCTTTTTATTTGCCTTAAATTTGCTTGCCCTTCCTTTTTCAGCTGCCTCAGTTGTTCTCCTATTTACATTTTGCTGACCTGTGTGTGTTTAGAATTTTGACATTTATTATGTTACAGAGTGAACTAGTTTTTCGGTTAGTAAATAGCACAAAGTACTGTGCAAAAGCATGTGCTAGCCAATATTTGAAACAGTCCTTAGACTTCTGGTCTATTACCTATTCCCTATTCTTTGTATTGCAGCACGTATGCCCAAAATTAGCCAGGTCAGACATGTAGAAGAATAATGATTAGTCTAAGGAAATAATTCCCGCAAATTGGCGATTATGTGCATTGTTGGTCACTTCACCAGTAAAAATCAAAATTGGAAAAAAATGAAAGCTTCAGATATCCAAATTGTCTTTTATACTGAATAACCCGAGCTGTGGAAATAATACTAGGGAATGGGAACATCTAGCATTTTGACTTTACATAAACCAGGAACCTCTTAATTCTTTGATTATCACAGTCATGACATAACCAAGAGGACTAGGAAACAAATCTCCTGAAGTTGGGAGTTTGGTGCTATTTTGGAGTTGAGGAGTAATTGCAGAGCATGAAATGGGACCTGGGTCACTGGTGATACTACGCTGTCAGCAGCAACTGGCTTTGCAGTCCTCTCTGCACTCCTGTCTGTTGTTTAAAGGGAGGTACTAGGAAAAGACTCTTCTCATTCTGATGAAGCTCACTGATCATGAAATAGAAGACAAGTTCTCTGAAGAACTAAAGATTAGATTATTTCAGTTGCCAGTATTTTCCTGGATGATTGATATTCTAAGGGAGGGAGGGAAGGTGCATGGGTACCCGATGAGAGCATTAGAGACAGAATTAATAGCACTCAAGTGCCGCTTCCCAGTTCAAAGATGTGGTTGTGAAGGTCACGTTGTTTGCTCATGAGAACATACAAAAGCATATGCAAGTACCTCAAAGTAGTTTGGTGTCAATCAGATTGCACAATGTACTAGTTTATTCAGGACGAAGTAGTGACCCAGGACAGTGGAACGCAAAGGGGAACTGGCTGCAGGTGAGCTCTCTGTATTGTAGGAGAATGATTTGCTACAACCAAGACCTGAGCAAAATGAAATAAAGCAGATGAGATGCAGGCACAATACAGAATCTTTGGGGAATCCAGAATATGTATAGGAATATTGGTCAGTAATTAAAAGTGCTTGGAGTCTTCAAAGGATTTTGTGATGTTTATGAGAAAACTGATACCAGGTGGAACACCTGCAGAGACATGGTAAAGAGAGCATTAGAAAGATTGTAGAAATAAATCAAAACATAACAGAAAAAGAATGGTTTGATAAAGACTGCAGGAAAGCAACTGAGATTGACATATAGCAAGGCTGTAGCCTTCAGAACCAGAATTGAATTCTGGATGAGAAACACTCTAAAGCCAGAGGGAGAGTCATGAGGCCAGCAGTATAAGGAGAAAGGCAATACTTTCGTGGCTTGGGAAAAAGATGAAACAGGATAGCAAGATTAGAAAAATAAACACATGTTGTAAGTGTATCGATGCATGGAAGAGAGGATATTAACCACATCTATGTCTGATAAAGAACAAATAAGGAAACCTTTCATTATAAAAAACTCAATTACAGAAGAGCAAGGAGGAGTGCTTTTATGTGTCCACTACAGGGAGATGGTTAATAGTGAATAAAAAGCTGTCTCCCAGACACACGAGCTATTTGTGGAAGAATTAAATTTTGGAGTGACTCAAGAGGCAATCACGAGCTGAGGAACAACAAAACACCAGGTGCTGATAATGTTGCCACTGAATTATTAGAAATGGGAAGGAATATGACAATTTTTTTTCATGATTTAGAGTCTTGAAAAAGAATTCCAAGAGAATGAAAGCAGGCAGTCATATTGCTATTTGGAAAAAAAGAGACAAATCAGAAAGAACACCACCCTCATTTGCTCACTCATTATGGCCAATAGTGTCCTGTTGCTGGTATTTTTTCATCATCACATTCCTATTACTGAGGATATGTATGAAATGTACGTTCTGGAAAAGTGTATCTTCTGTGAATTGGGTGTTGTCATTTTGTCATTACCGGTGAAGAAAAAATGTTAAGATGATTAGAATGCCTGTATAATTTTCTTACATTTTTAAGATGGTGCCTGAGCTGAAATGGAAGCATGTGGAAAACCTGGTGCATTATCAGAATGGTGTACCTGTTTGTTTGGAGTGCAAAATATAGTGTAGAAAATACAGAATTGCGTCTGTCCTATTTTGGAGACTTAGGGCAATGCACTAACCCTGCTGCTGGTTTATGTCTTTCTGGAAGGGGTAGTACAGTTACAGCAAAACTCCCAAAATACCCAGTTTTTGCAAACATAAAACCATATTTTGGTAATCATGTGAAAGGGAAGTGAAGACTTGAAGAACATTATGAGAAAACTAAGACCAAAGTGCAATGAAGATAAAATCAAATGCACAGTTACATTTGGTTCAAATAAAGAGGACAGGGAGAAATATGCCTTTAACAGAAAAGAAAGTACAAAATTTGTAGGAGGTGCAAAGAATCCCTAAAGCCTTTAGCACTATGATTTTATGTTAGAAGTTTTTAAAATTTAAATCATAATACAACTTTAAATCACGCCATTCACTAGACAGAATCACAGATTGTGTATATACGAAAAGGAAGTTTCTTCATACATAATTTCATTTAACTACATTAAAATGCTACAAAACATCTATATTTCAAACCATGTGTTATACCAAGAATAAACAACTTTTTGAATCCCTGGTCTTGCATTCTGTTTTAAGTCAATGCAGAGATGTCCATGTATATAATGTTCAAGTAGCATCAGAAAGTGCCAGTTATTTAAAACTCACCCTGCAACCAGCCTTATAGCTAACTTTAAGGATGTGAAGTTTCCCTTTTCTGCTCATATTCCTGATGGTAGCCCAGGGTCCAAGTGTAATGGCACAGTACAAGGTTGGCAGCTCTGGCTTAAAGAACAATCAAGTCAGTGTTATGAGGCGCATACATTTATTTTTCCAGACTATAGGTCTGATCCCACAAACTCCACTGAAGATTATTATCCTGCCTTTTTTATGTGATTACAGTACAGGCAGTATAAAACTATTATCAAACACTGTGTGCTGGAGCACTGAGCTCCCACCTGCACCTATGAAAAGGATGATCATTTGGATGTACTTAATACCCCCTGCTTGGCTGAGAGTTCAGAGCAGCTTTCCATTAGAGGAAACAAGGAAAGACAGCAACAAGCACAAAGGAGACTCTTTGATGAGCAACTGCCTAGAAAAAAAAGCACAGAAAGATGGAAAATATTATGGGCACCTACTTTTCCTAAAAAAATATAACTCAGTTTCTCAAAAAAGGCTGCAAAATTAGATGTCATACGCCTTCTTCCTTTCTGAGGAAGTAGTTGCTTTATTTTCACAATAGGCACCCAGATCTATGGGAAGGCAGTTGGTTTCTGAGACCATCCCTGAGCCTCTGCAGGACCCAGGTCTGCCTGCTGCTGATCTGGCAAAGAAGGGAGAAGCAAGAACCAGCCCCAGCAATTGCCTGTGACGCCGGCTCCTGCTCTCCAGCAGCCTAAAGGTGCTGCAGAGATTTCCTACTCTTTTCTTTCTTATACCCTCCCTGCAGCTGGCTAAAGCAGCAGCTGTGTGGGTAGGAAATTAAAATGGGACCGGCACAGATTGCAGAACAGAGCTTCAATGACATGGAAGGCCTCGAGGCTGGAGTGAATTTACATTACCAGCCTCCAGAGAAAGTGTTCCTGTGGAGGGACAAGACCAGGATTGGTGCTGGTATGAATTGCACTGAAAGGAAAGCCTGGACAAAGCACATAATCTGCAGTTGCTGTGCCAGAGAAGGAAAGTTAATTCCCAGGGTCCCACTTGGTGCTCATGCTGGGCAGTTCCTGCGGGACCTTTCTTTCCATCAAAGAGCTGTTTGTCAGTGTATTTTGCTTGTGCCACATTTGTGGCATTTTTCATTAATACGCTGGATTTTTATTTCTTTTCTAATCCTCTCCAGAATGCTGTATCAGCGGCAGTGTAGGGTTTGCTTACTCCTGCTTTCACCATTGCATTTCTATTTTCTCAGATGGTATAATTACAAAATACAGAACTCATAGCAAGGATTATCACACTGCTTTGCAACCCCTGGATAGGAAGCCAGAGAAGATAAGTCTTTTCAGCTAGAAAGGCCTGTTACTTCTGGCTTTTTTCCCAGCAAAGGCAATTCCAGGTTGAAATCAGAGAGGCGTCTTTTGTAAACTGAGGCCTCTAGCACAGACAGTAGGCTTTTAGACTTTCAGGCAGGGCAGCTGGGGAACATTTAGCTGGGGTGTGCTAGAGGAGCATCTTAGGATTGCATTTAAGACTGGAAGGATTCATCTAGTTTGTCCTTTTCCCTGAATCAGGTTTACACACGTACTTCACAGACTGACTGTGTAGGAGAAACATTTCTGTCCTGTTGTGGTTAGATGTTATATTTCTGTCCAATTTCCAATGTGGAATAATGGAGGCTCTTACTGTGTTTTTCCCTTGGCTGTGTAATTAGGGACTTGGTGCTGCCTGGAGCCCTCTGTGGCAAGGGAGGGAGAGAAAAGTTTTTAAATGCATTAGGAGGTGTGGGTGAGAAAGCAGAGCTATCGAAGATATCGAAGAGCATCATGGGGCAATGATGAAGTGGGAGGGAGAAAAGGTAAGAAAAAATGCATTAAGTATGAAAAAGTGCAGGAAATGCTTCTAAAGTGTGGAAGATCTGATCTCAGCTGATCTCCCCATAGCTCTGTTGTTGAAGATCAAAACCACTGCAGCACGCTCAGAGTGCTCTAAGCCTTGGTAACATGCAGGCAAGGGCCTGTCCAGCAGCATCTCTACACCTTGCTGTCTATGGAAATCCACTCCTGCTTTGTGGATAAAGGACTTCAAGCGTCCTGGGTCTCCTGATAGTAAAAAAGTCACCTTTTTTTTTTTTAAAAAAAAAGTATATTTAGATAGTGAGAGAAAGCAGACCAGAATCTGATGGGTTCATTTTCTATATATGGAAAAGTTTACAAGAGAAAACTGCAGTCATTCTATCCAGCAACTAAATAACAACTTCTGAAAAGAAAAGACACAGCATAATCCAGTTGTCTAAAGGTTAAGGGAAAATGTGAAGTGTATTACTGAGAAAAGTGATCCAAACCTTTAGTGGTAACAAGGTGACTGGCAATAACATTGTATTTAATAAAATCTAAAAAAGAGCTTTTTCTTGCAGAATTACTGCCTTATTTTTAAGTGAGGTAAACTCTATTTCTCCTGTATTGCATTGATTTTAACTTTGCTTATATACACCTTGGAAAGCAATAAAAGTACTTTTTTCTTGTATAAAATAGAATACAAGTAGACGGCAGCAAATGTGTCCTTTTTTTCCTTTTTGAAAATCCATTTTTCTGTTAAAAACCCCCAAAAGTTAGACTCTAGGCATATTTTTGGCTGAAAATGGAATCATCTAAGTTTTTCTTTTGAGGAATAAAGAAATCAAAGCTGTCTGCAGAACACAGGCAGTACTTGCAAAAATACTGTTTTGCTGAAAACTTAATTTCACATCAAAATCAATTTCGAGAGAAAGCATTTGATCAGCCAAAGTACCTAGCCCAGGCTGTTTGATACTCCAGTTGGGTCCTGTCCCTATTGCTGCTCCTGCTTGACAGTAATCTCCCAGTGCTGGGGCTGCCCCATCCCCCTCCAAATCTCATCATCTGCCCCACCAAGCTGCAGATCAACGCCCAAGCTGTAGAGAACAGCTCTGCCTTTGGACTATTTACTAACAGGGGATGGAATTTGGGGAAGGATGTTCCTAGAGGTTGTCTTCTGAAGACAGCTGTGGATCCACAGGATAATTTATACCCTCAATCCTCCCCTGCATGAGGATTGCAGATGGTTGAGCATCTCATATTCCTCAATAGCTGTCCACCATTCTTTCAGCTGCACGTTACTGTTCAAGAACCAACTGAAACCGCAGTGAGTCTCAGCTGTTCAGCACTTCTCTCATCACTGGGTATTGGGAGGAATCAGTCCTGGAGCTTGTCTTCTCCATCCTTCAGTCATTTCACTCTATTTTGGTCTTTTAGCATCTGCATCCTGTAGACAAAGGTCAATATAATGGCTTAAAAGCTGCTTTAGAAATCTATATGATGATTAAGCAGTATATCTTAGACTGGAAAAGCGATGGAGTTTGATAGGGGATAGTCGTGCTGTACAATCCTAATGATGATGGGAAGGTTTGGTGGCCGGTAAGGTGGCTCACATTGCTGTGTGACCGATGAATGCAGCAGAGGAGATGGTTGGGTAAAGTCAGGTCTGTTTCTCTGTCCATGTCTGGCTCCACCTCTCTCATCTCCTTGCTTGCACACAGATTTTACTACAGGATCACTAGGAGGTATTAGTCACCCTGACGTGAGAAAAATAGAGAAGAAACACAAGAGAAAAACTCAAAAAGCACAAATCAAAGGCTAGCTCCATTTTTTCCTCTCAGGAAAAATGGACTCCCTCAGTCATTTACAGTACAAAGCAAATGTCTCCAAGATTTATACCTCTGCATTGGCTTGAAAAATCCTTCACAGGTTTCTGGCAGTCTCTTGGAAAGTGTCTGAGAAACTCTGACATAACATCACCTCTGAATGGCAGATCTGTCTGAGTCCCTCACCACCCAGTCAGGATGTTCAGGGTTTCCAAGGAGGCTTTCTTTCCAGTTCTCAGTGTTGGACAGCATCACTTCTGCGTAGTTTTACAGCTGAGAGAAAGGATTGCTTTGATCATGATACAATGAATTTTGAATAAACAATCACCAAAACAAATCAGGCCACTGCGGTCTGTCCCTCAGGCTCAGCTCCATAAATGAGGAAGATTTCATTCTGCTTTTCAGTGATAGTTTGTGGCTTGACAAGTTTGTTTGCAGAATTGCTTCACAAATGTGGGACTGTACCTTGGCAGAGCAACAAATGTTTTCATGAAGACCCAATGATTTTCAAAAACTGACCTCTGAGACCATCATTATCAAGGATTAACATAAAAATATTATTTTCAAGTGTTTTTTAAAGTTACAAATGACAACGTACATGAAAAATACAAATACAGACTGAAGTATGTTGAAAGTAAGGCAAACTTGAAAAAATGTATTTATTATCAGATGGTTAGTAGAATATGGAACAGCTTCTGTAATTTCCTTTTCCCTTGACCCTTCTCACACTGATGCATCATCCAATTATGCATTTATCTCATAAAGTTATTGAAGAAAATCAGTTCTGAAAAGTCTTCTTATTGATCTTCGAGTACCATAAAATTCCTGTTCCTGTTACAACAACAAAAAAGCCCTTTTGGGGCTCAGCTATAATAAGGGAATGAAACGTAGCATGGAAAATGCCCAAGCAAAGCCACAGTCAAATGCACCTGCGTTTCAGCCAGCAGTTTGAGAGTATTTTCTTGGGAGTATGTTGGGAAGTCAGTTGTCAGCTCACTTCAGAAAAAAGCAGAAACAAATTAATCATTAAAATTGGCAAGCAAAGCTGATTATTTAGAAGAATCAGAGACCTCTCAAACTCCCCTGTTTTGTTGGTTTACTGCTATACCATGTACCTTAATTAAAGAAATAAATGGCTGAGCTGCTCAGGGTGGGGGTGGGGGGGCGTTGGGGATTCCTCCCAGACTCAGTTATTCCTCAGAGCAACCAATGCTTTATTAGATCATAGGTTATTTGTGCCAGATGGCTTCTCTACCTACTATAAAGTTTGAAATGAAGGAAAAAAAAAAGGTGTGATCCACAAAATTGGCAGTTCTGTTGGTAGTGCAGATTAGCACTGCTGAAGAACAAATGCATGAATTTTGAGATTCAGATCTGTTGTTCCTAAAACAAATGATACCCAGGCAGGCCAAAAATTCCAAAACATTGCTGACTGAAAAGCAGAGCCCAAGACTACAGTGAAGAGCCCAGGATCTCACCTGATGGACTCTGTAGTCCCGTGAATCCCTCTTGACCACTCCCAAACACCCCTGCCCCTTTGATAGTCCCCATGGCCTAGGCAGTCTCACGTGCTTGCCCATGCACCCCCTGCTGCAGGACCAGGGTGTGAAAGGCTTATTTTGTGCACTGTAACAGTACTACTGAGCTCCAAAAATATGCTCATGCTAAGGTAAACATATCTTTTTATTTCATAAAAAGCACTGAATTAGCTTCTCCTACCATAGTTATTCATAGCAGTTGCTCCAGCTTTGCATAACATTACAGTAATTTTAGAATAGGCTCATCTGCCTGTGGGCAGCAGTGAGTGAATGGCCATGCTGAGCGCTCGACAAAGGGACATGAATTAGAAAGACTGTCTTCAGAAGACTGCCACATGCTGCTTGGCCACCCTTGTTAACCCGTTTGTGGTAACGAATGAAAAAATAGTCCTCAAAATAAATAAAAAAAAAAGCCCAAACCAACCCATAAACTTGTGGCATACTAAAAGGTTGATTTACTAGCTTGGGTACCTGTTTCTGAATAACAGCTAGGTTTAATAATCTTGGTTTCCATGCATTTATCCAAGTTTGTGAAGCCTTCCAGATATTGATCTTTCTGATGTTTTGTATATAGAAGCATGGAACAAGCCTCTAGCCCTGGACATTTTGAATTCTTAAGCTTTTCCTAAATGAGGAACAAATAAGATACATTACCAGTGATGTGACTGTGCAATTTTTTTATTCATAAATCTGTATATACAATCTAAAGCAAGTTTCCATGGCTGGTCTTTGTAACCTGCTCATCATGAGGCCTGCAAAGCTTAAAATAAATGCTAAAAACAGATGCACTGAGTGCTCTGCAGTGAACAAAGCCATATTTGAGCTTGGGATGGTCTGCTTGTGTTGGTACACATCTTAGCTGCTGCATGGTAGGAGGCATGACACGCACACATGTACCGCTGCAGAACGACACTTAAAAGCTTGTTCTGTCTTTTACCTCATTCTCCCACTCCAACTTTTCTCACAGAAAGCATAACCTTGATACATTTTCTTGACAGACAGGGAGGATTTTCCCGGTAGGAACCCAGCTGTAATAAGAAATGCAGGCAGGCAGTGCAGGGGGTTTCACGCTGTGTGTGCAGTTTGAGGGCAGTAAGGGGCTACACAGCAACTATCACCGTCTTGAAAGTGGTGTTTTAAGATATTAGAGGCTCTAAGGGAAGATTTTTGCCTGTTTCTAAAACAGATGGGAAAAGTTAGAGGAATGCAGTCTGAAAACTTCTCCTTGTGAACGTTCTCTACAAATCCACAGCTGTGAGCTGAGCTAAAGAGTTACGGTCATTAGATATTGTCATAATGGCATTTTTTAATTAATTTTACTGTTACCTTTGCTCAGAATTCATCTACATTTTTGGAGGAGAGTGCAGAGAGGGTAAAAAATAAATGTTTCTCACAGCACTTTCCATAAAGAATTCAGATATTTGCCTTCACTCTGGATGGGTAAATGTTCTTTGGCAATTGATTGCATTATCGATCTTCACTGCATGAATATAGTTAAATAGGAACCATGGGATCTATGTGTAACAAACAGAAAAGGCAAACAGACATGAAAAAACTACAGTTTTTACTTTTTTTTTTTCAATTGCTTTAGTAATCTATATGTGCTGGGGAAGGAGAGAGTAGGACTGCATTTAAAGGTACCAAGATGTAATTCCGCTCATTTTAAAAAAATCTGACTTTAACAAGAAATAACACGTTATGCCTATGTACTATGTCTGTAAACTTAACTCTGACTTTCAGTCTCATCCCTTCTGCTTGTACAGCAGTGTTGTGCCCTCATTCATTTACTTCTCGGGCAAGTCAGTCAAGATGAATGAGGAAACCAGTGGGATAAAACAATATTCAGCCTGAGTAAGGAGAGCCAAATGTGGTTGATAGCCTTCTGCTCATACTGGTCATTTCTGATGGAAGGTGAGGTTGGGCTGAATGAGTAAATCAAAACTGCTTCCAGTCCACACAAGTAGTTCATATTTGTATTTTAAAAATACAAGACCTCTACTGCATATAGCTGAACTGATCAAGCCTGTTGAGCAGCTCTATCATGCCAAATACATTGCTTTATATTTTTTACTGCTGTCTTCAACTGTGTCTGCAGCTTGTGCAATTCTTGCCAGACTATTGACCCTGTAAGGTGTGCTGGTAATGTGTCTTGCTACAGATGTGATATGACAACAAAGTTAGGACACAGGATGGAGGTACATAGATTATTACTAGGAGTAGTTGTATTCTCCTCCTAGTCCCATGTGCCAGAAAGCTGTTCCAAAATAGATTCTGTGGAATCCTAAGACAAATGAAACAGATGGAGATGTAACTACATTCTTCTGTATTATCCTGAGTACACTTAAGCCTAATTGGCAACTACTGAGTTTACTAGCTTGGAACATGTACAACACATCTTCAAGTTTTTCTGGTTTATGTTTATAAATATTCTCATTCTGTTAATGACTTTTTTTTTTCTAAATACACTCATATTTTGTTTGAGTAAAGCCCATACCTGTGTAGCAGAAATCTGGCAGTCTGAAACACTGTATGAGGAAGTAATATGACACAAATCCATCTCCCTATTCAAAGAGACAGTAACCTTTCATTATAAGCTCTAATTTGTGTTGAGAATTCAGTCCGTACTAAAAAGGAGTTTTTTATATGAAACTATCACTTTAGTTGACCTCATAAGTAAAGATCTTTGTGCAAAAGCAGCAGCAGAAGTTATGACTTATCACCTGCTTAAGTACTCTCATTTATTAAAGGACAGTGGAAAAGGTCCAAGAATGGCTCCAGTTAAGTACCAAATTCCCTTGCTAACAATAGTGTTTTAGAGAAATTGCACCTGTTGAACTGTGTTGCCTTTATGTTACAGAGGAACAGGTTGTGGTTTTACCTTCAGGAGCCTCAGATAGTATGCAAAAAGGAACTGGCATGCCAGAACAGGATGGGGAGGAGAGCGAGGCAACTTGGAAACTCCACCACCATCCCAGGTCACCACTGCTTGGGGCTCCCAAAGCATGTGGACACTTTCTTTCCCTTTGGAGAGAATGCCCTGGGGCTGCTGGGGTCCCCTTGGTGCTCACCTTAACGCAGCTCTGGGACTGGGGTCATGACTAAACTGAGTAACACATGTAAGCATGACAGCTGCCTCTAAACCTTTAATGAAATTGTAATTATGAACCAATTTACAACCACAAGTACACAGCTTCACGTCCTCTCTTTTGAAGGTTTCGTGCCCGAGAAATGACAGCTCCAGCAGTATCATCGCTGCTATGGGAGCAGGGGTTACATCAGAAAAGACTCGGAAAGGCTGAGGCTGCTTCCTCAAACACCAACAGAATGTTTAAGCTGAGCTGCCTCCACTGGGATCCTCATTCAGAGTGTCCAGGGAAGCTCAGGATATCCTTAACCAGCAAGAGACTGCTGAAGGAATTAGGAGTGCTTGTAGGCTGCCAGGATGACTGTACATAGCTCTTTACTGTAGCATACAAAACCATCACAAACACTAGCAGCCTTGAGAACAAGCATCTAAGTGCGCACAATAGGAAAAATGAAATCCATCAATGGCATTTACTTGTCCATTAATAAAAGATATTCACATATGGTGAATAGCATGTTATATGGTTCATTTGCAGCTTCATAGTAGTTACATGATTTTCAGTACTAGAAGATCTTTGAATCTAGATTTTTCCAAAGGAGTCAAATGGACTTGATTGAAAGCAGTTTCTTGAAAGCAAAAAATTATGCATTGACTCCATTTAACACCATGCTATATGTCTGTGATAATTAGTGACAAAAAATGAGAAAAATTAGAGCGTTAATCATAATATGGTGGTGTCAGTTTTCCAGAGACTTTAAACTTAGCTATGCAGCAGATTTTTTTATTTTACAGTGTAATTAAATTACATTTTTTGCTAGATGTGTATTAAATTAATATTTATGAATCTTTTGTGAAAAGAGATTAGAGTAGGTCTGAGAGTAACAATAACATTTTTTCACCTCCTCACACAGAAGAAAAAGAAAAATATGGTATAAACTGACAGCATGACATAAAGAGCCATAAACATGACAATATAAGTCCCCAACCAGCATCACACCAGAGGTCCCGTTTCCAAGCTGAAGAATTGTAATCTATTTAATCTTTATTGCAAAACCAAAAGGAAAAGAAAGAGACAAAGCGAGTACTTCAGAAAGGCTCTGGATTTATCTCTGGTTAAAACACTTCAGAAGAGGAGGTCAACTGGAGCAAGAAACTTAACAGCCTAACTCAAAAAATAATTTCAAGTTTTTAATTGTAGCATTTTTAATTGCAAACAGAGCTTATGTATACTGGCAGGACAGGAAAAGCATTTTAAGCATCTCTACAAGCTTTCCAGGACAGCCTTTCCTTCTGACTTTGAGGAACTTGTCAGAATTTATTCACAATCACATTGTGAATAACTGCTGAGGTCATGAGATCTCAAATGACATTAGGGATTAGAGATAGAGGCCAAACAGGACCCTTGCCCACTCAGCATCCAGATGACAACTGAGATCAGTTGTATAATGCTTCCTTATGACATCAATAGCTATTAAAACTGAAAGTGATTGCCTGAACCAACCAGCTAAGCCAACACTAAACTTTGTCAATAACACGACATGACTTTAAAATGCAGTGACGGATCAAAAAAATAAATGAGGAAAAAAGAATACTCTGAGATGTTTGTCTCAATTTTATGCCAGGTATGACTCTCTGGGGGAAGAAGAGGCTTTGGAGCTTAGTGGCTGTATCTCTTCCAAGCACAAGAATCCAAGAGAAAGGATCTTTACAAGACAATGACTTGTCATAGAGGGATAACATTGCTTTAGTAGATGCTGGAGGGAACCATAGGATTGCACTTACATGGCCTGTTTAGGCTATGGATTGCATTAGGAGGCTTGTTTTTGGTTTTATTTTTGTTTTGTTTGTTTTTTAAACAGATAGATGAAATACTGTTTCATGTTTCAAGAAAGAAACATTCTTTTACCATTCTTCAAAGTTTAAATTAATCCTAGAAAGCTGAATGGCTTTTGCTATTCCTAATTGGAATCCTTTATTTTAAATACATTTATTTAATTTTCAATTGAATTGAGAGTTATTTTGAAGACAAGTCATCTCCTTTTGCAGAAAATATTGCATTTGCTTCTTATTTTTCCTGCTTTTGAAAGCCCTATTCAGATATAAAGACAAAGATGAAGCTACAGGCTTTGCTCTTAAAAATGCTTCTCTGTCACTACCTTTTTGATGCACGAACATGATAAAACTCTTTGATGTAGCCTTGATGAGCTCCAAATGTTCTTGGACTCATGCAAGCAAAATGGATATAGCTTCAAAGCAGAAATTCTTTCAGCTCTTTTTGTCTATAACAGATGAGCACCACTTAAACGGAAAGAAAACAGCAGAATTTGTTCTTAAAAAAAAAAGTGTAGGGATTGAAGATATATTTCATTATGTTTACTGCTGTGTGAAGCAGGTTCTACAATGATCTGTTCGTAAGAAATAAAACTCTTCTATTCCAGTGGTGTTTGCAAGGATATTTCTACATGAATTATATGTACATTTTAAAAATGAAATATAGTTTTTTACTGCTTCATGGCAATCCCCAGTTGGGGAGCACACTTCTGTCTTTGCAGAAAGAGAAACATCCAGCAGTTTGAACAAGAAAGTGCAAATCAGGATCTGCAGCTCTATCATCTGCTACTGATTTAATCAACATGTATTGTAAATGAGTTCTCACCCATAAATACAACATCAAGAAAATGTGTGGCTGGACTTTCAGCCTGTATTAACACTCAACAAGGCTATTGACATCTGCAGACAGTGGACAACTTCAGACAACATACTGTTATTAAAACACATCACTCAAAATGAAGCGGTTGTGATTTTAGCTTGTTTCTACAAGAGAAGCACTCCAATCAGCCATATAACTTGTGAAGTCCTGAAAGACCAAGGATTTTGCCATTACAAACTTAATGGAAAAAGGAACAAAAGGGAGATTCCATTTTGCTTGATAAGTCATTTGAATATATTTGAAGGAAATTGGTTTGACAAACCTCAAGACAGAACAGACTTTAAATCAATGGTTAAGATGAAACAATCTTCTATATGCAATGAAATAAGATGTATAATAATGGACATCCTTCAGTTAAGACAATCTAATCAGTGGGAGGAGGGGGGGGGCAGTATAGGAGAAAATCCCCTCAACCTCCTATTACTTTTCTCATCTGTAACTAGTCACTGTAACTAAATCACCCATTATTCACTATACTGAAAACAACAGGAGATTATTCTATGAATCAAACTTATTGCTTTGCTTCCTCTACCCACTAGCTGAAATATAGCACTTAACAGAAATTGTACCTGCATTAAACTGACATATCTCTGGACAGTTTTGGTTGGTGAGTGAATAGCTGGGTGGGTGTTTTAGAGATGGTCCCTGTCAAGCGGGAAGGAGACTAGAAGTAGATGGAAATTGTTCAGTGGAACTTTTTTCCTCCAGGACACACCAATCTGGTGAAAAATAAACATCTTTTCTGGAAAGACAATGTGTTCAACAAAAGTTTATGCAAAACAAAAAATTGAAAAGCATGTAACATTTTGAAATGGTATGCTCCAGTCTTTCTTGATTGGAGTATTATTTAGTTTTCCATTGCTCCTTTCAACGTTGTTTGACCAAAAAGCAGGAAAATCGTGAGTATCTTTTACACCAACCCATCACTGTTTGGTACGACAGTACTTGGAAATATCTTGAATGATTCGGAGTCCTATTTGTTCTCCAAGACTTCTTTCCATGGAATGAAATAAAGTTTTAAATTAAACAGTTTCCCTTGAAAGAAAAAAAATGGAGCTGGACTGAAGTTTCATTAAAAAGAGGGTATCCAAAGATGCTCAGTTTTTCTAGTAGCTGGGGGGATAAAACATTAAGGAACCATAAAGGTCATCAAAGTACCATCCTTGAGTGACCTGTAACCAGCTCATTTATTAGGAACTTTCTATATAGTGCCAGGCCAGTGTCTTTCCACTTCTACGAAGTAGCCAATGCTGCTATCCCTCTCTGTGTTTTGAGTTGGAGGCTCTCAGAGAAAGGATTCACATGATTTTGTGCTCCCTAGACATGGTGTTCTTGTCTTGTCTTACTGTGTGAAACATGCAACCCAGGAAAGAAAGGAAAAATCTATGCTGTTCTTACAAAGTCATGATTTTCAGGACAAAACAAGTCAATGCAGAGCTTGACTGTTTTGCTAAGACCGCTGGCAGCTACCATTTTCAGAGGCACAAAGCAAAACTGCTATGTAACACAACGAGAAATGAAAAGGAAAATTAGGGCAGTGGAAAACACTGTCAACAGATGAATGTCTGAGAAGAATATCCTCACAGCAAAGCAACACAGACCTCCTTGTCAACAGTCATTGAGCCAACCTCTGGAGCCCAGCAGTGTGCCGAATCCATTACCCCCACTAAAAAGCATGCAATACAATTCAGTCCTTCAAGAACTTCCTCAAAATTGAAATGATCCACACATTTTAGTTTCTGCTAAGCATTGCTGGCATCATTGCCCATGCTGAAAAAAATAACACTTTAAAGGGGGACCTGCCAGTGTCCTTCTAAAACTAAGGCAACTTGGTAGTTTTGTCTGAGGCTTATAGAGAAGTTCTAACTTGTTTTCAGTTGGGGACGTAGGGCCAGTTTTGGGTGATGGAAATAAATATCGAAAATGAAAGAAAATGTTTGCACAAGCCTCTAGAAAGCAAGTTATGTTGTTTTCTACAACTGTCATGAGCTGGAGACAAATGCTTTCCTTTCTTAAGTGTGACAGTAAATCCAGGATGCTGGAAGCAGATTTGCAACTCACCTGCCATTGCCATGGCTGTGATTCACATGAGGAATTTTGTACTCAGAGCTGTACACGGTGCTCCAGAGCTGGCTGATCCTGCAAGTCTTCTGCCTATCTGTGGATGCTTGGTTTGTAACTCTCAGCCTGCAACTGCTATACAGAGAGCTCTCCTCGGAGCAATAAAAAGTAAGAAAATATTTTCTCCTGCAAAAGGAAAAAAGGTATTCTAGGTGCTTGAAGAGGTGCTGGTAGGCTAAAACCTGGAGAAAAATTGAGCCCTTTTCTGTCCTGTTATTTAGGAAAAAAAGATTGGGGTCCTCTTAAAACATATGCAACTTTTTTCAGACCCTTTTTTTTGGCTCCATTATGTAGCTGACAGTCTCAGCCTTGCTGGTGAACTTCCTCTGGTGATCTAGAAGGAGTGGTAGAAGAAGGCTGCTGGTTGTCTGGCTTGAAAGAGATGCAGGTTGTTCTGTCTAATCCCACCAGAAGTGTCACTGTACATATTTTTAGCTGGTTTTTTTTTCGTACCTGGCAAAGAAAGCCGGGGGCTGATAAATTATTCTCTTACCTGCTGGCTACATTTCAATGAACAGAGCTGCAAGCAGATATTGCAACAGCCTTCAAAAAAAGCACTCTTACTCAGCACTGAAGACTTTTCCTAATAACAAAGTAAAACTGTGAGAATGTCTTTTCACTCAGCATCATGCTAGAGAACTGCCAGAGTTCCCCGGATCCCACCAACAATGGTAATTTTTGCAATTTAGTGGAGAACAGAAACTGGCTGAAGTCTTTCAGCCACATTGGTTTCTGGTTACTGTTCCTATGTTTGTACAGGGTTTCTCTGTGCCTTTCCAGGCTGGGAACACAGGAGCTTAACGGTCTGCCACTGCTATCCTAGGAAAATGGGGTATTTTGGTTCTTCCCACCTGCAGAGCCTTGTCTCCTGGGTTCAGCATCTGCAGGCAGTGGCCAAAGGCTATTACTATTATTTCCTGTATTGTTACAGTGCCTAAAAATTGAAGGCAAGAATCAGGCCTGATTGCGATGGGAGTTGAACAAGCACAGCTGGAGAGTCCCGCTCTGGAGGATTTATGGGCCCTTATAGCAGGAATCCTGACTATAATAATTTACAGACTTACACTAGCAGAGCCTGTGGCAACATAGCCTGTGGAACATATAAACAAGGTGTGGAGCAACTCAAGGAAATGGCACAAAAGGATATTCACATTAAACAATTCATACACCAAATTTAGGAGATTAACCTCACTTTTTATCCACTGGATGGTGGGGAGGATCCAAGAAGCAATTCAGAGCCCTTAAATTAGACTCCTGCACTGAATCACAACCTGAAAAAGCTCTTGTCCCATCTCTCCTGAAAAAAAGAGCACTTCCAAGTTGGACACAAACAGTAGGCACCAAGTTTAGGCAGTTTTAACACCTCCACATACACAATTTCACAGAAGGTGAATCCTGATAATGAGTTTGATGAAAAGTGAAGTTTTATCAAAATTTAAGTGTGTTGTGCAAGGAAGTTAGTTGTAATGAAAGGGCTGGAAATAACAGTTGGAAGTTTTCATTTCTACCCAATTTTTTTTTACCTTATTACTACATAGAATACTGATTTTAACTTTATAGCTAATGTTATGTCATTTGAATGTGAGTCTAAGTAAAATTGATGGAAGGTCCTTAAAACTAACAAAATAAAGTGCTTTTTAGGTATTATTATTATTATTCACCTACACAGATGCTGTTTACCTCTAAAAGCTAACCTAAACTGTATCTGATATATAGAGAGATTTTATAAGAAATAAGATTTCTCCATATAAGAGAGACATCATATCATACTTTGGCTTATTGGAAGTTTTGCAGTGTCAGCCTTTTTACCACAATTTGGAGTTAACAGAAGGAAGATAAGAATGAAAGGCCACAGCAGTTTGGGCTGAATGTCTGTACAGCTCAATATCCTCTTTCTGATTGTGTCCCAGAGCATGTGACTGAAGGACAATATAGACATAGTTGAGCATGTGTGTGTGCTGAATACGCCAAGCACAGTCATGGGCCTCAGGACTTAACAAGCCCAGTGTGGTTTCTATGTAGTCCGTAACCCTTAATGAGTTGCTTTTTCCTAGACTTGTCCAGTTTCCCATGAGTCCATATAAACTTTTAGCATCATAGCACTCTGCAGCCAGACCATCCACATCCCAAGCTTTTGCAAGTATGTTTTTAATCCGTCTCCATTCAGTTTCCTTTGATGCTCCCTCTTCTTTTACTGGGAGAGACAGCTTCCTAATTCACTTTCTCCCTGTGACAGTCATGGTTTTATGGATTCTGCAATTTTTGGAACACTGGAATTCTATTCTACAGAAGTTTCTATGGAGTGGACCTCCAGTTCTCAATCATTTAAATAGAAGGCTCTAATTAGCAATAATGCCATCCCCTTCAACAGATCATCCTCTAGTGGCTTTGGTACCGTCTTATGGGTAGCGTATGAGGACATATATTTTTTCTAGGTATCAGTTTTTTAGAATTGATTTTTGCTTAGAGAACTGCAGGAAAGCATGTACACACACACACAAAGACTGTTATTTGATTTCTCTGTTAAAAGCAGAGGAAAATCCAATGCTTGCCAGTTTCATATTGTTCACATGGTTCCTAAACATGACAGGAGGCTGTGAAAATTCCCCCTAACTGCAGGCAAAGAAGTCTTTCATTTGGTTTGTGTTTATCAAGACTACATTGTACCATGAAAGACAGAAGATTTGCAACTTTTGAGGGTATTTTGGAGTCCAGACACTTAGTGTTATTAAAAAAACAGAGGCTTTCTAGGGTAAAAAACCCTGAATTGATTAACTCTACTTTTAGCTGAAGAAAGTGATGTATGTTCTACTAGTGCCCAGGCCATCTTTCAGCAAAATACCTTTCTATCATCTCAGATGGCTTGCTATTATGAATCTCACAAAGTCTGAGTATACTTTGAAAATATTTTCAAATGTTATTCTCCAAATACCCAAAAATGATGGCAACTCCGAAGGCTTGCTCATATTTTTGAAGCTACTGTGGCTAACACCAAGGTATCTATCAGATTCACCTTCTGGGTAAATCAGGTGGGGCAACTGAAGACAGAAATGTTTGATTTGACTGTTGTTGCTCAGAAATAAAGTGCAGAAATTGAAGGCATTATAAAAAAGAACAGGGCTGAAGAATTTGGGAAAAATTTGTAATTTATAATAAGCAGTATCACTTCCGAAAATTCAGTCTTTCATACTTCTTAGGGATATCATCTCTTATCAGCAAGGCTTCAAATAAACATTGCATCATTATTTGCTGTTTTACCAGCTCTTTTATGTGTATTATCTACCATGATTTTCGTTTCCTTCCATTTTAATCAACAAATCTGGAATAATATGAATAAGCAGCAAATTTCTGCTAAGCAGTGCTGGAAGAGCTTCACTGGATACAGATGCTCGTGTTTAGGATAACTGTCAGGTAATTACAGCTGGGTTGCTGCTGGCTGCAGTTGGAGACAGAGGGCAGGGAATGGACCTGGAGCTCAGCTGTTTGTACTGGCTTTCTTTGGCTCCCAAGGAGCCACATACTGCTCTGTGAGAGTCTCAGGAGAACGAAAAATGTGTGATGTTTTAGCTGGAGCAGCTTCGTCTCATTCTTTCAGAAGTCTGTGATGTCCTATGTTGTTATTGCTATTATTAATAGCAATGTGTGCTGCATCCAGCACGCTAATTGTGCTTATTATTAGTAACAGATGCTGCAGGATGATATCGCTAATGCAAAAGAAGAAATAAAGCAAGAAGTTAAACAACTGTGAAAATGTTCATTGCTTCTTCAATACTCCATTAATCCCAAAGCAGTTATAAAACTCACTGTTGGATATTGGCTATGAACCAATGTGACAGATGGTGAATAAAAATAAGAGTCTTTTAAAAACCACCCACAGCAATATATTTCACTTTTATATTTTAGGCCTGCATCTCCGCTCCTAGCCATGAGGTAACACAGCATAAATACAGATGTCTTTGAATAACTGTAATGAAAGGAAATCCAAATGATATTTAAAATAAAATACATGGACATTGCTTAGAAATAAGTAAACTAATTTTGGAATTTATTTTCAAAGCATTACAGAATTTGTGTTACCTGATAGGACTAATATGATATTTAATTAATTGTGTACTGAAAATTCAAATGGAAATAGAGAATTGTCTTTGAAAGGCTGATCTCAATGTGACCCAAAAAGTCATACCCTTCTTACAAAAGATGTAGTGCAAGGGAATGTTGTTATAAGGATTACATAAAGGAAGAAATGTGCATCAAAAACTAATCTTTCTACCCTGCACCCACTTTTCACTACTGTACTTGTTTTTCAGTCCCTGTGTTACTGATGCTTCTACTGTCAAGCCCACTGCTGAGGTAAGAGTACACCGGATTACTCTTCTCCTCTTCCTGTAATTTTCAACATTTTCTAATTTTGTGGCATTATAAAATGTTCTACACTTGAAGTATGGATATACCTTTAGAATTTTCACATGCTAAGTCTACAGATACTGTGTTTACACACAGTGTTATACTGTGTAAAAATAATAAAATTAAAATAATTATTTTAGCTTCAACTAAAACTATTCAGGTATCCAAGGAGAATATGGTTTAATATTTTTGGATAAAAACCAAACAAATTTCAAAACATCAAATGTTCTGTTTAGACACTCTTTCAAAAAATGGTTCTGATTTCCAGAATCCAGAAAAAGTTTTTCATATTTCTAGACTACACAAAGCAGTTGCCCCACATTATGCTGTCAGCTGTAGGCAACAAAAAGGTACCGATGGAAAAAATCCCACTGTTTGATGAAATAGCCACTGACTGATTTACTGTGCTGACCTACTGTGCTCCTTTCCATTTTGTTATTTAACTCCATGATATCTGAGATCCTTGCTTTTAATTACTGAACTCCTTCAAGTGTGTCCCTATCTACTGCCCAGAGGATCTGCCTCTTTTCAAAGATATACTTATCTAATATGCCACTTAAGGCGCCTATTTATGTATCTTCAGGTTAAATAGGGAATGTGAGTGCAGTGATTTATGACAAAGAAAAACCATTTGCTGGAAAAATCATGGGCCTGGATTCCACCAGGATGAAAAATGATGGATGCAGGATTCCACCATGTCTCTCAGTTTACGACCATCTGGGCAGAAAGCAAATAACCAGTAACAGCTCTTCAGATGGCTTACATGAAATATATCTGCGGGCTGAAGTAGAAAGGTATACAGATGCCCAGAAAACGTATCATTACGACCTGAACAACAAAGCAACACATGTTGGGCAAAAGCCAGGAGGAAACTTGCTCCAGCTGGCTGTCCCAGCTGCAGAGCCTCGGCTGGCCTCAGAGATGACCCCACAAGTATGGTTTAGGGCTGGGGCAGGCAGGTCTGTGCTGCTCTCGCACGTGCCTCACGTGCTGGGTGGATGAAGAGCAGCACAGCGGCAGAACGGTGATGTCAGCTCTGAACAGCTTAAAAGTGCCAATATCATGTGAACTACAAAAGGTCAGATCAAGATCTTTGGTCTTTTCTCTTTTTTTCTTTAATGGCTAGATATATTCACAAGACAAAATCCTTATGTCAGGTTTGATTGGCTGAGTGTAGTTACAGGCACGTAGCCCATGCTGTCCTGCCAATCTCAGGTTTAGACCCAGCTTTGTCCATTGCTCCTGGTACTGCCGCAGGATTTTCTTATACCAGATATTTTACTGTTAATGGGTTATTTTATATTTCTTTATTGCTTTTTTTTTTTCTTCCCTACATGACTTTCTTAGCAGTACTCCTAAAGGAATAAGCCAATAGCTGCACAGCAGTACTGGTGAATCTTCTAACATCTAGAGCATACACAATTAAAGCTCATTATTCCAGCTTGCTTTACAAGATAATACATTTTTTTAAAATCCTACTACAAGTTAAGCTCCAAAATGCTAATTAAAAACAAATTAAACATCTTTACATGTTTAAAAGCTGTAAGAAATTTATATTGTGACTGAACTGTCAACAATAACCTTTTATTAGCAGTTCTGTGCACTGTAAAACTGCCACTCACATAGGAAAGGGAGCAGACACAGTACATCTCGAGCATATGGAAAACGGTGTCATAGATTATAAAAGCAGAAAATCTGAATATATTTCCATTAAAAGCTTTGATAGTCATTAACTGATTGTAAACAAAACATCAAACATCAGGATAAAATCCATAGTCTATTAAATATCCTAAACACAGTTTGTTCTAAGTAGTTGTATGAAGCAAACACCCATGTGACAGTGTTGAAAAAATTGCAGCATAAACCAGGTATTTTACTACAGAAACCACAGACGGTCCCACTCCAGAACAGTGGACCCAAGCGTGATATCTGGTCCGAAAGTTAACATCAACACTCTGACTATTTACAGTGGGCAACATGAACAAAGCTGAGTGAAATTTCTGCATCCTTTGCAGATATTGAAAATCCGCCTATTCTTTAATTGTGTGACCTTCTAAATGCATCCGACTACCTAGACTGAAGTCGTTAAACCTGAGGGTGAATGGCTCAATCCTGCACCGCTGCAATTATTTCCTGGGAAAACAAGATGCCATAGGAGAATGACCTGCTACAGCTGAAGTCTTCTACTCCTCTGCATCTGTTTATGCCAGAAAATAATTTGGTATAAATCACCACATAGGAAACACAAAGCAGCAGCCCACTCACCCTCTCTCCTCCTGTCTTATGAAGTCCTGCTCCTGCAGGTCTGTAGTTATTCATACCAGCAAGTTTCACCAGCATGTGCTTCCACTGCTGCACATGGAATCCCTGAAGACACTCCAGCACTGCCACTGAGGCTTTATGCAAGAAAGACCACAATGAAATGGAGGGAGCAGGGCACCAGGACCCCACTGGAGATCTGGAGAACAAGGAGTAAGCGACTGAAACAGCACCAGCCGTGCTGCATGCAACGACAAGATTTAAGTGTGTATTTTTTTCTGCACTCAAGGGCCCTTAGCAAAGGAAGCTCTACTCTTACTTCTGTGCCAAAGCAGACATAAAATGAACACAATCATATAGACAGCAGGGGCAGCTGGTAATTAAGACCCAAGTACAAAATCAGAGGCATGTGAATATGGGCATACAGATACACCTGCATGCCTCTAATTTGTCAAACAGCACTTATTCATTGTATCAAAGCATCATGATCCCCTTATCACAAATAGGTATATATCAGAGGGATGGCAAACCTAAGGTAAGTCTGAATCCTTTCTACATTATGTAGTTCAGGTAAAAATAGAACTCAGTTACCAAGTAAATCTGATCTTACAAAACTGAGCTTTTGTTTATTACAGTTAAGACAAAAATGTAGCCTTTTGGCCAGACAAAATTATTCAAGCTTTAGTAACACAGCTAAAATCATCCTAGGTCTGCACCATTATTATCGGGGTTTTGCAAAAAGCCTACAAGGCTTTGCAAAGTCTTTGTGGAGATAAACCTAATACGCAGAGTCAACCATTCTGCTTCAGAGGAACAAAAATGTATCTTTCATATTCCTGATACCAGAGCTTGTAATGAAACAGAGAACATGATTTTATTCCTTTTGCTTTCAGCTATATCTGTAATTCTTTCTTCTCTTCTTTTGGTGGTTGGCAACAAAAGAATTTATTTTCCTGCTCTGTGCTGACTGAAGTGACGTGGTCCTTTTCTTCCTTGCCCTCAGCACTGCCTGAACACTACTGTATATTAACAGAGTGTAAGACAAGCCATTAGGTATTAACTAAACTTCACAGGGTGAATCAGTGGCTATTTTACAAAGCAGAAGTGTGGGACGAATGAAGGTGAATCCTATACTCTCTGACCTGCAAGCAGTCTAAAGCAGAGAGCCATCGTGAAACAAAGCGGGCAACTTCTGTAAAACTTTAATCCTCTTTCCTAGCTTCAGCTTTCTGGAGACACATGTTGCTCACCACGTGGCTGTTACCCAAATGCCTGTTCTGTTGATTAACCAGTGATTTGGACCTCCAATGTAGTTGATAAAGCATTTCAAACCTGTCTTTATGAAGTACAGTGATTAAACAAAATGGACACACAATCATTCCCTTCTAAAACAGATAAAGTATTTCTCTAGAGCTTTATTTAGTCCCTTTTTTTATTCTGAAAATAATTAGATCCTCAGAGTCAAGTGCCACACAAGTTTGGTACATGGGTTCATAACGGAAGGTAATGAAATGAGACATTACACCAAGTGTTCCCCAGAGGCATCTTAAAAAGCCTTCTCCTTGCACCATTGCAGCCACCTCCAGCTAGATCATTCAGAATGAAATGTTTGATTAACAGAATGTATCCAACACAAACCCGTCGACCCATGTCAGCCTTAGAAAGAAACTTCCCTTCTCTGAACCCAGGTCTGCTGAAGCCAAAATATTTGCATTAATTTCAGCAGACTCAGGTGGTGACATGCAGAACCTGCCAGGATAATCACCCCTACAGCCTTTTCAACTTCTCCAAATTGTTATCCTGGATAACAACTGCAATCTTATCATTTTAGACAGGGAGGGCCAGGAGCTCCTTTGCATGTAAAACATATGGTTTACATTTTACGTATGTAATTTGAGCCCTGCTGTCACAATAGGATAATTCCTTTCCTCCTCTGTGTGTGTTGGCAGGGAGGATAGGGACAGATGCTATGATTCCCAATATAAAAACGGAAAATTTAATCACAGAGAGATTAAAGATAAATATTTATTGATTTGAATGTCCTGTTTGAAGTGGTGGGGTCTGAATTTCCAGAAAGCTTTGTGTAATTTAGAAATATATGTGTTCAAAATAACACAAATTGCAGAGATTCCAGCTGCAGCTGTGATTTCTGTGCTTTTATAAATCAGAGCTCCCAAGTCAGACAGCTGGGAAATGGGTAACACAGAGACTGCCTGTGAAAATTTTGGTTTACCTGATCTGCCCAGGGCCACGCAAGACCTCAGTGGGGAAATTAGAAACAGGCTCCAGTTTCTGGGCCAATGTTCACTGTCATATGGTGACTCCTCTCCTTTAGTACCCTGCCTGATCCTCTGCTCAATGTCCATCTTCTGGAACAAATTAAGCAGAATTCATTCAAACAGGTCCTGATTCATTCCCAAAACAGCTCCACACCAGGCAGCACATGAGGCAGGAATCCGAAAGTTAAAAAACACGATGACCACGCACAATGCAATTTCTAAAATTGTAGTTTTCTCTAATTTCTCTATGTTTTTAAAAATGCTTTCTCAGTGTAAAAACAAACCCCAAAAAACCTGACCGCCACCCCAAAAAAAAACAAAACAAACAAAAAACCCCAAACAAACAAACAAAAAAACAAACCCCCAAAACCACAGTAGCTCTTTAATATAAAGGAGTCACAGGATGTGGCTATGTCATCTTTTTCTTGTTTGTTCGAGCAAACTGAGGAAAATCCCAAAATTGCATCATATTGATGAATATTGGTCCCAGCAGGAACTTTCTGATTCACTGCTCCTTGAGCTAATGAATCCTCAGTAATGCATTATCATCCTCCCTGAGGAGCAGCCCTAGAGAGGGAAAGAGATATCCTGTGAACAAGTTACGCAGGAGTTTGCCAGCAGGAAGAAATTATAAGCCTTTCTCCAAAGGAAAGGCAAACTTACTGGAACTATCAAGCCATATCTCTTCCCTCTACCCACCCCTTCCCAGCTCTGGCTTTTGACCCCTCTTTATTAGGCAGTTCTGCTCTAGCTGAGCTTCGGATGTTGAGATTGATGGGTGAATGAGGGTAGAAAGCCCCCTCTTAATTCTGCATCCAAACAAAATGCAGCTGGCAGTGTGCTCCCCTGGGGAAGGTCTTGCTTAGCTTTATTTACTCATTTATTTTTCCATCAGGGAAATCTATCTGTCAGACGTTAGTAAGTATCTAGTCTGTACAAGATGTGAGAGCAGTGATAACAAAAGGTATATCCCCAGTGTCTTCTTTTTCATATATTGCTCCAAAACAAGCAAACCAAACAAAAACCCAAATCTAAAACACAATGCCAACATTTTTTAGGCAATCAGGATAGTGTATTTGACACCAACCTGCAGCATAAAAAATTGGTAGACTATGTTGTCGAAACTAAATTAAAATATTCAGTCTCTGGCAGATGCTTAAAAAGAGAATTTCTGTTAAAGTGCTTAAATTCTAGCAAAGTTATATAACTGGAAAAAAAGTAGAAATAGTAGTGAGAAAAACTGAGTAGGTTTAAAATAAAACTAGATCTGGAAGCAAAAATTGTATTAAACTACTTTTTTTCAAAAGTAATGCATATACAGGTTTATGAAAATTATTCTTAAATTCATGCTATATTTTGATTTTTGTCACAAGAAAAACAGCTTTACCAAGAAACTTAGGGTAATTTTTTACCACTTTTAATGAATTTATTTTCCCTTGATGTGACATTTTGACAAACAATTTGCCTAACTTTGAAACTTAAAAAAAGAAGCAAAAAAAAGTAGGAGAAAGTTTACCTTTCCATTTCAGGAGTGAAAGTTTAGAAGTTTATTTTCAAGTCAGATCTTCAGGAATTATTCTTTTGCCTGGTTACCAAATCAGAAAAAAATTCTCTCATACAACTCTAAATAAGTGTCATTCCTGATCATTCCCTCAATTCTCTACTTTCATTTAAAAATATGGAAGTGAACAGATTCACTCTTTGGCCCTGATCCAGTGATGACTTAAACATATGTATAATTACACCTTTATTCACAAAGTACCTACATGGTTTTATCACATGACTGGGTCCTCTTGGAATTTGAATCTGAATGTTGATGAGGCAGGTAAAGTGCCCCCTAATGTTGCCTCAAAGCAGTGGCCTCCCATTTTTATCCTAAAAATCAAATCACTTCATAAGACAGAAAATGAACACTTAGTCAGAGGCAGGATTTATTTCCAGGATAGCTGATGAACCTGTGACAATTTGGTATGGCAGTGATTTCATTCCTATTAAGTCAAACAGGAAAAGGCTGAGCACATGATGGTATTTGGCAGATGTTTTTGCACTGAAGGAACAGCTGTTCTTGTAAAGGTTTCTGTCTCTCTGGACCCTGACTTACAGAAGTGGTTTCATGTCATTTTATTCTACTGGAGAGGGAAAGAGGCTCAACAAAAAAAATAAAAATGCACTTTTATTAATAGGTGAACTTTGTACCATTGGAAGGTCTTTTGCCACAGGGTAGAGATCAGCCACTGAAATATTTGACTGGCTGCCACCAGCCCCATCTTGTCAATGGGACCAATTAATCAAAATAATACCACTAAAATAAATCACGTCACGAACATCTCTTTCACGAAAATTCTGGCTTCCTCAGCAGCAGACTACTCAAGTGGGTTAGAGCAGCTATGCCAGGAGTTAGTAATATGGAAGGAGGCACCTGTATCCTTAACACAGTCTAGACTGTGTTAGAGGAAGAAGGTACAAAACCCCACTTGAGAAGAGGCAGTTGACCTGCTGAGTCAATGTATTCATTAGGCCAACAATCCCAGGAAAAGCTTCTTCCTCACAGCACTGGCTTCAGCTGCTGTGTGCTGCTTCAGGGAATTCTGGCAGCCTATTTCATTTTTATCAATTAGCAATTAATTAGCAGTTTCTTACAGGAAGCATCTGATAAACAAACATAAAATAAGCTCATAAAGAATTCCCTGAAGATGACCTCCTCTTCAAAACGTACTTGAAAAGAAAAGCTAACATAAGAACTTTTAAAAAGAGGAAACCAAAGAAAACACTCTTTAGTTTCAAGAGATTTAGGTAAAGTAGAAGATGGATGGTCTTTGCATCTTTGTCAATCGTTCATTTATACTTGACAAATACAAAGACCTTTGAAAAGATGAAGGTGGCACTAGAATTGACCATGTTCCCTCCTTGCACAAGATTGCAAAAGCTTTTTCAAACAACGGGGACAGCACCAGAGCTAGGAATAGAGCAGGAGAAAACCAGCTATTTTAAAGGAAGCCTAAAAGACACCTTTTTGTGAACTGTTTTAAGGCTACTTGAAAGGAAAATGTAAAATGCTTATTAAGACTACTTATTAATCACGTCTCATTCGTTTTCACTCTGGGTCTTGCCTGAGCTTTAGTGCAAATTAGGTTCCTTGAGGTATAAGGAAAGCACAATACTATTGATTTAATCGCTCCCTTGCTCTCATACACGTGACTTGTAACCCACAAAAATCTTCTCACCCTCCCAAAGAGCACAAGAGCAACAAGAAACATAAAGCTTGCACAAGAAATATAAAGCTGTAAGGTTTATCTTTTCAAAGTAAAGATTGTCCACAACCTTAGCTGCATGATCCTTCATTTCTGATGCAGTGATGAAGTTATACGATGCCAAATTTGTTTGAAAGCTAAAGAGGAAATGTTGGGACCAAGTATGGTATTTTACCATACGTAAGTCACCATAAGAACTGTGACCAATCCTCACCATTCTATTTTCTGAGCAAACGTGGAAATTTGGACAGCTCATTCTCCCTGTTGAAAACTCCCTTTTCATTGAGAGGGGATGGAGGGGATCTTATTCACTCATACATTCGTTGTTCTTACCCAGCTGGAGCAAAAGCTGGGACACCAGCTCCAGCTGTAGATTCACAAGTGGAGGGCTGGTCTGCCACACCAGTGGCTCCGAGGTCAGGGTTTGGAAAGCCTCTCAGAGGGTGCTTTGTTCTATGAGGTGTGCACATCATCCTCTAGACTAGTCTGTATATAGCAGCTGTTGCCCTGGTGGATGCAGGCTTAGTTATACAAGTCACTGTCGACACTGTTGTGTGCCTGTTGTCTTGTGCAGATTCAGCTGTTTCTTGGTGTTGTGAGCTTACTGGTTCCTGCATACTCAATAGCCTCTGAAGCTTAGCACTCCGGGGAGATTTTCACACACCTCTTTCTCAGCATGCACTTTTCCCCTCTTTGGCCTCCTGTTTTCTGGTGGCTTTTCCTTCACCCAGACTTAGAGTCACACAGAGAAAAAGGGACTTCTAGGACATCCCTTTCTAGTACAGTGTGCTTGTCAGAGATGGCTTCAGCCATCCCCAGAATTTGCTTCTCTATAAACACAACAGTAGAATACCTGCAGGGCAAAATGGTGCTGGTTGAGGACAGCATGGTGTGCTGCAGGTGTGCTCTTGCACAGGTGGAAGCACTGGGTTGCTGCTGGAGGCAGAGTGGGCTCCCGGCAAAGACAATGGCAACCACTCACAGAGAGAGGAGGGCAGGATCCTGCCAGCCCTAGAACATATCTCTTCTCTGATGTATATGTTGATGTTGCCAAAGTGCTCCTTTTACTGAAAGCTGGGTGTCCCAGCTTAAGCAGTAATGCTGACCCATAGCTGGAAAAGCAGGCCAACCACACAATTAGAAATCTCATGCAGCCAAGCCACCAGGCTTTGCATCATGAATCATGTCAGCTGCCACTTCGAAGAATCATTTTGGACTGCCATTTATGCCTGCACGTTTTATCAGCTTAACATAGGGTTGCTGAATTAATAATTTCTCCTTTTTTGAAGGAATGGCCGTTAAAAGGGAGCACAGCTGTGAGTCCTCTGGAGGATCTAGCCATGCCAATACCAAGAGGGGAGTTTCAGAATAGTAGCTTTAAAATCCTCCTGCCAAAGCAGAGCAAGGAATGATCCAATTTACCCAGGTGCATGATCAGGCTGTCCATACAAAAGACATTATCTGCATTCCAGGTGTCTGGGAAGATTAGTAATTCACTCAAGTGTGTCTCTGGTGGCTGAAGAGCACATCTGAATCCCCTGCTATATCTCATGACTACACAGTTGGGAATGCAATCAGAAATATTATGCAAAAGCTTCTGCATGATAGTGGCAGGCACTTGTCAATCTCAGCTTGCATGATGTGATGCTGAAACGTTAAGGCACATAAGTCTTGGGTTTCGATTCTACATCTGTGCCTGGAACAGGGTAAAAGGGGAATTTAAGGCACCTGAAAAATAAATTGCCATCCCAAATAGACACCATGCAGTTAAGAAATTAATGCTCTGGATACCTCCCTGACCAAGACTCTCCAGGTGCCTAGATCTATGTACCCAAAATGTCCCCAGTCAGACCATCTTGCAGCCTACCTCTAAGCGCAGCTAATGTCGCACCATCAGATCTAGAAGACATTGTCAGATTTCACCTCACACATAGCCATTATATCAGGGTCCCATGAACCTGTAGTAACATAGTCGCTGCAAGATAGCGTGGCTGAGTAACTAGATAACTCACTTGTCTAGAGGGGGGAAATGGAAGTCCTTCCTCTCAGACACTTCATATTATACAAGCACCTGTCTTATACATTTTCTTTTAACAGAGTGCTCTTGCTTCACTTCCTAATCATTAATCTCCAGTGCCAAGTTTCCTCTTGCACATTCTCACGTTCACCCAAAGGATCTTACATTTTCTGCACTGCAGTTGAGATCCAATGGAAAGGGAAGGGGTGCCTCACAGGGGACAGCCTGCTCACCCATACACTATCCTGCAGGGTGAAAAAGCTGGGTCTGCACTGTATTAGGCTGAAGTATAATTGAACCCCCATCATCCGTACAGTGGCTGGCTATTATACAGCAGAGGCAGCAGTGGTATAAGCCTCATCCTTAATCTTTATGGTTGGCTGGTTCAATGGAGGATGGATGTTGTGCTCCCATCCTAAGGCATCAGTCTTTTCCTGTGTATTTTACAGGGAACCACAGTGTTTCTTCCACGACTCTGTATTTCATCTAAAACCTTCAGTGAATCTTGCCTGTGCTTGTTTGTCTGCAAAGAACAACCACAGCCCTGAAATACACTGAGTGAAATGGTGGATAAATATAACCATTTGAAAAGGTCATCCAGTTACTAAAATTGCACTCTATGAACAAAAGATGCCTGAAGATAAAATCATCTTCAGTCATTTTCTAGTAATGAGAAGTACAAGTTAGCTGGGCTTTTTGATAGCAGTAGCTGAACTTTGCTCTCAAATCTGTATGACAACAGTTCTGAGAATGGTGATCTATGTCAGCTGAGGAACAGCATTTCTCCTCAGGGACAATATTCCTGTCAATATATGTAAATCTTCTCAAGATTCCAGCTTTAATTTCACAAACACTCCATCAGAAAGAAAGCACAGTCAATACCTATCTCACAAAGGAATCCCTGGCAGCAGTTACATTGCTTATGATCTCTCTTGGATTTGGAAAACCCACTCCATGAAATGAGATGACATTGTAAAGAAATAGAAAACAGGCAACTTACACGTTGCTCTCACTTCCTTCCCTGAGTGAATGCTTCTAGCACACCTGGAGCTTTTGAGTTTACCTGATAATTATATGATGTTCTTAAAACATTGGTAGTTGACTATTCTAACTACTAGAAATTTGCTTTCAGGGAAGAAGTTCACCACTTAAATAGACCTTGAATCAGATGTTTTCCTTCCAAGCTCCAGTCTTAGCATCTGAAGCAGTCATCATGCTATCACTGCTTTGGTTGTAGAGCTTAAATATGTGCAGTTGTATCAGTTCTTCTCTCTGCTCTAGACCCTGTCCTGTCACATGTTCTGTGTGAACTGATGCCTCCATCTCTACTGAGTCTTGCTGAAATCATGATGGTGGCTGAGGATGAGAGATGGCCAAACTTCTTCATTTGAATCTTATTCATAAAATTGTTATTGGAGGAATATAAATGACTTCTGTTATCCAACAATGAATATTAATGAATAGGGGAATATTATTTCTTTGTTGTTTTTTTTTTTTTCAATGAGGGCTAACAAAAATTTTTTCAGACTTCTATTTTTTCATCAAGAAGGAAAACAAGCTAATCTATGAGGATGATTTTTCCACTTCAAAATGTGTCCGAAGGTACCTAGAAAGATTAGTGTTAAAAAGAGCAACTTCCTTTCGTTTTGGTCCTTTCACAAGCAAATCCTCAAATCCATACCTACAAAACTGTGACTGTTTTCACAAATCCCTTTGCAGCATAAGCTCCTTTGAAAAGGCTATGCTATACAATTGAATATCTGAATATCTATACATATATACATAACACATATTTACTTGTCTTTTCCTAATTTAAACAGAAGCAATAAAAAGGGTCCCAAAGGTTCCTAGCTTCACTGAACTTTAGGCTGGATTTATAAGTAAGTGAAATTTGGTAAAGAATTCTGAACAGTGCTCATTCATTATTAACTTTTTCCCATTTATAACTGTGTGTGGGTCTCAGTCTCAATTTTCTTTCATTATGGGAAAATCAATTCCTTTTTTTTTCCACCTTTTGCTATTACTTTAGGGAAATTATTATTTCAGAATACAATATTCTTTCCCAGTTCTCATCATGAAAGTAGCAAAAGAAATACATATCATACACTGCTCCCTGGGAAGTCCAGATTTGTCTTTCCTTTTATTGAGGACATATTTTAGATTTGTTATGGTTTTCAGGAAAGCCAGTGCATCAGCTTGTTTAACAGACCGTTTACACAGAATTCTTCTTCATTCTTATCCCATGATTTCTGACCGATGTGACTATACACATCTCCTACCACTCAGAGCTCCAGAGAAGATCTTTGTATTGCTGTATTTTATTAGCCTGTTATATTATGTTACCCTCCAGGCATCTGAAGTAATTAAAGGAAAGGCTGCTTTTGGAACAGCTCTTTCGGGGTGTAGTGAGTGTGGGCAGCTTGGCAAAGACGCTGCTGAGCCTTTATCATTGTCTAAATAGTCACAGCCACAGAAGTCACACTTTTCCTACTGTGACAAAGGAAGGCACCATGGAAAGACGACCTTATAAAGGGGGCTGTGAAGGTTAGAACAGCAAGAAATGAGTTTGCATCTATCAAAAAGAATGGATGAGGATGAGGATAAAGGGAATTTTGAGCATGGTGATCTATGAAATAAGTTCCTAACTTGGTATTGCAGGAAGAAATAAGCATCTATGCAGGCCTTCCCTCCCATGAGATATTTGAACTCTGACATCTCACTGCCATTTGGAGTCTGCTTTCTGGAAGATTTCTTGTAGTAAAACCCTTGCCTGGGGGATGGACAAGTTTTCAAGGTGGATAACAACTGTGTACACAGGAAAGCTATTTACAGTAATGTAGAACAGTTATCAATTATCCTGTTGCTTTTAGTGGTTTGTTGGGTTCCCCCCCATCGTCCCCCCCCGAAAGCTATAGGTTTGTCCATAGAGTAGAAGGACATCCCCAAGTTACAGATAAACAGATAGAAAAAGCAGTACTGGTAGCATCTCAAGGACTTTTATATTTTCCTAGACATTTATGAAAAAATTTATGATTAAAGCTGGACAGAAAGTAGGCTTTTTTTCCCCTGTAAATTTTGGCAGAACTCTGAAATCCAAATACGTTTTTGTTTTCATTAACCCTGCAGAGATTGCTTAGTGTGCTTGTGACCTGAACAGAGATTAGCAAGATGCAAATCATTACATAAGATGGAGGCTAGGACATTATCAAAACTGCCAGCTAGAGCTGGTCCAGGAGGGTGACTTGTAACAAAAAAAAAAAAAAAAAAATGCAGATTAGTCTCAGAAAGCCCGATAAAAGTATAGAAATCACCACAGACTTGATCTGAATGAACTTCACATCTTGGTTAATGAAACTATCCATTTATTGCTGTCATGGGCCAGCTCAGCTGTAGACCCACAAGACACATTGGCGCTAATCATTGTTGCTAACTGTTGCAATTGGTTGTTGCCGAAACACTTACCAGCTTTGTATTTGCAATGTGCATTTTTTCACTTGGAATTATCTATGTTAAGTGCATGGAAGCGTAGCTAGTTTACACACTAGCCTATTTGTACAGAATTTAGGCATGAATATTTGGAAACCGATCCTGTATCCTCTTCACGCCAGGAAATGGATTCTATATATTTACATATATGCTGCTGAAAAGGCTGTACTTGTTACAGCTAAGGAAAGAATCTCTGTTGGTAACAGTATAAAAGGCCAGCTACAATAAACTATTGCCAGCAGGCTTCCATCGTTTTAAGTCCCAAATCGAGTGTCCAAAGGTTGCAGTGATTTGAATCAGTTCACATAGTGTAGGAAACAAGAACTTGACAGGAATCTTTCAACTACAGTCCTTATCTAAGTATTCTGTTTAATTTTCTGCCAATTTTACAGCTAGCAACTCATTAAATAACCTGATAAGAAAAGAAAAGCCACCAATTTTCTTTGCATACATTTAAATTGAGCAGGGACTTTTCATGCTTTGACCCATGCCTTCCTGTATGGAGGAAAAAAAATGTCATGCTTTTACCTTTCCTGGTAGTTTCCTGGAACCTGACTATCACTTGGTCAGTGACTCTCAACACCCTTATCAGAAACAATACGAGATGATTGTGGGCTTCTTTGATAAATGGGAGCAATTTTTATGGTAAATCTGTAAGGTGCCTTTGATTGCCAAACCTTGTAAAAGCTCAAAAGGAAGAATATTTCTCCTAGCTGTAGGCAACCAGCCATAAACATCTGAGATGCAGATGAAACATGTCCAGATAATGTTTTATGTGCTTCCAGGGAGCTCAGTCTCAACCTTATCATTGCTAATCAAATCTTTACTTAGGAATATAGCTTCTTGCCTTATAAGTGGGTACAGCAAAAGGTCACCCGATTAATACAAGCCTGAGTTTCACTTATAGTCAAAAGTCATAAAGCATATAGGTTTTCTTTTTCAGATTTATCTCTCATATTTTCAATCTCATTCTAGACTCTGGATATGAAGCTCCTGACTGTAAATGAAGCAAGCAGAAGACTGCAAATGAATGAGCAGTAAGAATATGACCAATGAAAAATGCAGTGTTTGAAGGTTAAGGATCTCTAAAAGACAATTAAACTGATAGTAGGTAAATTCTGCTAATAACAATATTTAGTGGGTTGTTAAACCATCTGAAATCAAAACACATTTACATTGCTCCTAGAGGTCTACTAATGCCTTTACACATTACAATAACTTATGGTTGTACAATATCAAAATACAAGGAGTGGAAAACCTGAAGTGAGTTCCCTGCCAACAGATCCTACAGTGAGAAGAATACAAGTGACACTTGGAAAAAAGCTTACAGCTCGAAAGAAGGGATACTGTTTTCAGGTGTTTCAGGTGCTGAAGCTGGCATCAAAAGTCTTAAAAGTTTGACCTTGCTAGTAACCTTGTGCACAGATGATGGTCTTGATCAGGATCTTCTTTAATTCAGATAGAGATGAAATGGATTACAAACACAAAGTGGGATCTGTTAAACTGCTCAAGCTGAATTAAGCCCTTGCAATAAAGTTTTCTACAGCATGCCTGGAAATGGTAAGCAGAGGTATGAGGCTTTATCAAACTGGAACAATTCTCTCACTCCACATGGGAAGTGAGGTTAATCTAACAAAAAATATTGTATAGACTCATTAACTGTAAGAAAAGCATCTGACTCACTAGATGCTCACCCAAAGAAATAAGTCTCTGATCAGATATTTACAGCTTGCAAGCAGAAGCGGGAGACATGCTTATCTGTAATCTCTTTTTTATTGAATTTCCATATTGACTGTAATGTGTATATATGTCCCCATAACTCACTGAAATGAAGGCTCAGACCTCATGACTTATTTTAATGACTGTGTAATCAGCAAGCGACACAAAGGAGCACACAAAAGCATGACAAACTAGAACACAAAAAATCACAATCAGCATTCAAATACTTATTCTCACAAACAAAATTCTTTAGGGACAAAATGTAACTTTTCCAGACACACTCCAATTATAATAGGAACTAGAGTTAACATGTTTTTTTCCTCTGCTGTAAAAGTATGAGACTGGAACACCTGCTAGGATATCAAAATCCTCAACTTGTAACAAAAGTTTGTGCATGATATACTCACTCATTGTATGAAGGAGTAAAGATATTAAAAAGCTCCTTCCAGCCCAGTCTGTCACAAAGCACACAAACCAGAACCAAGGCTGCATCATGCTAAAATAAGAACTACAACAGAGAACACCAATATAAATCACAGCATCCTATTCTGCATTGCACATACATCCTATTTGGTTCAAAGACACATAACCATTCCTTCTTCTCTTAATTAGGGTACAGAGTTATTGCAGAATAGAAACTTGAGACATGTAGGAAATAAAGAGACCATTCAGAAATATATCATTCAAAAACTATATATTTCCAGAATTTCTTAACACTTTCATTACTTTCCTGTCCCAATCCACCATGAATCTCTAGATCATTTCTTTGAACACAGGTGGCTATCTGCCATAACAAATTCAGTGAGCATAGGAAAGTATAACCTCCCGTTCCTCTCTTTTTTCTTACTTTCCATGCCTTTCCTTCACACTTGTGTAGTTACCATCATGATATGGTTGAGGCAGCTATGAGTATAAAATACACTATCTTGCTTTCACGTAAGCTAAGAAGTTCAGGGCTATCACATTTTAACAACTTTTTTTACCCTGTGGCAATTTGAATTATTTTATTCTCTCATTAGGTGGACCTAGAGGCTGCATTTCTGATGGCAGAAATTTCCGTTCCCTCCTACAGGAGTTGTTTGCAAGGTTGCATTGACCAGGGAGGGACTTCTGTCTCTGACAGAGACATTGTCTTGCAGTTTGCAGGAGCTACACAGCAAATCTTTCTGTAAGGTACCTTCCCCCAGTAATTTCAGTGACTTTACATTTATTTTCCATTAGCTCAATTTCTTTTAACTTTGAACATCATAGCAGCACTGACGCTACTAGTAGTACTGACACATAGTAGTACTCACACTAGGTAGCCTGTCATCAGCATTTTCTTGACATTTTTTAAAATTCATAGTTCTTTGTGGAAGATGCTGGATTTGTAACTTCAGAGGCTATCTTTGATTTCTCCACCTGATACATACACCATACAAAATATCTGAATAATATAGCAGTAATACTACATTTTACATTTTTTTTAATATAGCCTGGGATATCTAAACATCAGTTATGTACCCAGATACTCCAGTTTTTCTGCACTTATGGGATATTCATGCACGTAATAAATCCATATAATTGTGCATGTGCAAAGGCATGCCTGTGGCTTTTGAAAGATGGTTTGAGAATAAAATGCCCAAGAAGTTAAATATATGGGCACCTCTCTTTTGCTATGGATTCAGGCAATGATTTAGAATGTTTTTGAAAGTCTAGAGGAAAATGTGAACAAAATCCATCCCACCTGGACTCTGAGTAAGAAACTTCTCTTACAGATACTAAAGGATTATGCTGGAACCTGTTAAAAGCAGATACAAATGCATCCAGAATCAATGGTGTTGAATCTAATTTAGCATAGAGAGACTTAGCCGGTATCTTGCTATACCTAATTTTTATTTCTTGCTTTACTTCCTCAGTGGTAACAATCTCTTTTAAAATTGCAGTATGAATGGAGCAGCTGCTGTGTTATATCAGACCCGTCTTTGTAGTATTTCTAATAGCACATAAAAAGTTTCTCACAGAAATTGCCACTGCTGCTCTAAGACCTACTTGATGTTTCACAGAGCATCTTGATTATACAAGTATAGTCTAAGCACACTTTTATTTCTGTGGGTCTCATCTCCATGTGTCTAATCATAGCCTATACTTCTTGCATTCTTGATTGATAATCAACTTCGTTAAAGCAAAATTTGAGAAATTACAGGAAGCCTAGTTGTTGGATCAAGGAGAAGAGATACAAAACCACTGTGAATACGTGATGAATGGAGGAGCCTGTGGGACAAGACAGACACATGAAGAAATTATTCACCCTCAACAGGAAATCATGAGAAGGAAAGTAATAGTTTCGAGGCCAGAAATGAGATCAAGAAACCAGAAATGAGAATACTTTGGAAGACATCAAAGCAGGAGTTAAAATACCTGTCATTCATCAATAAGTTTGGAGTATAATGTTCTTTGAAAGGTAAAATAAAAACCTCAGGTAAAATGTCTAATTACTGCAGAATCTTTGGAGGCAGAGACCTTACATTAGTCTGTGATATACGGTCCTTAATACAGCTGGTCTATAATCTGGTCAGTCTCAAGTCTAAGCAGCAATAACCATAATAATAATAACACTATACATAATATCAATTTAAATGCTATGTTAAAGAGAGACCAAGAGACAATGATTCTGTCTTTTTGAAGACTGTGAACACTGTGGCAGGTAAAATGTTAATGTTTAATTAGGACCAATGTGCATCTAGATGCGCTGTGATGAAAAATACCAACTTTGAAAGTATCCCACAGCATCACCATAAAATATGCACTTCATTTTAACAACTAGAGGAAAAGAAAAAACAAATTAAATTACTCATCACCCCATGGAAAGACAAGCAGGAAATTAATCCATGTTAAACCCACCCCAAGTATGTCTGGGAGTTTAAAAATGAGCAAGCATTGCTTCTGCAGCATTGCAGGTGGATTGATGGTGCAGGCAGACACCATCAATCCACCCTGCAGCCCCCAAAGCCCAACCTGCCTCCCCTCGGCAGCAGGACAGAAACATGCTGGAGGAGACTCTGAGCTTCCAGAGTTTAGGGAGGCTCCCACTTCTTGGGTATTAGTGTCAGCTTGCAGCATCTGAAGAATCCTTCCATAGAAATGCAGCCAAAAGCTGAGCTAGAGACACCGTGGCATTCTGTTCCAGGAATACTGTGGTCCACTGGCTTGCATGGAATTTCCCTGTGACAATGTCAGTGGTCGCCAAGCAGGATTTTAGAGCTGTGGAGAGATCAAATCTGAACACAACCACAATCAACTTCTAAGTAGTCATTTTAAAAAGAATGCATTGTGGAAAGACATTCTTCTGCATACACCAGTAGTGAGTCACAGCCTTTATTTTCACCTTGTTTTATTGATTTTTCCAAAGATAGACCAGAGCAACTTGATATAATGTGAAAATTGCTCCATTGTATCTTTTATATTAAAACAAAGCAAATACCTCTGAGATATGATATCAATTAAAAATTAATAAACCAACACATAAGGAACAAACAGGTAATAAAGTATTTGTTCTTAGTTAATTGCATACATAAACTCATTAATCAACAACGTAAAATAATAAAATCCCCTGTCCCCTGAAATAGAATACTTCCTCCTCTGTAATAAATATTCAAGCATTTGCATGTCATTAAACAAGTAGTTTTGAAAACCGCAGAAAGGACAGGCAGGAGGAAAAACAGTCGAGATACAACTGTACTGCAGCAGAGGACAACCAGTCAGTCCACTTTCAGATAGTATTGCTATCCAACACAGTAATTGTTATTTGAAGACATGGTAGCAACAAAACCTGCTAAGTAAAAAGAAGCAAATCACTGTTTGCACCAGTTCAGGGTTGATATTCTTTTTAATTTCTATAATTTGGCATTAGTTCCTTTATGATCAATGTTACTGTTTGCATTAGGGAGCAAGATTTGTCCCTTTCTTGATTAAAGTATGTCAAGGGAATAAGCCGAGGGCAGTAGCTCTGGAAAGTTGTGTTGCTCTTTATGATTTAAGCAGAAGCTTGAGAAATCAATATTTTTTCAATTGCAGATGATGAGGCTGTTCAGATTTACAGCTCTTTGATGATCTGATCCTGAAAACCAAAAGGAAATAGTTGAATACTGAGAAGCGGAAGAATGTAAGTAAATTTTGTGGTGCCTGGCAGCACAGTGTCATCTGTTTCAACCTATTGGTAAAATGTGACCAGATCTGCAGAAACAGAATCTGCGTGTGGTCCTTTGGTCAATGCCCTCAAATCTGCCTGTAGTTAGTAAGATCAGCCTACAGAAGAGAGACATGAGAGAAGTGACACACTGCAACTGCATATAGCAAATGGAAGCTGAAAATATTTGATTTAAAATTAATGTAACGTGACAAACAAGGCATTTCAAAGACATGCCTGCCTTTTTGATGGCTCAAATTGATCACACAACAACATGAGCGGTATGATGCCATCGTGGCATTGGATTTCCCAACAAAGTGAAATGTACTGAAGCTAAATTGTACATAAACATAAATATTTTGTGCTTTTTGTAAGTGGAGTTAGAAAGCCTGTATTTGAAGAGGGACATCAATATTCAAGTAGCATTTAAATCTAAGATTTTACAGCTACCAAGGTAGTGTTGTCAAAAACATCAAATTTAATTAAATTGAAAGAGGGTACCCTACAAAGTTATTCTAAAAGCAAGAGAGTCATTATTCTGGTGTCCTTCTTACAGTGGTCAGTTGCCTCCTGGCCTGTGCTGAGAGTGCAAATCCATACTAGAAGCTGCAGACAAGTTTGCATACCTGGAAAAGCACATCATAATTAATACACTGAACACGTGACAACAGGTATGCATCAGCAGCATGTATTATAAGCTAGATCCTCAGCATCTATGATTAGAGAGACAAATGAGAGCGAGGGGAGCAGTCTGTAAGGGTTTGTTTCTTATACTATTGTGTTTACAAAATGCATTGCTTACTTATAAAAGGACAGGGGCTAAATAAATAATTACCGATTGTCCAGTAATTTTAAAGTTTATAAATATGTAGTGAAAATGGAAGCAAAAATTGATAATAGTTATTAAAATGCTTAGACAACCCTTGAAAGGCAATGCTTCTATACTGTATTTTATAGTAGACCAGTTGATACAGTTAGGAAAAGGAGGAATGTTTTTCCTGTGTTCAGAGATCACATGCCTTCCACAACAGAAGCTTTGAGCAAAGCACAAATTTTCTGGAGCTGAAGGAATTATGTTAATCAAATTAAAACAGCTTGAGAGAGAAAGATAACTAGCATTTGTGGAGATAGAGTAGGTATGGTTTATAGAAAAAATCAGAATAGCAGACCTAATTTGTAGCTTTTACTTAGTAGCTGGGTGGGACCTCAGGATGTAGTAATTTATATATAATATTTATCCAGAGCTGAATTCCCAAAGGGTACATCTCACAAACAAAGCCACTTCTGCATAACTGTATTACGGTACTTTCCATAAAAGTACATGGTAACAATAGTCATTATATCCCAAGACAATTAATCCATTGAGCAAGGTTATATGACCTCACTTATCTGAAGTCTGTGAAGTCGTCTTTAGCCTGAAGTAAAACAAAGTGGGATTCCCATCTAACATTTTAATTTTGGGGCAATATTCACAAACTACTTGTTGAAAAGAAATTCTAGGATCCAGTTTCACTGAGTTGTATGAAAGCAAAACCCTCAACCACTACTCTAAATTCAGCTTGGGGGAAAAAAAAAACTGGTTGGTTTTTTTTTTTTGGGTTTTTTTTTTTACTTTATTGGATTCTGCAAACAATTGCAAAACTGAATTAATGAACGTAGCAGTTTTGCTGCACAAGTGTGGGTTATATAAACCTGTGACAGATTAGATAAACTCACGTTGCAAAAGCTATGCTGCAAATTATAAAATCCCTTTCAGATCTGTTCTATGTATTTAAAAATATGGGTGGGCAGGAAGAGTTTCTAGTCCCTTGAAAGCGTATCTTACTGTATACCTTTCAGACTGCCAAGAACAGAGCATCTCATGACAGTTACTACAAAACTCTGAATAGGTAATACCATAAAAATTTACAGATCTCCTTAATGCATAGGGCCGAACAGGATTTGATTCCACATTAAGATCTATACGGGCAGAATTCAGTGCCACTAGGTGATTGACTTCCAGATCTTGTTCTCAAAGGTAGTTGAAAAACTACAGAGAAGGTTGCTTAGAGTTACCACAATAAAAACAGTAGTAACAACAATAAAATTAAAGACAACAATGTTATGTTTACTGTACTTCTCCTTTAAAGTTATTCTCCTTTAAAGTATTTCTCCTTAGAAGTTCCAAGGCTGAACAATAGAAAACACAACCCCAGTTGTCTACAGGCTGTGGTAGCAACAGATCCTAGTTCCTACTGATTCCATGTCCTGCGTCTCCTGTGCATCTCCACCCACACACAATACTACTAAATCTTTTCTGTATCCTGTCCCCCAGGGTGCCTCCAGCTCCTTCCCATGGTCCATGCCTACTGAGCTGAGTAAGTGGCAGCATAGTTAGGAACTAGTTCAAAGCTAGAGCTGCTAAATCACCTGCTGCTCCTCATCAGGGTTTTTACTGGGCAGAACTAAACCATCCTTTTATTGAGTGGTATGACCAGTTTGGATCTTGTCTGTCTACCCAGTCACTGATCTTCATTATAGTATTTAGAATGTAACGTTTTGGAATACCCTACCCACTGTCAATTTTGTTGACATGATCTAATTACTTTAAATGCTATATAAGGAGGATAAACAGGCTACAAAGTGAGAGTACAATCACTGAGAAGTTACACAAGATATGCTAGGGCATCTCACACTTTCCTGCTACAATTCACTTCCTCTGATTGGAACTGCAGCTCACCATCAGCACGAAAAACCTCTAACAAGCTAGAAGCATCCTTTGCTTTCCGTCCACTGGCTCATGCATCAACAGTTTCCACGTCTTTATCCCAGATACAATACTTAACCTTCAGAGTAACTTTTGGTTGCTAAGGCAAGGACAGAGGCTGGGAGCTGGACAGCATTAGTTGTTATTTACACATTGCTGATCTTGCAAAGCACTTCATTACTGACTGAATATCTAAGACAAATGATAAATGCCAAAGTTGACTGAAGGCCAACCTCTTTAACACTTTCTAGGATCAAGGTTCGGTTGTAAAAGATGATCTACTGACACAGCAAAGATGGGTCCTGGCCTCTCAGGGCACTCTGTATAGAGATAATGAAGAGAGGGCACCAGCTGGAGGTAACATTTCCAAAGCAAAAGAAAATACAGTGACATTTAAAGATTTGTATAGGGTTTTTTTCTTAATATTTTTTTGATTATGCTATTTTTTCTATTAATCTGAGAGAGTAGCATGTCCTGAACATAAAATATAAGGGATAAATGGGGTCTGAAGGCAGCATTTTGAAGGATGGAATGGAAACTGTAATAGCAGAGGGCTCATTGGAGGACAGTAACATGGAGAAAAGCTAAAGCTACTTGTGGAAAAGGAAAGGTGACATGTGAAATTAAGTGACGAGAAATTAACAGAAGGTGACTGAAAGTATCTAGATAGAGCCAGGGCCATGAAAAGATCTCTGACCACAAACCTATGTGCTCTGAATGTCTCCTTTAGTATCGCAAGTACAATGGGTCAGACTGCGTGCCCTGTGCTACTGGTGACAGTAAGGAGTAATGGGTTTTCTGGGCAGCACACCATCACCGGATGGCTATTTTACTGCTTAACATGAGGTACAAATTCTTGTCATGCACTAAGGAGAATTCTTTTTGTTAGAAGGGGACTTTTGTTGCCAGAGCAATTATGACCCTACTGATCTATCTAAGCATTTTAGTGAAAAGCCAGTGTCTGTAAAACCTTGACTCAGGGCCACGTTGCGCAATTCCACAGATACCTTCAGGATCCTGCCACAGCTCAAGTACTGTTGCTTCTTACTGAAGTCACACGAAGCTGAAATCAATCAAATCTTTTAGTTAAGCCTTTTAGTCTGCTGTTCAGGCTAGAGATGCTAAGAGGTAAATCAGTGCATAAAGCAGGGAAGAGAGAGAACACATACAGCAAAGCGAAGAACGCTGACCAACAGCTCAAAGTCTTAAATCAGCTCTGAAAAAAAGACCATAAACCTAAACGAGCCCGTTGTCAAAGGGGCTCCACAGTTCAGCAAAATTTATGTGAAGAACATTGACTATCTACATCTCAGTTAATCAGAGTAGGCCCTGTTTATCATTAGTCAAAAGCTTGCCAGGGGCTCTTGTGAGCAACTTATTTCATTGGAAAGTAGGTCTAAAATGGGTCAGACCATAGCTTTAAAATATATATTTCTCTTCATAAGTTGAAAGAGAAACTATACTAATTTTCTAGGATGCTTGCTAGGAGCAAGTGTTTAAGATCAGGTGAAAGGTGTTCTATCCATGATGTTTTGACTTGGACAATCACTGTCAAATCCAATTGTTTGAAAAAATGTCTTATATACTTGCATATAGTTCAAACTGACAGGTCTGACTCATGCAACTCTTATAAGAAATGAGATCCAGTCATGTTGAATTAACTTGAATAATACCCATAATAATCAATATAATCCCTGGGTTTATCCTCAGATTGGTTGTGTTTTGGGTTGAAATATAAAATTTGCAGAAAAGTTACCTCTACACATCACCTGCATGTTGTTCTGTGCCTCGCCATGCAGGTTCAAGCATTTCCCAGAGCAGCTGTAGGGCATGATTCTGTTGCAAAGAGGGACCAGCCTTCAGAAAAGCCACAGAGGAGCTTCTGCAGCCCTTGCAGAGCCGCACTCATAGAAATACCTTGAACAGAACATAGGATACATGAGAAAAGCTGTGTGACAGAGTTGTGTTCTCATCTACCTTTTGTGGAGTGTAATAGGTTATGATCCAATTGCCTGAAAGTCTCTGTGGCACACACAGATCAGTTTTCCAGTCACTTCATGTCCTGGCTATAAACTAAGGGGAGATGATTCTGTCTGTAAACCCAAATCTGTTTATTTACTTTATAGAAATGCTACCCTGAAAACGGTATTCCTCACTCTTTGTAGGACACACCTGCATTTTCACCCATTCAAAAAGTGTAAGTTTTGTTTGTATTTAGTCTTGGTAGACTTTTAAAAGTTAGGATAAACCTGCATGTGTTCACAAAAACAATTCCAAGAAATGTAAAATCTAGGTATGTAGCAGGCTTAGAAAACCTATTTTAGTAGTTTATACAACAGGCAAAGGTAAGACATGGGTTTAGACTTATCAGTTCCTCACATTACCAATGCTGTGCCAGCAATTCACAATTACCCCATAGGAACTGTAAAAAATACACCTGTGAAGAGTGAGTTTACCCTCAAAATCTTGTGTGGCATACAGGATGTTACAGTGGATTGAGCCATAGACTAGGATAACACTCAAAATGCTGGGAGTGTCAGAGATATGTTTGTTAGAACAAAAAAAGCAATTCTCCGATTTCTGTTGGGAACTGACAACCTGATTCTGCCATTCTTAATACAAGTATTTTACTTGGTGGAATGATATGGCTGAATTTAAGCATGTAGTTGGGGGCCCTGAAAAGATGAGGCTAGATCCTCTGCAAAAACAATGTTGTCTCAGTGACTAGAGACAAATAAATGTCTTTCAGCCACAGTCACTAACAGTAGAAATGAGACTTGGAAGATAAAAAGAGGTGATTAATATAGATCTTGGTATTTAAAGAAGATGTCTAGTTCTTCATATACACACTTCCTTTCTGTACAGTGTTATTTTCTGTTCAACACCATTTTTGTATTGTTCAAAAAGCCATTTCAACATATGTGTTGCATATTAGACTCTGGAGACCACCGAGCTGATGGTATGTGCCTGTTACTGAGGGCAAAGAACAAGTTACATATTTCAAATATAATGACATAAACAAAAGACATTCTTATACAGAAAGAGGTTGATCAGCATTAGTTTTAAAATAAACAGGAAAATGAAGTGAGCAAGAAGGTGGGCAATGGATTCAAAATTACCTGAAAGTCAGACTTTATGAAAGATGGGTTAGTACTCCTGGGAGCATAACAAAATTAGATATTATTATACCATTTAATACAATGAAAAAGAACCCCAAAATCTGTAATATTAAAGATTCAGATTCTATGGGTTTTTTTTAGAAGCATGTACTTCATGGGTTCATCCTAAATGTCCAGATCTAACAGTCTTCAGGCAATACAACAATGGATTTGTGGTAATTAACTTCCTAGAATATCAATAAATTGGGTATAGTATATTTGATATATATTTTTACCTCTCTTACAAAAGTAGAGATAGGGAACTACAGCCATGAAAGCATTTCATATGCTCTGCAGCATTAATATTGGAAAAGTTTAATACAGGGGCTGCCAAAGCTGTTTGAAATACGTATCTATTCTCTAGCAATCCCTGCTTTAGATTATGCAATGCTATGATTTGAAATGCTTAACTATTTCCATTTCCTTCGACTCAGCTATAAGAAATACAGTGTATTCAGTCTCACCCTCTGGCTGCTAGGCATTGTCACAGCATTGCAATGTAAAGGTTACAAATACTTCAAGAAGCTGATTTAATCCAGTCAAAACATACAGTTGCTTTGAATATTTTTTTCATCTCTTTGGGAAGCACTGCAATAGATTGTCTGGGGAGATAGTGGAGTCTCCATTGTAAGAAATCTTTAAAAAGAGACTAGACAAATACCACAGAATCATAGAATTGTGGAATAATTTAATTTGGTAGGAACGTCACCTAGCTCAAGCCTCTGTTCACAGGAGGTGTAATCTCCATGTAAGACCTGATTGTGCAGAGTCTTGACTAGCTGAGTTTTGAAGATCTCCAAGGTTGAAGACTTTACAACCTCTAGGTAACATGTTCCAGCATTTAATCACTGCACCTGTAAAAAATTCTTCCTTATAGCCAGTGAGAATTTCTCTTATTGCAGCTTGTGGACTGTTGGCTCTTGTCTTCTTGCTGTGCTAAGCTGAGAAAAGTCTGGCTTTGTCTTCTCTGTAATTCATCTTTAGGTAGTTGAAGATGGATATTAGGTCCTGCCATATTCTTCTCTTCTCCAGGCTGAGCAAAAACAGCTCCCTCAACTTGTCCTCATAAATCATGTGCTCCAGCCCCCAGAATACTTTAGTGATCCTCTGCTGGACTCTCCCATTTGTCATTCCCTCTCTTGCCAGCCCCACCTTACAAGAGGCAGATCTGGACACAGCACTCCTGACATGGCCTCAGAAATGCCTCCTAGCAGTCAGCCCGTTCTTTGACCTGCTGTATGTTCTTGCTAATGCAGCTCAGTAGGCAGTTTCATTGCTTGCAGGGGCACACTACTGACTGGTGTTAAACTTGTCCACCAAGGCGCCCAGGCCTGGCTGCTTTCTGTCTAGTTTGCACCCAGATGTATTATTCTGTCTAGTATGGAATAGTGTTTATATATATTCATTTCATAATTTACATATATGTATGTATATCTATCTATCTATCTATATATGCACACACTGATTTTGACAAAATCCTTTTTTCTGGAGCTTTTTCATTGCTTTACTCAGTTTCCATTCTTGCCTTACTGTTTGGTGTAGTACTGAACACAAAAGCAGATAAACTCTTCTGCTTGGTATACAGAATTGGGTGAACCTTTTATAGCCTCAAGTGAATAAACCCTTTTGACCCATTTTTTCCCCTTGACTTGAGTGCTGTTGTGCTTTACAGAAGAATAAGATGAAAAAATGGATCATTTATTACCTGCATGGACCTGAGCCTCTTTAACTGTATTTTAAATTTTATCAATCTTTTTCTAGTAATAGATCCCCTTCTTAGCATTCACTCATTAACAGTTCTCAGACCTTTGGAAGACCTCAGAGGGTTTCAAATTCAGTAATCAACAGCAAGTAGCAAAATGACTTGCTCTCATGCAAAGCATAGCTGAGTCACAGCAAATTTTTATCAGTGGCAGCTCTCTCCACATTGAAGGTCTTTGAAGTCATCAGCTTTTCTAAATTGTGCTGGCAGACTGGTTTTTTTCTTTTGTCTAACATGCAGGGCACAATAGTCTGGGAGCTGTTTTTAAAAAGAAAGCTAGGGAATGAGAAAATTATTCTGAGCCTTCTGAGTGCTTCTTCATGGTCTCATTTTTAACCTATGGAGTGGTTTTGGAGAGGTCTCCAACAGCAGATATTGGTACCAGTTCTGAAGATAGCATTTTATTGCCATGGCACAGGTTTTTCAATTTAGATTCCCAAGAATTTGCTAGGTTTGGAGAGAACTCTTGAAGTAAGAAGGACAATGAAGGAGAAAGTCCTTGGAGACATTTCCAAGGGCCCTAGGGGACTAAGGCCATTGCTGAAGTATCTGAATACCTTATATGTTCACCCCTCTGAGCTGGTGAGCAGGCTTGAGTTTACCAAGGGGAAGAAAGAGAGAAGGGGAAGGGGTAAGCAGCTCAAGGCATATCTTCCCATGTCCACTGGAACTGTCAAGATGAATTAATTTCACACTTGAGAGGCAGAATTGTAACAGGAGATTCTTAAATGGTTTTTACTGAGTGGCTCCTTACTCAGGCGAGCACCTGCAAAAGTTCACAGAGCTACCTGCTCTATGTTCCTATCACAGCATCCCCAGGGCTGCCATATTTTGCCCTCTCAATGGGTCAGAATGATATGCAGCTCACATCAACTAACAACTGACAATCCTACAACGGACAGTAAGTTGTCAACCCACACAGTTACATTATGCAGGACAAATGTTGTGCTAGGGCGTGGGGTTTTCCACTCTTTGTATCAAAGAGAGTGACTAGATGACCAACCAGTTTGGTTCCCAGCTCAAACCTGTCTCTGATTATTTTCTGCAGCAGATCACCAAAAAATAAGGCTAAACAGAATCTGGAGAGAAGTCAGCCGGCTTATCTCTCACAGTTATATCTCTTCATTATCATATGCCCCAGATCATTTGGACAAGAGATCTGCCGGATGTAATTTTGTCTCCTTTGTGTCCTGCATGCTATGTTTTGCTTTGCCTGGAAAACAGGGCAGGGAAAGGAAGGAGATGATGATTATTTTGTTCTGAGATGGTCGGTGCACTGCAAGGGCTCAGCCACACCGAGGAGCTCAGAGCGTCCTGCAGTACCAATTCTTCAGGTCTTCCAGTGGGAAAGATGTGACATATCCACAGGTCATCTATTCCTCTGTTTCGCCCTGCTTACCATCAAAAAGTAGTTCCTGATATCCATCCCTAAATCTTGGTTACTTAAAGTTAAGACCATGATATCTTACCCCTTACCTGCAGTAAGTGATCATAATCTGCTTTCCTTTTTGATGATCTCTTAGGTCTTCTCTCAGTATCTTTTAGACTGAACAAATTTCCTTAACGCTTCTTAACCCATGCTTGTTTGGCTGCTGATCACTCTCACACCTCTTTGTTTGTCTCTTTGTATCCATCTGTCTTTTGATGGTTGAATACAGTTCTTCAAAAAGAAGCAGCTGTCTTATTAAAAGCCACCATCATGGTATTCCTTGCTTTCTGCCTGGGTACAGCATTTGAAAGCTATTTGAACATGTCACAGTTAGCTTCCTAAAAAGGGCTAAGCAGTCTCTTTTCATTGTTTGCAGAAAGTTTTGAATCATATTTTCCTTAAATGAAACTTGCTGTAAGTTAAAACAGAAAATATTCTAAATTTTATGGGTCTCATTTAAAAGGTCAATACCCCTTCCCAAATCCATTCACCAAGAAAAAAAAGCACTTTAAAAGGTAGTTAACAACCAAAAGTGTAAGCTAGAAAATAATTTGATTTATTTTCACTAAAATGAAACACGGCCGTGAGTATTTTAATGGAAAATTTAAAAAATCCTAGCCACAAAATTAGCTCTAAAACAAATTTTAAATTTCATTCTTTAAAACATCCAATACATACATTTCTATAAGAATATTATATTATTTTAAAGACTTAACATATGAATTATATATCTTTATTCGGGAATTAATTTTCTTCATAGCACATCACACCCTTTGAAAAACCCTATTGCCTCCAAATCTCTGGTCATTTTCCATTGAATCAGAATAGATATTTCGAAACAGCATTTTCCCACTCCTCTGTATAATCATTAGTTAACCAAATCCCTCTTCAGCCCTAGACAATAGACATCAGACATCAGCTGGGGTACAACAGCACTACTGTACTTTAGAGATACTGTATGTTTCTGGCTTCCTCCAATTCTTCACAAAAAGCTTTTCCAGTCGAGGTTGCTCCCCTAGTTAACTGCCCTTTAATTTTATTCTTCCACATTTTTTATTGCCTGGATGCCTTAGGTTTTGCTTGGTTTTAATAAGGGTGGCCATTTTAACCTGTTATATTTAGTGTTTAAACTTCCAGAGTAAGTGGAAACCCTTCTTTCCCAGGGGCAAGGTGCGTGAGAGATGCTAGCTGCTGCCAGGTTCCTGGCTGCGGGCCAGGACCTGCTGCCTTTCCTCGAAGCAGGACTGACAGCATCCCACTGATGCGAGAGGAAGCAATCCAAACCAAGCAGCTCCACAGCACCTGCAGGAAGCACCTGATTGCCTCTATCTTGTGCCTGAGAGGCAGCAGCTCTCGCTGAGTTCCTACTGGCATTCTGAATGCAGCCACTTTTTCCTCCCCCAGAGTGGGAAAATAGGTCTAAATTCACATTGAAAGGGGTGGTATAGTATGCCACCCTATTCTGCTTCAGTCTGCACATGGATCATGCTAACAGGGAAGTGTTATTCTGTACCGATTCAGTGAGTGAATCTATCTTCTCACTATACTGATGCACATTAGACAAAACCACTCTGAAGTCATGACACTTATTTAAAACAACTATATGAAGCAGGCTGACTGACCCCAGTGAAATAACTAAATCCCATCCACAAAAGCTGGGACAGACAGGCACTCATCAGCACTGAGCAGTAAAGAAATCTGGCAGAGATGCTCTTCTAGCTGACATATTCTGGGATGCTACAAGGAGCAGGGCAAGACCATTACAAGAATGTTTGTGGGGATTCTGTTTTTCTGCAGACAAGTGCTGTGGAGACAGTTCAAATTCACTCAGTTTTCCATATGCTTTGCTTGGAAACGTGCTTATGGAGTACATCAATCAAATGTTCATTTCCAGTCACCAGATTTAACCATTAAAACACAAACTATCTGCATTATCCATTATTTTCCCAAAAATAGCTCCTATAAGTGTAACAGCAAATCTTCCTGTATGAGCCGTATTAAGGTTAGCTGACAGGTTACAATAATGTTAGATATAGACAAGAAAGAACTGTATTTGTGAACCATAAAATTTTGAGGGCCAGGGCATCAAGGGTGGGACAGAAGGGGACAGAGTACATACGGAAGACAGCTGACAGAAGTGCCAAGTGCGTAGATTTGGGTTTTCAAATATAAGAAGAGTTGGGAGACCTCTAGAGGCAAATACAGGCTGATTGAAGCATCCCTTGGGTTCTCCTCGATTTACATATGCTGTCTCTGGTGGTTTCCACACTAACTTTGCCCATAGCAGGAGAGAGGGTAGTTGTGGGTCAGGAATCACAAAGCATCTTCATGTATGGATTGGGCCATGAACAAATAAGCTTCTCTCTCTTAATTCCTAAATTTCCAAGAGCTTCTCTTACATTGCTAGCACACTGCTTCGGTCTATTTCAAGCAGTTCCAAAGGACATTAGGGGAAGAGAAGTGCATAAAGATGATTAAGAGCAAAAGAATTCAAATACAATGACAAAGACATTCCAGAGGTATCTTATAAAAAATGGAGGGTGAAGGGTTTCCAGTCTACGAGTGCCAAACTGGGGGGGGGGGGGGAAACCAAACCCAAACTTTTATTTTAAAACCTCACCAAAATCTACAAAACAGGTGCTGAAAGTAGAACCAGTAAATGACTTTCAGGGTCCTGGAGCAGAATTTATGCAGGATCCCTTATTTCATGTCCATATCAGGAACTTCATAGTGATGAGCCAAAGCAGATGAGAAGATGAACAGGAGCCACCATATTGACTCTCTTTGTGAAACAGCCCTTAACTGTCTAGTGGGAAAATATAGACAACTGGGATGATTTCTAAACCATTGCCTGTCAGGAATCTTTCTAAGAGATGCAGAGAAATGCAACCCATGTACCCACATACTCAGATTCCACACCTGAGCCTTCTGCACAAAGGAGTGATACTGCCTTTGCTTCCGAGAGCATAAAACCTTTTGGAGGAAGCAGACACAAGATGTCAGGCTCCTAGGTTAGGTTCATTCATGTTCCTGAGAACTTTAAAACCCATATCTTGCATCACTTTTATTCTCTGCTCAATCACTGAATCAGGAAGCAACCAAATTCCTAGAACACCAGGCAGTGGATGGGAAAATCTGCATTCTCGTCAATGCTCTAAGGAATAAATGGTATTTTAAAATGTAGCAGTTATTTACCCAGTTTCCAAGCAATAATGAAAGAACCTGATTTTTCAAGCAATTTGCTTTTTAAAGCTCTTGATGCATTCACCGTCCAGCTACAGTCTGCTATAACTGCAGACAGCACTGCAATTAATGCTCAGACTTTGTGCTATTCAGATCCCAGATGTTTCTTGAAAACATGGAAGAGACCATTAGTGGACAACGTGCAAAATGCTGTTTAAATAGACTGCTAAGCATTATCTAGAAAGTCCCTGAGAGCAGCAAGGAGATGATGTCATTCTCCAGAGGCAGCAGAAAACATCTTTAATCGTGATTTACATGCTGCAGAAATTTGGCAGCGTGGAGTGAAAGAGACTGGTTTTATAAACAGAAAAAGGATGTTCTCCCAAATTTGGCAAGGAACAAGGTAAAGGGAAAGGGGCAAAAACCAAGATAAATAGTTGCAAGAATTAATTTAGTTCTAAAGGGTACATCCAGCAGTCTAAAGTTAAAGTTGTGTGGAAGACTATATGCATTTCAAAACTTTGGTGTACATGACCATGTGCAATAATGTCTCAATATTTGACTCCAATTTGCCATATAAATACTCTACATCTGATATTCTGCTAGAGACGCAGTAATGATGAGGAGCAGTGAAGAAGACTTATAGTTATTCTGAGTCCAGCATAACCCCCTTGGAGAGCAGAGGAGTCCCCAGAAGTGACTGAGCAGACAGCTTGAGCAGCCTTCTGGGCTGAGGCAGATAGGGAGTAGGAACGACTGGAAGCAGAAGGCCAGTAGCAAGTCTGCACAAAGGTGCTGAAGTGGCACAAAGAAGGGCTCAGAAACAGCTCAGTGTAGTTTGTTGAACCTGTGAAATATGAAGCAGGACTGGAAGAAAGGACTTAACCTTGAGGACACAACTGACAGTGAGAAGATTTATTTTCAACCTTTCTGTTTAACGTCTCACCCAGCACATCAATATCTGCCCTACCTGAAGAGGAAGCTTTCCCTACTTATTCTACTCAAGTCTTTTGTGACCAGCAAAACACAGCTGTAGGGATTGGAAGCCTGTGGGATCATCTGGGCATCTGTAATGCAAGAAGAAGAAGATGATGACAGTTTTATCCCGAGGTGCTGGAAAAGTCATGTCCTGCCACGCTCTGAAACACGAGTCTAACATATAGGTGAAAGTAATCCCCTGCTGTTGAAATATCAAGACAGTAAATCAGAAACAACATTATCAGGAATGTTACAGGTCTGTTGGGTAAGAAAATAGCTAAGCAACACGGGAGGCAGACCTTCTGTTCTCAATTTCAGCACCCCTATGACCATAAGCATTGATAGACAAAGGGTGTGGAAGCAGCATGATAAAGGGAGAGCAGAGAATATTGATGTACAACCAGAATGGAGCACACATGTAGACGTGTCCTGTTTGGTCAGCACGTAGGCACTGAGAATGGGTAGAATACACTTGCTTCAGATGATATCTTTAATGAATTTATTGCTAGCTTACCAAAATCTTCTCTGTAGCATGAGAGAAGGAGGTTTCCATTCCTCCACAGAGGTTTATAGTTTATTCCAATTTGATTCTTCTTTCAAAAGCACAAGTATAATCTCTGACATCTATGCAGACCATTACTAACCTTCAACTCCTGTCTTCAGATCTTGAAGACAGGAGTTCGCATCAGTGAAATACTCATGATAGCTGAACACTACCAAATCAGTGTGCTCTTCCCAGGCACAAAATTTTAACTGAAATTATTTCACAACTCCCTGGAAAACTCAGCCTAAGGCAGGGGTGAATAGGTACTCACCTAGCAAGGAAAGTTTCCACAAAAATATTTAAGGAAGAGCAAAGGAGTTGGGATCTAAAGGCATGGTTTGGATCAGAGTGAGCTATTAGCTCTGTCTACAAAAACTTCTTAGATGCCATTAATGTGAAAAGCAAAATTGCACTCTTACTTGGGAGAGTACTAACACAATATGAAATTGGATAAACTGGCTTTTAAAAATCTATCAGGTAAGTTGGCTTGCAGGAAAAAAATGCTAAAAGAATGCCAGGAGTATTGTTCAGAATTTGACCCTGCTGTTCAAGAGGGAATTTTAGAAGTATAACACCTGCCATCAAAGCAGAGAAAAGGAGGAAGAAAGTAAGACTCAACAGAAGGGGGGAAAGGCTATAAATAAGCAAAGGATAATAATCCATAGCTAGAGATCTACTATGAAAAGCAAGAAAAAAACCCCAAATGGATTCTTTATTCTGAAGCTGTTCTTGCTTGAACAGCTTTTATGCAAGCATAGACGGTAGTAATAGGATAGAAACGACATGCCCTGTCACTGAAGTCAACAGGATGCCTACAAAAAGAAACTAGCAGACAGGAAGCTAAGGCAAAATTTAACATGCAATCATTCCTCCATGCTAGTGTCTTAGTGACAGTTTCAGTGTGTGCAGAGAATGCCTTTGTGCCACATAACTTATTGTGCTTTGAAAACAGAGAGAACTGTCTTGCCTTTTGCATAGTCTAAATGAGTCTTGGAGGAAATCATTGTGCCTAAAGTAAGAAGTCAATATTCAGCACAATAGCTACTTCAGATGGACTTTCCTCCATAACAGGCCCAAAAAGTCAAATTCCAGGCAGCACCACACATCATCATGTCTCTTAGAAATGATTAAAAAACCCCTGTTTTGATTTCATCACAAAGTTATGAAGCAACAGAATAGTAACTGATTAATATATTCTGTTCCCAGTGAACTGAGTATTAGGCTGGGCAGGGGCTTCAGGCGACCCAGGACTGGAGAGACTGGCTGTATAACCTTAGTTTGAGATCTGGTAGTAAGTTACAAGTGTCTTCACTGATACGATCCCCAGTTCTATTGTCTTGAGAAAAAAATGAAGCATTATTTAATTCAACTAAATGAACTTACATCCTGCACTAGCTTTATATCAAGGCTCAAAATGTTCATTCATTTTGGAATATACACTTCTAAAGCAGTATTGTATTATAAGATGTCTTGGAAATCTTCAAATAGCATTAAAGTTGGCTGGCTGAGTCACTGAAAACTGTGATTCTCTTGTATTTTGGGGCTGGCTTTTTTTGCTTGCTTGGTTGGTTTGGCTTTTTTTTTTCACAAATGCATACACCTAAAATATTCAATTCAAAATACTTGAAAAGAAAACTAGTCCTAGTGGACTTTGTACTAGGCAACAATACCTATAAAATTACTAAATTCCATCAGCCTAGATGGTGGGGCAGGGCAAGGAGAACAAGATTTCTTTCCTCCACCGTCTTCCTTCTCAAGGCATTATTTTGTCCAGTTCCTCATCTACTATTCATATTCTTCACAAATTATGAAATTAACAACTTCAATACTTGTTTGCTACAACTCATCTTTCAGTTACATACACAGTTAGTCTGAACGTTGGTAAGATATATCCAGTTTCATACAAAAAGCTTCAACCAACTTTGTAATCTGTTTCCTGGAAATAGAATTTCAGTATTCAAAAGTATAGCAAACTTCTGCTCAGCATTTCTGTATTCCTCTCTTCATTCCCCTCTACAGATACAAAGGAAGTGCAGAAGTTATGTTCTCAGGCAAACATTCTTAGTAGGGTACTCAAATCTACCTTTAGGCAACCATATAAGTGCCCTGTTTTTCATCGGTTATCTTTTGCTAAGGTATCCCAGCTAGACGTTTCTCACTTTGCTCTGCCAGGCTGATGGCTACATCCTTCTGGGCACTTGGTATTTGAAGAACATCCTTCTTGTAACAGTTCCTGAATCAAAAGATAATCTTCTGCCCCGACTGTTGTGAGCTCAGAGCAAAAAATCTCTTCCAATAGACATGGTCCCACTACACAAATCTCCAACATTTGGATTTCTTTATTGGCTGAACTAAACAGTAAGAAAATTCATCTTCATATAATGGCCTTGCTCTGGGCACAAAGATCTCTAGCAGCTTCACAATAGCTACAAAAAGAAAAAGAGAAATCAAACAAAATTTTTAGCCCCCTCTCCTAAACATTTCTGAATTCTCAACCTTGTCCTGAAAAAAACGCAAAACTTAAAGCAACAGCAGCAAAAGACCAGAGTCCTTCACCTTACAGGAAAAAAAGATTTCTTGGATCTTGAACAGCTAAAAGAATATCTCATGAACAATTTATAGGCTGTACTAGAAAGTAAAATGAACTTAGAATAACAAGTTCAGACCACTGAATGTCATGTGCGTATTGCTTTTAAATGACATATGTGATAGTGGTGATGTGTGACTGAAGCTATTTTGGTAAGAAGGGAATTCTATCCTGTCTGACTTTCCTTGGAAGGGATTGGAAGGGAAGGGATTGGAAACATTAAATTCATTTGCTAGACCTTTAATAAGAATTGTGTCATCTGAAACGTATTTCATGCCACATACCATCTGCTATTCTTGCAGGGCGCTGTGAATTGCAACACTGTTAGAAAGAACGAAAATCACAAATGCTTCAGTTTTCATTATGGTTTAATTAATATGGAAGCAATTTTACTGTTAAACACTTTGTTTGGGTATTAAGAGTTACTGACCATCAGTTTCCAACTCAGTTTCTAAGGAAAAGATCTTGCAGACACATGTGGTGAGCCAGTTCTATGCCTCAAAAAAATTAACTAATCATCACCCAATATTGAAATCTGGATGAGTAAATCACTAGGAAAACTAATCTCCAAGCCTGCAAACAGATACAAGTGAAGCGAGTTCAGTAATGTTACATTCATACAGATGATGTTGACCTGCACAATGAATCAGGATTTGCATTGGATTGGTATGCATTCAAACTGGTCTCACCACATCCCAATTGCTGCGCTTGGAATTCACCCTCTTTAGAAAGAGTGTATGGAAATTACAACTATTGAAATCATACCGTGTGCTAAAACTGGGACCAGAAATTTTAAAGCACATCTCTCTCAGATTTTCTTTTGTGATTTGCAGCCTCCTTTGAGTATTCAGCTATCACTGATCACATTTATCTTGTGTTCACAGCTCAGTTGGTGAGATTTAACTGGACAACAAATGGATTGATAATATTGCTAGAATAAAGATGCAGTTGTGTACATGCGTATGGCTGAGTGGTGTGGAGAGAGGTGAGAGTCCCCGGTATGCTTGCTGCCTGAATTTGAATGAGTTTCACACTCCTGTGTAAAACTGCAAGTTAAGTGATAGAAATCAGGCTATGATGAATTTGAAAAGATGAACCTTGTTAAACCCCTGTGAGGTGAAGCACAACTCGGAACATAACAGTACTGAAGATAATGCCATATTTTTATTTTTAGTATATGCAGCAAAATGTAACAGTTTAAAAGATATTTCAGATTTTTAAAATGCATTAAAAACATATCACACAGGAAGTTATGGCAGAAAAAATATTTTCCAAATGAAATTTACTGGCTGAGACATTTGTTATTTATGTACAAATTTCAGATTTTTCACTTACTGGTATCTGAAAAAAAACCTGGAATCTTTTTCCAGATTTCTTCTACAGCCAAGGTCCAGAACTCAAATAGAAAAGATGCCGTGGGCCAAGACTGAAATGCATTTATAGCCCTCTGACTGAAAAATTCCAATACTCTTGCTTCTCAATATATGGCAATAGCTAAAATGACAGCTTTGGACTTACAAAGGTGACAGCTTCTGCATCTCCTCCCTTTCCAACATGTTTTTTTATTTGGATAATAGTGTTCAAAAACAGAACACAGAAGAGTATTTTAGACATGACTACCTGCAAAGACTTCATTATGATAAGAACTAAGGAGAGAGTTTTGCCTCAAAGCCATAAAATATAACTAGAATGGGAATAGAAAAAGTGCCAGAGAAAATGAGGCTCCTCTGGGAGAGCTTGTTACATTTTAATGTCTGGAAGCATTACCTACAGCCAGACACCTCTCTGCACTGCGTCTCTATATCTGTTTTAATTGGCTGAAGAAGGACCAGCCTTACGGTGCTATTTCAGAAACAGAGGACCAATCTAGGAGCTCTGCATGTCATTTCACTTATGTATCAGGAGAAAAGGAGATGCAATTAAGATAGACCTCAGAGGCACAGCTAGGACACCCATACAAAGTGAATCATTAGGTTCAGATAAAGGTGAGCAAGATTTTTACACCCAGACATTTCCCTTAAGACTTGTGTTCTGTGATTTGCAACTCACTCTGAGCAGCTGACCCTCAGTGACCACGTTTAGTTTCTGTTAGAAGTTTGGCTGGTGAGATTTAAATGGACAGCTGTTACAGGAAAACCAGTGTTAAAGATAGTCAATCAATAACATTGCTGGAATAAACGTGTACCTGCGCTGTGTGCATGTGTGAAGAGAAATGAGAGGAGAATAACACTGAAAATGGGAAGGTGAAAGTTTGTTACTTGAATCAACTTGATAAGCATATATCTTGTCGCTGTAGTGGTTTCCTGCTATCTCCCTCTTCCAGGCTCACATTTGTCCACAATACATCCAATCTCATACTTGTTCGGTCATCAGAACATAAATTTAAGTCCTTTGAGATGCAAACATTCTTATCCTACTGTCTTTAATATATGCTGTATATTTACAGATCTACTCATAATTATGCTCCACATTCCTTACAGAAAGGTTAGCTATAAAAGTAGTAGCTGATCTTCTCATGCTAATCAAACTCTCCAGACTAACATGGGTTATAATTATGATGCTGGATGAAATGCTGAAAGTTAGTCCCTATTCCAGATTCCTTACAGACTGCACAGTCAAGAAGAAGCAAAGACTACAATGGAATGCAGATGTATCTGCTCAGAACCATCTGAACTTTTGCCTCTTCAGCTCAGCTGCACTCTCTCCCAATATTGAATAAAGGTGGTTACCAATTTGAAATTAATTCTACCAATTTCTTCTTTACTTAAAGAGCTAAGAAAAATCCATTAGATTTCTTCTCTAATGTGTCTATGTGATACTGATAATCAATCATGAAGGCAGATGAAATATTTCCCAGCTTTCCTGTACTATATGATATTATGGCAAACTATGTATAAGGCTTCTCCCTTCACACTGCTCAAGTACATGGATGCATATATAGTCCTAAGACTCTGTTAGGCATTTTATTCATCAGACACAATAGTGTCTCCCCCCAAAGATTATGATTAATGCCTCCATCCTGCAAGCACTTCTGTGCTTGACTAACTCTATGTCAGTCACTCCTCCTGCTGCTGCAGGAGAACTTTCACAACCAACATAAGGAGATTCTTATGTTCCACTTGTTTGGAGGGGCAGGACTTTATTTTAGACATTTCAGACTGAGTGACAAACTAATGATGATAATGAGAATGATTAAGACTACACTTACTGTCAAGAGCTGGGGTTTAGTCAGTTAGGTGCCCACTACAGTTACATTTTCCAGGCAATGTGACTTTTTAGAATAACATGCTGGTCAAACTTACAGACATAATAAAAATTTCTGTCTAGCAGAATAAAGATTTGAGGTAAAATTCACCTTTGTTCACAGAACTAATATGAGCTTATAGCACTGATTTAATTTTACTTAAAACATTTTTTGAGGGGATAAATAAAGCCTGAATGATACACAGGCCCGGGGCCATTCTTACAAAGATATGAAATTTTATCTGTATAAAAGTACATGGGTGAGTCTTGAGTATTAATAGATTCTTGCACTGCCTGTAACCCCAAATGTGAAATTTCTCATATTAAAAATACATTAGAGAATCAATTAATGTAAAGGTTATGTTGATGGGACCTTGCAAGTATGTTTGATTTATGAAATATGCCCGCTGGTCGTTTGCAGAATTTTCATAGGGCTCTTGGAATAGTTTCCAGAGATCATTTGTATAATTTACAATGTTTTAAGATTTATATACAGTACATACACCCGGGAAGACTTTTCTAGCAGCTGCCAGTTCATTTAATTCTGAAAAGCTCTTCTTTTTGATGTGTGGCTGAGGTTCTCTCTAGAATGATGTACAGCTACGCGCCGGCTTAGCGACGCCCAGGGTATCAGCTTCTGAGCGAAGCTGCAAAATACCTGCCAATTCTGGCTGAGTCAGGTGCTCGCTCTTTGGAAACAGTCCCATTGCATAGGTTTTCGTTACTGTGTTTGTTTTCCCTTCCTTTGTCTGTACAGAGCAAGCAAAGCCCACTGTGTTTCTGCTACCAATATGTATAATTACTGCATACTCTACTAATGAAAGCATATATTGCTAACTCCTAAATTAAAATAGTCTCTTCTATATAGAAAATTGAATACAGTATAAATACTAATAAATGAAATGTCTATATCAGCAAATCTATTAATTTTTCCTTGTTCTTTGAAAACATGAATACAGCTAATGTTCCTGTATTTTTCATTTCCTATTTTTTGCTTTTGTGTTTCCTAATTACTGATTGAAGGGGCTTTCTTTTAGAAAAATCTTTCTCCTTTGGAGGCATATGTCTCTTTTTTCTCTCACTCTAAAATGTTTTGGAGGTCCTCTAAGAATGTTCTGACACATGAACTAAAGATTCAATACTTGGTTAGATTAAATAACATAAACTAAAGCTAGAAAATTTAAGCAAGGAGGCAAATGTAAATACCCATTTTTTATTGTACATTAAGAAATGGATTAAAATCATTGTACAGTAAGCAAATGATTGAAATAAATCTATTCTGACATTCAGACAAATTGTACATCATTCTAATGAGATGTTTGATGTTGGATAAACACATAAGTCTTGATCTTCATGTTTCTAAAAACAAAGCTAACATAAAATTAAACACAATCCATTAATTTTTAAAAGGGCTATCTTAGTTTTCTTGGATGACTTGATGGCTTCAGGGATTAGAAATAAAACACATATAAAATTGCCATCACTGAGCTGTTTGGGACCCAGATATGGTGTCCTCCTGACACTTCCACCAGGTTGTTTAACAATCATGCCATTTCTTCTCTCAGAATATTTCTAAAAATAAATGCTCTTGTGTGTCCAAATTATTAGAGGAATTGCCCAGACACGCAGTCTTTTCCACTTCTCTCTCATCCTTTATTTAAACTTTCTCTCTGAGTCTCTCTAACATTTATTAATTCTATCAAAACTCGAAAAATGCTGTTCTTGAAACCTTCTTTCTCCATCCTGCTTAACTTACTTGGGAGAACTAGAGCTTCAAGTTAGAAGTGGTTTCACAGAGGCTACAATGACAGCAGAAATAACATTTACATTGTAGCTTAATCAGAATTAATCCTTACCCAAGCACAGTGGTTCTCTTATTTCAAGAGAGAACCCTTGGGTCAACAACATGCTGCGAGGCATGTGAGAAATTTTCAGTATTTTGCCCTACGGGAAGTTGCTTCACCTATTACAGAATTTCAAATATGGGTAAGACCAGTGATTGTTATTATCTCTGCATTTGCTGAGGAAAGGAACATATGGGGAAATGTACCTTTAAATATGTCTTGTATTGTGTTATGTGGTAGCTCATTTATGCCATGCTAACCCGCTAGAACTAGGGGTGTAAGCGGTGCAGAATATCTGAGCCTGAGATTCCTGAATAACTCACACATTGTGCCTCATTTTGAATATCCCTGTTCTGCTCTCCTGGTTTTGTGCCTCCTCATCCATCAAATGTACTCACACACCTTCCTGTAACAACTTTCCTAACCTACATTCATCTCTTACGGCACAGCACTCTTCTGTTCCATCAGTAATCCTAGTCTAAGTTGTTTATATATCTTCCAGCCACTTAAGCATCTCTATACTTCCCCTGATGTTTGCTTTTCATGTTTGGAATGCACTTTTTCAACTGGCAGGAGCTTCATAAAGCAGTTTACTTGTCATTCTTCAAAACCCTAATTCCAAAGTGACCTCTTTTCCTGAAATTCAAAAGAAGTTGTCCAGTTAGGGGTGCATGGCCTGAACACCACTCCATGAACTTCCTTCTGGCGGAGCTGACGTATTTACAGGCAGACAGGGCTAGGAAGCCTGCACTGCTGCTGATAGTGGTGTAACTATTCTGAGTTTTCAATCAAGTCACTTCGAGGAGTGCAAAGTCATGATTACAAAGTTGTATGCAAAAGAAATATTCCCATGGATGTCTTAATAGGGCTGATCTAACTTGTGCTGAAGCTAATGGCAAATTCCCATTTTTTTCACCCTGAACTGGATTAGGCCGAATTTATTACCATTTTTGTTTAAATGTTGTCTTTTACTCCTTCCATTTTGTTGTCCAAATTAGGAATGTAGCCCTTACTCAAAAGCATTATTTATGATCCTTTTATCAAAGGGTACAGCATGCCTATACAGCCTTCTGGAGACAGCTCAATGCTCACTCTTCCTATGCTTCAAGCAAACAAATCCTTACCTGAAGATACTGTGCTCCAGGTAGTCCCTATGGGGTGCACCATGCCACGCAGGGAAGATACACAAAATATGATGGACAATAGTTCACCTCCAGACAGCTCGCAATGCAGGCATCTGCAAAAGATTGTGGCAATATTGCTGCCCAGTTTGTGGAAAGACTATAGGTCCTGCAGGGAACTTTGGTTTTATTTCAAATTCTGCACCTGAGAAACAAAATTAGGGCAGTGCCTCTTTCACAAGTGGCATCATTAGTTGTAGTACCATTAAAGGTAGACCAAATATATTCGGGAAAAAAAAAGATTGTGTGAACAAGACAAACTACAGAAATGCACAACTTCACATACTCTCTGGAAACAAGCTTTCTTTCATAACAGAATGAAATCACTGAAGTTTTGGAATCAGGTTTTGACTTAACTTTTCACATACAAAGCAACACTAGAATCTCACAACATAAAACAGTAGCTCAGCCACCTCTTTTGTGCAGAAGTCTGTGTTGCAATGACTCCTGAGCACAAACAGAAATAAAACCATCAAGGTACAGTTAATAATAATATTCCAGTGGTTATTTATGGGCCTGATCTGTATTTCACACACACGCCAAATAGTAACTACTCATGCTTGCAGTCCCATGGGGCACAATGGAATTGCTTGTAGCAAAACAAATCAGAAAGGGTTGCTTCTGTGTGCAAGGTAATGGTTAACAAAATGGGAGTTTATAAATAAAAAAAACCCACTCAAACCTTAGAAAAGCTATTTCCAGGTTATGGGATGACAGATTTATACTTCAGCAGATGAACACTACTCAGTAAGAAAACAGACAAACAAAAATCTGTTTTGAAATAGGTATAAAAACAGTAATTGAGAAAGTGACATTTTCCAATCATAGAATGAACAGTATTAGACAGACAAGACACAAAAACCCTGAACAGGTGGACTGTGGAAGAAACCACTGGTAAACAGACCATCACCTACCTTCATGTAATTCTGCTGCTTTCTGTAGCTTTTAAAGCAAACTGTACTCATTTAGTGACCCACCCACTCACTATCCATCGTCCCCCCTCCCCCCCCAGAAAGGAAAATATTCCAGGCTACCAGATATGAAAAAAACTTTCTATTTTTCCTCTTTGAACTCATGGCTGCAATGACAGGAAGGGGGATTCTCTACTCTCCCTAGGCTTCAGCTTAGGGTTTTGCTTCTCAGCGGTTCCTCTTCCACAAACATCTCAAGCACTTTGAACCATGACTCACCCGAGCCCACCTAAGGGTAGCCGGAGTATGAGAGGGACACGACTGTGGCTGGTCCGTAGGGGTGCTGCTCCGTGGCTCCAGATATACTGCAGCTAACTTTGCTGTTCCTGCCAGAGAAAGCTGTGAACAATGAAGTAATTGTGGCATTATGAGAGCTCATAAAAGCAGCTCCCACTGGTTCTCCTTGCTGTCTCTGCAAGAGTAAAGGGTGAAACCTACCGTGAAAGTTTAAATCTTAAAGGGATGACGACTTGCATCAGCATTCTTTGAGTGTCTCATCTTTTATTATGTTTCCCTCGCCCCCTGCCTCCCCACCCCAATATATCCTAAGGAGGGCAAATTTCTTTGACAGTACTATCTAGAGCCAGCCTTTTAGACAGCTGCTGGAAAAAGTGGCAAGAGGTTCCTTTCTCTTGGAAATTGGTGCGTGCCCAGCCCAGCGCAGCCTCCTCCACTCTAAGCTCACTTGCTCCTCTCCCTCCCTCCTCCTCAGCATGGCCCGAGCTATGTGGAAGGAGGCAGAAAGGCAGCCGTCTGGGTTTGCATGCAGGTTTTTATAAGGGCAAGCTGTACAATTTGACTGTAGTCTGCAAGAGAAAGCGGTAGGTGGAAGAAAACCGCTTGAGAACCACTTCGAATAGGAGCTAACTTTCCATTCAGAAGTAAGCCAAAACGACTTAAAAGACGGCATCAAAGTTGCTTTTATTTGATGGCAGAAACGTCCTTAGAGCAGAGAGACGAAAGAAGCAAGCTATTCTTAGCCGGGTGGTGGTACCTTGTTAGCAAGTTTGTTTGCTGCCTGACTCCATCTGCTGGGAAGACACCTTACTACCTGCTGTCCGCACTGCCACGTTTGGCAGGAGTGCAGAGGTGAATCACCGTGCGTTCGCTCACTCGCACAGCCTTACTGTGGCTCTCTGGATATTTAAATATTGGGCAGCCTGGAGCAGTCACAGCAGAGAAGTCATCCTCCCCTGCAATACTTCGTGCACAGCCACTCGACGCTCTCCCGCAACGCGGGGGGTGCTGGCTCAGTTGCCTCTAGCTGCCCGTGTAGCGGGGGGCTGCACTTGCGAGGAGACCCGAGGCGCTCGGAGCAGGGTGTTCTCGGCCTCTCCCTTTTGTTTAAGGCGCTTACATAACTTCTGGAGCAGAAACGGGAATTTAGATGACTTTGCCGTCAGGTGAATGCTGCGGCCACCCCGTGTTGGTCTCCCCCGGCTCGGCGGACGGTAGGTAAATGGTTCAGGCCAGCTGGAGGAGCAGCGGGGTAGAGGGGGCAGGCGGGAGGACGCGGGGCCGCATACACGGGGCCGCATCCCCCGGGCGGGCAGGGCCCCCCGGCAGCCCGGGCTCCGCTGCCGCTGCCTCCCACCCCGGTGCCCGAGCAGCGGGGTCTCGCCCTCCGCTCCTCCGGCTTTCCTCTCCCGAAAGGTGCCCGCAATGGGACGGGAACGCTGGCTTGGGTCAGAGGAACTCCGAGAGGAGGAGGAGGGTGACGGGGACTCCGGACGGGCCCCTGGGCGCGCAGGGCCCGCGCTCCGACGAGGAGCCGGCACTGAGGGGAGCGGGGCACCCTGAGGCGACGCGCCCTCATGGTGGGTCGCGTCCGGCCAGCGGCTGTCCGGGGACCCCCAGCCCCGCACGGGGGTGCGCCGCCGCGCCGGGACAAAGGGCCTCCGGCCGCGGGCAGCCTCGCTGCCGCCCCCGCCTCCTCGGCGGGGCCGAGCGGGGGGACGCGCCCCTGGCCCCACGGGGCGGGCGTCGCCTCGCCTCCCCTCTGCGCAGCGCGGCCCCCGCCTCAGGCGGTGCGGCGGGAGCGGAGCGCGGCCCGCCTCGCCTCGCCGCCCCCGCCCCGCCGGCAGCAGGCGGCCGGGAGCGGCGGGGAGGCGGGCGCGGGGGAGGCGCTGCCGCCGCCGGGCGCTCTCCGTCCGCCCCGCACCGACGTCGGCGCGAAGCCCGGGGGGGAGCGGGGGGTGGGCGCGTCGCGGGCGAAAGGAGGCAGATGCTTGCCGAGGCACGGCCCCGCCGGAGGGGCTCGGCCCTGGCCAGCGCCTGTCCGTACGCCGGCTGAGGCGGCCGGTCTGCCCGCCCCCTCCGGGACGCGGGGACCCACCGAGCGGGTGTTGGGGAGCGGACGGCGCCATGCACCCCTCCGAGGAGTGAAGGGCCGTCCGGGCCGCGCCGGTGCGGGCGCCGAACCGCCGCCGAGGTGGCCCGAGGTGACGGGAGGCCGGGAGAGGTGCCGCGCCAGCGCCGGGAGCGCTGCCACCGTAAGTCCCGGGAAGTTCGCCGCCGCCCGCCCTTGCAGCGGGGAGGGAGAGCGGCGGGGGGTCCGGCGAACGGCGGGGAGCGGGCTCCGGGGGGGGCGGTCCCGGCTGGCATTGCAGCCAAAAAAAAGGGGAAAAAAAGAGGGAGGTGGTCGTAGGAGCCCTGAGCCGCAGGAGCGGCGTGTGCCGTGCCGCCCGGGGGAAGGGGCGCGGGAGTGCCCGCAGCCCCCGCGGGCGCCGGGGGAGCGGCCCGGGGCGGGGAGCGGCGGGCGAACCCCGAGTGCCCACTGCGGCTGCTGCACTGGCCAGCAGGTCGCTGCCGGTACGGCGTAGACGGTTATAGGGAGTAGCCGTTCTCCATCCTGGAAGTACAGGGGTAACAGGGCTTTTAAACGACACCTGAGTCACTAGTCCGTGCTTCTCATTCATGCCAGATACAGTTTCCGCGTTATTTTTCATCTGCTGGACCGCTATTTGTACTTTCTTTGTCATTTGACACCGCAAATGTAAAAACATTAGTCGGTTTCAGAATATTGCCGTTGATGACAGTAGATTGATGTATGAGACTGTTTACTGGATGTGTCCAAGTACAATATAAATGCCTGCCAATTTTGTCTTTAAATTGCTATATTGATTTCATTCTTGCGGGCTTTTTTACAAGGTTAATGTCATTGACAATTTGTAAAGAAAGTGAAAAACTTCTGGTTTATTTTAGTTACAGAATATCAGTTGTAACCAAAACGATGAATAAAACAATCATTCATAAGAAGAGTAAATAGAAAGATGTGTATCCCAAGACCTCTCAAAGTCAATATTGTTAATATCTAACAGATGCCTTCCTGCCATGCTTTTACATACACTGGCTACCACTTGAACTTCTTATGGGTAATACAGCCTGTGATGTTCTTCCCAGGACTGTGTGCTCTCCCTCTTAAAACAAAGTTAAGTAGTCTGGCTAAAGGGAGTTTAGAATGAATCAATCAAGCCATTGCATTAAAATGCCTTTGTCTTTTTGTAGGCACTGAATGAAATAAAGCTCTCGCTTCTGCTGGTTTTCCCCTCCAGTGTTCGCAGTGTGGTACTCAGCGGGGGAACCCTAGTGTTTGGTCCGTGGAAGGGTCCCTGCGCTGCTCTAGGGCTGAATTTATCAGGGCTGACCAGGGTAACATTTCTCTGCTACCAACAGCTCAAACTGCAGGTGGTGTCGAGCTGAAGAGGGAATTTAATTCACCACTCAGAATCCTAAGCATAATTGTCAAGTAGGTAAATTAAATGCAGGAGAGTTAATATTTCCTTCTAATTTCCTCAGACATCTGACAACCTTTACCAGTAGGTAAGCTTTGCTAGGTTACCTCTCTGGTGCATACAATAGCTGTCATATGCTGGCTGAAAAGAAATTATTCTGAATGAACTCAAACAGTGTGTTTCAGTACCTACGGGCATGTAGTAAAGTATGCTGACTTTCTAAATCTTGAGTAAGTGTTGGCCCTGTTACAATCAATGGCAAAATCCCAATTAAGCCCTCCAAAGAATGGGCTTCACCATAGGTCTTCATTATCATTTATAGTGAGTGCCAGCCAACTTTGGTTAGAAATTCAAGTGGCAATGTTTAAATTCGGCTAAGTGATGGCACTTCTAACAACTCTCCGTAGCACTGCTTTAGAATCATGGGTAAGAGCCACATAGGTCTTAATATTTTAAATGAAGCTTTATCTGTAATAAACTGTATTGTACTTTCAAGAGGAGTAGGCAGTTTGGATTTGTCTTATACTCCGATTTTTATGGGCAGTTTCATCAGAATGGATCGTAAGTTAGGTTATAGTTTGTATATGTACCATATTTTAACAGAAGTATTCAGACAGCATGGGGGGGAATATTATCGGATTATGTTGCTTATGGCAAAGAAGTTCATAAATAAACTGCTAAATATTTGGCTTACTATAAAAATGTCAGCAAACAATTGATCTATGTTACCATTTAGTTCCCTGCAGCTCATAAGCTTTAATGGGAGATGAAGGAACAGAAACATCTTTTCTGAAAACCTTGTTGAAATATTACTGAATAATATATTCACAGGGATTAGCATAATAAACTGACCAAATCCAATTTAGTGAAATTCTTTTTCTTCATGTCTACAGCAGAATGGTTTTGAGAACCATCTGAGGAAGTTGAAAATTTCCATTAAAGTTGAAAACAACGTCCTACAGAGTGTTTGCTGAACTGTTTTTCTTCCAACTCTCTTCCAGATCAAAGTAGAATGGAAAAATGCTTAAAAGCTAGCCAGTTAGTATTATATGGTATTTTAAAATCTGGATCTATGGACCTGTGAGAAGCTAAATGGGCACTTGCAATCCCTGTTATATAATAATATTGGCATGACCAATGTAACTGCCATTAATTTCCACTATTTTTGTATAAGTGAAAATGGAGGAGGAAAGAACATATAATGATTTCCTGAAAATATAGAAAAATGTTTCTGAAAATCATGATATAGAAGAAAGACTTTTTAATATTTCTTTTTAAAATTATGCATGAAAGTACAGTTTTTGAGAAAATGAGCAACTAAATAATTGAGCTTACACTTGAATGAAAGTTGTGCTAGCAAGTACCATGAAATTTTGTTCTGCAAATGCCCATTGGTTCTACATATTAGTAAGCAGGTAAGCTCAGTTTTGTTTTATTTCTGATAGTTGATGTTTGGGTCCTGACTGTTGCCATTGAAGTCAATATTGAAACTCATATTAATGCTAGCACAGATCATACCTGTTCCTTTCAGGAGCGATCCTGTTATGTGCTGAGCACTTTGAACCGCTGTTTGTGGTGTCCAGTCAGGTCCCTGCTTAGAACTACAAACACAGAGCGAAATTCACTCTCATGAAAAATTTGCAATGTAAATAGTCAAGAAAGACGGAGACGTCTTGCCAAAGGCCATGTAGGGGCCAACAGATGATCTTGGTCTGAAACATGAGTATTCCATACTTAACAAGGGTACACCAAGCATCTTTTAACAGGATTGAATGTTAATTGAGTCATTGATAAAGGTACCCAGAAATGAATGACCAATGCCTTAAGGTTGTATGTTATTTCCCTCTGATCTTGTTTATTCAGTATTAACCTCAATGTTTACTAGCAGTAGCCTGCCAAAGAGCAGCACGTAATTACATGTTCTTCGTTCTGAGCTGGTTTTTGGTCTTACACCCACTTTACATTTGACATTGCTTTTAGTCACTTCCTAACTTAGGATGGAGTGGGTCTGGCTGCTAGAAGCCTCTGGTACATGAGTGCAACAGAAGTGCCAGGAGCGAGACATGCCCCTGTGGCCCAGTCCTGAGAGGCAAAGCGCTGGTCTCTGGATGGCTTCCGTGCCTACGTGACAGAGATGCTTCGGGTACCTGAAATGACTGCTTCAGGATGAGCCCTGGGATCTCTGCATGCTACTGCGTTACAGAGGTGGTGTTTTGTATGAGAACGTGCTACAGTACAGGTGCTGTAACGAGTGGTTCTGATGCAGAGAAAGACTAGATGTAAATTTCCTAAAAGGTAATTCTCATTCTTCTGAAGCAGGAGAAGCTAAATAGCACTGTTAATTTTAAAAGAGGATTTTGCTTATAACACATATACCCTAGATATTTTGTGCTGAAGCTTTTTGTTATTTTTGTTACAGTTATGCTTCCATGCATAGCTTTGATGATGGGATTTGGCAGGTGGAAAGAATGGAGAATCTGTATGCAAGACCATTTTTAAAACTTTCCTTAATATTGGATAAAATTTAAATTGATTTTGCCTATGAAATGGAGAGACATTCTGAATTGCTCATATGGAGAACTAGCTAATACAAGGTGACAATGGCAGAGGTATTGGCCACATCTCAGTCAATAAGCAGCACTGCTAACAATGTTGGGCTTGGTATTCACCCAAAGTTACAACTGGAACATCCATGCCTCATATTATGTGTTTATGGGTATGTTTCATCTGGGCACCTTTTTAATCAAGATGGTATCCACAGATGTTGGAGGAGTCTTACTTCTGGTGATCTGATGAACAAACCAAGGACATGGTTTTGCCTCACTAGTGAGCCTGTGAGCCGTTCAGCTGGCTCTATGCTTTTGAGGTGACCCTTGGTTAAGGGTATGGGTCCCCAGGGTGGGGAGGACCTGGAGGTGGTAGTTACACTCTAGTAGAGAGCTCCGTTTGACTGCCTGTGCTGGCTTGTATGGACGTATGAAAAGACATTCCATTAAACCAAGGAAGAAAAGAAATTTTGATATGCAGCTATAACAAGAAAGGGAGCAATTGAACATAGTTGATAGGAAATAGCACTGGGAATGCGAGTAGATGATGCCATGGCTATTTCCATGGTTCCCAAAATGCCTTCTGAATTAGGATCATGTGGTGGACAGGCAAACTAGTAATGCTTTTAGTGAGTTGCATACTGAAGTGCTGTAGTCCTGAAAGGTGGGTTACTGCAAGGATCAGAGGTGGGTACTGCAAGGATCAGAGGTGGGTACTGCAAGGATCAGCTTAACCTGTGCACCAGAGACCCAGGGAAACTGCAGGGAGGAGCTCTCCTGGGTCCCGGAGGAGACAGACTGATGGCGCAGTACTAGTATTGTTACCTGTACATACAACGCACAAAACAAAGTGAAAAATGCAGTTCATGCAAGTGCATCTTACCTACTGTACCTTGACTTGAGGTGATTGTAGTGCACCTGCTTTTTTTCACAGTAATCCTATGTGGTTCAGTAAGGGTGACGTGGAATGGCATCTATTTTAAAATAAGCTGCTGGAGCTTGGCTTTTTCATAATTTACTTCAGGCATACTTAATGAAAGACCTGGCACAAATGTGGCAGAATTGGCTGTTTACACCACAGCTTTAGTAGTGTTTTTGGAAATAAGCATGCATTTCAGCTTCAGGTGTCACATTTCAGTGTCGCAGTTTCATGTGACACTGTTTAGCAAATAATCTCCTGCTTGGTCATAACCAGCGGCATATATAAGACCCATATCACTTTGTCTGTGGCTTTTGATGAATATTATTAACTCATACCAAGAGTCAGATGAATAATACATTTGATAAATTTTGCAGTATTTTTGAATCTCAAGTTTCACTCTATTGTAGCAGCTCTAGCAGTATGCACCTTAATGGAGTAGAAAGATACAATGTATGCTTGTTGGTGGCTTTGGCATGTTAACTTTAGTTTGTGACGTCCTCATTAGCATGGGGTAAAGCGCGGTACAGAAAATTGCTGTTATTCAAAAGCAGGTGTTTGGAATGCCATTGTCTTCCTGGATATGCTACAAAGGGCTGAACTACCCCTCCAAAATTAGAAAGCAGATTTTTATTTTTTTGTTTTGTCCTAGAAATTGGGCACTTCTGCAGGCAATGCAAGTGAGTTCACAGACATATTTGGAGGTTGCTTGAGTGAAGATGAATGGTGTCTTGTCTTCAGAGTTGCCTTCTCAGAACTAAGCTGACAATTAAAAATATATCTTTTAAAAATGTGAAATGCTTCTGAAAACACCGTGTTGCTATTATAAAGATGTCAAGGCTCCATGGTTAAGATTGTGCTGAGATATACTTGTAAAAGAAAAAGAAACTAAACTTCTATTTTGCTTTTTTATTAGTGACTGGAATGAGACTCCACATCTGGCACTGTGTCACTTCAAAGGTCAACTGAATTTTCTGCGTGTGGTTTTTTATGGTGAAATATTTACTTAGTTTTCAGTGCTCGTGTAACAAAAATTGCTGTAATCTGTGGCACTGGTTAGAGCTTGATGGAAAAGTGAGAAAGGTAATCAAAGAGTGAATAAATTCACAGAGTGAATTAGCCACTTCTGTTTCTCTCAGGCAGCACTGAGGTGTGCTCTAACACGAGAAAGCTCATGTGACTGTAGCATTTCAGCTGTGATGTATGCAGATGGATGACTCCATTTCATTTCGTTTTGATTTCCCTCCAGCTGATATCAGTAATGAGTGTCAATTGCTTAATAAAATCACAGGTAGCTCTGAGTTGTATTTTGTTGATAATGTTTGTATCTGCATCTTCCCTGCAGGTCATGTGTGCCAGAGCGGTTATCTGTAGCAAATCAAGCTGTCTTGATTTAAGTGATCTGTGAAGAAGTGATGTGACCCCCCCAAGTGATTTTTCTTTTTAAATTTACCCCTGTTATGATGCAGGACCAGACTGGTGATGCTCCACACTGCCTTCAGTACAGAACCTGCTGGTGTCTCACTTTCTGTTTCCCAAGCTACGTTCTTTTGTGCAGAGCTATCACGATGTGATTTGCTCCAGCTTGCTTTCTCTATGTTTGTCTCCATTCATGTAGTCTTAATTACCTGTAGCCCTAGTTACCTGTAGCCTGTATTCTGTAGTCTCAGTTACCTGTAGCTCTGCAGCTGCTTCACCACTAGGTCCTTCCTTACATTGCGCTCCCTTTTCATTGTTGAAGCATGATGGTGTAATCTGCTGTATGAGAGCTAACAAGCAGATGGTAGGCATCTTTGGATGGACAAGTATGATTGCTCACAGAAGAGGAATGAATGCTGTCCCATAAAGTTACAGCTCTTTACATGTTACGGGCTGTCATGTCTCATCCGTTGGAGTACAATGAACAACAAAAGATACTTGATGATCTTCAGATTGTGATGACAGTCCCTCTACAAACTATACTAGCAGCCTGAAACACCTTGTGGGTGTAAGCATTTCATACTCTTAAATAAGCTGTGTGCAAACTTCTCCAGCCTTAAATACTGAAGGAGAGGAGAGAGGATGTTTGCACCTTTTGATGCTTACACCTTTGATCGCTTAGAGAAACTTTTAAAATTTTTTCTTGGCTTTGGTAGAGAAAGTTATCTAAGACTGCTGAGCTTCCTCATGTGACTAAAAGTTGGATCTCTCCTGATAAGAACTCCTGTTCTCATCAGTCAGTCCAGGTCCCGGTGGGATCCTCATTTTCTTTTGTCTCCAAATCCCTACTCTCCAAACATGGAAGGTGAAAGGGTAGGTTTGCTGCTGTTATCCTCAGCTGTGCTGTTGCTGCTGGGCAGAAACACTATTAAGACTGAAGGATATGGGATGGAGAAGTTGTGTCAAATAACAAAAACTTTAGAGAAGGAAGTGTTTTGCAGAAAGGCAGAACCCAGAAGAAAGAGATGATTTGAATGATCATGCACCTGTGCATTTATGGTAGAGATGACCTTCTGGAAAGCTATGTTACAAAATGCCTAATTAGCTTATAGACAGCCCTGTCTTCCATTTATATATATTGTAGCAGGGGAAATTTCATTTACGCGCCAATATTTAGTTTTGCATATGCAATATATTGGTAAGGCAGATCACTGGTATTGGTTTAGTCGCTTATACAGGTGTTTGAGTGGATTATTGAATCTTAACATTTTATATTGCAACTCTTCCAGGAACTCTATTTCTAACAAAGGAAAATGGCAAACAGGATTAGTGTGAGGCTGATTCAAAGGGTAGTTTAGTCTGACCAATTTAGAGCATCTCCGGTAAGTCTTTGGCTTCGCTTTAGGCTGTTTAAGAACATCTGCTGAGAAACTGAAAGAGTAACCCGTAGACAGTGGATCATGTGCTCCTGACTGTGCAGAGTTGTAGTGCTTGGAGTTTAGGAACTCCTTTAAGCCCTTGTCTTGAGAAAGACTCAGTGACGTGGAACAAACTGGGTGCAAGGAGACTTCCTTTAATTTTCTGAGGGCTACTTCCCCTACTACAGGCTGCTCAAGGGCTTGACTCATTTAAGCCCTTGAGTTGTTTGCGTTACAATACAATATTTCCCTCTGTGTTCAAATATTGCCAAGTACATTTTGGCTTGAAGCAGGATCAAGTAAAAAGTAATAATCATTGGTACCATATGTTCTCACAGATAAAGCAGTCCCAGTATTTTTTACTCCACTGGGTTTTATCGTATTTTTCATTTTTTTTGTCTCATGGTATTTGATAGTATGTTTCCTAAAGATTGCAGTAATTTCAGCACCGAAAATAAAACATGTATGTTTGGATTTATAAGTGTTTAAACACCTGATGACTTCATTGGCAATCAGACCTGCAGTGTTTTGAAGGAAATGTGTTCATCCCATGAAATGCCCAATGTAATCAGAAGTCATTACTGGAAAAGCCTGGAGGTAGTCGTCATATAACTCTATCCCTTCTTCTCTTTCACCTGCTATCCAAAATAATTTATGTCTGAGATCTACATGCAAACTAAAAATCCAAGCCCATTCCAGCATTTTGTCATTGCTGTGACTGTTTGAGTTGTCTGCGCAGTGATAGAAATGACACAAATCTTTGTATTTAAACTAGTCCATGGTGAAAAATGTAGCACCCACCCCTTTAATAAGGGGAAAAGAAGTGGGGCTTAATGGCCTATAGAGTGTGAGAAATTAGTATGGTTAAGCCAGAAGGAGGTGTGGATGCACCGTACACAGAAAGGGTCCTGTGGAACCTTGTCTATTAACTGAAGGTATCTTCATGTCCTTGCAAAATACAGGGACAATGTTTTATTAATATTAAAGCCTATACTTTCTCTACTCACAGAAATAACTTGCAAGATATGGTCAGTATATTTACTATAATGCAGGTTAAATACGTTACATTCATGCCATGTATCAAAGAATACGTTTGATAAGAAGTTTCTTGAAGTGGTGGACTGTGGTTTTCAACTCATGTTAATTCCACAAGGAGAAATCACATGGGTATAACATTTAAAGGTAGTTAATTATGCCAATTACTTCAGTGTAGGATTTTATAAAATGTATTTCAGAACTAATATTACCATTGAAAATGTTCAATTTTAAAAAATGAAAATTGAAACATATTAATGAATTGCAGGAATTTTTGAATGAAATCTTGATTTTTACTCTCATTATAAAAATACTTTTGCAGGTGAGCAGAATTTCAATTATGTATAAAAGTATTTTATTTATACTAAAATACTATTTTAATTCAAACAAAGGCACCATAATACAATAAGCATCTTGCACTCTGCCATGGTCATGGTTTGGGTGGACAAGGATGCAACAGCCTGGAGAAGATATTGGGAGAGAATACAGCCCTTTTCACAATGCATACTGACAAAAAAAGAGAAGTTAGCTGTCTCAGTCTTCAAACTGTTGAATTTATTTGGAAAATCTTGGCAAGATAGTTTTCATCATCTCTGAAAGTCAGCTCTAGCGCAGGATATATTGTTTTGCTTATGTCCGCAAGTTCTGGTTGCTCTTTATCTCTGAGGAGTTCCTGTGCTACCACGTGGTGGAAAATGGACTTGGCAGTATACGGTTTCTTAGCCAGGACTGAACCTTCTACCATTTATGTAAGAACTTATCCACACATGTACAGCCCTGGTCTTCCTAGAACTTTGGTCTGCAATCACAGTTTTGAGGTAGTGTAAGCCAGTTTATGCTGCCTAACTCAGAGCAGGTAGAACAAGACTAAAGCACAAAGGAGGAGCAGGAAGAGGTATAAATAGTGTGGAGTGTGGGAAAATGGGAATGGATTCAGACACAGAAGAGGGGTACTGAAACTGAGATTAGGAGTTAGTACTGAGGGCCAGTGGAGTTACAGACAGGAAGCGTTTGAGAAGGATAAGCTTGTTTGACAAGTTAGATGCTGGGGGACAAAGTGCTGTCTGAAAACCACTGGCATTCCTAGGAGGAGGCATTTAAGTGCTAGAGCTGCAAGGCGGGAGCTAGCAGGACACCAGGGCAATAGGAGAAATATGGATTGGAAGAGACAGAATTCCCTCCCCTCCCTTCCCTGCTAAATATACTGGAGTCATGAAGCAAGGAAAGTGAGGTAGTTAAGAAGGGGAGAAACTGAAGGCCGGGGAAGGAGACTGGTACTGCAGTGGCAGAAAGCTTGGAAGGAGCTAGGTCTGACTGGGAATTGTGAATGGAACGGAAAGAATGGAGAGTGGAAATGTGTGGGAAGAGGAGACAGGAGTGGAACAGGAGAAGGTTCATAACGGAGGAGCTCAAGGTGAGAGAGGCAATACCCTTGACATGCACCAGTCATACATGACCTTCTGGAGCCTCAGCAGTCTTCTGCTGTCAGCAGATATCTGTGAAGATTTCTGGTGATGTTTTATTTTCCTTCAGGACGTAGATGTACAGGATGTCAGTCTGCCACTGCTGTGACCAAATCAGCCCTGCTGATGTAGAGTTCTGCAGTGGACTTTAAAGGTTCTAGTCCCTTTCAAAAGCCATTTTCACCATGCATAGTTAAAACACTGGTGTACTGATCTTAAGACGATGGTATTTGTTCTTCATGCACTTATTGTGCTGAGCTTCAGAGTGCATCGTGTAGACACAGACAGAGTCTGGAGAAAATTCTATGTTCCTCACACAGAAAAAAGCAAGAAGTATACACCTGAACTTCAGAAAGCTTCATTTAATGCACAGTTTTAGTTGATGGAATCAATTTTTTGCTGGACTGCAGGCAGTATTCTTTTGTACAGGCAGATGAGAACATTTATAGATGTCTATAAGGGAAAACTGAAGTGAATGGAAGAAATGTGGATGACGAAGCAATTTGAAGTATGTGGTTTTATCTGTTCAGGGAAGAAATCTTAGGAAAGTTGAGGACCTACTGAGTCCTTTGGTGTGAGTGAATCAGCCATCTGTAACTGATTATAAAGACTGTTTTTGTAGAGGAGAGTAGGGTTCTGGAAACTTCTAATAGGATGAGGTGAAAAAGAAATATGTATATATGTTAATGGAGGGCACTTGAACATCCTAAAATGCCACTAGAACAGCTAGAGCATGAGAGATACAGAGAAGATGAGATGACACCTCAGTAATGCTGATGACGTGTAGATTATAAAAAGTGGGAGGTCAGCGGTCAGTCATAGGCACAGTCCCAAAGAGAAGCATCAACCAGAGTTCAGATTAGAAAAGAAGCATACTGCAAAGGCACAAACCCAGCAAATTGCCAGTGACTGTGGAAGTATCATGCAATGAAAAATGAAAAGCAGGTGTTTGAGAAGACGAATGTTAAATACTGCAAAGCAAACTGAGGAGATCAAAGCCTTCAATCTGTGCAGCTGAAGAATGTCTCTGGGGAAAGTACCCAGCAGCAGTGTTGCTGTTAAAGAAAGATTTATAGTCATTAGATGTGGAACTTTTAAAATAAATTAAGAAGAAAGAGCCATAAAAATTACTATCAATATTGGGGTACAACTTTGGGGACTTACTACAGGAAAAACTGAACCTGTGACACAAAACAAGGCTAGTAGGATACAAGAACTTTTATTCAATGTAGGTAAAAGTCCAAGGATACAAGTAAGTGTCTGGATATCTTTATAATAGACGCTCCTGCAAAATTAATTTTGGATGTAAAGTGTAGCTATTCATTAAATTTGGTAAATACATTAAGAGCAGTGCAAACTGGAGAAGGAGGTAGCCTGGCAGGTCTGTGTAATACTAAGTGTCTGCGTGTGTTTGAAGACAGAGGATGTCAACTGCTTGCTGCAAAATCTAGCTGTAAGGCAGTACCAGAAGTGCATACTGTACTGTGGTAACTATTATTTCCCTTTGAGCCCCTTGGCTATAAAGACATTAATTAGAAAAGTGAAGAAGCCATGGGAAAGGGTGCACTTGATGTTGGCAGCAGAGAAGCAAAATGATAGGGTATTCCGTGTATGCATAGAAATTAAAGATCTTTAAGGCAATGAATCAGGAGCAAATCAACACAAGAACAATCATGCAGTGATAAAGGAACAAAACAACCCACTCCTGCTAAATGACATCACTTCCAAGCCCTCTCTAACAAGCATATTCATTATGTTAGATGCACAATTTAGTACTGGAAAGTCAGATAGGACAAGGAGGGCAGCTAATTAATGCCTTCCAACACTTTATCCAGAAGGCAGCATTTCAAAAACGCTTGCTGATAAATCATCTGTGCAAGATATATCAAAGAAGAGAGGTCTTGAAATAGCAGAAAATCTCACCCTCTTACCAGAGTGAATGCCATTAAAAATTGATAGTGTTAATCGCATGATACTAGGGACATTTCTAAATCACAGTCAGATGCAAATCATTAGAGAGCAGATGAACGAGAGCAGTTGAGCACTGGAACAGATTTCCCAAAGAGGCTGTGGAATTTCCATCCTTGGAGAAACTCAAAACTAGCCTGGATGTGACCCTGAATAACCAGATCTAACTTTGAAGTTAGCCCTTCTTGGAGCAGGGGGTTTACGAGGTTATCTCCAGAGGTCCATTCCTGCCTAGTTTTTTCTATGACTCAGGGGGTTACTGTGGTCTGGAAAGGAGGCATCCAAGCATATCCAAAAATGGGAGAAAGGAAGAAGGGCTGAAAGCACTAATAACCCCAAAGGAAATGAAACTCAGGATGGGGGTAACAACTTACTTGCTAAATAGCAGAAATTATGTCATCTCTGTAGGAACTTAAAGGAGGAAGAGATTTTATTGTACGATCCAAGAACAGCCCAAGAATTTTAGAAAATATGGACACAGTTTACTTTGAAATAAAATGAAACGTTCCACGGGGAAATATATCTACAGGATGTGCAGCATGAGCTGGGGACATTGCACTAGTTATGTACATTTATAAAAACACAACAATACACTGGCAGCTCTCTTTTAAACTTTTTACCTTCCATGTCTTAGGTCTTGCTTCTTCATCCTTCATATGTATGATATGCTGAGTTACTGAGAGCAGGTAGTGAGTTTTATAAGTATTTCTTTGTTTAAGGAAAAAAAATGCCAAGCCGTCAAAAGGAAATGCTTTGGCTCCTCATCTGTGGAATCATGATAATACTATCTCTCACCAAACAGCAGTAGTTTGAAGGCGAGTTAGTTGTTAGTGAAGCATTTATATGGCAGTAATGAGCACCAAGGAAAAAGACATGTAAAGAAATCAATAAATCTGTCTACCATGCAAGGTTTGATGTATGTACAATAAATTAAATCTATTAAATACCAGTGATAAAATAAAGCATTGAATCACTTTTCATTCAGTGGTCACTGTTCATCCTTAGAAACCCAGTGAAAAAGGATTCCAGTGGAAAAAGAAGTGTGAGGACAAGTAATTAAAAATTGTAGTACCTATCCCCAAGAAGGCTAAATAAAGGTAACCTAAGTGGCTTCCAACTTTGGAGTTACCTTTACAATCTGGATAGTCTTTCATCATCTGACTTTATTACATTAATTTAGTTTAATTAATGTAATTCTAAGAGACATTATATTTCTATTTATTATGTTCCGTTGACAGGACAAGGGGTAATGGTTTTAAACTAAAGGAAGGTAGAGTTAGACTGGGAATAAGGGAAAAATATTTTACTATGAGGGTGGTGAAACACTGGAACAGGTTTCCCAGAGAGGTTGTGGAGGCCCCATCCCTGGAAACATTCAAGGCCAGGTTGGATGGGGCTCTGAGCAACCTGATCTAGCTGAACATGTCCCTGCTCACTGCAGGGGGGTTGGACCAAATGACCTCTAGAGGTCCCTTCCAACCCAAACCATTCCATAATTCTATGATTCTATGTTATATATAAAGGTACCAGTGATTACAGGTGCAGGGACATACTGTATGTTTTTGTTTAAGACCTTTCAATGTCATTGAACACAGAGTTTTTGCTAAAAAATTAATCCGTTAGTAAAATCATGGGTGGAAACTGAAAACAATACAGAAATTCAAGAGCCTTAGGCTGCAAATAAAAAATTCAGAAAGCTAAAGCTGATACACTTAGGATACTATTGAGGGCTAACATTAAAGTGGTCTTAATGCCACTGAATAGTTGAAGCTCATCAATCTTAAAGAAGGTGGCAGTATGACAGCCAGTCTGTTAGCTTTTACATTTAATGCTAGTCCATGAAGAGCTCTTATTTTCCCTGTGGGTCATGAGCATTAGCATGATAAAAGAGGTACACCTCTGTTCTTCATCCTCTGCTTCCTTTTAAGGTATTTTTTTAAGAGTAGATTGCACATGCTGCGAGAGAAACGGAGTAGTGCTGAGGCCTGAGTTCTCTCCCGTAACTGGAAGCACTGCCATCCTGTCATTGGGACTGAAGCATGTTGGGAGCAAGTTTTTCTCTGACAGGAACTATTGCAAGATGTGATCTGCTGTTCCAAGTAGTTAGAACATGGGATACTGTAAAATGGCAAAGATGCTTGTTTACCATACTTGAGACGCCTCTAGTGTTACTCATATGTTTTCATACCTGTATGTGCATAACAGAGAGAAAGGAATAACATACTGGTGAAATCCTGTTTGGTAACACTGACTTCCTCAAATTCTGCTGATTTCAGAGCAATATGATTATGGATGACAGAACTCCCAGTTAATAGTAAAAAAAAGAGGAATAGATTTTTGGAGAGGGAGGAAACCACTTCAGGTATTCACATGTTCATTTGAGAGATCTAGTGGAAAACTGTCTTTCCTCTTTCTCCTTGTTTAACTTATACACTGCTATTCCTGGGCAGTTTCCTCCTTAATTCTGTTTGACATTTCAGCAAGGTATTATCTGGAATCCCTGGGTATGGTCAAAACATGAGGGTGGAAAGGGTGAGAAGGTGGCTTTGGTGTCCTTAAAACTTGGTGATTTAGATTTTTCTTATGATTTTATTAAAGCAGGATTTCCCAAACTATTTTCCATAATATCCTCATCCTAAGTGAACTTAACTTTTTAGGCAAACATAGCAAGTAAGAAGCACTGTCACACAGACAGGGCGAATGTAGTACTTCTCAAAGTACTGTACAAGCTAACTTGTGCCATGCAACTTTTCCCATGTGTAGGTAGGTAGAATTAGGGTTTTCTGTAGCTAGGAGATACACTCTTAAAGCATGGTCTGTGTGCATGATGCAAATTCCTGTCACTCTGAAACAAGGTCCCTATCCCATCTGCTTACAGATCTTGTTTTGCCATCCTGCCTAGAGGCGATCTGGTTGGCTAATGAAAATAAATCCCCTCCCCTCTCTTTTGCATTTTTTCTTCACATAATTTCTGCCACCCTTGGGCAGGACTCTTTTTCAGGGATTGGGAAGGAGTATATAATGGACATTTCCATAAACAAATCATAACAACTTAAATCACTAGCCTGAATTCACACATTATAATCAGTGGTTATACAGACTGGAGTTAGAGCATCTGTCCTTTTATGCCTGGAAGTAGAATGGTAAAATACAATAAAAATGCATGACTCAAAATTAACCTCTTCAGTGTCTAATGAGGAGGCTGGGCTGATCTGAGGTGCTCCCAGCACTGAGGCCACATGTGGTGGCCTCAGAAACTGTAATCCAGGGAAGCTAAATGTCAGCAACCCTTTCGGCTTTTTCTGGCCAGCAGACATTTGGGGCAGGGATGTGCCTGTTGTAGCGATGCTGCTCTGAGCCATGCCAGCTCACTCTGGTGCCAGCAGGGGCCAGAAGTGATGTTGCCAGCCCAGTGTAGCACTGAACACAAAAGACTGCATCCTTGCCCTCCACCCGCTGCCCCAGCACCGCTTTCAGACATGTGCACATTTGCCCACTCTCAAACCTGGCACAAATGCGACTGTTTGTCCCTCCACTGTGCAGGCATGCTCCAAGATTTTTGTAACATAATTGTTTCTTTTGAAAGTCACAGCCATGAAAGCTCTGTGAGCATGCATTTAAAGAGTGAGCTTGACTCACTGACACCCAGTTGCTGGCTGAGCACAAATTATTTTGCTGTGGTATTAGAAGTAGGATGGTAAAATCCAGCAGAGTTCCCATGGAGTGGGTAGTACAACAATGTGCGCAGGTTCTGCCTGATGTGAGTGAAGAAGAAACAATACTGATGGATAAAAAGCATATTTGTGTTGTTACCACATCAGTTACTGCACTAGATACTTCTTCCAATTACATCATAGTAGTCATAGTGATACTGGTTTTAAAAACTATGTAAACTTACCCTGTGACCTGCTGTACATCATACTTCTACTAAAGCCTTAATTCTTACTTGAAAACAGTTGATTCATATGAAGTCCTCTTTGTCCTGTCAATGTAGTGAAGGGTGACTATAGTGAAGATGATAATAGGACCTAATGCATAGAATTAAGGTCCCTTTGCACTAATCTGTTAGTGAAACAGAGTCTAGAGATGGTAGGTATAAATGTCATTCATGTTTCTTTCAAAGTCTTTTAACTCTGCTGGAATAGTATAATTAGTCCCAATGGTAAATGAGGACATGGCCTTCTGTTTTGTTAGTCCTCTGACTAACAAACTGCACAAGAAGGTTTATGTTTAATCTTTGAGACTTTATAGACTAATACCAATTCTGCAGGTTTCTTCTGATATTTTGCGCTCCACGGTTCCAAGGGACATCAGGCATTACAAAAGTAATTCTCTATGTGCCTCACAGTTTCCTACTGAAAGCAATATTCTAATTAAAAAGGAAACCCAATAGTTGAAGCAGAATGTAGAGGCAGAACAGTTAGGTAAAAGGGCTGAGATAATCTCACAAAGCCAGGAAATATAAACTCAAAGCTGAAACCTCATTTTTAACTTTTCTTTATGACCACATACCAATGAGAGCCTAAAGCACAGACTGATTTTCCCCTGAAGCATGATATTAATTCCATCACATTTACTTGTGTGTATCTCCGCACGTGTGTGCATCTATTGCATATTTTTAATTGTTTTCTGTGGGAAGCCTGGACAGTGCCTGTTAGCCTAAGGGAGGAGAATGAAAAAAAATGGTGAACAGATTGTTAAGATGCAACATTCTCAGCAGGAATATAGGCACCAGAAGGGGAAGAGTTAAGAGGAAAATACAAAGAATAAATGCTCATGAAACATGGCTATTGCTGCCATTACTACTATAAGAGAAAAAGGATGCATGAGAAAGCTGGCAGAAAAGAAAAAAACCCCACCGGCTTTTGGGAAACCCTGAGCTTAAGGAGCACAGATAGCTATAATTATTTTTTTCTTTTTCTGTTTTAGGGAGCTTTCCTGCAAATCAGGCTTTTTCAGTTTTCTCAGACCTACCTACTTACCTCTCCAGGTCTTTTACTGGAGGTTGATGAGATGCCCAGTAGGTGGCATTCTTTTAACACAGTGCTAATATCTCTTCAGATTTTTTTTTCTTAAAAGCATTTTTCTGTGGAATTTAAATTGATTATTGCAGAATTGGCACATGCAGAAGTTATATTGTTAGAAGGAATTTAAGTCAAAACTCTCAAATTTGGAATCCTGATGCTTCAAAAAAATTGTATTTGGGAATCTAAATGGAAGAAAGAGAGGGAGGCTGCGTTTTCCCCTCATTGGTTCAGAATGAGTTTCTGAGGAGGTTTACAAGAAGCTACAGCTTCACAGCACCTACTGAATCTACCTGTGTGGTTGCTAACTTAAGGGCTCTAGTCTAACCTAGTCTAGTCTAATCAGTCTAAGGACTGATTTTTGGAATATGATGATTAGGACATCATGTTTACATTTGACAAGAGAGGTTGTGACATCTTACTGTCTGCATTTACTTTTCCTCTGTTACTTCTTGTTCATTTTTGGAATGTGTTAATTTTTTTCTTCCTAAGAATAATGCTGAAAGTAACTGGGGAAGTGGGTGTTATTACAAACCCATCTCTGCTTATGTGTTTGCATGTAATTCTGCGTGTGAATGATGTCACTGGATGTAGTTTGACTAGGCACGTACTTCAAGCTGTTAGTGTTTAGCACAGGACATCGGTGTCAGGTACCAGCTGTCCATTCAGTTAAACCAGCACCCTGTCTGAAACCACATAGATAATTCACAGAATGACTGCAGGTGGAAAATAAATAGGCTTAAAGTGTTTGAGAACGTGTAGTGGATCAGAATGCTGAACAGCCAGGGATAGCTCTGCTCTACATGAGAGAGCGTTTCTGGACATCTGTTCTTCAAATTGAACAGCCACCTCCCAGTCTGCCTGCAGGTTTACCTTCCTTGGAGCAGAAAAGTGGCAGAAGTCTGCTCCAGTTCATCATGGCTGGAAACAACCCAAAAAATCACAGCCACTGGCTAGTAGTGCAGGATCTGCAATAGACGTACTTGGTTCCTGAGCAAATCTCACTAGTTCTAAAGACCATTTTGCACGGAATAGGATTGACAGATCTGCTTCAAATGGAACATAGGCTCTGATTTTTTGGAAGCATTTTTTTACAGTTGACTACTCTGAAGTTTGTGAATTACTGTATAAAGATGTCATACTGTCCTTTGCTTATCTGCAATGGATCAAATCATATCTCACAGTCCTAGTACTGCAACAAGTCAATTTTTCAGTTGAGTTGCATCAGATTTTCAAGTCACTCTGAGAAGTAAAGTTTCAAAAAATGAGGTTGAGATACTGACCTATTTTCATTCTGTTATTCAAGTGAAGATTTATTCTGAATGTATATTTCATCCCAAATTGTGCCAAGGATGTTGTTTTAAGGGGCATACAGCTCTCTAATATTCTCTGTACATGCTTGCTCAGTGTTGCACTTCTCACATATAGACCAATCAAAGAGTCCATCTCTGTACTTCTTCCTTCCTTCTCTACTTGTCGTGGTTTAGCCCCAGTCAGCAACTAAACACCATGCAGCCGCTCGCTCACTCCCCCCGCCCCTGTGGGATAGGGGAGAGAATCAGAAGAGCAAAAGCAAGAAAACTCATGGGTTGAGATAAGAAAAGTTTAATAATTAAAATGGTAATAGTAATAATGGTAATTATAATAATAACTATAATAATAATAATGGTGGTGATGATGATGATAATATAATAAAAAGGAAAATGAGAGAGAGAAATGAAGCATGGGAAAAAACCCACAAGCGATGCAACCGGCCACCGCCTGCAGACTGATGCTGCCAGTCCCCGAGCCACGATTGCTGCCTCCCCTGCCCAGCTCTCCCCAGTTAATATACTGGGCATGATGTCATATGATATGGAATATCCCTTTGGCCAGTTTAGATCAGCATTCTTGGCTGTGCCCTGTCCCCTCCTGGCTTCTTGTGCACCTGGCAGAGCATGGGAAGCTAGAAAAGTCCTTAACTAGTATAAGCACTACCCAACAACTAAAACAGTGTGGTATCAATGTTATTTTCATACTAAGTCCAAACCACAGAACTATACCAGCTAAAACCATGACACTACTCTGCATCAGACAATCTGTCTTTACAGAGACAAAACTCCCTCAAAAGACAAAAATAAAAAAACATGGTGTGTTATTGCTTGTAAATATTTAAAGTGAAAAAATACTTCCAGGGCTAGGAAAATCCCTTTTACAGCAAGAGTATGGGGAAACTTTTCCTGGTGGAATTGTTGAAAAGCAGTACCACATTAAATGAATGTGTCTAAGGATTACAAGCATAATCTTCTACCCCAGTGTGAACTACAAAGTCATCTTCCTGAGTCTGCAGACAGACCATCTCAGTTTATCTGCTGTGAATGATAACTTTCCCAGGTTGTACCAGACTGGAATTCATATGATGGCTTCATACCCCACCTTCAGAGTGTGAGTGGCAGGATATGAATCATGCTCATTTATAAAACTGCTGCTGCTCTTTGGAAAAAGCTCAGAGGAGCTGTACTACTAGGGTCAGAGGAAAGACCCCGATAAACAAAGTCTTAGGCTGGGATGGACTGAGAAAGTCTAAAATAAGCAGGACACTGGAGGAAAGTGAAAGGGCAAAATTCTTCCTCCCTCTGAGGTTACAGCAGGGGTGGAATTGGTGGAATTTTAATATTTGAGATAGACGTTGGGGAGGGAGAAATAATAATGGAAAGAACACCCCGGGGCAGTGCTCTCTTAGATGTTGCAGGGTACACCGTCACAGCAGACAGGCATATTTGTCTCAGCACTTGCTCAGTGATGCTCTGAAGCTACTTTAATGACTCGTCTTCATTGTTGATGTTAAAGCAGTAGGAGTCTGGTAACAAGGACTGCCTGTAATCATAACTGAAGCTCTGTAGCAATTGCTTAACAAACCGGCAGCCTAGTCAGTGCATCTGTCACAGGCTAATGTGCAAGCACAGAGAGCTATGCTGACACAGGAACCCCCAGGGATGTTTCAAGTCTTTGTGTGTTGGAGCTTGCGCTTAGATTTAGCTGAGAGGTGTGCAGAACCAAACACTGCCAAGCAGGTACCTGAGGAGGGCCATATAGGGAAGTTTCTTTTCTTTCCAATAAAAGGTACCCTTTATTGCTGTGCTAATAAGTGGTCTGTAGGAATGACACCACACATATTTAGGCAAACTGAGGTCCAGTTTGAAGAAAGGAACAGTTTTGGAAGCATCCCAGTGCATTACTAAATATGTAAATTTCTATAGGAAAACTTTATCCCTATGTATCATTACAGTCTCTAAATTATACAGTTGTCAGTCTCAGAGTAGTTGGAGACTACTCTTCCAGGCTTTTCAAAAACTGTATCAAAATGCTGCTTGTGTCCCAGAAGATTTGCCAGCTAAGCCACAAGAAATATGTATTTAATGTTGGTAGAACCAGAGCTAGTTAGGGTGACAGGCAGTAGATAATAGCGACCTATTCAGCAATACCACAAGTTTGTTTGGAGTGCTTCTTTCCTGCCAGGTGTTTTAGAAAATGTGACAAAGTTTAATTATAGAATCATAGAATAGTTTGGGTTGGAAGGCACCTTTAAAGGTAATTTAGTCCAGCCCCTCCCTGCAATCTTCAGCGAGATCAGGTTGCTCAGAGCCCCATTCAGCCTGACCTTGAATGTTTCTACGGATGGGGCCTCCACAACCTCTCTGGGAAACCTGTTCCCATATTTCATCACCCTCATTGTAAAAGATTTCTTCCTTATATTTAGTCTAAATCTACCCTTTTTTAGTTTAAAACCGTTACCCTTTGTCCTATCGCAACAGGCCCTTCTAAAAAGTCTGTCCCCATCTTCTCAGCCCCCTTTAAGTACTGAAAGACTGCAATAACATCTCCCCAGAGCCTTCACTTTTCCAGGCTGAACAACCCCAACTCTCTCAGCCCATCTTCATAGGACAGGTGTTCCATCCCTCTGATAATTTCTCTGGCCCTCTGGAGCCACTGCAACAGTTCCATGTCCTTCCTGTGCTGAGGGCTACAGAGCTGGACGCAGTACTGCAGGAGGGGTTTCACCCCAGTGGAGTAGAGGGGCAGAATTATATAGTTACAAAGTTAGTTGAGAAATTATAGCAGGCACGGAATGAAATTAGGAATTGTAATGAGGAAGGAAAAGGTTTTTGTAGATCAACTTTGAAACAGAAGTGTGAGCAAAGCCAAGAGACAAGAGAGGAGGAAAAGAGATAGTAGGATGAACTAAGTAGGCTCTTGACACATCAGCCAGTGTGAATGAAGATGACGTGGCAGAGATCTAGTTATTAGATACTAGCAAACATAAATTCAAAAGAAATCCTAGTATTAAAAGAGAAAATACAGAAGAGATCCAGAAGACAGACTGGAGCAACTACATGGAAAGTCTGAAGCAAGAAAAGTGGTTTTTAAAAGGATCCAGAAAAGAATTCTAAGCTGATGAAGTTAAAGATGGGAAGATGGGGTGAATAGGTATGGGTCTTTAAGATATGTCATGGCAAAAAGTTTCTCTAGACAGCTAAATGCTGGAGTGTGTCTTGAAAGGGGTTGCAGTGAATAGCTGCACTGGATAAACCAACAAAAAGAGAACTGTGTAGGCAGTGGTGACTTTTATGGCTGCAATCCAGTATATTTTTTTTTTCTCTGTTAATGATTTTTCCCTTTATCCTTTCTCCTTGATGGTAATATTTCTTTAGAAACACATCTGTATTTGGTGATCCCATAGAGAGGTTTGTGGTTGGATTGTTGGTTTGCTGTTTGGTTACACAGTAGCTTACTGGTGTTGTTTCTGTTTTGCTTGTTTGTAAACGTCCCCCAGATTTGCTTTGTGCCTTATATCCCTTAAAATACAAACCTTGTAAAAGAAAGCAAACTTCATAAGTGTATTAGCATTTGCTTTGTAACGAATGTTTGATCCTATATTTTGCTTTTGAACCTAGTAACTTAGAGCACCTTTCAGTTGTTTTATGTTGTTAGAGAAAATGGAGTGATTTTGACGCACAAAGGAGAGCTATTGACGGTACAGTTGCAAAGCAATGCATGGTTTGAAGAGGCAAATATTTGCTTGAGCTAGTGCATATTTGTTTTCATAATATGAAGCAGTCTGGGTATTTAACAATTGTTACTGACTAGACCAAATTAGGTATGTCATGACCTTTCATTTAGGCATACTTTATGTAGTTCCTGCTTACATACCGGACTTGATATTTGGGCACACCGTCAGAATCTAATTGTCCTTCAGCTGAAATCACCACTAAGACCAACACAGTTAGAGCAGGACAGGCAAGTTCTTAGTAACTCCCTGCCATACCCAGGGTGGATAATTCTAAGAGGAAATGATTGATTTCATTGTTGTTTTATTGATCAGGAATTACATAAGGTCTAAGTTAACAAAACAACTGAGCAGTTCAGAACACAACCTTCCATACTTTGTGTTGTGTTTATCTATTTATTACATCTTCTGCAACTATCTCTGCCTACCAGATTGGCAACACATATGCAAAACCCACTTAAAACTATTTTACCACAGACAGAGGTAATGAGCTCATTTCTATGGAAATCTTTCAAAATTGTTATTGTTGCCTGCCTGCCAACTGATTTGTAAAAATATTTGTCTAAATTTAATAGCTTCTCATTTATCAAGAAAGATTGAAAAAATAATAGCATAAAACCACAGAGGAGGTAATTGATTCACAAATAATCTTGGGTTTCTGTGAGATAATTGATCAGACCTTAATTCAGAAGAAAAATTGATTAAATCATTGCTACCAGGTAGCACATAAAATGGAGAGCAGCATCAGCTGTAAGACCAATAATTACGTGTCTTGTGTGTTGCAATATTTCATCAATGCAAATCCCTTAATCCTTCTGAAGGTGATCCTGCTCATATTCAATAATGTAATGCAAAATACCTTTGCCTTGAATATGATGATCTGCCTGAAAAAAACCCAGACCAACAAAACCAACTCTAAATCTATTCCTATTCGAAGTTTGCATGAGCTTTCATTGTTTCTGAGGGTAAAGGTATGCATCAGAAAATTTGTTTGGAAAGTTAGAGTGGGAGTCAAGCTCTAGGTGCTCAGAAGAGAAGGCTTGAAACACATAGATGAAGGGACTCATCCAAATGCATTAAGTGCTATGTATACATTCTTCCAGTTTTCCTTTGGGCACTGCAGTGCCCCATGTTTCTTCAACCTTTCTGCTTTTTACAAACGGAATTGCCTCTGCCATTAAAGTTATGTCTCAGGTCAAGTCTGAAAAGGTCAAGTGCTGATCTGATCTGACACCTGATGTGTCAGGTGATTATTTCATCTGATTTCAAGGGTTTATTGGATTCAGGATTGTGTGAAATCACCATGGAAAATAAGCAAAGAATACAAGAGTGTAGTGGGTTGTTCCTTAGATGGTAGTCTTTATCCAGAATCAATACTGAATCTGCAGGGATCTTTGATGGCTAAACACAGGCAGTAGTCAAAAATGAGATTCTTATCACTAGTCAGTGGTAAATAAGGACAGTATTTAGTTTTTCTGTTTGTTTATTTCTTTATGAGATTATTGGTGGTAACTATGCTGTCTAAAAATAATTCCCAGCAAGAGAACACAGACAAAAAACATTGCAAAACGTTTCATTCCTCCCCTGGCATCCTCTGTTCAAGTCAATGGAAGGCAGGAAATTTTTGAGACTTTCTCAGAAAAGATTTTATGAAAAATTATAGAATCCATCTCTTGTAATTACATCATACATCTACATATTCTTTCTCCATGCAGTTTCAATAAAATGCAAATTGCAGTCACTCTCCACTGTCCTAGACCCTGACCCAGTGAAATATTTCATGTATTTGAGTGCTCCCAGTTGAAGTATGCACAAAAAATATTTGTAAGAGTGGTCCTTAAATTATTATGCGGTACTGCTGTGAAGTGTTAGAAGACTACCCTGATGCATCTCGAAAACTGTAGATAGAAATAAGGGTGATTTGGTATTTAAAGGTGTTATTTGTAAAGTACATTATAATCCTTTGAAATGAAAAGTGCCATACAGGCTGGTATTTTATCTCATACAAACAACTGAGGAACAAACTTCCTCTGCATAACTGCCATAGTGCTGGCTATATTTTGTCATGTGTGTTCATAATACAGTGCTAATTTCAATACAACAGAATTAGAATATCAATTGCCTGTTTTTATTAGAGCACATTAAAGTGTTTAACCAAAGTGAAATTGATTGCATTGAATTGCAAATTTCAAATGGGAAAAGCAGTTGAAAATAAAATTAGGATCACCAAAGAGAAGTTAACATCCTCTTTAGCTTTACTGTGCAGTCATATGAGCTTGAAATATGACTGTATTTTCTGCTGAAATTGGGTTATATGGATAGCTTTGTGTATTCAGCTTTATATAGTCTTTAGGTTGTTTCCTGAAATTTCTCCAGGTCTTACTGTAACCAGAATTAGCCCATGCACGTCTGCCAGAGGGCAGGAGCATCCATAATACAAATCATCCCCTAATCTCTGGTTTTAGTTCACTTGCATGGGAGCTAAATCACACAGAGTTCACTGATGAACCTTACTATGTTGCTAGTATAAAAATAAACAAGTATAAGGAGGCAGCACATTTTATTTTAATCTGATGTACTGCTCAGAAGCCTGCAAAACACAGCACTGCCCTTACAAGTAAATGGTTTCCGCTCAGATGTACGGAGTGCTTTGCACTCTCGACACTGAAGGTCCCCCAGCCAACTGAAGGAACCAAGTCTGCTTGTATGATGGAAAGGTAAATCTCTCTGAAGGTCATGTTGGGCCTCTTGCAGATTTTTCTCCAGGGTATGAAAAGGAGCGTTGGCTGGCGCTGACCTGTATTAGAAGGAAAATGAATCATTTCAAAGCAGCAATCAACCAGAATGACTTTTCTGTTGTGCTCATTTGTAGCAGTCAGCAGTTGTTTTAAACTTACACTGGTAATAAAAATGAATGGTAGAAAAACATGGATAGTAAATGCGAACATTTTTAGGGCTTGGAACTGAAGAACTTGCCACTTTCAAACAACAACTAATGTGAGAAGTTTTCTAAATGTTTGAAATAAATGAAATATTAGAAACACCAAAGAAACAGAAACAATCCTTTCTACCCAACTGTTTTATGATGCTTTGCTTTTTGTACTTCTCAACTCGGCATCAGGAGTCACCTACAAATACATCTCTTGAACAGTGTAGCTAGCTTGACTGGTTAGGAGTCATTTCCATGTTGTGTGTTGCTACAGGACGTTCCAAAAGTCACTATGGGGGCTTATAACTGGTTTTGTGTTTGCTAAATTAGTTGAGGCCTATAGCCCACTGTTTCTCAAACTCGGTCCACTTGTTGGCTGTGGGACTATAGAGGTGATGTTTGAAACAATGTCAGTTTAAAAAAAACCAGCACCATAGCAGAGTCCCACACATGCAAAGGAAACCCACTAGGGAAAATGTGCGAACGTGCAAAATTGCAGCTTTTTTTTTCACAGGAGAAGTGTAAAAGAAAATACTTTTACTTTTTTACTTTTACTTTTACTTTTTACTTTTTTCAAGATGCCCTCGGGTATTTTTTTCAAAAAAGTCAGGTAGTCCTTTGTTTAACACAGATTGAGAAATGCTGCTATAGACCCCACAACACCAGCAAAAAAAGAAACTTTAAAAGTTATCCTTAAGACAACTGCACACTGAAAATATTTGATATGCTTTTTATTGCAAACAATTGTGAACAGATTCTTTTTATTCTCTCTTGAAAGTAATTAAGCGCATGACTCCTGTTACATTTTCTTGTTTCCTGCATCTCCTTGCATTACCACAGGTGGATGGCCTATAGTATCTCCCACTGCTTCTGCAGGGAATGGCTCCCCCTCTGATGGGGAAGTTGGCTCTTGCTGACAGCTGAGTGAGAGGGAGCTGTTAAAACTGAAATTCCAGGGCATGTGGAGCCTGATTGGAGCTCTGGAGATGGCAGAAGTCCCTGGAAAGCACGTCTGTCTGGAGAAAGTTGCTTAAAGTTATACCAATACTTTCCTAACTGGTGTCCGTGGTAGAGTACTGGGTGGCGTTCTCATGGAACAAGCCGTCCTCGTTTCCAGCTGCTAAGTCACATTAAAGTCAGCTAAAAATACATTAGTTTCCTGGTATTAGTTCTGTCCATGTGAGCAACTGATGTGGGGTGAAACAGGATTTTGAGGGGGAACAGAACTGGTTTTTGAGATTGCAACCAGGGTAGCAATATGGATCTCCGATTTCAGAAATGAAGGAAGATGACGTCTGTGAAGTCCTGAAAAGGAAAGAAGTTTGTATTTCAGATCACAGATGGAAAAGAAAGATCTGTGTACATTCTCTTTTTGTTAAAATTTGTTCGGGGGAAAAAAATATTATTGGGGCTTAATAGCCTGAAATCAAAAGTGCTTGTTTAATTTGTGTGCTGGAACAAAGGCCTTGTTCAATGCTTTGAGCAGTTACTGTTGTGGGTGCACTGGGGGAAGTGGATCCCCTGCTCTGCTTCAGTTTTGAGTTACATCAAGACATTTGCTCCTTTACCACCGTATTACTGCATGTAGTTCTTGATCATTCTCCAGTTACTACAGCAGCAAGAGCCAGTCTGGTTCATCACCAGTAGGGAAGTTTTGGTGTATTTTTGGCATCTGTTTTGGGTGTTGGGTTGTAACTGAGTCTTAACAACAAGCTGTTCACATTAAAACTTCAATTAGAAACAACATGGGCATTACTAGATTACTTTGCAGTTGTGTTCCAATGATATGCATCTGTACAAAAAGTACTTTTTGAATTTCATTTTAGAAAAACTTGTAGAAATTCTAATTAGCCTCTTGAAGTCAGCCTTTCTGAAATCTTCTGTCTGTGTAAGTTTAGAGCTCCCTGTTTATGTACAAGGGCCTAAATTTTCTTATCTGCCAGAGGAAACTGTTCTGTCTCTTGTTACAGAGGTGTCCTCAAAGTGACGTGGCTGTAAATTCTTGAACGCCAGTGATCCTTTGCTGGCCAAGAGAGCTAACCAGGATGAGTTTCCCAGTTCAGGTCTTGCACCAAATCATCTTGAATAGGGACTCCAGTGCAACGCTAACACAACTGGCTTTCTTTTGATTTAGAAAATACTATTCAGAAATGAAGGGATGTATGTGAACAGGTTGCCTTCCATGTGACCAAATGGTCTGTAATCTGAGTGTCTGCCTGTGTAACACAGTACCTCCTTCCACTCTGTCATGCTTGTCTATATTTAGCTTGTATTCCCTTGACTCCAATCTGTCTCTTTTCCCTTTATTTTCTTATTTGTTAGCCCCATTGTAAAGCATTAGATTGCATCTGTATTGCACATTCTTCTGTTATAAATCACGACAAAATCCACAATATTTCTTGGCTACTGCAGTCTAATTACAGATCAAATTCACATTGACCTTTTAGGATCAGTTTTAATCAAAATAACAAGAATATACTTAGAATATTTCCATGATTTTTTGTAACCTGTGCCCTCACACTTGCATGGACATGACTTTGATGACAATTCTTACCACAAGAAAAAATACTTTTGAGAATAATGTTGTTACGGTGACTGTTGTAACATCTGGATTTTGAGCAAACTATTTTCTGGAAATGTTACTATAAAGTTACTTCATTAATCACATTTCTGTACCACTTACATGTGACATCATTAGCCTTGAAAAATATGATTCTGTTATTAATGAAAGCTGTGAAATGAGAACTTGACCATATCCCAGCTTAGAATCAGTACAGTTAGAATGAAAATGTTTCATATTATCCATAACTTCCTTTTGATTGTATATCAAAACTCAGTCTTAAAACAATTTAACTTCCTAATGGATAAATATTATGGGGTAGAATAGTCAAGAGCCAAGTAGTTGAGGATTTCAGATCAGGACTATGTAGGCTTGTTTAATGTTGGGACATAATATTGGCTATTATTGTAATGGCTATATAGAAAAATTACTATGGGTTTTTTTCCCTCAATATTGATGACTTAGGAAGGAGCAATGGTCTAGGCTAAGCAGTTCTGTATACAACTGTCCAAAGAAACAATCATCATATTTAGGATTACAATTAAACTTGCGGTAAGTTTGACTGAATTCTTAATTTTCAGTTTGATAACAATAACTACTTTTCCCTCTCACCAAACGGTGCAGATTAAATTTGGTTATGATAGAGGTTTCTCTGTAGTAGCATTTACATTCAGGATGGACTGGGTGATTTAGTACAGACTAATATTTTTTTAAAAGACATTAACAAACTGTGCCAATAATTTCCTAAAATCCCATTGTAGGGAGGAATTGATGAAAAGAAAAATGTATAAGCAGAAGATAAAAACCAAGAAGATTAAATTAATAGATGCAGCTTGTCTAACTCAGGTAGCCTGATTTTAAGGAGATTCTCTAGGGAATGGGTTACAAAATCTTTGACATTTTGCACTGAGTGTAAAATTATTGGAGTAAAAAGAGGCCCTGTAGCTCAAATCTCTCTACTGAGTCTTACTAGTGTAAAGCTCCTGTCCCTCATCATGATCATGTGTTTTATTGCATAATTATATGTGTTGCGCTGACAAGAATACTAAAAGAGTCTGCAGGCATGGCAAAAGATTTGTATTATACATAGTGGTATCAGTGAAACAAACAACAAACACATCTTAATTATTAAAAATACAACTTGCTGCATTAACTACTGTGAAAGTTTTTTCTTTCTACCTTTTTATATATGGAGCATGAACAGAATAGATGAAGAGGCTTCTGTGTGGGTTTGTACTTGTGTCCTTGTAAAACTACATAGAGAAAAGTTACATAGAGGAAGAAAAAGACTTTGATGAATTGCTATGTCCTGATCAACGGAGCAGAGTCTGGTTGGAGGCCTGTCCCTAGTGGTGTTCCCCAGGGATCTGTGCTGGGTCCAGTCCTGTTCAACATATTCATCAATGACCTGGATGATGGGATAGAGTGTACCCTCAGCAAGTTCGCTGGTGATACCAAGCTGGGAGGAGTGGCTGATCCACCAGAAGGCTGTGCTGCCATCCAACGAGACCTGGACAGGCTGGAGAGCTGGGCTAAGGGGGAACCTAATGAAATTCAACACGAGCAAGTACAAGGTCCTGTACCTGGGGAGGAACATCCCCATGCACCAGTACAGGCTGGGGGCTGAAATACTGGAAAGCAGCAGTTTTGAGAAGGACCTGGGAGTGCTGGTGGACAACAAGCTGCCCCTGAGCCAGCACTGTGCCCTTGTGGCCAAGGCGGCCAACAGTGTCCTGGGCTGCATTAAAAGGAGTGTGGCCAGCAGGTCGAGGGAGGTTATCCTCCCCCTCTACTCCACCCTAGTGAGACCACATCTGGAGTACTGTGTCCAGTTTTGGATCCCCCAGTTTAAGAAGGATGTGGAACTGCTGGAGCAAGTCCAGTGGAGAGCTACCAAGCTGATCAGGGGACTGGAGCACCTCCCTTATGAGGAAAGGCTGAGAGTCTTGGGTTTGTTCAGCTTGGAGAAGAGAAGACTGAGGGGGGATTTCATCAATACCTATAAATACCTAAAGGGTGGGTGTCAGGATGATGGGACTAGGCTCTTTTCGGTGGTGCCCAATGACAGGACAAGGGGCAATGGGCACAAGTTGGAACACAGGAAGTTCCACTTAAATATGAGAAAAAAACTTTCCTGTGAGGGTGGCAGAGCAGCGGAACAGGCTGCCCAGGGAGGTTGTGGAGTCTTCTTCATGGAGACATTCAAAACCCGCCTGGACGTGGTCCTGTGCCCCCTGCTCTGGGTGTACCTGCTTAAGCAGGGGGGTTGGATAAGATGATCTCTAGAGGACCCTTCCAACACCCACCATTCGGTGATTCTGTCATAGAGTCCAATAAAAGCCTAGAAGTTGTCATTAATGACTAGCTAAATGTGCAGAGTAGGTTAATTTGTCTTTAACCTCTGTGTGCTTACATGGACATAAGTGAATATACTGGATGCCAGCATATCTGATTGGGATTAAGAATAACATGATTTATATTGTCTTCTTGACTTGCTTTATCACTTTACACAAATCAGTTCATTACATCAAGCTTGTCAGTTATTTCTTGTGCTGAAAGGAGACTTGTGATCCTGTATTCAATAGACTCTTGGAAGGTCTGTGAGTAAAATTTGATCACATTTGTCCATTCCAATTTCTTCTTGTCTGTCCTTCTGATGATCTGTGCGTTACAGGGGAAAATTTTGCAGAAGCTCTGTACTGATTATAGGCAATATAACTTAATATTGGTATTGATGTTATCAAAAGAGAAAAATAACTTGTGCCAAAAACATGAACACTATCTCTGACTTTTCTGAAGAGTCATAGCTGTATTAGAAATCATAATTTTAAACAATGTACAGTGTCATAATAGAATCAGTTATTTTGAGAAGTCTTAATTTCCTTTTTTGGTTTCATGAGACAAATAAGAAAAATGGGGTCAGAAAGTTGTTCAACAATCAATTTCTATAGTTGAAAAAGTTGTTAATTTAGAAAATAACCAGAAGTTTTTAGGGAACAAAAAGTTAAAAAGGATCCCAAATAAGAAATTTCAACAGTAGGCAGATGCAAAGGATTTTGATATTCCCAAATAAAATTTTTCAGTGTTTTGTTGAATGATATTAGGCCATAGAGGGAAATACAGACAGCGGGAATGTGAACTCAGCTTACCTGAGGCTACAGCAGCTCAGGCAGCTACAGAAAATTGTCAAAGGAATCGGACAAGAAACTTGTTTCATTTTAGTTTAACAGCAGAAACACTATAATACTTCTTTCCCCCTATGTGTCCCCAGAAAAAAGGTATATATATTTTCCTGATGCAGTCATGGTATTTCCCAACTGAAAGTCAAAACACTTTGGTGAAAAACTTATTTTCCCTTGGAAAAACTTGAAGACAAATTTATGACCCGCTGTTATTCTAATGTGTATTAACAATTTAGTGGATAATCACCCTTAGAGGGCAGAAAAATCTTGAAAGACTGTTAATTGCCCAGATTATACATACCACATTTCAGTGGCTTCCTATTACAATAAAAAGACTGCATACTTGATTCATATTTATAAAGTTCTGACAATTAAGTAACTCAGAGCTTTTAAGGCTTTTTAAGTGTGGATACGTCTCAGACTACGCTCCTGAGCACTTCAACATCGTCACGCTTCAAAACTGTTGGAACAGCCTCTGGAGCATGCTTGGCCCCAGCTACTATAGAGGTCTCCCAAGGATGGCAGCTTGGGAACTAGTATGGGCCTATGGAACTAGTAAGGATGTGCACAATAGGCAGTCATGATGTGGACACCCTGTTTTAGAAGAGAAGACAGTTTTTAATATTGATGCTGGTTATTGCATGCCTTAGTGTAGACATATTTAAATTACTTGTATAAATGTAATCTCAGTGTCTTGAATGTACTGCATTTTGCATTGTGCTCATTCAGAAGTTTCATTAACAATTTTCTGTTTATATAGGTGGTACTTTTGAAAAGACCAGCTTTAGTATTGTTTTACAACGTGCATATGTAAATCCATCTTTTTAAGTGTGTCTTGCTAATATGAATCCAAACTGAAAATCTTAAAAACACCTCATGATATACAGCATTTTATAATTCTAAATCAAGGGATGCATTGATAGGATTTTTATCATGACTTACAAAAGGCAGAATGAATAGACTGATTTTTTCATGCTGGAATAAATTGTACCCTGGAATCCAGCACAGAAAATCCATTCCCTTTGGTGGAAATCTATTTCACCATTAAGGCAAAAATAATAAAGTGGGTCCATTTCTGTTCTCCATGTCCATATAGATATCTGCCTTTGGGGAAAATGAAACCATGATGAGACAAAGAGGGCAAAAGTTAGAGAGATTGTGCAAGAGGTATGCCTGCCACTGTGATTTCTTTTGTTTTGTACTCTCAGTGAGAATGACTTGTGCATGCCAGAGACCTGAGAACTAATGCTTTTTTGCCGAATCAAAAATGTTTCTGTGTAAACATTTATGTTAAGTAAACTTTCAGTCAGATGCATTGGATCACCTGACCCAGGGCTCCTGAGAGCTGAGGCCCTAAGAAAGCCACATGCGTCAGGGCATGCACTCTCTTTCTCCTCTAGAGCCAAGACAGGCCCAGTCTCCATAGTCTGGAACCTGAAAGCCCTGGGCAGGCCGTGGGAACTGGGGATTTGGGGCCAGCTGCTGTGTGATGGGGAGCTGGGGTGTAGCTGCTGGGGCAGGAGCAGGGAGGCGGGGCTGTGGGCTGGCAAGCCAGGCCGGCTGTGTGGGGCGCAGGGCTGGGGAGCCCCTGCAGCTGCTGGGGAAACCGAGGTGGGCGATTAGTGAGCGTGAAAGTACCAAGAATGTCAATTTTACCAAGCAGCTGCTGGGTGCAGTAAGGTTATTTCCTGCCGGAAGTTTCACGTGCTGGGACGTTCAGAATGAAATATTCTCTCAGTTTCCAGTTCATGGGAAATTAAAAAAAATATTTTTGGTCTGATTCAGAGTAAAACCAAATAACCCTCCCTGCTTCCCCTCAAAATTCTTTTCACAAATCAGAAATCCTACTGTTCAGCCAGCTTCACACAATAAACAGACCAATATCTTCTGGGAGAATACACATTATTCATGCTCAGACTGAGATCTGATCTTGCAGGCCAATGCAAGTTTGAAAATGGAAATCTGATGTTATACAACTTACCCACTGTAATACTGACCTTCTAAATCAGCTGGTAATTTCTACATTTGATCAGGTCTTTCATCTTCACATATGGTTTTAAAACTCATCTCAGAAGCTAACGCAGAAGTACTGATCAGAATTCACCCCAATGCTCTTCAGAAAACCAAATTAACATTTGGATTAGAGAGCCTATTCCCTGAATGTCTGGAGCATTAAAACGCAACTCACACTGTAGGTGTTAAATGTCAGTACTAAGAATAATATCTAAATCACATGAAACCCAAGCAATGGAGATGTCCAGGTAATGGAGGCCTGCTTTCATCTTGTGACAGCACAATAATATTTTTTTAGGGAGCAACTGTAGTTGTGGAACAAACATCCTCAATCTACATGACATCTAAGTAGGGCCATTTTCAGAGTTTTTTAGATGTCTTTCTGGCAAGGGTGTTTGCAGAGCTCACCCTGTGCCCGGTGGTAATTTTTACACCATTTACTACTCAGGATTAATTTATAAACTTGTGTTTATATTCTTGGCCTTGACCATCCCTGGATCAATGTCTGATGTGTTGGCCAAGAAATCAGCCATCCCATCAGTTGGGTCTTGTCTGGGATACATCAGTGTGCCATAGATTCTTAGGACACGTTTTTTTGGGGTGGGGGAGAGGGTGTGTCACTGTTTGCTGAATTTGTGGTCTAGTTTACAGAGCATGTGAATCATTACAGTCCCCTATAGTAGATTTTGCATCTGGTTCCTAAGGTCTCAGCTCAGTCCTGTGTCACAGTATTGTCACTCTTGCAAAACAAGCAGCTCTGAGCAAGTAGCATTTACCTGTTACAGCAGATTCTACAAGCTTATGTTAGCATGGAGAAAATAGCCAGCAAAATCCTGCTGATGTCAGGAACTGAGTGGTAAATAAAGTTCAGCTGAGTGAATCTTCAGCTACAGTGAGATAGCAAAATCACCACTGGAATTCAAATTAATTCAGAATAGTTGTTGGGAGATCTCAGCATATGTAGAAGAGGTGAACTCTGGTGTCCTCAGTGCTGTGGTTCACTCTCTGCCTGTACCTTTTGGTGATGTACAGGCTAGGGAGCTGTGGTTACTGTAGGCACCCCAGGTTGAGTTTAGAGATTTTACTTGCGGCTTGCTTAGACCCCTGACTACTTACTGAGCAGCACCCCCTTGTGCAGGTGCCACTGGCTTCAGGCAAAAGATGCTACTAATTTAACATGGAAAAGTAGTGAAATCTGGCAGGAAGTGGTTACTTTAGCCATGCTTTGCTCTTTGATAATCTCTTTTCTTTGGGGATAGTCCCTTATCTGTTAGGGAAAAGAGCATACAAATAAATCCCTTTCTTCCACAAGTAAAGAGGCAAAGAGATTTTTTTTGCATATGCATTACCTGCTGCAAGGTGGCAATCAGCGCCATCCAGAGGGACACAATAAAGGATTCTTAGATATTTTCAGAGAGTGGGCTGAGATTATGCTGCTCCAAGAAAGAAGAGTCAAAAAACTCTTTTGACAAAGACTTTCGTTGAGTCCTGTGTGGACTCATCTTTGCAGTTTTCTGATACATTCCAGAGGGTTTTCCAGATTATGTTTTTTATGGGATAATATCATATTATTTTTATCACAGAATATAAGAATATATCTTTTAAATGTGCTACTGGTTTTGAGACTGTAAAGTCATTGTAAAATTATTACCTTAGACGTGGTTGCACAGCCATGTTCTACTATGCAATATATGAGTGTTTCTTTAGAAATGAACATTAATAACTATATTTTTCTGAAAACAATGGAGAAATACTTGGCAACATAATGAACAGCAGGAATAATGTTCATTCTTCATAGACGCTTTTAGAAGGTGCTTAATTTTACATAAAATATTTACTGCTCAGGAACGTAGTCTTTTCCAGCTTCAGATGCTTTACCACTTCAGCTTCAGGGAGATAACTCTGTTTCCTACTTTTGTTTTCAAGGTCACTATTGAAGTAATTGGTTTTTGCAGAGGATTAGCAGATATTCCATCTTTTCCTAAATCTCCTTGAGATACATGTATGAAATGTCAGTGCAAACCCTGTTTCTCTCGCTGCAAAGTACTATAAAAGGTGAAATCTCTTAAAGCTTTGAAACTCAAACCAAAGTTGTATTCAGTCATTTAGGTCATTCTTAGTCTATTGAGCCCCAGCTCTCAGAGGATTGAGGCTGCATGGCTGATTCAACACCCGCTGATGCCAATGGAGAAGTTCATTCAAATCCTTACATAGCAACCTAATGACATCAGAAGATGACAGGTGCTATAATTCATGTGCAGATTTAATACAACAGCTGGTTCAAAAATGGAGATGTACTGATATCTGATAAACTGCCTTTTAAAGTTATTCTCAAATTGGAGTGTTAAAAGTGTGGCCATTTTTGTTTAGGGGCTTTTTAGTCAAAAATACTTGGCAAATTCCTTTAAGAAACAACATGGAACTATGTCAGCAAAATGGTTCTAAAACATTTTCATTTTTCAGAGACTTGCTACTTGATAAATAAGTCTATAAAGAAGAGGATCTTGAAAAACCAACACCTTGGTTAAAAAACCAGAAAAAAAGAAAAAGTCATAAAATATTTCATTGCAAGCACAAAACTGAAGTTTTTTTAAATGACATTGTTGGAAAAAAAAACATTTATCCATTTGCTCTAGAAAATACAGATAGCTTCATTTAATAATGGGAAGCAATCAATTAAGAAAACACAAAAACACTGCATTGGTGTGACTTTGAATCCCTTCCTAGACCATGAAAGGCAGTCAGCTTCTTAACCTTGATTGTGAGAGCTCATCGAGAAATTACAAGAAAAAGACTAAGAGGAATGGGTAATGTCAAGGTAACTGGATTGCATCTGCATAGGGTATCCACAGCTGGTTTGGTGGAGAAGACTGCAAAAGTAGATTGCCCACATACTTCCAACTCAAGTTTCCTGTGTTTATTTTGCTAGTAAAATGTTGTATTCATGGAAAGACATAAAACTCTTGGGATAACTCCATGTACACATTACACAGAAATTCTGCTGCAGTTCTTAGCAAAATGTATTTTTAGGATTATAGCTCTGGAGTGTCTGTAATTGTAGCCGCAAGAGTGGCTCAAAGCTAGCACTAGTTATGTCTTCTAAGACTTAGGGGCAGATCCTTCAATGCATATTGAGGAAAATTGCTCATTGTTTCAATGGGAATTTGGCCTCATCAGTAAGCACTGCAAAGTCAGGCCCCTAGAGAGTGCCACTTCATAAATCAATTATAATTAATTAATCAAAGAAAAAAATACTAATTCTGATTCAGTTTAGAACACCCAATCTCATTTCAAATCATTAGTTACCTAATCATGAAGGAAATTAAAATATTGTTAGAATTAATCATGTGTGACTCAGCAGTCCAAAAGACCTTCAGCTAACAGATCAAGTTAAAACTTTCCACTGATGCAATATGCTAAACAAATATGACTGGGGATTTTGTTAGATCAGATCATCATTTGTGCATAAACTCTTGTGAGGTAAGTCTAATGTAACGTTATTGATAGGGCATGATGAAGAGAAAGCGTTTCTGATAAAGAATGTGATTATTTAAGGAAAACAAGTGCTACTTGAGATTAAAATCCTGACTTTCCACTTGGGAGCTGTGTCTTGACAACAGAAGTGATGGCAGCAGTATCTGTCATACCGATGCCATTATAAAAGTGATGGAGAAGCTGCCTTTGCAACTGCCTTTGCAAATGAACATTGCTTGTTTTTTAGATGATGTTTAACACAGGAGCTATATTATCTGGTAGTGGGGACCAGTCATACTGCTTTGGATTGGTCATATTACTTTGGGACTATGATGCAGTGGTTGGTGCAACCATGCTCAGATAGGAACCTGTTGGGCTGCCTGTCCTTAAAAATCTTTGTCCCCATACCAGAGAAACTAGACAAAAGCAGTAGGTTGTGGTCCTATCTGTAAACAGGACAAGAAGTCAAACGCATGAACTTGTATCTGCTTTTCTTTTTTTTTTTTTTTATATTACAATAATTCTCCACAAACTTTCAGAAAGTCAGAACCAACCTGTTCATAAAACACATCACAGATGTGTAAATAAAATATCTTCCTCCAGTGATTCTATAGGCATCAGGACAAAATGCAATGCTGCTGAGTTCTGATTGTACTGATTGTACTCTTGCAGAATCTGTGTTGGCTGTGGAGTATGTGTGCAGCCTAACTGTAATGTTATGCTCTAAGTTCTGCTGTAAACAAGAAAATAAAATACCTGATGGCCAGTGGGGCTGAACAAGCTTTGGAATGGTAATTTTTGCATCTCTTGTCTATTCCTGTTTCAAGTATGCACCCATTCTACTGCACTGGGAAGATTCTTGTGTCTAATGAATTGCATTTCTTTTGAATGAATTCAGCAGGTAATACTTCAATTACATTTTGATAATTCACATCTCACCGAAGAGAATGTGATTTGTTCTTTCCTTTTGCACTGCAGCTGAACTGGATAGTTTTCTGTAAAAGAGAAGCAAGAATGTGATATCATGCCTAAACCCCAAGTTTACTTCACAGTAGTTTGTATATTCAAACATAATGAGAAAGAAATGTGCCTCAAATTTGTAATTACTAAAACTGCTGCACTCGTGGGTTGCTTTGTTTTCTTTTACTGCTCATGGAATGACAGCAGTGTGGTTACAGTTCCATTGAATACACATAATTAATTTTCTAGGACAAAAATAGAGCCTTCCTATGAGTGTATGTTTTCTTAATTAATTACAGTGTCTTCAAATAGTTGGCTTTAGTTTCTTTGGTTTTGATAACAACAGAACCTCAGAAAGTGTCTGTGCAGTAGAGGTGCTGTGGGTTTCTGTATGTCCAGTAGTAATGTGTGTTCATGGGTAGTATCAGAAGCCTCTGATATTTTTCTTCTGAAAAAAAAGTGTAGGATATAACAAGCTAATGAAAAATGTGCCCAGAAGAATCCCATTCTTCAGTATTTCTGTCTGTGCCTAGGAAGTTAGATGAGCCCCTCACAAAGATGTTTTGAATGTATGTTCCATACATATTTTGCACAATATCTGAATTATTTTTTGTGCCTTATATTTTACCAGAGAAGTCTCAATTCAGATCTTCACGGTAATGAATTGCTTGCTTTGCCATCAGAAGCAGCTTAACTCTGAATCTGAAGCAACCCTACTCAGAGGACGCATCACCAACAGCTATCTGTATGTGCAGATAGCAAGGACGAGACAAACACTTTCAGCCGGTCATTTCATCCCAAAATTCTGTTCCTGGAAAACAGGTCATATATTATTATTATCATCAGTATTATTATATTCAGAGAGAATCTTCCTGGGAATATCAAGCCATTTGTAAAACCTTTTTTCAACTCAGAAATTCTTATATGTATCAAATACAGGAGATAAACTACCTATAATCAAATCTTTCTCTCCTGAGGTAAGAGTGGACCTATAGTTCACTAGGCATTTATCCTACTCCCGGACAGTATTAGTTGGACTCCAGAGTCTAATCCTGCAAAAACTGCCTGAGGTACTTGGCATGTATCAGAACAAATTGGAAAGAGAAGCAGAACTTGGGATGAACAGTACTACTTCTCTCCTGGTCTTCTTTTGGAAATAGCAGAGAAGGACATTCTAGTGTCTTCTCACCTGGAAAGTAAACTGCATTACTGAAAGACCAGGTCATTGTACCACAGGGGAACAGAGCACACTCCTCCTTCTATTAAGCCTTACAGGATATTTGGCAACTGAGAAGGCAAATAGACAGATATTGTTCTATTTCTGGGGAGCTGTTATTTTGCTATTTTCTGTGGAATTAAAAGGAGCATGACCTGCCTTCCCCCACTGCTGAGGAGAACAGGAATTTGAATTCCTTTGTGCTTCCCTTTTCATATTCTGAATGTATGGTTATGAGATTGTAATTTTCATTGTACCTTTCTTTGTCTCATTTTAATGGATGGTACTTTTAAGAAAAAATAGTTTTGAAACAATAAAATGCTACAAATTTTAAGGATGTAACTGACTGAATGGCACATATGGGTCTAATTGAAGCCTTGAGCCAATAACCAAGGAATCGGCAATCCAACCTTCTGCCATACCTGGGAAGTGCCAGTCAGCTGAAGTCCCTTTCTGACAGCTGTGGTGGCTTCTGTTAGCAGAATTTGATCCATGTCCAGAACTATGGGCTTCATACCACAATTGGTGAAGTCAACAAGAATTTTCTCATTGCTTTTGGGTGTTGACTGGTCCCATTAATCCCTCAGAAATACTGGCTGGTTCAAATCCCTTCTAGGAGTAATCTGAAAGCTACCGAAGTCAAACATTTTTGATGATGTCAGTGGGCTTCAAATCAAGTTTGAACACTTACAGCATAAAGCCAAATAACAACTGTAACTTATCTCAGCAAACTGTTTACAAAGTATGAAAACTCACTAGACGATTGTTAAAATAGTATTTGACTAAACACCCATGTTTTAGTGAACTTTTGTAGTTGATGAGTTGGAAGGACGTATTCCTACATCAAATACAGATTGGAAGCTAGCTATTTCATTTAAAAGGGCACTTAAAGTTTTCCTGAATCATAAATTGATCTGGACTCCTATGTTGCTATAGTAATTTGTCCATGATGACTTTAGTGAAAAGTAGTACATTTACCTCCAAAAACTGTGTGCTTGGAAAAATAGATTGATTCCCTGCCACAATTTGTTTTTAGAAAGATTTATCATTAAATTTTAATTCCTCTGACACTTGTGTTACACTCTGGTGAATGCTGTGGGCTGTCTTGTGTGAGCAAATATTATTTCTGTGAGTAATGGCTGCGAAGACCGAGCCATCTGGCAGCAACTGACTTCTTTTTCTTCTTACTGCTTCGGCTGCCTTATTGTGGTAGCTAAATGAGATATTATAATTAGGGATCTACCAACACTGTATTCATTTTTAGAGGTCAAACCCTGAGCACACTTTTCTGACAAATCTCCCAGTACTGTCTGTGGGAATGTTATTTATGCCAGGATTAAGGCCCATATTTGACTGTTAATTTCATGGCACTGTTGCACAGCCTGATAATAGGGAAGCTCATAAAATAAAGGTGCACTTAGCTCTGTGACTAAACTCTGAAATGCATGTGAAAATTGTTTTTCTTTTTATAATTACAGCTGGCATTTCAGTGCTCTCCGCCAGCCCTCACTTTCCTTCATCCACACACCCTTTATTTCTTCCTGATATTGGCACAAAAATTTATTTGATCACTTCCCAGCACATCTGTAGAAGAGATCTGGCATAATTTATAGCAGGATTGCTGAAACTAGACAACTGATATATATCCATATAACTGCCTTGACTTTCATTCTGGTTTATGTTTGCAGAGGATACAGGTGTAGATCTATGTTGTCTTTCTGTCTAAACAAACAGATGAGGATAGTTTCTTTATAATACATTATGAAGAATAGCAGTTACAGCTGGTTTTCCTACCGGCTACATTTTGCAGCTATAGGAACTATTCATTTCTCTGAAAAGCCCCCATTTTTTATCTCTGCTTCTGACACACAACAACCCACCCCTCCATTTCCTGCATCCACTGCAGCAAGAGACCTGTCAATTCCCATACTGATATCTTTGTCTATCTTAGCAAGTAATTTGGTACAACAGCAGTAAATCAGTAGATCAGAGGCACTGGTGCTTGTTTGTCACATCTTCATTATGCACATTTTGGCATTTGTTCTGGTCTAGGGTTATTCTAGTCCCTTGACCAAAACTGAGCCCTCTGCTCCTACACTTGGTCATCAAGACTGGTGGCAAGTGGGGAACAGCAGGGTAGAGAGTTGGTGTTAAGCAGTGAGAGTGGAAGGAGGCTCCTGGAGGGATACTGATCCCTCATCTTGATTTTTGGCATGCACTGAATAGAGAGTGGGCCAGAACCTGCTGCTGCTCCAAGAGCCCCCGGGGTAGCAGATAAGGCCTGAGCACAGCAGAGATGTCCCTGCAGCTGTTTGCTGTGACTGTGCTCCTACCCTGACATGCCTGTCCAAACTAAAGAAAAGCCGAGCTCCGGTGCTATAATGGACTGTTCACAACACTCAGGGCTGGATCTCCGTGGCCACAATGCAACCACCTATCTGGTATTCCTGCCTGTGCACAAGTTGTCCTCCATCCTGTGGCTGCTGAATATGTCCTTCTCTGGATTAGGGCTCCATCAGACTATGTGGCATGTCAGCAACAGAGAACTGCTTTCCCCTCCCTCTTGCAGGACCCACCACCCATTCCTGATCCCTTATCTGCAGGCTACCCCCCAAAGCCGGGAATGAAAGCAGTACTGTACTTGACACCCTTCCCACAAACTCCTGGCTCCCATGCTGGAGCACAGGGCAGAAGACCTCAGGAACAGAACTGCAGAATCACTGCGCCTGCTCCGCGGTCACAGTAGTTTTCATTGCATGATATGGGGAGGGGTAGGAAGAGTTGCAGGGGAAATTTGTCACTTTACCACAGCTTTTACGTAACTTCATACCACGTAAAAGAAAAACTTTGTTCATCTCATTGGTCAGGCAGGGATGGGATCCATACAGTTACTGTGAGTATTGACGCTGTCCCCGTACCATCAGGCTATAAGCAGTGTGTTCAAGGAAAGGAAGATGCCATGAAGCACAAGCCTCTGTATGAGATGCTAGCAGGGTTGTATTATGCTGCCTGCACTGTTGGACAGTCACTGGCACACAGCTTGTACAGGCTGGGACTAGGAGGGGAGCTTCTGAGGCAGCTAGCTGTCACATAGAGGAGTTCATCCACAGCTCATAAGCACAGACTATTTTTAAAGGCAAAACAGCCTTTGTAATATATATCACCTCTTCTCAATCGTGACCCATGTGGCAGAAACCTCGTGTAATTCTGATACCAGTATAACAACCTGCACAACAACCTACACAGAAAAGCAGTATATTGACCCAAATTGGACTCTGGAGCACTGACACAGAGATTTGCTGAGGCAAAAGGACTAGAAGCAAGGCAGAGATGTACTCCTGTTTGTGCTTTTGTAGTGATGTTCTGTGGGGTCCATGGACAGGATCCCAGAGTGGCAACGGGGAGTGTGCTCACAGCTGTGTTGTCCTGTATCCCAGAGCACAGAAGTCCAATTGGGCAACAGAATAAATGATAGTTCTCACCAGGAGACCTATTCAAGCTCTCCAGAACAGGGACACTCCTGCCATGCTGCCCCTCAAAAGTGGTTGTTGCCATTGGTCTTCAAGAATGATTTTCATCCTGTCAAATTTAAGGTTGTTCGGCTCATCAGTCTTCTTCATGCAGCAATCGTGATGCAACCTACTGAGACTGGCAGTGCTTAGGCTGCTACTGGAGAAACTTTCAGCCCTTTCATGGCACAGGATAATTTGCACCTTGCTGGATATTCTGGAATTTTGCACCTCACCATTGCAAAAGAGATAAAGACCAATAGAAAAAGATTAAAAAATATCAAGGTTGTCCCTGAAGGGATCAGAAGGGGTGGATGGACAGCAACTGGTGTAGGGAAGTTAAATAAGGATTCCAAACTAGGACTAGAGAAGATGGAGGAGGAAGGAGTGCTAGAGATTCAAAGAGTCAGGGGCTGATAGTTGATGATAAATATGGCAGCAGAAACACTTGATGGTTTAAGAGCCTTTTGATGTTCACCCATGTGGCACAGAACTTTGTGACAGTGCAGCCCACTGTTTGGATTGGACCTTTAGATCTCTTCAGGGGCAGACATGCCTTTCATTTACACTTAGAGCACAACCTCTGGTATATTTTTCTCCTAAAGGAGAAAACCAAGCAGCTCTGCCAACAAAACTGACATTCACTAAGTGGAATTTTTTAATGGGTTTGTTTCAAAACTGTTTTACTGCTCTGAACTGAAATGCTAATGGAGATTGGCCAGTGAGTCCCTAAACTGCCTTTTTGTGCTGTTGGTGTGGATCTCTGCTCTTCTTTTCCCTTTATTTTTTCATTTCTCCTGCACAGGCTTCAATGTATTGTCCTTTTCCCAACTACTTTCCTAGCCTCCCGGTATCCCTGTCTGCTCTTCTTGGCACGCTAGCTCTTTCTCACCCTTGTCATCCATCTTCTGTTTCTTCCTTTTTCTTACCTTTGTCTTCCAGAGCAACAAACCCATTCTGGTATTTTTTATTTTTTTTATTGCTTCCTCAATGCTTGTCTCTTCTTCCTCATAATGGTGTTCAGCCATGCTCTTCAGGTACTCTTCTGTGCCAGACCATCTTCCTCCCTTCATCCTGTCCTCAGGTCTTGCCTGAATTCCGTCATGATTTCCAACTGCATCTCTAACACTCAGGCACCTTTTTTCCTGTGGGTTCTCTCAGGCAACACTTCATACAGAAATAGCTCCTATCAAGTACCCACTTGATGGTAAAGTACATCCTGCAGCTTCTGCATTCAACCATCTGCAATTATTTGGTCTCATCTGCTGCTACCTTAGCTGACGTTATCTTTTCTTCCCTGCCTCTCCCTTTTAAAGAATGAGTGACAACACGTCTCTTTACTGCCCTCTGCTAAAGGGGTTCCTATGTTAAATGTCTGCTTGCTGTTTTAAATATATTGTGTAGGACAGCTTGGCTCCCTCATTTAGACCCGGCCATTAACTGCTTGCTCGCTGTGTTCAAACAGTGTGATTTTTTTTTTAATCTTTTACCTGTAAGGTCTTTTTTCTACTTGCAACACAGAACTCTCTGAGCACCCTGCAGATGAGATCCAGAGCACCCACCCTGCAATCTGCAGCTCAGCAAGCCGGGAGGACAGTTCTTTTTTCACCACAGACAAGTTTAGTGCAGACTCTCCTGTTGACACTTTTGCATTTGATGTTTTTATTGGACACTTGTGTGGTTGTAATACTGATTGAATGAGCTGCCTCATTGCAAAGTTGTGGAGAAGCTGTTTTGTATTGCTGGACCTGCTTCTTTTGTCATGGGTAAATAATATAAGTAACATCACAGTTAAGAAAGTGATAACCTTGGACACAATTCTGTTCATGTGGCCAACAATGAGTGTTTTCACCTTGAATTCAGTAACAAACTTTTAAAAATATTTTTTTGGCTAGATGTTATGATGTCTGTCAGATTTGCATTGGGAAATTACTTACCTTGTTATTCCCCAGATGCTGATTTTTAGGTGACATAAATTGCCTACATAAATACATCTGCTAATATTAGCAGGTTTTACTACCTTAAAAATATGCCAAAATTCCTAAGAACACATTCTTAAGCTCTTTCAAACCACCCTTTAAGCATTTAAGTTTGATAAATTGGGTTAGTGGTTTAAAATTCATGTTTTGTGATATGGGAATACAGCTCATTTTCTTCAGGAAAATGAGAAAATTAAGTCTTCTCTTTTGAGACTTCCTTAGTATACCATGGGTGTGATGATATTCATCCTTTAAAAATGCATATAATTTATTTCAACATGACTGTGACGGCTGAGATAACCAAACTGACAATTCATAATGTATCAACTTAATTAGCACTTCCAGTCCTCTTTGTAAAAATGAACAGTTCAGCTGAGCCTTGGAACAATAAGGTGATTCTAATTCAAACTGTATGACCCAAAAGAAGCCACAAGAATGCTGAATTATTTCCAGTAAAGCCCGCAGAATTATATATTGCAAGCAGTCAGGAGTCATAGAACCACAGAATCACAGCCTAGTTAAGGTTGGTGACCTCAGGAGGTCTCCAGTCCAACATCTTAAAGTAGTGTCAGCTTGAGATCAAACCAGGTTGCTCTTGGTTTTATTCAGCTGAGTCTTGAAAATCTGCAAGGATGGAGACTGTACAACCTCTCTGGACAACCTGCTCCAATGTTTGGCTCACCTCATGGTGAAAAAGAGTTTTTTATATCCTGTCTGAAACTCTTATTTCAATTTATGTTCATTGTCTCTTGTCCTCCTACCATTTTGATGCCTCTCCACTGAACTTGTTTCAGTTCATTAACACTTTTTTTTGTTGGGAACCTAAAACTGTATGCAGTATTCCAGATGTGATCCAACAAGTGCCAAGTAAAGAGTGATAATCACTTCCCTGGATCTTCTGTCTGTGCTTAGTACAGCCCAGGATACTGTTGGCCAACTTGGCTGCCAGATCACACTGCTTGCTGTCTGCCAAGACCCCGAGGTGCAGGACTTTGCATAGATTATTGTCAAATTTCATAATGTTCCTGCAGCCGGTTCCTCCAGCCTGCCTAGGATCATCTGAATGACAGTCCTGCCCTTGTATCTGTTCCTCCCAGTGTGATGTCGTCTGCAGGTTTGATGGGAGTGTACTCCATCACCTCCTCTGGGTCATTGATAAAGATGTTGAACAGGCCAGGTCCCTGTACAGAGCCATGCGGTAGTCTGCTTGTTACAGGCATCCAGGTAGCATATGACCCATTAACTGCTAACCTCTGAGCCTGACCATCCAAGCAGGTTTTTGCCCATCTAACTATCCTCTCATCCAGGCCATAAAGTTCTAATTTGGATTTTAGAGAGACAGTGGGGAAAACCTTGATAATGAAAAGTTATGCTTAAAGCAATGTCATGGGATGAACAGTGAACCACCTTGCCACTCTACTGTAGGGCTAGTTTCAGTCAGCAAACAGAGAATGTGCAGGCAGGCACTGCTTACCAGTGGGGACCTGCAGCTGGGATACTTTCTTTATACATAGACGTCTGCTCACTCTTTTCTCCCCTCCTGCATCCAAGAACTGATCAGGGCTAACATCCTTTAAAATGTTAAGAATTACTCTATTTATGTGTGGTTACTGTATTGTAAAGGATCCAGGCTTTTTACTGGCCTCTTGTAAAGACTTGTCACTGCAGTATCACAAAACAGTGTCATATCCCCTCTTTGGTAAGCTCTGTGATGACAGTGATAAAGGTGCATGCCTGATCTGATGTTGAGGCTGGACTACCATGCAGCGAATCATAGAATAATAGAATCATGGAATCATTAAGGTTAGAAAAGACCTCTAAGATCATCAAGTTGAACCATCAACCCAACACCACCATGCGTCCTAAACCATGCCCCGAAGTGCCACGTCTACGTGTTTTTTGAACATCTGCTTGTGAAGAACACAAGCATCAAAGGTTATCCTTCATGCATCCAACCTGGGGGCAATAGAACTGAATCCTGGATCTTAGTTTGTCCATTTTGTGTTTTACTCTTTTGGGCAGTCCATATAAACTGTAGGAATTATCTAGGATTCTGGAATAGCCAAGCAGGTGACCTCACTACTAAATTTTGCACACAGCAGCATATTCCTTTAGGAAGAATACAGTGTATACCAGACCAGAACAGCCAACAAACCAAGAAACCATGTGTTTAGGTTTCCCCAGGAAAAAAAGGAGGAAATCGAGCGTGTTTTCTGCATTTCTCTTCCCCATAAAACTGCACAGTTATTCCTGAACTGTCTACTGAAAACACTTTTGGGCCCAAGTATCCCCTGTGATCTGCACCAAGACAGTCTCAAAGACAGTGTCAGTTGATGTGGGTCAAAATCATACCAAGATACCTTGAAACAGATAGGAGGAAGGATGGTTGCAAACCAGTGCTTGCACCATACCCTGATGCTGTTATAATTACAAATACAGATAGACTTGCAGTGGATTCTGACAGAGGAATTGATAATTTTTGAATGTTGATTTGGCTTAGGCCTGAGACAGGCACCAAGTTGCTCAAGTGTGTCAGGAGTTAAATAGTCAGGGGCAGGCACAGGCCAACTTTTCTATGTATGTGGGAACTTGTAAAACGTATAAGAAGTTCACGTACTTCTAGGCATTTTTTTAGGTCCGCAGTTATGCCAAAAATACCCCCAACCCTAAATTCCAACTGGATCCTGATTTTGGTGTCTAAATCCTTTTCTGACTCTCCCCTTACTGTCCAGTTCTTTTTCCCCAATACGAGTAGCAGTGGAGACAGCAAGTGTGTGCTTGTAAACAATGCCGGGGTTAAAATCAGTGCAAGTTTTCCAGATGACCTGGATGAGGACCCTGCTCATGGTTTACTTTTCATACTGCTTCAATGTTTTTCCCTGATAACACATCTTTATGAACTTGAGCTAGGAAATGCATTCCTAGGTCTCAGCAAATGACGGATATATTTCTAAATGACCAGTTTTCATTGATGAAACAGAAAATGACAAGGCTTTTGGTATATTGCAACTATTACTGGGTAACAGATGGTTAAATAAGAAGAGCATTTAGGCCAAATCCCACAGAATAAAAGCCTCTGCCAGGCAGGACTCTGGAAACCACGAAATCTGTCAAATGTTCACCTATCTTTGCAGATGTATTATCTTTGCTTATTATTTGGTATTTGGTTTTACAACTCTGTGTCTTTCCATAAACATTATAGCTTATGGATACACATAACTCAAGGGACATGCATAGTGGCTGAAATATAATTATGTGAAGATTAATGAAAGATGTGAGGTGCTAAATCTTAAGTTAAAACGAAAAATTGTTTTATAATAGTTTTGTGTGCTTGCAAAGCGAAACATTTTATCATGAAATTCCGTAAGACATTGTCAGTAAAAATAATGACACAGAACATTAGGACAGCAAGACAGCAGATTGTCTTTCTGTATTTCATCCTTCCTAAATGTTGTTGGATGAAATAATTGCCAATAATAGTTACAGCTTCTGCTTTTGTGGACACAACTGGCGATTTAATGTTGCTGCAGTTAATGAGTTGTAAGCTGAGAGCTGTGACACTGTTTAAAACTTTGCAGCTGCTGTGCTGCATCATAATTGGACTTCCTTCCACCTGCCTGCCCTTCACCTCTTAAAAAATTCACAAGTACCTTGTGTCAGGAAGAACAATATTTTTCTTTCTTTAACTTAATAGTAGAATGAAAAACATTTCATTGATTTTCTCTATATTCTTGCGGTGTTAGTCATTCCTTAATGCCTGATCAGTGAGAATTTTTTAACGTTAAATAAAATCTGCCTTTATATGCTAGCTAGTTGCAAAAGTTGAATTTTTCACATGGTTTATTTTAGCCTAGATACTCTGTATAACCTCTGGGCTTCTAAAGCATCCACAGAACTGAAGAACTTAATAACTGCCTGCCACCTCTGAAGACAGAAAATTATTTCCCATTTATTTTACAACTGTGTATGATTTGATGGTTTAATCCTTCTAAGTCCATTTGAGCCCTTTGCTTCCTCACTCATCTTCATGGTTGCAGGTTTTTCACCATGAGGACAGGATCCAAACACTTTCAACCCTTAGGAACTGGTACAAAATCACTGAATATCGTAGCACACTTTTGTAGTTGGAAATTTTAAGACAAATTTATTTCAGATATTTAAAGAGGCAGTCCTGTAAATTAGGAGTAAACCTGCCACATGTGTATATACTAGATTATCCTAAATACAAAGGAGTTAGTTAAATGCTTTCAATTTAATGATTTTGAGAGGTGGAAACTCAATATTCTGGTGGACTTTTAATGTCATTTATAAGATGCTATTGCTGCTAAGGGACAGTCTCATAGTCTGTTGTATTCATCAAAGGGACAACAAGGGACATCAGGGGACAATAAATATCAGCAAAAGATGATATCATGACTCTGCATTCAGCCATCACAAAGTTGCTCTGCTACAGTTGTGATCACAATAGGGGATAGAAAGGACACATACACCACCACTTGTAAGCTAAACACCTGCTCCTGACAGGGACTTGTATGTGAGATGGAGCTGACCAAGATGTTAATCAGGAAAGTCAGAGCCCTGTCAGTCATCTGAGCCACCTGTCCCTATAGACTCATGCTTTCATGGGACATTCCATAACGTAGTGATACATACACTTCCTTTTACTATTTACCTTTTTCTTAGTAAACTCCTATCATGTCTTAGTGAAGGGACACAGATGGCAATTTGTTCTTTAGGAAGATGCCTCAACTAGTATTGTAAGCAAAAGGCCAAAAGCAAATTACTTTCAGCACTCAGCCACAATGGTGACAGTGTTGAAATAGATTATTATATGAAGTGTTCTCTGATGTGCAGTTACAAGGCAATCACACGGTTAAACAGTACCAGCAGAAATATTTGCATTCATTTGCATTCATTTGCATTCATTTGCATTATGGGTGTGGCTTTGGCACCATTTTTGCCTATCAGGTTTTACCTGTAGTACAGAATTACATGGTGAATGTGAAATCTGAAATGGTAGGCTGTGTTCCCAGCCTGCCTGTCATTCAAATCCATTACCCAGCAGAACGTAATGTAAGACCTGGCTGAAGTTGCCACCTTTTGTACAGAAGCACAAGTGATTGGAAGTCTTCAGTCTGGAGAGGACAAAGCTGTGGGGATATTTTCATAGTTTACAAAATCATGAAGGTGGTTAATAAGACGAATGCATGCCAAATTATTAATTACCATGTCCCAGAAGACTGGAAATAATGAGCTGTAGTTTAAAACAGGTAAAAGCAAGTAGTAAACTAGTGGAAGTTCACTGTTGCCACAGGAGGCCGTGAAGAGCAGACAGTACTGGCAGGTTTTCAAAAAGAGATTGGACAAATTCATGGACAGCAGGTTGATAAACAGACACTGTAGGGAACAGGCAGACAAGGATGAGGACATCTGCTCTAAGCTTCCTTACTCCAACACTGTGGACGCTGGATGGGAAGGAGAAGGAAATGAGGAACAGACCACAGAGTTGAGCTAGATGGTCCATCAGTGTGACCTCATAGGCCATTTCTTGTCATCTAATGTCTATTTCCAGCGTGACCTCACTTTTAGGTTTTTGCCTAAGTCGTGAAGATTCTTCCCTTCATGGCATCTGTGAGTGATGAACTTCCCTATCCAGCCACAAAGCAATACCTCTTATGTAGTCTGTCACCAGTTTACTTCTCAGATACTAAGCTGTCATCTCTACTCTTATGTGCCAATGCATAATATTCTTCCTATCGCTGCAGAACAGTGAATGATTTTCCATAAAGGCACCAGGGTACCTATCTGAGTGCTTCCTAAACGTACAGCTGGAGTGCTTTTTGTGATGTGCAACCAGATCTTCCCTGTGGAACGCTAAGCAGATTGCCTCTCATCCTGTCACTGGTGGACAACAGAAAACTAGCCTCTTCTGTGTATTTTCAAATGCTGCTGAATCTTTCCTTTCCTAGATCTAGACATCTGATTCTTTCACCATGTCTCATGAGACAGCTTTCTATAATTCACTTTTACATTGCTCTCCTCTGAACATTCATTCACCTCCATCGTTATTGAAAACCTGTGCTCAAAAGGGGACACCATACTCCATGCATTACCTCACACACTGGTGAGGAGAGAGTTTGTAATGAAAAAAGTGAGATAATACCAGGCTCTAGAAAGAGCCCTGCAACATTGATATGTCTCCATGTTAACAGGAAACCATTTGTACCAATCCCTTGAAACTTTATTTTTCAACTAGTTCTGCATCCATCTTACAATGCAGTCATCTAGACCATGTTTCCCAGCTTTGTCTGTGAGAATGTTGTAGGAGACTGTCTTAGAAAAGTCATATTCAAGGCAACCTATGTAACACCAACAGCAGTCTCAATTACTAGATAACCTGGGATAAAATTAAGACTGGCTTGATATGATTTCTTCTTGACACACTCACGTGGATTGTTTCTTATCAGTCTGTTGTTTGCTAGGTAGTTATAAATTCTTTGTCCGCTATCACACTCCAGAATCATTTTGGATATTGAAGTAAGGCTGAGTTGTTTAATTTCTCCAATGTTACCTCATTTCCTTTTTTTTTATGAGTGGCTTTTCCATTATCTTCAGGGGCATCAGCCCTGCCCCTGTGGGAGTTCAGCCTCCTCAGGTTCACAGTCTCTTTTCCTTCACTTCCAGGCTCTTCTAGCCTGCACTGTGCTAACACTCTCATGACAGTCTAATCTCTCAGGCATTATCAGTTCACCAGCTTCTCTTTCTGCTTCTAAGTAATCCTGGTGTATTTCACTAATGCACCAACCACTCATTAAGTGCTGGGGCAAAAACCTTCATTCTGTTTCCTGGACCATCTCTCCTCCTTGGGAGTAGCCCCTGGTGAATAAGCACTTTTCTGTTCCCCTACAAATTTGCTTTTTCTGTGATTTTTTATTGACCTCAGCAATGGTGAGGCTGTTGAGACCACTGGCTATTACACTGGACACCTTCCTTCTTTTACTCCATGGTTCCTCTGTATTGAACTGTTTCTCTTGTCACATGCTTAAGTTTACTTGCATGGACATACTTTCCTTTGCACGCTTTCACTTCGCCAAACCCAAAGGGGTTACTGATCTGTGACAAGGTCTCCTGGATATTGTAATAGTACAAATAATGGTTAATAACGGAGTAGGGGTTGAGGTATCAGTCTACAAGGTAAAAACAAAACATGATTGTAGTAACTTCCTTAGTATATTAAGTCTTATCATTTCCTAGTAAAAGAAAGCACAAAACACAAATAAAATGTGAATTCAAACCAGAAGATGTTGTTTAATTACTTCAGTGTGTACTGAAAATACACTGCTAACCACAATACATCTCCCTTTGTTGAAAAAATATAGTCTGAATTCTTTCACAATTGTTCTACATTCCAGTAATACCTAGTTCATCTGGATAAATCAGACTGTTCTCCTAGCATAAGACTTTAGATCTGTGAATCACTTAAATCGTTCATGATGTGACATTTCAAAGCTTACATATAATTTTAAAAAAATCAGCTCCTGGCAATATTAAAATATCTTACTAAAATATACTAATTTAATAATATTACTGGAAAAAAATGTTTTCTTACAATTTGTCCCTCTTCCAGCATTTCAGTTTAATCTCATTCTCTATCAGTACTTTTGCTTTCAAGAATTACTGTGACAATCATTAAAGTAAACACTCCTTTTAAAATCTGTCAATCACTGTAGACATTTTTTCTATGTTTTTATGGTAGTTCTCACTGCTAGAAACACAAACTTTTCCATCCTTTGCTAAATGTTGCAGATGGCATAAAATTACTGTGCTCCATCATTCTAAGAAAAATAGTTTTTCTCACTTTCTTAAAAAAGCACAAATACATCTCCCAGAAAAAGGGAAAATAAATGATAGTTCTGGATCTTTTAAAGTGTTGCAAACATCAGAATCCATATTAATAAGACGTTTCCAACACAGCCGTGTTTCCTCTAACAGTCAGTCAGCTATAGAATGAAGTATCAATTATTTACTATTGCAGGTTACTCTAGATTCATTTATTTTGAGTTAAAAGCCCAGAAAACAGAACTGAGACTATAATGGTAGCTTGAACAATTTCTGTTCTGCTGTGGAACAGTTTTCTCTTTCTTCAGTGTCTCTTCTGCTGTTTTTCAAAGCTAGTCTGTTATAAAGTAAAGCTGCTCATTTATTCCTCAGGTTTTTTTCTTCCCTGATAAGTTCTTGTAAAGATTTAAAAACCTATAATGAAAATGTTCTGGTTTGGTTTAAAAAATATTATTATTCATGTGATCCTAAGAAACAGTTGGATGAAATGTCTTTGTAGGACTGTCTTAAACATTTTTGATGAGGCACTTCTCTGTTAAGAAAATTTTACTTAATTGGGATCAAAATATTCATGGAAATGTATTCTCTTGATAGACTTAATTGAGAATTGTCAAACATGCCCAAGGTTTCAATCACTGTCATTCTATAAATTTGTGTGGGTGTGTGGACAATGACTAATTTGGATTGGCCAATCTGCAACAAATTTCTTGATTATCCTTTGTGAAATATGACCTCTCTCTTTATGGAAACTGAAGAACATTATCTGTGTAATTAAAAAATACTCAGTTGGAAATATCCTTGAACACTTGAATTTACTACCCATCTCAGAGATTTACATTTCAAAAGCAAATATTTTCCAAGAGTTTTTGCTTTGCTTGTTTTGTCTTTATCTGAGAAGTATGTTCTTTTTTCCTGGGAATAGAGAAGCACGGATTAGAGTTTTGAAATTGCTATGTGTAGAGCAACTACAAATAGCATGCAAATTTACTTCAGAATGGAAGTGGCATTGTTGACAACCAATTTGAATGCACTGTCATGGCAGTACTAAGAAGGGTTCTTTCAATCTCCACAACAAATTAAAGAGGAAAAAAATGACTGCCTGTGACTCAGTAGTGGGGGGAATTTTTCAAAATCACTTCAGGCAGTTCACTGCTGGTTTTAGGACAGTGCTTTAGTCAAGACTTCCATTTTCAATCAAATATGAGTTTCTGAGTTTTACATACCTGACTGATCAGACTAGTTGGCTGCCTATATTTGTTGTCCCAACGACTGAGTCACTCCAAATAAGAAGTAATTTTTTAAAAACCCTGATGTATGGAAAGACTCTGGGATTTTCACTTCTGCTTCCCCAGGGGTGCATGCCAGAAGATGACACTTTATATTCCCAGTCAGCATTCCATGGAAGGCATTGAGAATGGCTGAAATGAGTCATTCATCAGTATGACTACCAGAAACAGCAGTGAAAATTAAAAGCTTTGGATATGCTTGTGCTCCTGTTGTGCCATACCTACTCTGTTAGCTCCTCTACCTGACTGCTGGTTTCCTGGTGAAATGCTAATCTGGTCTGATTCTTCATTTTTGGTGTCTTTCCAGCAGAGATGTTGAAATAAGAGATTTTAGAAAATTCCATGGCATGTGCTGAAGTGCAAGCCATGCTTCTGAAGGATGGGGCTTTTGGTAAAAGCAGACTGGAAACATGGAAAGAGTTTCTGTTGTAACAGGCCAGACAGAGGTAATGGAAGCTCAGTTGTGCCTTTGTCTCCCTTAGCAAACCGTTCTTTTCAGTCTTTCCTCTGATACAGACTAGCATCAGTGATGAAACTCTTAGGAAATTAGAGCTACATCCCCAGGCCAGCCAAAAAGGGCACCAGACACAGGATTCAAAGGTAGATTTTCATCCAGGCTCATTGTATTCCGTGTTAAAGAGAGATGTGGTCTGGAGTCTGGTTTGCAGAACATTTCAATAGACAGTAATATCATTCCCCTGTCTCCTGAAATACAGGCCAGTCATTTTCAAATTCTTTCCTTTTGTAAGTGTAGTGAAACCTGTGTATCGTGTGTGCTTTCTCACAAAAAATCAGATTATGTAATTCATGATCCTTAGAAAATAAGGCTTAAAAAATATTTGATGTTCACCTGAGAATAAAGACAAAACTATTACAACAGCACTAACCCATTGTTGCAGAATGATGAAAGCTTTTCTTTCTCTTTTTTTTTTTTGGGGGGTGGGGGGGTGGGGGGGGAGTGGGGGATGGACGGACATGCCTTACTATCATTGTCTTTAAGCAAAAGGTGCAGAAAAAATACTGTTTTAAAACAAAAGGTCAAAATCTTGCATTTACTTTTTTTTTTTTCAGCCCAAACTAGACAACATAGTTGTCTTAGTTTTGCAAATAGTTTCAGTGTAATATTTCTGGTGAATTTGGGATTTGTCTGATGAATTTTGTGCAAATTTAAGAAACTTATTTTCAGATAAAATTGACTTTGTTTTCTCTACCTGTGTTCTTTGGTCAAAAAACCATGGTATTCATCAGAAGAGAAGTCAATCACTGTGCTTTTTGCTCATTATTAAAGAAGAAATTCTGAATCGATGCTGTTTCAGAGAGGTAAAAGACTCATAATATTTTGTTTTAGCAACGCCTTTGACCAGTCCACTCAACAGCATTCCTCTATTTTCCCAGTTGTCACACTGTTGAACACCATTCTGGTCTCAGCTTACCATGCTAAAATGAAAAGTTTAAAATTCTCTTTAATTTTCCCATGCTCGTCTACTGAAAACAGGAAACATGTTTTGAAGTCCTTTGAATTGCTTGGAAAGCAGTGACAAGGTCTTACTGTCTCCAGTAATCTGTAATAAAAATTCCAACATAGTCATCTTCTTCCTAAGAAGCAGGAAAATTTACAAGAATTATACAATTTTAATAGGAAGGTATCACTGAATACATAAAAAGCAAGTGTATCGGGCAAGTTTGTTGTTCTCTTTGACTGTATGAGCAATGACAGACTGCCCATTGCTGGAGCTATCATGTAGTCATGTGTGCCACAGCTGACCCGCATGGTGATTCCCTATTCTGCATGGGCATTCCTCCCTTCCTGCCCCAGGACTGTGAGTGAACTTGTGCCTGTGCAGGTACAAGTTGTAAAAGCATAGCATGTCAATGAAGCAGGCTGAGGAGGTAATTTGGCTAAAAAGATATAGGAACAGGCAATGGGGTAATAATCTGTACTCATCCTAGTCCTCCAAGTGATGAAAACCACAGCTTTTTCCTTGAGAATTTAGTCACCCTTCCAATTTGCAAGGTGACAACAAGTAGAAGATATTCAATCCATTGCCTTCACCTTTGTCCTTTCTTCCATGTGGACTCTGACTAATGTCGTGTAGTATCAATATTTGCTTTAGATGAAGTCAGTCTGAAGTTTTTAACAGGCTTCATAGCTCTCAGCCTCAACAGTATCATGCAAATCGGTGCAAGTATTTTGTCAACAACCGTTCATTCAACCTCCTGAAATGTTCCAGCCATTTCTAAATTTATCATTTAGTACAGCCCTGTAGGCACTGGGTATACCAAACTTCTAAGAAAACTGGTATCAGAAATCTAGTTAAAAGGAAGTTTTCTTCATCAGTTAGATTTAGCACTAATAAAAGGAAATATTTGTTTCCAAACAAGCAAAACAGTTAAAACACAAAACAAGTTATAGCCGTATCCAAGCTAAAGTGACCTGAAATCTCTCTATTGCCTTTCTAATATATATTCCTTTGCATATAAATATGTATTTGCAAATACAAGTCCCTCAGTCAGGCCTCTGTGGACAACTTTACCCTTTGGCAATAGAAATAAAAAGAAAGCAATATGAAAACAGACATAAAAACTCCTATAGCATGTGGCATTCACTGAACACTGTTCCTAGTCCACTGTCAGTCTCAGTTACCAAGTCTCCATCAAATCTTGAGGAAACATCTAAGGTGAAGTAGGGTAAAGAAGAAAAAATATTTCCTTTAGTAGGCTGATAAAAGGAATAAATCTGAAAACAGTGGGTTATTTTCTTGGAAGGAGGAGGACTAGATACTACTGTATAATTGAGTTGGTCTACAAACTGAAACCCAGATCTTACCTCTCCGTAATAAGGGGATATGAAAAACCTGGATCAAAATCTATACTTGAATCCTGTGTCTAGAGGTGTTTTTTTTTTATTTTATCACAATTTGAAAATGCAAATATTTATTTTGAGATTTAACATATGGAAGAGAAAGGTTAAATGCCCATCGAATATCATGATTCATATTTGAACGCAAATTAGAGCTTAAGTGTCTTGGTTTTAATTACAGCAGAAACCTGCTACACTTTCAGCATCAAATTCTGACCTTTTGTTAAGGCTTATATGCTAGTTTTTGAAAAGAATTCTTTTTATCTGGGGTCATTTAGCTATTTTCCACAAATGTCATGTTGTAAACCGTTTATAAGGGCTAGGGGAGGCATTTTGAGAAGAGTTGTTCTCTGCCCGAGCACACCTGTATTCCCAGAGTTTTGGTTATTAGTTCTATCTAGCAAATAAGGGTTTGTGGTGACATGAAACTGTGGAAACAAAATGGTTGCCAATATTCTTCTGAGGAAGTGATTAAGGATCAATATGAAAGGACTGTCTTGAAGCAGTGATTGCTGCCGCTTCTTAATACTAGTTGATCTTGAATTACTACCTAACATGGAGAAATCCTGCCTTGAATTGCAGAGCTCTGACAGGGGTTCAGGACTCTGTGAGAGACAGTGCAGAAATCTGATTCATGATTAGAGTTCCAAGTTGCCAGTAGTTTAGAAGTTGGCTTAGGTTAAACAAATATAATCAATATGCATGTATCCTAATTAAGACAGACAGGTATATGTAACTATGAGACTGAGCATGCATGCAGAAAGCAGTGATGAAGAGTGACAGCTGAACAGAACCTGAGTGCTGCTGTATGTGGATGTTAAATATTTCCGATTTCTAAATTAAGCCATCTGTCATTTCCTCTACTTATCTATTAATTGGTGCTTATAAGCCCTCATGCTGCATGTTCAAGGAAAGATCTCCAGGGTAAATGTGATGAGATAAGAACCTGAAGTACACAGCAAATAATGCCGAGTTCAGAAATACAGAGTAATGGCCCAATTCATGGTCAATGGTCCTATTAAATTCAGCTCCTGTTGATTTCAATTTAGGAAAGCATGAAAATGCAGGCCTGAAATCTCTCTCCCTTAAATTATCTCTGGCTTTGCTGATTGCAATGAAACTTCAGTGCATGCATAGATTTACATATGCATTTATATCTTCTTCTGAATAAGGTTTTCCTTGAAAGGGAGTATTAGTCAGAGTATGCAGAAACTGGCTTTGTGATACCAGAATCCATAATCCTGATCCATCCTTTACTATAAATTATGCTGATTTGTAAAAGACTTAATCCTAGAGTGAGGGATGTCTGCATATAGGTTTCTTTGTAGCTAGTGAACTGTGAATTAGCAAGATTAAGAAGAAGAGTTGAGCTCCTTTTTTTTTTCTGCAAGGGTGGTTTGGCTGCTGGAACATGCAAATAACTTTATAGATCTACTTTTACATTAATCAGTGTTTAGCCAACAAGGGGTTATATCTCTGTAAGCCATCTACTCATGGCTGTTGTCACACTGTGAAGACATGTCTACTTCTCTAAACTAGTATTCTGTCTGTAGCACAGCTGCTTTGGATCAGTTGCACATGGGTAGATGCTATCCTCAAAAGGAATATTCTTACTGAGCATGAAACCTGGGGCCTGCTGCCACTAATTGCAGGCTTTCATTGACTCCACTGTATATTGGAAAATGCCCATACATGCAAAAAAGGCTAAGCTCTAGGACTTTAGAACAGTCTGTCTTTCTGCAGCCTTCATAGTTTCTTGTTCTGATAGATAAAGGTGGGGGATTGATGATGTGTGGTCTCTTCTGCTCCACTCAGAAGGATGATTGGTGGGGCTGTGCCTACACTGGTGATTTCATTTGAACAGTCAGGCAGTTTTAAAGCAACTCCTTCCCCCTCACTGCTTCTGCCCTGTTGTCCTCTCTGGTTTGGTTCTGAGATGTAATTTTGGTGTGCATGAAAAACACATCCTACACACTGAAGCTGTGCTTCAGTGTAGGAGGGAACATTAGGGCCTGAGCTCACAAGCCTGTACACCCACAAGGTTCCCAAGGCCATACCTAATGTGCATGTGTCCACAAATGATTCTTAACCATCAACAGCTCCCAAGACATACTGACACACATTTTGTCCTCCATAACAGGATAAAGAGCATGTATGCCTTCTAGTTAGCCCTTGACATCAAATCCTCAGTCCTTTGAGATTCTGCTGCTCCAGCCTGCTCCATCCATCCTTCTGTTTTGAAATCCTCACCCTTTACCTTCTATGCTGAACCACATGCTGAACTCCTTATTTCTTTTACTGCCTTTTAAAATTATCCCTCTTTTACTCCTTCTCTTTCTTGCACTGGTGACATCTATGGCCTCCCCAGCGTCTCAGAAAACTAATACAGTGTAACCCAGCTCCTCAGGGAAATGGTGTATCTCCTGAATTTGTGCAGTGAGAGAGCCAGAAGTGTCTCCAGCTACAGTGTAACTCCATGGCAATATCAGGAGGTTGCTCTTCCTGAGCACCAGGAGATAAAGTAGGACTGGTGAGCAGTGCAGTGTTACAGGCAAGAAAATGAAGGTTGCATTCTTGAAGCACCTTTGCACCCTACTTTTGGGCTGAAACAGCAGACATGCTTGTTATGGAGTGTCATCGTTTTAGCTGGAATAGAGATTGAAGATAACTTTGGTGGGAATGTAGCACAAAGCCTCCCACTCATCTGTATGCCTGGGTGCCAGGACCACCATGCAGAGCAGTGTGGAGGGGAGCATGATCTCCAGTGCCGTTCCAGCATGCCTTGTCTTCCTGGCTCTGTCTCAATACTGCTATGAGGTACATCTAGGGATACCTCTTTGGCCTGCTCCCACCACAGCCACCTTCAACAATCTCATGAACTAGAGTCTGAACTAGGTAAGTGAATTACTGTTTTATGCACATCTTTGGGTTTGAGGACAGGTAGTGCACAAGGCTTCTAGTGGAGTCTGGGATTTGGGCTCAGAGCTGTCATGAAAAAGCTGTTTGTAATTTGTCTGCTTAACAGGGTTGCTGTGCTTTTTTATACCATAAGAATATGCATTTAGAGCCATAAAATTCCCCTAGGGCTGCAAGCTGTGAGAGAAATCTTAATATAACTGTATTAGAAACTGTCTGCTCTTGATGGCTGCCCAGCTCAGCCCTGGCACCTGCATTATCTTTTGAGACTGTAACTCCCCCACCTTTCCAAAGATCCTGTCTTGTGTCTCCTTCTCTCTCCCTGCACAGCAGGTTAAGGGCTGATGATGTGACACCATATGCGATAAAACTGCAGACCCCCGACCTGCCCCACAAACACCCAGAGAAATGAACAGATTCAGAGGGTTTGTCCTGTTTCAGAGTGCTGAGCAGATGGAGGGGCACAAACAGCACTCTGTTGTGGTAATGTCCTTTCCTCTGCCCACAGGCACTTACCATCAGAAAGTACCAGGGTCACCTGCCTTTAGTCTGTGGCTGAGTGTGGGCAGAAATGGTGCAGCCCTGCTCCTAAGGCTCCCTCAACCTTTCCCATGCCTCCAGGGATCTTCCCTGGCACTGAATAGTCAGCAGTGGGGCTGGGGCTTCATGGGAGGGCACTTCTCATCTGCCCCCCTCAGATGGGGAGACGAAGACAAACTGTTGCATGGGCAGGGGTACCCACCAGGCTGTCCAGCTGGTTGCATGGTGGTCATAGAGGGCCATCCCAATGTTGCGCACAGTCTGTGTAGTGCAGGAGCTTGGTTGTACCTCAGTTTGGACAGGCAGTCAAGGGTGGGAGCAGTGTCATGGCAAACACCTACAGGGACATCTCTGCTGTGCTCAGGCCTCATCAGCTGCTCCAGGGCTCTTGGAGTAGCAGCAGGCCCTTGGCCCACTCTGCATTTGGTGCATGGTAAAAATCAACATGAGGTATCAGTATCCCTCTAGAAACCTCCTTGCACTCACTGCTTAGCATGAATTTTTTACCCTGCTGTTCACCACCACTCTAAAGCCTGAAGCCTCTCCTTCCCTCCTCACTTGATGCAGAGGACAGCAGGTTGCAGGATGCACACTCTGCTGGGGCACAGCAGGCTGCCAGTAGCCTACCCATTACCCCCTCCTGCTGTGGGGGCTGAGGGGAGAGGGTCACCCTGCCACCCTGTTCAGAGCCCAACTCCATCTGCCCCTCACACGAACTGGCCATGGCAGAAACAATGGACCTCACCGTGCCCAAATTGAGCCCTTGAAAGCCGGGGGGCTATCCAGCAATGGCTGCAAAGAGTAGACCAATGCTGTCAGACACTTGAGGACAGGCAGGCTTGCTTGTCTCTCCTCTGCAGGTCCCTCTGATGAAGAGTAGGGCCAGAGGAGCTACACTTTCCCTGTTCCTTACTTCAGCATATTGTCTCCATACTGCTGCAGGCAGCCAGCTGGGTATGCACCGGGAGGCCATGCTGGAGCCTCACATCTCAGGATGCACTACAGAGGAAAGAGAAGGGAAGGACATGGGAGCTGTGGTTGAAAGGCATCTAAACACAGCTGGCAGCAGACCTCAGCCTACCTTGATCCAGGCTGGCAGAGCCTCAGGAGCAGCAGGTCTTCAGAGGTGGCAGAAATGGCAACTTTCTGTGGATGGCCTTTTGTCCTTGGTGTTGGGACAGCAATGACAGGTTTTAGAGAAAAAGAAGCTTGGTCCAGTCCTGAGGGGAACTGCAGCAAGCTTTGATGGCAGCTCTGTGGGCCCATGCTAAGTCCTTAGCTATCCTTGCAGGTCAGTGCGGGAGGACAGCAGAGCACAGAGAGTGGCTTTGGGGCCTCTGTTGCTTGCTGCAGACCTTCAGGTGTTGTGACTGCTCCTTTAGTTAGGCCACAGTGGTCAGACTGTTTTGATGTTAGCCTCCAGTATATCCTGTTTGTACTGTTTGGCAACATTACCTCCCACAACCCTTTCGCCTGGACTTCCTCCCTAGTCCTCTTCCCCTTATGATTTTAGTATCTCTAACACTCACCTCAGTTACAGTTATAGGCATGTTCTTTTCCCCTTCCATCCAGCTCTTCCCCTTTATTCAAGTATTCCTTTGGCTTCCACTGTTTTGCAGTAAACACCTGCAGCTGGAGAGGCAGCATCTTTGCTGCCAGAAGTCACAGACTTTCAGCTCCAATCTTGCTATCTTGTTCAAAGTGTCTGTCCATACCTCCTCTAGTGCAATGTGGGGCTGGGGCTCTGGTCCCTGCAGAACCTGTCAGTCTCTGGTGCAGCCTCACTGGTGCCACACAGTCTGCTCACTTGCCTCAGCTCCTTTCTCTGTCAGCTCAGCAGCTCAAGCAGGGCTTATCTCCCAGTGTTGAGGCCACCATTCTTCCAGTTCCAGGCTTAGGGAGACCCTAGGCTCTCCCTGTAGCTGGAGGTGTGGATGGGTACATCTGCTTTGTGTAGCTGCATTCTGGTCTAGGACTCTGACTTGCCAGAGGTGTCACTTCTGCCACTTCCAGCTCTTTAACTAGTACACACTCCATAGATTCTGATTATACTATTTCAGTAATGTGTGCATAACTGATGGAAAAAGGGATTCCAGAGTGTGCTATGTCTTATTATTCTTTGGATTTGTTGCAGTAAATACCTTTCTCATTCCTAGAATTATTGCTGTCATATATAGTACTAAAATTACATACTAAGTGGTAGAGCAACGTATTTTTACAATGTTCAAAAATCACAGGGTACCAGACTTACATGGTATAGATCTAAATATACTGAGCTGCAATATATTCCAGTGATTCAGTTATTTAAATATTTAAATTGCAATAGGACTGAATTCAGGCTGTGATGGGCTTAGGGACAGGATGGAGGTTATATCAGTGTATAGTGAGATAGTCTTGTAGCTGAGGGGTTGATTTGACCTGGGAAGATGAAGACATATTTCCCTGCTGTGCTAGAGATTACAAGTGTGAACTGAGACAAATCAATGTAAAATACCATTGACTTCAGTGGGCTAAGTTGGAAGGGCTGGTTCTGGAAAAAGGATTTAAGCATTTTAAGCATGAGCAGCCAGATGCATTGCTCCTATATCACCTGTTTGTACCTATTCTGAGGGCTTTCATTCATCCCTTTTCCCTTGAAACCTCATCTTAACCTGCTGCTGAGACACTTTCTCTTCCTTTTTGCAGGGGTGTTTAGGTGCTGGGAGAAAGGCCTTAAGAAACAGGATGTTTTCAAAACGGAAACCTTAGTGCTGAACCCAGAGGCACAGATCAATAGCTTGAAAACTCAGCTTACTGCCATATTTTGCTAATACTATCCCTCTCCACAGGTTCCCGCAAAGTTCTCAAAAGTGTCAAAAGGAGGATAATGTACTAAGCAAATCTCATTTTAGTTCTTTTACCTTGTTGCCCTATATGTTCCAATGCTCTTCTAGGGAGTAGGCTAAGTGATATTATCCTGGACTATTTGGAAACCAACCTCAAAGAGAAGGATTGTAGGTCTGGCACAAGGAAATGTTTGTAATGCTGTTAGTGATTACTTCTTACATAAGTTCCCTGGAACAGGTGACTCAGACCTTGCGTTGGCTGTAGTTTTGGGGCAAGACATGAATTCTAATTTCTTAGTAAATAAACACAAACACACACTCAGGTGCTGCTTTCCAGAGGTCAGCAAATCCCTTTATGCCCCACGAAGCCCATCAGGGAGGGCTTTCTCTGAGGTTTTCAAGAGAGGTACTCTTTTTGTGTTGGATGCAATGGAGGTATATTAACTCACTAACCTTAGTTTGATGGTGTGCCTCAGTATGAAATCCTTCATGAAGGCTATTTCTTTCTCAAAGTGAGATCTGCCACACTTCCCTTTTCTATGTACCTTTTCAATACAGATTAGGGGAAGTTCAGCAAAATACTCTAGGCAACTTTGGCAGTTTTGTAGCTTGGAGCAACTCAATACACATCCAGACACCTAAAAGTTTTGGCCGAACTTTTAATTTAATTCCATATAGCCTCTACATAATTCAAGCCTCCTGAGGCAGCATAGTAAATACAAAGGCACTGTGGATAAGACTGTTTGTCTCGAGCAGCTGCGAAATATTCCACTGTGTATAATACTAAACAATGCAAACAACCAGAGCTGAGTATTACTGTTAAATAAGTTGTGTGGTTTCAAGCATCTGGTGTGCTGTGAGCTGTGGTGGTTTTGTCACACTCTTTTCTTCCTTCACTTCTTCCACTTGTGTCTTACTGCATAACCTGAGTCCTGTGCATGATTTGGCACTCTACTGAACAAGGTGCTGTACCAGTTTGCATCGTAGTTATCATGGTGGGGCTGGGGTCCTAATTTTGAGACCCCATGTCATTACAGTAGTGAAAATTAATAGCCTGGTAGTACTTGTGTCCTGCTCCTATTGCTTTCCTCCCTGAAGCGTAAGTAGTCATGAGCTAAATGTCTTTATCATTTGGACAGATAACAAATTGGCAAATTAGTAGAATGATGAGATATTTCCTGAAATAAAGCAATTCATTTAATTTATGCTCTTTGGTTATTTTTCAGGTCTATGAGTACCTTGGGCTGGTGAAATCAGAAAGTGATGCTGGAGTGTAGAGTCTGTGGGGATAAGACGGACTCTGTTTCATTATGCTTTATTTTCAAATATTCAGAGGTTCTCTAGGTATTACTAGTTCATATTCTTATTGTGCATCCCTCTAAGTGTAAAATAAAAGCATTGGGGAAGCAAAGTGAGCCTTAGAGGCAGTTAAATATTTGTATGCCTCCTTCCCTTCACTGATCTACCTTATCCTGATGGGCAAGTCCCAGCTCTTCCCCAGGGAGGAATGGCCCCACAGCCCCTGGAAAAGCCTGGGGGCAAGGATGAGGGATGCAGGCAGTCCTGCTGGTCATAGGCTAGCAGACAAAGAATGAGGAAAAGAGCTGTTTGACTGGAGAAGAGTTCATACAAGATGACCTTCCCACATATATGGGATACAAATATTTCACTAGCTGGTTTTATCCCTCTGGGCAGTACCTCTAGGAATTAAACAGCTCCTCCGTTTTTCAAAGATGGGTATACATGTGGACATGTCATGCACAAGTCCAGTATTTTCCTAATTAGATGATTAGTAGCCAAGGGTGCATAACACACAGCTGATGTGTGTGTGATTGTGTGGTTTGTGCACAAAAATATAGCATTGGGTTTTCTGGAAATGCTTAGGCTTTTTCTTTCTTTTTTACATTTCGTGGGTTTGCTGGTACTCATCAGCCTCACAAAATTAGTCCAACAACAGACTAATTATCCTCTGCCAAAAAAACCCACAAAAATACTATATTGGTATTCTTAGGGGTTTTCCAGACATCAGTGTGCAAAAGTTTGCACTTCTTTTGGACCCCTTTTTAACCATGTTTTCCATTTTTAGATTTGATTATGGATTTGATTATTGAAATTGGCTCCATAAAACTAGCAGGAAATTAGCTGCATATTTGAATAGCTTTCTTCAATGAAGATTAATTTGCTAATTTTTTAATTCATTTTCTTTAGTGCTTCCAACCAATTGGAGAGGGTCCCTTATCACTAATGATTTAATCAGAGTACTGTATTACAAATGCCATATTTAATTAGCAAAGTAGCATTAGTATTGATATCAGGTAAACTGTTATAGTATTTCATTAGACTTATAAATCTACATACAGTTATAAAAAACCTAGGAAGTCAGTAATCAGTATGATGGTACAGCAATCTGTGTTGTGTATCTGTTCTTATAAAAGATGTAATTTGGTTAAATGAGAATTTGAATTTGTGGTTTCGAGTTCTCAGATGGCATGGATTAGTGAGAAACTGCAGGACTTTGCACCAACAGGAAATTTTGCTTCTAATATATTGAGGATGAATATAATTCTGTATTGAAAATATTGCAAAAAGATAATTTAAAACATGGTTCTTTTAAATTAAGTTCACCAATAGGAGTTAAAAACAACCATGTCATAGTGACAAAGATTTAAGCTAAACAGTATTATTAACCATAGTTCAGAAGTAGTTGATACTTGTATAAGGAAATAAATTAAATGTAGTAAATGAAAAAGAAAGACCACTGGCCATGTCTTCTGGTCAAATTAAAGCCAACCAGTTTTTTCACAAAGAAAAAAAATGAAAGTCCAAGTTGTGACAAATACCTACTGCAGGACTATTCTACTTCACTATCCCTGCAATCACTAGTATTGTCTCTTTCAGAGAAATATAAATTAGTTCCACTAAATTGATTTTTGTCTGAGAATTATGTGAGGAATTGTTGAGATGAGTCAGAAAACACAGTTCAAATACTATAACATTAGTAAGAATAAAATTAGTTTCTGAATATAGGCCATGTTTAACCACTCAGATGAACTTTTAAAAATATGTGTAGGATCTGAGTTGTGCTTTAGGAATAATATGCAGAAGTTTTTTTTTTCTATTGTGCAGAAGATTAGACTTTTGAAAGTATTTCAGTTCTTCTGTAACCAAGAAGAAGTCACCTTTCTGAATACTTTCTGTAAAAAGGGAACATAGTCCATGTATTGTGTTAGAAAATCCTCAAAGAAATCCTATGTGCTGCTTCTGGCTTGTTCTGAGTTCCCATAATCATACTCGGCAGCATTCTATTTTTCTTTCCTCTTAGCAGCTCAAGGCTTTTTCAGCTAAAATAGGCAGGTTAAATTTATAAGCAAGGAAAAAAGTAAAAAAACCCCACAACCAAAAAACCACTCCAACTAACTTTTGCAATCTCCACGACTATTCTTGTTCATAATATTAAATAGATAGAAAAGTACTTGAAGATTTGAGGCCTAAAAATGGTCTTCACTAAATTCTATTCAGCCTTTACAGATTTCACTGAACTCCCGCTGAGATTTGCTTCAGTACTGAGTAAAGACATTAGGATTTGGCCCTTGTCATACAATCTTTTTTGTGAGAATACAAAGCGGTATTACGAATAACTACTTGCAAATAATCAGAATGCAAAAGCTAGAATAGGACTTCATTATAGCATTTGTTCTTTTAAAAGGAGAAGCTGAGCATACTCCTACAGAACTGATACGACTGGAGGTTTTACCCTCCCTGCTCTCAGTTCAGGCACAGGTTAGTCTGTGATTTGAAAGACTCAGAATAAAGATAGTGTTAATGAATGAAACTCATATTGGCATTGCCAACAAGAAATTAATTATGCAGTATTTTTATATTTCTTGGGACTTATTATTGTTCAGTCAAGCCATAATTAAAATGAACTAACTTTTATTTCTGATTTCCCATTTTTCCTGGTAACAGAACAAAGACCTGATGCCAGCTGCTCTTGGTCTAAACCAAGCACTCTGCTGATATAAGTTCAAGGCAGCCTGGTCTTACAGCATCCCGACCAGAGGGTGCAGGCTTCATACCACAGCTCAGTCCCATGTGCAAGTGCACGTAAAGTACAAGAGTTTTCTATTACAGTCTGTTCAACCAGGAAGTGCTGCTATTTAGTATCATAACATATGTTCTCTTGTTTACTTCAAAATAAATATACCCAAAGCTAGACTGAACTAGTGGCTCCTAGGAGAACACTTGACTGATTCATGAAATGCAGTGGCTGACTACAGAATGGATGTTGCTGTTCTCTGGAGTACAGCTGTCACTTAGCGGTGTTTGCCTTTCACTCTTCGCAACTTCGTGACATAAAGTAAATTTCTGAAAGGCAGAGGTTGGACTTGAAAAGAAAAATGAAGCCTAAGAAAGATGAAAGAAGGTTAGAAATGGCTTACTAATTCGTGGTATGGTAGTTCAGCTTTATGCACACTTATTAGCAAGCAAGAAAAGAATTGCTTTATCTCATTGGTCTCCTGTAATTTTTCTGAGATGAAGCCAATTACAAATGAAACTGTATTGTGAGTTTATATGCTAGAGGATTCTAATCTAATGTTTCACCTAATCAAATTCAAGCAGGATAAAAGGAAAACAGTGCTCCCTAGGGATAAGGCTGGGTGCGTAGTTCTAATATCCACATATACTATGCACTGCTGAATTTAAGACAAGGCTTGAAGTTACTGGGTAGAAGTTCTGAGAAAGCTGTCTTCTATCTGGATATTCAAGAAACCTTTCCTATCTCTATGATCAAATAATTGGTCTCGCCTCTCTTGTCATAACCCTTACCATCCCAGTCTCAGCAAAGGAGAAAGACAGGTTCTGACTGAAAGAACTAGATAGTTCTTTGAAATTAAGTCAATAACCTATGTAGAGCAAATATTCCACAAACATACTCCAGATGACACAAATCAAATTGGGCAAGAGAGGTATCAACCGTAAGCCAGGTTTTGGGCAGTCTTTCTTGAGACACCTCTAGAGAGATTTACAGCTGATCCCCTAAAGGACATTGTGTTGTCCTGTCTCGTTCATGCCTCTCCGTGCATCTGCAAGGAAAACTGACAATGCAGAACCAGATTTCACTCAAGAATACCAAGAAGAGTTAGGTGTATCAGGGTGAAATGCCAAGTATTGGAGGCTAGCCCTGTGGTAAGAGAGGAGCTAACACTGTTGATAGCTCCAGAGTAATGGTCTTGAATGCTCCCCTGCCACCAGGGGCTCACACCAGCTCTGTCTTGCAAAATCCTGCTCTTTCAAGCCTTGCAGTGACCGCAGCATGTTCATACACAGATGCCTTCAGGTAACAGGCAACTCTCCTACTGGAATTATGAGTAATATCTGGGTAAAGATGGCACCCCTGCAATCGTACTGAAGTTAGAGCAACCCAAACCTCTCTTCATACATGTTTGATAATGAAGACAAGCGTCAGTTATAAATATGTAAACCTGGAATATGAGGTTTACCATACACTTGTGATAGTTTGTGGCATACTGTGTGTGTATATATATCTCTATAGTCCTAGCTATGACTTATATTTTATAGGTACATGACTGTAGAGACAAGCCGTGTGCCACAAAATAATGCAAACACGTGGGAAACAACACTGCAATACTACAGTTCTATTCTGGTGTTGTTTTTCCACAAGTTAGCAGCACAATCTTTACCTCTGCTTTTGATCTGATCTGACAGAGTGAAAAGAGCTGTTCACAAACCATTCAGATATTCACAGATATGTCTCAAACCATTCAGATATTCACAGATATGTCTCACAAGTGTACTTGAAAGAATCTGCTATACTCAACACCATGCACTTGCACCTGTCACCCATGAGATCAAAACAAACCTGAAGACTGCCAATATCTTTATGTACAACTATTTGCCCAGCCACTGCTACATGTTGTTCTGCCGTCTTATATCTTCTTCATATGCAGCAAATAGAGCTTGAAACCATTGTTTTCATAAAAACAGAGCATCCAAAAAAGGCTGCTTTCTCATGCAGGCTGACTGAAGCATGAGTTTGTTGGCCACAACTTTTTGTGGAACTCAGAGAGGGACGACTTGAATCTCAAGTGAAAATAGCAGCACTAAAAGGTGGTTTATGTCTTAGAATTTTTTCTTTGGTGTTTTAGTTTGCAAATTTCATGAAATACAAACAGAAATAGCTTGCTTATTTTTTATGTTTGATCAAGTGAGATCTCAGTTGACTGTCTAAGGTGAAGTTGGAAATCAACAGGAGCAAAGCCAATTTATTTGTTCAGGTGTTTTTAGCCAGTCTGTTTAAGTTCAGCATTATTTTTATGCTTTCCAAAGGATCCATTCTGACAAGGTGCCACTTGTTTAAGAAAGGAACAACAGCAAGAAAGTTTCATAAGAAATGACAAATTTTTTTGAAAGAGAATGCTGTCTGTCAAACTTTGCTTTTCAGTCCTTGAAAATCCAGACACCAGCATGTTTCTAGTATTCAAGCACCACATTCCAGAAACAGAATTACATCCAAAGCCCATATTTCCATAAGTGGAGCTCTCTGTAATAAACCGTTACCTCAAAAATTGCAAACCTTTCCAAACTATAGCTGCCCCGATAAAGAGTGTCATGAGAAGGATGTAAGTGTATGAGAACCAAACACCCGTCCCGGACTCAGTCTTGCCAACAGTTCTGTCGTGGACTCGATGACAGTTGAGTAAATAATGTTGCTCTTTTGTTGGGCCTCAGCTTCCTCACTTGAAAAATCAATGTAGTAAGTTTTGCTGCATTTTCCATAGTGTTTAATGAGATCCATGAACTAAAACATGAACCATGCCTAAACAGGTGGGACTAAACTTTCTTTCTGGAGTTATGGTACGCACCTTGGCCTCATGTCAATGTAGCAGCTTCTATGTGCTGTGGGAAAGCTAGTGCCATGGGGCCCCTGCTGGAACTCCTTCAGCTGCCATTTCCACCCTAGGAATGACTGGAGAGACCCCAAACCCAGCCAGATGGCCCCAGAAGCTCCTCATAAATTGAGATTTGCAAATTGTTCCCTGTACCAATGCAATATCCACCTTTATTTATCCTAGAAGAATGCAGAGGTGCCTTTGAACTTGTCTTTGATCCTGTCTTTTTCACCCTTTTGCCCATTTTGGCCTTCCTGAGAAGCTTAATGCCATCATTGCCACTGTGCCCTAGTTGTCAGTGTTGCATATCCCACTGTGTCCACTAACACATTGTAGCTGAAAGTAGTCATATCTGTGAAACAGAACAATAAAGTCATTGCATTGCAATTATATATTGTATGCTTTGGGACAGAGTTTATCACCCTTAAATGGCAAAGAATAAATAAGAACATTGCCAAGTCATGCATTTCTTTGTATTTATTTGAAGTATCTGTAAAATACTGAAATAGTAGGCCTTGTGAATCAATACTGAGAAATTTGGACTGCTGTTTGTTTATTAGAGCTTCCTTTCTGCCACACTCCTAAATATGTAATTATGATGGAAATTGTTCCCACTAGGAATGTAATAGGCCAGGTGAAAAGAATGAATAAAAGCTCAGTTCAAAATAGCTCGAAGGGGTATTGGAAGTCTTTGATAGAAATCCAGCTTCTGTGGTGTAGAGTCTTTTTAAAAAATGAAATGGGCATTTTTACTGTAACCAACAAACAAATTATTGCTGGACCCTTTGACAATAGAGTCTGGTGATGCAATGCAATAATTTCTTTTATGCGTGATCTACAGGTAGCTCATTTGAGGGATTTAATCTCACAAAACTGCATTATAGTAAATTGCTATAATTTATTTTGTGCACCCTAAATAACTGTGTATACATGAGAATGTAAATTTGTTTCTAGCCTGAATGAGGCATAACTGATAATGAGTATTCTGTTATTTCTAATGTTGCTTGGGTCATTTGTATCAAAATGTTTTTTCTGCCTCATTATTTTGGTGGACAATGCCAATTTGTTGAAATGAAAAAGCTGCAGGAACATATACATTTCAATAATTTTCTTATATGGGGAAGTTTATCAGGTGCAGGGCAGACCATTTGCAAACAAACAGGGAAGGATAGAAAGACTGCATGTCTTTGCTAAGACTGGGATGTGTGAGACTGTAAGGGTCAGACAGGGCAGTATGGAAATAAGTCACCTACAGATTACTAAGCATGTGCTAAACACATAGGTATTAGTCGGTCAGAGCTAGTCCTCATCAATGAAGCTCTCATTGTTTGTATGAGTCATGAAATATTAATTGAACCAATTGAGAGAGATTGATTCTCATGATTGTAGGAAGCAATGATGCACCACAGTAGTGCAGCAAAGCGCAAAGTGAGACCTCAAGTGAGGGAAAGGTGGTTTTATTTTCAAACTAAAGCAGTTTTACTCAGTCACTCTCTTGTATCACACGTTCACAAGTTGCAATATGTGTGTGCCTGAGTCACCTGTTCAGCATGCAGACACCACATTGTACCCAGGTGGTCTGTCCAGGTTTTCTTGCAGTTGTTTGGAGGACAAGGAATGGAAGCTGTTGGATCCTCCTCCCTTCTTATCTTGGAAACCCTCGCCATTATTGAGTAGGCCTGTTTGTACCTTTTAGAAGTGGATGGTAATTGTGATTTTTGCATCTCTACAATGTCCCAGCTCTCTGAATCATCAGGATTTGTACACAGCTTTTTGTCTGCTTATATGGGTCTCTTATGGCTCCTACTCTGTTCACTGTCTTCCCAGCATCATCTCTAAATGCACCGAGTCTTGGCTTTAGTCTGCTTGTAGGCTGCTCTTATTTTAGGATGTCACTTCTTTTGGTCTGTCTTTGGTTGCCTTGGTTCTGGGTGCCCTGAGAAGATGCACATAAATGAGCTGTCACCTTGGTGACCTGCTAAATAATGTGCCATCAGCACATGCCATTCCCATAACCCTTCTCCTGGGATTTATTCCTTCCAGTGATCCAAACCCAGATGTTCCCAATCATTCTCCATTCAAGTGATCTTAACATTTCTATGACACATAGTCCTTCTGTCCAGCATGAAAGGTGCTCAGGCTGTACTGCTATGCAGTGCAGAACAATGGGCTGTAGGCAGGCTGCTCGCTCTGGAGCTCATACTCAAAGTAGCTATCAGCTGCAGCATTCAAATTCACAAGAATGATAAGTGATTCAGATTAAGAGAAAGAAAAATTCAGTAGTCAGATGCCTTGCCTTCCCCAGTTGCCTGTCTTAAGGATTTCCTCCTTCTGAGTCAGCTAATGGTATCACAGTCCAGGGAGTTAGCAATTCTGGATAGCAGGTAATAGAAATTAAACACCACTGGAGTGATGTGCTAAACTGGTCTTTTTTGCCGTAAGAGGGTAATTGAATACAACCTCACATGACTGTATCTCTAACCATTCAGCTGACGGTTTTTTTGGCTATTCTCTTGGACTGCATCTTTGACTTGGGCAAACTCTTGTTTGATGTCATCAGGATTACTTGATTGCGAATATTGGTTTGGAATGTACTAAAGCACCCTGAAGTATCAAGCAAGGGCAATGCTTGCAGTGCTTTTTCCTGTTGTTCCCCAGTAGATGGTCTTTTGCAGTTTTATCAGAACTATGAGATGTTGTTCTTGTGACCAATGGAGAAATTGATAAAATTTGTAGAAACAGATATTTAGAAGTATTCATTTGTATCACCCTAAAATAAACCTTTAAAACCAAATGTGAATGAATCATGTCCTGTTTGTCTCGACTGAGTGTGAAAAGAAAGATGGATGTATAACTCAGATATAGCCCTCCCCCTGGGAGCTGACTCTCACCTGGAAGTGGTAGTGTTTCTAACATTCCCTTTTTAAAAGAACATTAACATGAAAGGACCAGATTTTTCAAGTATCATTCAGAGAGGGGGATTTAATATTCTTGGGTCATCTCTTACTTTCAGGCATCCTTTAAGAGCATCTTTGCAGAAAGAAGGGAAGGGAAGATGCCAAGGAGGACAGAACACGCTCTTATAAATATAATATACATAAGAGATCAGGCACAAACTTATTAGCATAATCATTTGAGCATCCTTGCTTTGTGCTCTAACTGTTAAATTGGTCAAAAGTGTTATGCACTAGAAAATAACAAGTACAAGCATCACTTATTTTTTTGTGTGGTATTCTGCTTTTCCTCAGAGAGAAATGGATGTTTTCCCACCTGATCTTTTGGTAAAATATAAAGCAGCAGCTTGCTTTTTTTACTTACCACTGTAATTTGTATCACTAGTGTCAGGCCAGTTCTGGGAAGGGGTTTTGTTGAAGGGAATTGTGCTCCTTGTGATTACTCTGATTACTCTGGATGAGTATGAAGTACCATAACAAAAGAAATGCTGGCCAGATCCCACTACTTTTGCTCATGCTTAGCTGATCTTTATCCCTTGAATGGTGACATTGAAATCAATGTGTCTGCTTGGGAAGTAAAACACTCTTTAGTATGAGTTGAAGTGTGACAATTCAGACTGAGGATCAGGTCTAGTATGTTGATTAATCATCGTTAAACATTAGATTAAACCTGCACACTTATCTCTGGATAGGGGCACCGTCACAGTTGTCTCACAACAGAGAACCTTTGGGATCTAACAGTGATTCAGACTAACTGTACCTGCCAGCCTCTTTTGTTTGCTCTTGAGAAGGAATTTCTTGCAACACTGAATATGAGTATTTGGTTTTTTCCCCATCTTGGTCAGGACACTGCTGCTGGTCCACTGAACCGCTGAAGCCGAGTCTCCAAGTTCAATGTTCAGCGCCTTTAAGAAGGAAAGGTTTTGGATGTATCTTTTCTGCTTGTGTCTGAGCAACAATCTACTGATATTACAAAAGGTAGAGATGTAGGATTTCAGACATAGCATTAAAAATTAAAGCAAATGAAAATACATTTAGAAGAGCAGGTGATATAAAATCTTAGTAGTATTAAGCCCTCATATTTCTGCCAAGATCAATTGCTGCCACAGAGGTTTTCGTACCACTGAGATAATGGAGCCTGCTGTAATAGCCAACTTTTGACACTAATTTGCATTTTGTTGCTGTTCTACATTGCTAGGCTATTCCATTTGCCAAGGTTTTGCTTGCTATGGAACCAATGCACTGTCTTCCTGTGCCGATCACACCTCTGTCTCCTGTGGAACATAGCAATAATAAGGGATGGATAACAGAAAGTTACCATTATTTTATGAGTATTTTATCAGGCATTTAGCATGAAAAGGATTTAGGTTAGGATACATACTGTAGCTATGATACAGTAACCAAGATGATGAACTAGCACTGTTTACATTTTTATTCTGGAAAAAAACTTATTTAAGCCATTTCCTTTTCTTGGCTGGGAAAATCCTCCAGTACATGATGAATGGATTACAACATGCTTGACATATCAGGGGGAACACAGAAATTAGTCTGTGAAGCAGCAGTCTCCACGTAGAGATTAATTTCAGAGATTGTAATTAAACCCCAAGGAAGATTTTTGATGACTTCTCATCATACTTTCATCAATCTGAACATGCGTATACTTACATATAGTTAGGGTTTAATTAAGGGACAAAGCACTCTATAGATTGTGTGGGTTAGCCTAGCTGTTTTTGTCTTGAGATTAAAAAGTGGATCTCTATATGCAGTGGTAGTACTGCCGTGTATGGGATTAAGTCCCATTTACCTATGATAAAGGATGAGGATCTGTCCCATTATATTTAAAATTGTTCATATCCTGTGTCTCCAAGGCAAAGATTCTGCGTGGGACTGCAGGCCAGGTACTTTATTAAAGGTTGTAACATTGATTTGTTTAAAAAGGCTTTGGCATTGAACTGTGATAGCTTCTGAATAGTGCAGTTTGGTTGGACAGATATAGTGGCAGGAAATTGAATAAAGCACATCAGTGTATTTCATAAACCCACTGAAGCGAGATTTCTGTGCTGATGATTCACTTTAGCCTGGATGTACAGACAATATAGTTATCCAATTTATAACTATATACCTACATTTATAAACAAACTGCTCTTGAGGGCTCTGACAGGTGAATTAGAAAGAAATGTTAGTGAGAAAGAGTGTAAATTTGTTTAACAACTTAATAAGAAATTAATGCTTTGAGGAACTTTCTTCAGCTCTCTTTGATCTGCTGCCAGAAGGAAAACCTCTCTTTCTTGCTGTCGGTCCCCTATGTGTGAGAGGCTCTCCATCCCACTGCAGCTGCAGTGGTGCCATGCCATGTGGTGGACAGCCCAGGGTGGCCTCACTTTTTGCATTCACTTCCATGACATGGGCAGTGCACCTTTACTCCCCTTATACAGTTCTTTTCTGGGACTACTTGGTGTGGGAAGAACAGATTGGCTGCTTCCATATAGGCATGAGCTTATACGTACACAGCTCACAGTCCTGAGATGCTGGCCCTAATCTTCTCCATCTCATGATGAAAGAAGAAACCAGATCAGGAGGCAAAATTTCTAGATGAGGAAAAAGAGAAGTTAGTCAGCTGGTTGCCAAAAGAACTGGATTATCATCTTGTCTTTGAGGCTCCTCATGTTGTGCATCCCATTCTCCTCCTTGGGTAAAATGAAGTAGATGTTCTGGACTGTTATTTCTCTTGCCAGCAGTAAGAATGACTGCACATTAGAAATTGAGTCATTGTCATATAGTCTACCCAAAGGAGACAAAACAATTTGTAGTCAAGATAAGTAATTCAGAATTTGTTGCACTAGCTCAGATCCTTGTTTCAACTAGCCTGGTGGCTCGTCTGCAGCTTTTACCAGCAGTAGATGTTTCAGAGGAAGCAATGGTTTCCGTCTTCCAGGAAAACTGTTAAATATGAACCAGAGACATATGCAAAAACTTGTGCTGGTTTTGTTCATATTGTGTCCAAAAGGGCAGAAGCCTTGCTAACATCCGTTACTTGCCCCGCAACTTGTACCACAACTTCTGTATGCAGAATGTAAACTGGATCCTTTCCTCTCAGATTAGCCCCAAAACAATCTCTTTTTGCAGCCTTTCCCTGCACCTTTTCCAGCCTCACCAAACAAATACAAGGTTTTGCATAGTGTGAGAAGGTTAAATGAGACCAGGAGGCTCACCAGTCACCTAACTAAAACCCATCTGCATCATCTGAGTAGCACAACAGAAGGAAGTATTAATTAACAGCCCTATAGTGTCCCTGTTACTTGCAAGCACATTTGTGAATGTACCTCGATACATCTGTTGGTTCCACATTACATGCAAAGTGCTAAAAGCATGGATAGCTGTATGCGTACCATTGTGAACATCTAAAAGTTTGCAGATACAGGTATAACTACTTTTGGCTGTATTTTTATAAGCCAATTGAAAAACTAAACTAAAAAGGAAAATATGAATCTGTAGACAAAAATGAGAATAATTAATAGAGAAAGAATATTTTATTTCCTGGGGACTAAGGCTTGTCTAGTGGTACTGCCTGGGTGTGCATGTCCTCTGTTGATAACTTTTGAATCTGTTTGTCTGTTTTTCCCAAACTGGACATGTCGCAAGGGTCCATAGATTTCCTTACAAATAGGTGGATGTGTAGGTGATGGAAACCCAGTATGGGTCTCTTGGCTGAGAAGAAAAGTGCCAGGGTGAGTTCTTTGTTAGATGACATGCTATCTGCATAGGGCATAATAAATGTCTCTGCATCCAAAATATCTGTGTTCACGCTTTGAGATCAACCTTAGGACATGAAGTCCTTACGAAAGAAAATGTCATTAATTCTAGCTCTTCAAGAATATATTGTTTGCAGTTTTCTCCTTCTGGGTATATTTTCAAGGGGTAGAATAAGGATTGTTTTTCTATGAAGTTTAAACTGCTTTAGTTAATTTGGCTAAATTAGCTAAATAAAAATTTGCATGTCAGCTGCACTACAAAAAATCACTACATTTAACTGTTAAAAAATTCGGTTTCTTTCCACTTGGAGAAAACAAATTGACCCTTCTGTGTCTCTCACTTGGTTTATGCTTATTTGACCATTTAACTTTTTTTCTCTCAGCTGTCTTCCTAGTATATTTGTTAGTGAAATAAATTACTTCTGAAGAGTATGCTGGAATATCTTTCCAAGGATGGATAGAAGCCAGATTTTACAAGAATTTCTTACTTTGGATAAAATATAGCAATGCTATTTGTATCAGATATTTAGTTAAGTAAAAGCAGATTATTTAATGATAATTTCAACATACTTTGGTCTTAGTTTTAGGTTTGTTGTTAAAATTCACAACTCTCTATATGCTCTCCTCTATTTTTCCCATTCTGAACAGAAGTCTTTGTAAATGTACAAAAAATGGATCAGAAAAATACCACCTTTCCCATCGCCACTCCTTCCTCAAGCAAAACCTCTAGCTAGTACCATGCCCCAATATCACTCCTACCTGAAGCAGCCTATTGCTTTCCGTGTGTAGAGTGAATTGTGAAAACTTTAAGGCTGTTGGAATATAAAGGTAACACAGGATTTGCATCCTCAGTCCCAACCCTGCAAATTCCTACCTTCTTTCTCTGTGTTGCTGAGTAATGAAGGAGCTACTGTTCTTGGTTTGCATGAAGAATGCTTTAACACCTCTCCACAGAGTACAGAAAGATGCAGTCACGTCTTCACCTTTCAAAGTTTTACCTTGCTTCAGTTCCCTGCACACTTAAAAAAGGGATTACACTTGTCTTGACATTAATTTCTAAATCTGTACATGTCAGAGACACTGTAGACCTGAACCATTTCCCCTCATTCTGACGTAAACCAAATGGGAATTAAATGTTCGTCTGGTAATTCTGCGGCAGTGCTAGTCAAGGACATTTGCTGCGCTTGAAGAGGCATGAAGTTATCCCACATAGCTCTGCCCCGAGTACAGAAAACAGTACACCCAGCAGACTCTGGTCCTCTCTTCATACCTTTTGTACCTTTTAACTACCTCAAGGATAGTAAGATATACAGATTTTATGCGTCACTTAACAGACAACAAGAAAGGTGGGAAAAAAGAGTAACGTGAAATTGAAAAGGAGGTTCACAGATGCCATTTTGCCTTCTGTTCTTAGTGTTTACCCGCCTTGGGTGTACCTGTTTGTGATGCCAGCATAGAATACTACCGGAGTAGCCTATTTTAAAAACTTGTGAAAAAAAAGTATCTGTGGCTTGATACATGGGGAAAGAGAGAATGTTACATTCTTCGTTCTGAAATATCTGTCACCATAGGTGGAGAACGCATTCCCCTGTCAGCATTCATAAGTTCAACAAATATATTGTGTACTTGAGTCCCATGTAGCTTTTTATAATAATTACACAAGCTGCCTGATGTATTCTCATGCATCCCAAAGCAAATTTTTCTCTCTGGAAGTCCCTAAGTAGTGTTATAATGATGCTAATTCCAATGATCTAATTCCTCAAATGATTTTAGGGACCAGAATCTCCAGACAGGCTGCTGTACTTAAGCAAGAGACAAAACTCTGTCTGACCATCTTTGCCAGGCTGTTTTTCAGATGTGCAATTGTTGTTAGGATTACTTCAAATATGAAAATACTCATTTTATTTTCAAGGGAAAGTAAGAATTTGCATAGTTTCATTAAAAGGCAAACCAGAAGGCAGAAATAACAGTCTGTATATATGAATTTAGAAAGCAGTTATACAAGCCGAGATGAATTTACTTTAACTATGAGTACTGATAGAGCATGTTTAATGTTATTATCTGATGGAACTGTATCAGCAGAGAATTGCATTAATTTTGACAGCACTGCCTGATTCCCATTTTAGAGGTTTTTTTTCAATCTCAAGGCTAGTTTGGACGTTTTCCCACTGTTTTTAACTAACTTATCTTGAAGTAAGGTGCAATGTCCTGTTCAAATCATAGATAGTAAAGTGAAAAAGAGTCCTTAATTTGTATCCAGGAAAGCAAAAAGAAATAGCTTATCTTCTGTGCCGGCATTAGAAACCATAACTGTTCTTTTTGACATTACACTCACAATCCACAGGGTTTTTCATCTTGTCTCTTCAGCATAAAAAAAGGTTATTTTCATGTCTGACAGCAAACTTTGGCGAGCTGCCAATACACGAGTTTGGCTTCTGAAACAAGATTTCAAGAAGCAGCCCAGTACAAGGAGTCACATAGACTCAGCTGACTGTATGAGAAACTTGCATTCCCAGAGACAGCTTATCCCATGATTTTAGCAAGCTGCAGGAACTAAACTCTGTTTTGGCTTTGGAGCCTCTGTTGGGGTTTGTTGGAACTTCAGCTTGTGCAACCTCTGGAAGGAGTTCAGAGGAGGAAAACAAACTTCTGGCAGAGTGTGGTGGTAACAAGTCTGTACAGAGATTTTGTTAAAGTCTGTAAGACTTCTAATTAAAAAGGGTAGTCGCTTTCTCCCAAGCCCTCATTATTAAATTTGATTCAAGCAAGGCATGGTTGTTTGTGTGGACAGTGTGTGTGCCCCAGCTTGGAATTGCAATTATCAGGGAGGATGTTTTAGTAAGAAATCCGTGATGAATAAAAGTGCTTTTCTTTTTGTCAGCTTTGCTCACTGCAGAAGCTTGCCCTTCTCTTTGCAGCAGCATTCCTTTTCTCTCTCTGCTCCAAACTTCTTTTCGTCAAAATCAATACCAAATGTTGACTTCATTTGAATGGCACCATTGGCCCAAAGTAAGGCCAAAGTTAAATCTGAAAAAATATTTCCTACAACTTCAAAGTTGATAGTAATTAAACAGTTGTTACATTTCATTTACAATTTATGGGACAGATGTTTATTCCTATTTAATCAACAGTATGTAATATGATTAATGACTGAGACCTGGAATTAAGTCCTGAAACACCACTCAGGAATTAATCTACTTCAAAATATTTTTCAGCTAAAAATCAGTTTAATTAAGTGCCTACATTGATTCTTAGTGAAATAAATAGGACAATAATTTCTCCCAGAAACTTGTCCATATTTCAGATATTTTACATGTCTCTCAGTATTTATTCCACCTTCACAAAGTTAGAGTCAGAAGTTCAGCAGCCAGCAGTATTCTACGTCTGTTATGAATGCTGCCTTGCAACGTTCAAAATCCTGAACTGAGATCAGCTTGAAGAACCTGACATTAAAAATAAAGTTGCCATACAACCTTGCCCAAAACTGTTACTTCTATAATTAAAAAGTCATGTGAGATATTTATTTAGCTATAAACGTCTGCTTGAAGCACTGACCTCTATCCTGGTGCAAGAACTCCCAGCGAGGCCCTATTGTACACAGTACTAGTACTGACAGTATCACTTATCTGGCAATGGTTGACAACTCCTGTTCAAACAGAAAGACATGGACTTGCTGCCTGAAAGATCACAGTCCTGCTCTTCCAAAAAATGAGTGCTGCCAACTAAGCATTTTTTCCAAAGAGCTGTCACTGCAACTATTTGAAAAGGTGTAGTGCTGGGGAGTTCTGTTAAGAAGGAGCTTTGCATTGCTGAGTATCCAGCATCCAGCACAGCTCCTAAATAATATGATCACTTCATTGTCTTTCCTTTGAAAATAAAAGCTGAAATGCAAATGCAGTGTAATGAGAGTTAAAATTACAGCACTAAATATACATCACAGATTTTCAACACATCCAAGCAGAAGTTTCCTAGAAAAATTTCAAGGTCACTTTTTGTGTATCTGCCAGTGACTCCTTACCTATCTCACCAAAGCAGAGAAATATCGTGGCTTTCTGATTGATAGCTATAGCAAGAAACTTTAAAAAGATGCACCTTGTAGGAACATACAATAAGCAGACCCTTTAAATAATTACATTCACAACAGAAAGGAAAAGACTGATCAAATATACATCTTAAAATAAGTAAGGTTAATAGAGATCAGCATCTGCTACTAACCTGTTTCTAATTTACTGTGTTTAATAGTATTATGTTACTCAGATATCAAAATGCAATGAGATTGATGATAGAAAAAAACACTTTTAGAATAAATTATCTATCTGGAAGTACTACAGAAGTCCAGTCTTGTAACCATACGCACTTCAGGACGCCAGGAATGAGAGCTCTCAGCTGACCAGTATAGCAGTGTGAAACATGCCGAATATGCCACAAGGTAACACCAGTTCATATGCAATTTGAGCACCAGTCTCATACCTTTAATATCAGTAAATTCAGAGGAATTACCCTAAATGGAGAAGGAAATATATAAAGTCCAAATAAAACTAGTAACATTTAACTGAAGCATCTGGTAAGTTTTTGGTTGGATCAACACAAACGTTTAAATGAGTCTATTCATGAAACATCTTGCTCACATTGTCTCTACTCAAGGGTATAATGCAGGACTACTTGATCACATCTAGACTAATATACGCAGTCATAACTACTTGACTAAAAAAATAAGCCTTGGTTATGCAGGAACACTATTCCGTAAGATGTAAGACCTGTACTTACAGAAATCAAAGGGAAATGTATTCCTCTGATTTCAAAGGGATCAGATTCAGCTTTTATGTTAAAAATAACTCAGGGGCTGAAACATGGATTGCATAGGGTTAATGTCCAGAGCTTTGGCACTGCTCTAATGTACCTGGGGCTTTTACTAGGAGCTCTTTTGAAAAGGCTGGACCACTAATCGCACCACCTTGCTTTCTATACCAAGACAAAACACAGAGTATTTATTTCACATGCAACAGGGTGCCTTTAATTAAATGTCCTGCAGAATAGTACTGAAGCTCTACCTCCCTGGTACACAGACAAGTGACCACTGTCAACCCACCTTTGATACCTTAGCAGGCAAAGAATTTAAGCAGGGAAGTGTCCCATCCAGCAGTAGCAGTGAACAGCATGTGACATACACATCCATTGACCTCAGGTAAGAGACATCAGACGTCATCAGAAGCCACAGCACCTTCATGTGATGGAGCCTGCCTAACTGTTCAAGGTGTCGACGGCCTTCAGCTACTGATCGGCTGCTGCTGCCCCCAGAACAGCTATGGCTGCACAGATAGGAAGGGATAGCACTTATAATATGGGGCCTGGTGGACTAGGGGTCAGTGACTTCGGTAAGCTAACGTAGGAAACACCAGCCATGTGTGCTATGCCTACAAGCCCTGAAATATGACCACTGTAAACCAGGTTAATGCTGTATATTCCTCATGAAGACAGGAACATTGGCGGTATCAGGATACCAATCCATGCTGCATCTTTTTGGCTGAGCCATCAGCTTAAGGAGTTGGTTCAGTATCTGTTGCCAGAAGCCCGGGCAGTGACTGGGACCTAGAGTCAAAAGCTCCAAGCATCTGTCTTCCTATCATCATCTTCCATGACCTATGCACCTGAATTTCCCTGTGTAAGTCCAATGTGTTATTATTTGGCTTTAACCAAACCTTTCTGATTAAGCAAAAGCAGCTCTTGCCAAGGGTTCTCATTTATGTGTGACGATCCTCTCCTGACTTTTACAGTTTGTCAACCAGAATGCACTGCTGATCAGTGTAGAGTACCAAGGTGATAGAGGTGTCTTTACAGATGTGTAGTTCAACTTCAGCCTATCAGATGTTTGTAGAGAGAGAAAAAAAAAACACCCTACAACTCTAATTTTGTGGATGTAATGGAGTGAGTCCAGCAGAGGGCCATGAAGGTGATTAAAAGATTGGAGCATCTCTCATATGAGGAGAGGGTTAGAAAGCTGGAACTGTTCAGCCTGGAGAAGACGAGGCCTGAGGGGATTTTTTCAGTGAGTATAAATATATGATGGACAGAGTAAAGAAGATGGAGCCAGGCTCTTCTCAGTGGTGCCCAGTGAGACAATGAGCATAAAGTGAAACACAGGAAATTCTGTCTTTTTTCTCAGCTTAGGGATATTTTGATTTGTTGTGAAGCTTCAAGAGCTTGTTCTAGATGAAGTGACATGGTTTTTTATCTGATTCAATGAAAAGTCCAATAGGGACATGCCCTGCAGTTTCACCCCTCATTTCTACCAAAGAAACTACGGAAAAGTTTCATTGTATTTAATAGAGCTGATCTTGATTTATACGGAAAAGGGAGCAGAGATGGTTCACTGGTCTCTGAAGAAGTAACGCCTGAAGACAGGTTGCAAGTTTGAGCCGCTGCAGTAGCTATTTGTGACATATTTATATGTGCAATTATATATTTAATTGATAATTTTATTATTTGATAGTTGCATGTTCTGTACATACACGTTGACTTGAAAACCCAGTAAAACCTGATAGTTACATTGTTGCAGTTACTAGTAAAGAACAATGAGCATTTGGTTCCTGCAAAAAATTCATCTTTCCATTCTTCCCATCCTTCTCCAGCTACTAACCATCAGCTAGCAACTGCTTCAGCTGGGAGGCAAAATACATCATTGATTAATAAAATATATCTTAAAATCCTGATTGTGCAAGACTGCCTGTCTCTTGGATGCCTTGTTTTGTTCCTCAGTACCTGGCAGGACTGAACCTCATTCTGGATGAGGAACCAACCGAGGGGCTTCTCAGGTATATGATACAAATGAACATTTTTTCATCTTCCACCCAAACCTATTTTGATATATAACCAAGAGCTCTAATACACAGTAATTCTGGGTTGCACTAGGCCATGCACTAGGCCCCACCAGATCATAAGTGAACTTTTTGAGCTTTTTTTTTAAGCAATGCGTTTTTATTTTAGTTACACATTGAGTCACCTAAGGTAGTTCCTCAATACTTGTGCATAATGTCTCATGGCATACAAATTTCACCTTACTTCATCAGGACAGAAATTCACCGGGCAGTTTTGCTGGGACTTGATAAAATTGAAGGAAACTGAACTGTCATCTCCTCCTTCTGCAAAAGTTACACAACTGCTAATGAAATGTAAGACTAGGGCATTGCTAACTGCTTGAAGTCTTCTAGGCATTTGCCCAGTGAGATCACTAAAGTTCCCAGCTGGAAGGGACCTCATTCTGCAGTGCATCCTTTTAAACACAGAGTCCATCAAATACACCCTTACTGCTGCTTTCATGGTCAACAGCACAATGTCCAATGAGTAAGCTCACTGCATCATCTGAGTGACTTCAGCTGTTGAACACCAGAGCCTCATTTTAGCAAATCAGTTAAATGGCATTTAGAAATGGTATTTAAAGCTAGGCTTGCACTTAGATGCTGTGCTGAACAGGGATTGAATGTAGTGCATGTCAAAGGGATGTAAGTATTTCAGACCTCTGTTGAATTGTGTTCAAAACATAGAGTATAAGTGTAGAGTCTCCCTTGTGGTATTGCAAAAAGGGCCTGCAGACATTTTCAGCAGTATTTATGCTCTGTTTTGTGGTTGAGGAGGGAGAGTAGCTTGAAGGGAAAGTAACTTTGCTCAGGAAAAATCCAGTGAGACAAAGGAAGAGTGCTTCCTGCAAACAAGACCTAAGTACAGCACAAGGGAGAACAATGTGCGTTCTCACTACTGGAAGCTATATTGGTGGAAAACAATCTCAAATATCCCCAGCAGAGATTTTCTAGTACTCAATGAGACTTTTTTTGCTGTGGCATGAAACAAATAAAAGGGCTCTGTCAAATCTTTTCACTGTAATGGCCTTCTCTAATGCAATGATACTATGCTTGCTGCCCTGAATGGATGTCATCGGCACTTGATTTTAATAGTTGTCATTAGCTGGGTTTGAAAGTAGGTCACAATGGACAGGCATCACAGTGGGCAATCTGACCTTTTCCTTGTAATTTTTACCAAATACCAACCCCCTAAAATCTGTACTATTACAATAAATATATTAATGCAAGAAGTGTATTGTCTTAAGGTGTTTTATACTGCCTTTGATGTCACAGGGAATGTTTGTAGTTCATTTCATGTACAGATTTTTTTCCCATGTATCTTCCACTTTTCCTGGCAGAATTCATGAAAATAAAGCCAAGTTTGTGCTGCTAATGATCAAAGGCCAAGTTGATGATCCAGTCATACGTGTCAAAACTTTTGAGACAACATCTGGTTTCCACTGGGAAAAGTAGCACTGAGAAAAGAGCAGGATTAGCTAGAGCGGCATTGGGAATGCCATACCAAAATACGGTTTTACTGGACGTAGATCAGATCACTCAAGAAATAAATGGTATGAAACCATATTATGCTAGTTGGAATATTAGTTCGTTATTTGATTTTGGACCATTGTTTTAACTCAAATGTCTAATAAGCAAGCTGATAAGTAGAATTACTCCATATAGATGAAAGGCTGGGCAAGAGTTCTACTTAAAACTTCAAGGAGTGACTGCTGTTGCATCATAGGAGCAGCATGATTTGTCAGATGCTCTCCCACATTACTATCAGCATTGTGACAGCGGACTGATGTGATGATTGTCATAGTTAAAACACTCCAAAACAGCCAAATCAATAAACATGTCCCACTGCCTTTGAGCACTGCCCTTATTGGAGTAAAAGTGGAGTTTCCATCATTCAGGACTGGCCAGGAACCACCAAAAGTGGAAGGCTGTTATTTTACATCAGTTGTGGTAAATTAAAAAATACATAAAGGTACTCAGCAATATGTACCATTCCGATGTCCAGCAGCTGTTCTGTCTGTATTGCAATGTGTAATTGCATGTTGATGATGGTGATACAGCGGGTGTCTGAACGCAGCCTGCTGAGAGAGACATTTCTGAAGGAGCTGTACCTAGACTGCCCAAGAATGATGCACGGACTTAGTCATTCCTTGCAGAGCAGCTGTTAGGACTGTACAATGTGAAAGCATTTAATCCTTTAGGTAGTGGTTCTTTCAGAACTCACTTTCTGAAGTAGGGTTTGAAGAGTTGTTCGTTTGCTTGGGATTTTTAGGGTGGTTTTTTTTTTTTGTTTTGCTATTGGTGGTTTGCTGATCCTTTTTAACTGTTTTCAAAGGGATTGTGGGATTCCTCATTGATTGCAACTGAACCTGGATTACTGACTCCATTGATTAAGAGGGGAAGTAAAGTTGAATGATTTAGGCATGGTGTGATCCCTGGAGTAGAAATGTATAATCAGAGCTCAATAAGCCTAGCCTAATTCTATAGCAAAGGGCTGGAGATTTTGCAGACATGATACAGCCAGCTAGATATGCTGTATTGAGATAAATTCTGCATTGGTGTTTTACTGAATCAGTATGGAAAGCAATTAGCACAATATTCACTGACAATAAACTAAATTAATGTTGCACCAGATTTTCCATTCTCATATGCTGTGGAGCTCTGTGCTATCAGTATAGGACTGCATTATGGATATATTTAAAGAAGGTGGGAATAGTATCTTCTGGAAAAAATGCTGCTGGAAAAGGAGATAAAGGATAGTGCTAAATATAGGGAAGGGAACTATGTCTACGAGGTATGGAAGGACAGGTTTTAGGACATACAGCCATGGAGAAGCAAGTTCTGTTACTTGTGTCTTTGTTGTGAGCTGTACTCTTAAATAGGAATAGTCAGGATGGTTTTCCACAGCTAAAATATCAGCTTATTTGGCAAGACTCATTCTACAAAAAAGTTGCATTTGTAGACTCCTCCATTCCTTCTGTCCCAAGCAACACTACCTATCACTATAAGATCGAGGCTACAGAGCTATGCAAACATACAACTTTATTTTCCAGTGCCAGTCCTGCTCCTGAGCTCATTTGTCGCTCTACAGTGATGTCTTCCTCTGTTAAAGCATTGCTTTTTGTTTCCCTTGTAGCTCTGTGAAACACCTGCTGAAATGGGATCCATGAATGAGGCTACAAAAGTGGTATTATCTTGCACATACTGATATCAAATGAGTCAATAAAAATCCCAACAATCAAAATATGAAAGATTTTTTTTTTCTTAATAAAGAAAAAAACATCCAGATGCTGTTTGCAGTCCACAAATTAAATATGTGGCTTTCACGTTGCATTTTCTTGTGTATCTGCAACGTGTGAGCCATATGATATGCAAAACTAGATCTTACTCCAAGAAACCAGAGTTGGGCATCTCACTGCCTTGTTGAAGGTGGCTATCTAAATACAGTGTAGAAGATTCAAAATGCAGACATAATTAGAAATATTTAGATTGTTTGAGAAAAATATTCTTTAGGTGCTTTTTAATTTGATGGTGCCTGAAAAACATACTTCATAGAAAGGTCAAGTGCTTCATCACGATGAACACTTGGCAAGCTTTAGGCAAAAACTACAAGCAAATAAAAGACTGAACTCTTTGCATCACCAGAAGGCCAAATCAATACCAGAAAAAGGGCAAAAGCCTCAAGATGCAACCTCTACAGATCCCATAAGAGCTAGGCTGTGTTAAATTCCCTACATCTTGAGATTTTATACAGCTCTGCAGAAGCTTACAGACACACACACACACACTTGGATGCAGCGAGACAGCCAGGATGTCAAGCAAGGTCAGCCCTAACTGCTGTTGAATAGACTATGCTGACTTCTTTCCAAAGCCATTAGAAATCTTTCCTGAATCTCAGTGCTCATCCAAATAGGCTTCCCTTTTGTCCTCTGTTTGCTATATGAAGTACTTTCCATATGAAGGCACTTTGCCTGGCAAGGTAATTTATGGAAGAGGCCATCTATTATTTTTCCACATGAAGCTTTTGATCATGGATGGATATTTGAAGTTATTAAGACCACAGAGAGGCTAAAGTTTCAGATCTTTTTACTCATTGCCAGTGAAAAAAATACTAAAGTTGGCAACCTATGGTGTAACAGGAAAAATCTTGCTGAGAATTACAGACTACTTCCAAGTTTTTATTTTGAAAAGCCTTACAAATAGGCTGCTATATTGGAGGTGTTCATTTTCCTGTTCACCTTTATCATTTGTGGTCCAGATTATCCTTTGCCTCTGCAGCTGGATTTGGTAGGAAGATCTGGGACAACCCTAAGCCTTGCTGCTACATAAGTGTCCAAGTTTTAGTGCTATAGGGTAAACTGAAGAACAGCTCTATGGCACCTGCATGGGTCTGGGCTGTGCTCAGAAAGGCAAAACTGACTCTATGTTTTCAGCTGACTCAAAACTTGGAGGCTTGTCCTCATTAGTGACTTCATCTGTCATTTTCGGTTTGGTTCTGAATTCCTTGGGTGGTGGAGCCAGAAATTCAGTTCAGCAGGCCCAGCAAAATAAAACCCTGCTAAAGACAGGTTTTAGCCAATGTATATCAAGATTTTACCAAAAGCAAATCTTGGCGTAAGGAAACATTCAGGGTTAGTTTTGGCAGCCTTAAGAAATACATTATATTACAAGTGATCATAAATAGGCTTTGACTGACTTGCTTGAGAGTTGCAATGGCCCCAGAGGCTTTCAATCCTAACAATGGAGCAGGTGGGAGCCAGACCACATAACGCTTTACCAACAGCATGTGTCACTGGCCCTGGCTAAACAGATGCTTCAGAGCAGGCCCTGCTCCCCATCAGTGCCCTGTCCAGCACAAAATTAGGCTATGCAATATCTGTCTGACTAGAATCTCATGTACAAAATAATGCATGAAAGGAGAGCAAAATCAGATAAATTAATTGGAAATAATCACAGTAATAGCAAATGGGACAATGAAAATACCAAGAGGCCAATAAAAAGATCTGTATTGCACTGAACAGGTTCTGAGGAGCCAAAATTGGTGACAACAAATCATTCCCAAGCTATGCTGTTTCCTTTTTCAAGGTGTATAGGTTAGCTTCCAAGTGCTGTCTCAGAGCTCTGCTTAACATATGTAATGTAAGAAGGAAAACCCAGGCCTCACAGAAGGGTAGTGCTGCTTTGTGTCTATGCTTCTGCTGAAGGCACTGAGAACCTTGTCGCTTTGGAGGATCCTGCACTGAGATTACCCCCAGCATTGGGGGTAATCAAAGTGTCGATCTGCTGGAGGGCAGGAAGGCCCTACAGAGGGACCTGGACAGGCTGGATCGTTGGGCCAGAGCCAACGGTATGAGATTCAACAAGGCCAAGTGCTGGGTCCTGCACTTTGGTCAAAACAACCCCATGCAACGCTACAGGCTTGGGGAGGAGTGGCTGAAGAACTGCCTGGAGGAAAAGGACCTGGGGGTGTTGGTTGACAGCCGACTGAACATGAGCCAGCAGTGTGCTCAGGTGGCCAAGAAGGCCAACGGCATCCTGGCGTGTATCAGGAATAGTGTGGCCAGCAGCAGCAGGGAAGTGATCGTGCCCCTGTACTCAGCACTGGTGAGGCCACACCTCAAATACTGGGTTCAGTTTTGGGCCCCTCACTACAAGAGGGACATTGAGGTGCTGGAGCGTGTCCAGAGAAGGGCAACGAAGCTGGTGAAGGGTCTGGAGAACAAGTGTTATGAGGAGCAGCTGAGGGAGCTGGGTTTGTTTAGTGTGGAGAAGAGGAGGCTGAGGGGAGACCTTATCGCTCTCTTCAAGTACCTGAGAGGAGGTTGTAGTGAGGTGGGGGTCAGATTCTTCTCCCTAGTAACAAGAGATAGGACGAGAGGAAATGGCCTCAAGCTGTCCCAGGGGAAGTTTAGGTTGGGCATTAGAAAAATCTTTCTTCACCGAAAGGGTTGTCAAGCACTGGAACAGGCTGCCCAGGGGAGTGGTTGAATCTCCATCCCTGGAGGTATTTAAAAGAAGGGTAGGTGTGGTGCTTGAGGATATGCTTTAGTGGTGGACTTGGCAGTGATAGGTTAGCGGTTGGACTTGATCTTAAGAGTCTTTTCCAACCTTAACAATTCTATGATTCTATGATTGTGGGCAGCAAGAGAAAAATGACAGTCTGTAATCTGTGAGACACAGCCCAAATTCTCATTGTTGTCCTCAGATTGCAGGATAGGAAGAGATCTTCAGTAAATGCAGCTTAATACAAGCAGAATTTCACTAACTTCTCAAGAACTTATTCACAGTAGCTCATCTTAGCAAAAAGATGCAGTCAAAGATCTACAGATCTAAAGCCTATACTCTGCTCTTCTGGCTGGCAAGGTTGTAGTGAAAGGGCTTCTTTCTCTGTTGTACTGGGTTCCTCTTGCTTCAGGATTTTTCTTTTTTTTGGGAACATTACATCCACCTCTGATCTGCCAGAAAATAAAGCCTTCTTCCATGGACTTGAATAATTGGGTGCCAATAAAACTTCTGTGAGAGCTGGGTTGGTCATTCAAAGTCATGCGTATTTAGGATTTGTGCGAGGTCTTTACTGAGACTCTGAACCCAAGTGGTTATGATAATTCTTCTGCTTATTAATATTTAGGAGCAGAGGAAGAGGTCACCAGAGCTGCTGTTTGCATGGCAGGGGGGTTGGCAGCTGATTTCCCAGAAAGGGAAACCTGACAGACCTTTCAATTCACAAGGCACAAGCACACATTTCAACCACCATCTGATTTAGGTATCTCCTGCCCTTGTTTTCTTGCAAATATCTTGTGCCTCACCTGGACTCAGCTATCCCTCTGGGATACCTGGATGAACCCTGGACTCCAGACTGCAAGCCTGGAGGGACATTCGGGACAAAGAACCAAGGTTTTTAAAAAACTTTCTAGGAATATATGAGTGAGTTACACTAGTAATGGCTTGTCTCACTGTTCAGGTGATTCCCATTCCCTTGTCTGTATTCCTTGATAATCCACTCTAATTTACAGAAGAAAACAGGAACTGTAAAGAAAACACTAACCTTCTCTCTGCAGATCTCTGCAAAGACCCATTCCCCTCTTTATTCTAACCTAAGCACATGTGTATCTCCTATGAACCTCACCTGCCTAGTTATCATTGACAGTAAGTTTCTTCATGTGTGTTAGCCTGGAAGACGTCCACAGAATTTTAATTTAAGTGGCTAATAGCTACCTCTTGGTAAAATGTCAGTTCACAGTAATTTACTGTATGTAAATTGCCCTGCTGAACTTCTGTAATGAATGTGTAATGCCATAGTGAGCAATGTGTGGATTTTACCCTAATTGAAACTGGAAATTTAGACTGTTACATTCAATCTAACCCTTTATAGTAATGGTGCCATAATTCCTGACAGGGACAACACAGTATCCAAGCACTACAGCTGTGATATTTAATTAATCTGTAATAACTACATGATCTTGTTTTTACTGACTTACCCAAGTTTCCTTGTATCTGCATCATTCATGACATCATTATATCTTCATTCATCATTACATCAGTTGTAAAACTAATCTAAACCGCAATGACAGCTTTGGGTCACTTTTCCATTTATTGTAGTGTAGGTGTGGTAACAGAAATATCAGTGTTGCAGTAGACATAATAGTTTAAGAGCATAGCTAAAGCAAGATTTACCAGCAGAGGTAATAACTGTTTAAGTAGCCAACTGGTGTATCTGTAAAAGTTATCCAGGACCTCAGACACACAAAGCCTTCTTCAGAGACTGTCACAAGAGTGCTTTCATGCCCCAAAGCTTGTCTATTAGGGTGTTTAAAATACCCTGTTAGATGCAACCCTTCCAGATCAAAGGTCACATATTCTGACTTCAAATCATAATCATAATCATAATCAGGATTTCTATTCATTATTAGCAGAGCTGCCACAAAATTAGAACCAGACTCAAGAAAAAAGTATTAGTGTTTCAACGGGCTCATTTTTGTCAGGGCAGAAATGAAACCTACATCCAGCTGTAGCATGGGCTATTCTGCTGCCAAATGCTTTGGATGTGTGTCATGTGCATTTGATTTGTAACAATCCACTCACAGGATTTTTCACACTTTATATGATTTATATAAAAACAGTGATGTAATAAGAAAGTATAATATTTTTCTTGGTTTTTTGCCCACCCCATAAAATATTCACTTGCTTCAAATAATCTATAGGAATGCATGGTTACAAAAAATGGACCAGTGGGAGTTTACCTGGGGAAGGATCAAATGGAAAACTAAGAGGGAATTGGCAACAAATAAATATTTTTCTTTCCAGTATATGCTGCAGCTGAAAGAAAAATTTTAACAAAAAATCTCAATATATGGAATCAAAAAAGTATTGATCCAAAAAAATATTGACCCAGGAAGGAAGGATGTCATGTATGAGGTTTCATTCACCCAATTAAATGAAGATCCTTCCAATGTGACACAGAAAGAATTGGGGAAATGAAAAAGGTTTCATTCATCCAATTAAATGAAGATTCTTCCGATGTGACACAGAAAGAATTGGGGAAATGAAAAAGGAACACCCTTATATTCAACCTGTATCCTGCAGTTTTTCCTGCTTTTCCCTAACTCTTCACGTGTACTTCCAAAGTCCATCCAGATCTGCTGTGTCATTATATTCTTGTTCCACTGAACTCAAATACTTGTTAGAATATTTTTAAATGCATTGACTGGCATGTACTGTACGTAAGACCTAGGCTGTATGTATAGCACAGTCAAGATTCAGGACCAGTTAAAGTCATAAGGCAACCATGGAGGTGGCTTTTTCCTTAACTCACAGAGTTTTTACTGAAGCTGAGTAATATATTTCTGTTTATTTAGCAATGTTTATTTAGCTCTACCCCTCACAATTCTCTTTGTAAATTATACTAATGTTATTAACGTTAGCTGCAAAGATTATTTTGCAGGTGATGAGAACTGTGAAAACTTTTTTCTCAGAAAAAAAAAGAGAATTATACTTACAGATTCATTCCAAATATCTGCTTTTATTTTGCAGGTTATGCAAAAGATTATAATCTGACATAAAGATATGCAACTCCTTTGAAATCTTTGCTCTACAGCAGAGTGGTATTAATCCCAAGCTTCTGGATGTGATCAAGCTGCAGTGTCACCAAGATTAGATAATTGCCTACTTGCTCATTTTACAAGCACCGCTGCAAAGCCCTCCAAAAATTGCAAGCACTTTTGAAAAGCCCTTTTACAGCCGTGCCTAAAAGGCTAAAATTATACTGTGCTACTATGTGAGATGCTAAACCACAGCTTCACAGTGTAGCAAAAAGGCAAGGAAGTGTTCTGCTTTGAGGAATATTCAGTGATGAACTTGACATTCCTGCAGTGTGGTTCTTTCATCTATCGCTTGATAGACCACTAGCCAAAGCTGCTTCATTTAATCCCGTTATTGAAGCACTCAGAATAGCAGGAATGTTCTGCTATAGATTTTACTCCTCTGCTTTGTTACACAGTTTTCTGCTCCTTTGTTCTATAGCTTGAAAATATTCGACTTTATCATCATCACATTTGCTGACATTTAGTAAGATTTTTTTTAAAATATTGCTGGTTTTATCTTGTTATCCATTACTGAAAGCAGAACTAGTAAAATCTTGGGTGATACTCCAGAAACGTAAGTTTTGTATTTAACATTAGCATTACCAATCTGATTGTAAAAACAAACAAAAATAAAGCCTTTGGCATTTGATATGAACAATATGATATGACAGCCATACCCTGGGCTGCATCAAAAGAAGCATGGCCAGCAGGTTGAGGGAGGTGATTCTCCCCCTCTACCTTGCTCTTGTGAGACCCCACCTGGAGTGCTGCGTCCAGCTCTGGGGTCTACAGTATAAGAAAGACACAGACCTGTTAGATCAGGTCCAGAGGAGGACCACAAAGATGGTCAAAGGGCTGAAACGCCTCTTCTGTGAAGAAAGGCTGGGAGAGTTGGGGTTGTTCAGCCTGGAGAAGAGAAGGCTCTGAAGAGACCTTTCTGTGACCTTCCAGTACCTGAAGGGGGCTTAAAAGAAAGATGGAGAAAGACTTTTTTACCAGGGCCTGTAGTGACAGGACAAGGAACAACAGTTTTAAACTGAAAAAGGGTAGAATTAGATTGAAAATAAGATAGAAATTTTTTATTATGAGGTACGTGAGACCCTGGATGGGACTTTGAGCAACCTGCTGTAGTGAAAGATGCCCCTGCCCATGGCAGGGGTTTGGACTAGATGATCTTTAAAGGTCCCTTCCAACCCAAACCATTCTGTGATACTTTGAAGGGTGCTGAGAGCCTGGCAATTCTTATGTAAGCCATAATTGTTTTGTTACAGTGAGATTATTTTAAGAGTGTATGCTTTGAATAGTGATTGAAGAGGACTAACAGATTTTCCAGAGATGCACTGTGATCCACTTGCTGTTCTGCGTTGTGGCTTGAGTACAAGTGTAGTTGCATGTGTTGTTGCCTCTTTCACTGCAAAAGCACCAAAGTCGATTTTCTTTTGATTTCAATTCTACAACAGATTAAACTGATCTATATCATGACTGATGTGCTGTTGTTACTTGCCATCTCCTCTGAACTAAGTATCTTTACCCCCTTCCTTTTACCACTGCTTGTATCACCAGAGCCTGTGGTAAATTCAGAGAGTTGCAGAGGCAGAAAACCTTGTCACTCATGCACTCCAGGGCTCAGTTTCTGCTGGGGCAGCTGTCTGGGCCACATCTTCACAACACGAGCACAAGGGAGGCCTGGAAACATGGCTGAGGCACAGTACACCAAAAAGCAATAGTCATGTTATTTATTGCAGCAGAAAATGCTTATTATTTATGTTTAAAGATGAATTCTACAATATTTCACACACACACACAATTTTTTTTTTAAACAAAGATGGTTATTCCTGGCATAACTTTATGTCCAGGTTAAACCAGACACACATTCCTAATATTACAAAATAGGGTCATATACATTGTTCAGACAAGTGCTTATGGGTAAAACAGAGTGATTTTACCGATTTCAGAGAAGTGCAGCAAGGTACAGGGAGTCCTGTAGAGGCTAAACTCCAGAAGTGGTTGGAACACCTCTCTTCAAATATTCCTGTTAACTCTTTGGGCTAAAATAATTCATGTTTTATACCTTCCTAGAGTACATTTGAAAAAGGTAAAAACTGAAGCTTTTGAAAGAAACAGCACAATAATCTTTGTAAGTATTTAAAACTTCGGCTACCAGCAAACCCCCTGAAATACTTTGCTAGTCCCTTCCTGAAATTTTCCTTGCTTTTGCTTGCTTTTAAACCTCATAAAACCCATTGGCCAACAGCCAGGCAGAGGATTAAGGATGGCTTCCTAAGTACTGAAAAAGTAGTGCTTTTCTTGGCTACTAATATGTGGTAGGAATCACCTCCCAACAATATCCATTAGAGGATGTAGAAATACCATACCCATATCTATGTATATTATGAATGGAATTAATTTAACTTCAGGGACCTAGAAGTTAGGTGCTGATGCTCAGCTAGCTACCTCAGCTCCCCTCCTAGGTAATGGAAACCTCCCAAGGGCCCTTCACCACAAATGTCCCTGGCAGGTGGAAGGAATCAGCTCCTCTAACTCCTTCAATGCATTACTGTCTTTTATTTCATAAAAGGGTTCAGCCTTTTCTGAAAACCTTCTGGTTAATTTGCCCTGCATACTACTGCAGTCCCAGGTGATTAATTCTCATTCAAAGCACACTTCCAGTATTTTCTGTTCTTTCAAAATATACTTCTCTCTGTTGTATTACCCAGTATAACAGCCGTCTTAAGTTTTCTCTGTAGTGTGTATGATCGCATTGGCTGCTCAGATATGTGGTGTGGGGGCTTTTCAAAACTTTGTGATTACCTTGAAAGTAAACACAGAGAAGTTTGTAGCTACTTTCTGTTTCTTTCTATTCTTGTCAACTTTATTGTCAAGGATTTGGTTAACAGGAAGCCTAAGGTAAAATAGCCCTTTCTTGCTGACTGGTTTTCAGTGGGAAAATGAAGCATCCAACCTTGCAGCTCCCATGTAATCCAAATGAACCGATAAAGCAGATTTATTTGATCACTTGATCTGTGTAGCTCTGAAATTGCCTATTTGCCATGGCTAATACTTCCAATTTGTTTAACTATTGCACACACTTAGCTCTACAAGACACAGTTCACCATCTCCACCAGGCAAGCTAATGGAAATTAATGATGGTCTGCTTCAGTAACACTGAGTATTAATCACACAACTGAGCATTTGGCTCTCTGATAGTGAAATTATCTCCAAGACTACCAAAAGGAGTGAGATAAGATCCAGCAAGTGACCTAAGTGCCTGCAATTTTCATGTAGCAATGCCTTTACATGCCTGACCCCTGAAATTGAGAATTTGGGACCTGTATTTCTCAGGAGATTTTCATATGAAAACTTCAAGAGGGTTAGACAAAAGATCAAGGAACTGTGTAAAGGTAACCAATGCAGGACTGCAAGACACTAGATATGTCTTCTGCCTTGCCTCATCTTCTTGGACACTTGACTAGAGGTTGCAGGGAGGCATGTCTCTCTGCCTGGGACTGACAGTCACCAGCTTTCTGACATATTAGGAAGAACTGAGCAGAGCTCTACTTCCTGTGGAAATGTGGTTGCCAGAAGATCCTGGTACAGGTTAAAGCATTTGCAGACCATTTCAGGCTAATGGCTAGAGCATGTTCTTGGGAAATATGAGGGGCTGGCTCTATTACCTCCTCACACATGGGGATCACACCCATGGCATTTCCTCTGCCTGAAAGGGCTATAGCTACAATGCTGGTCTGCGCAGGACCTAAGATTATAGAAGTGTGATGTACAGCTCACTCCTGGCCCAAAGCAGTAGCCTAAATTAGGAACCCAGGGGTAAAATGTCCAGTTTTCAATGAGGGGATAATTTTAATACTTTTCCCTGAGGCTATGTGCACATTTGGCAATGCAAGCAGACCTGCAGCCTCCTCCTTGGATCCAAATTCCCTAAACACTTAGCAGCTGGCTTGCCTGTGTCTTGCCCCAGTGCCTCTGACCTCTGTTTACCTCTCCAGTGTTAACACAGAGTGGATTGGTGCCCTTCTGTGCTGAGTGGCAAGGCACTCCCCAGGAGGGTCTGCAGACCTCTCCTGTAGTTAACAAATCCTAGGGACCTTCCAGTTGGAGATGGGTACACAGCTTTTCACCCTGAAAAAGCTGTATGGGGTGGAAAGAAAGCTGTCTAAGGAAGTTGCAGCCAAACAAGGAAGTAGCAAGTGAATTTTCAAAGTTTCTGGGGGTAAGACAATGACTGAGAAAGATATTTTTCTGTCATGCTTCTGTACTTTGCCCCAACCCCCACAAGCCCTGTTTTCTGCCATAAAGCCATTTCTTCCTCCAAAGAGGAAGCCTGTCATGGTTTAACCTGGCAGGCAGCTAAACACCACACAGCTGCTTGCTCACTCACTCCCCCCGTTGGATGGGGGAGAGAATCAGGAGAGTAAAAATGAGAGAACTCGTGGGTTGAGATGAAGACAGTTTAATAGGTAAAGCAAAAGCCATGCACGCAAGCAAAGCAAAACAAGGAATTCATTCACTGCTTCCCATCAGCAGGCAGGTGTTCAGCCATCTCCAGGAAAACAGGGCTCCGTCACGCGTAACAGTTACTTGGCAAGGCAAACGCCATCACTCTGAACATCACCCACCCCCCTTCCTTCTTCTTCCCTCAGCTTTGTATGCTGACCATGACATCATACGGTGTGGGATATCCCTTTGGTCAGTTGGGGTCAGCTGTCCCAGCTGTGTTCCCTCAAGCTTCTTGTGCCCCCCAAGCCTGCTCGCTGGTGGGGTGGGGTGAGAGGCAGAAAAGTCCTCGATTCTGTGTCAGCACCGCTCAGCAGTAATTAAAACATCCCTGTGTTATCAACGCTGTTTTCAGCACAAATCCAAAGCATAGCCACATACTAGCTGCTATGGAGAAAATCAACTCTATCCCAGCCAAAACCAGCACATGACACTATTGTGAAAGATGGCATTGCAGAATTATCAGAGCAGAATAATTAAATAAGAAGGGTTTTTTTCCAGTTTTTCCTCCAAAAAAGGCCTTTCTTTCTTATTGTTTCTTCAGACCTTGACAAAGAAATGTTGCTTTACTGCCCTCTTTTGAATCTTCCCCCTTATATCCTCCTTTCTGACTAAATTGGACCCCCTTTGTTGGCCTTGTGCAAATGGCTGCGCTGGGAGGGTTGTCCCACCTTCTGGGTAACGCAATAGTAATTGTAATTGAAGCCCTGTGCAGCTTAGTACTGCAGCTGTAGAAATCAGGACAGGGCCAAAAGAGACATCATTACTATGTAGGATGCTGTGCTTGTTCTCAGATGAGCTTCAGGACTAATCCCAAGATGTCAATGGTATTACTATAATAGCTGAAGCAGGAGGAATATCTTAGCACATAATGAGTTATGCTACATTTACAAAGAAAGAACAATATTCTAGTTTAAAAAACAGACAGGGCTTTCATACATAACTATAATAAACATGGAAAAGTACTGGGCTTTAGCAATGTGCTTATGATTAATCATTACATAAGGATGTTCTAAAATTTAAATGTGTGAAGCACATTATATTAACATCAAGCAAGGACATTGTTGGACTTATGGAAAAATGGTAAATAGTATAGAAACAATAATCAGGACAGCACCTACGGTCTCCATGAGGATGCTCTGGGTTATCCAGCCACCCTTCAGCTGCAAGTAGGCTGCCCATGGGTGGTAATGCCAGTTGGTGTAAAAAAGTGATAGTTCTAGCACAAGAGACCCAAACCCCGGGGCACTTAAGTGTGCTGCTTTGCACGTCCCAGCTTGCTTGTCATGTCACACCTGAACCTGGATCGCTGGAGATGGGGCAGAGCCATGGAAATGCTGGTCTGTTCCTCCGCCCAGAGGCTGACAGGATCTGTCTCTCAGGGCTCCCCTTTCTGCCCTTTTTCCCCTTTCTGTGAATCTTTCTGCCTCCCTCTTGTTTCTGCCCTGCCCATTGACCAACACTTTTAACCCACATATACCTTTTCATTTCAGTGCAATCATCACTCTTCATCCAATACTGATGACAACCCGAGCGTGCTGTAGGGAGGAGGCAGTCTTATGGTTAAAGTAGGGAAAAGCCACTTCTTAGTCAGAGGCTTTATACAAGGATTGTTCAAATATTATTGTTCAACAATTGTTTAAATTATTGTCACTGGAAAAGACTCCTGTGAAAGAGGAATAAAACAGTACTGGATTTTATGTAGCACGTCAGCCATTCCTGTGGTTAGAGCTAGCCAGAAGAAAGACTAGAAATATCAAGACTATATAAGACTTAGCGTAGGAAATACTTCTTACTCATTTACTCATATGTAGTATCATATGGCACAGTCATCACAGTTAACAGAGGGGAAAATAATGTGTTAAATATTTTACAGATGGCTTTTTTTTTAGCCATCTGTAGGCTAAAAGTCAGAGGAGCACCAGGAGCAAGAAGCATTTTAAATAGCTCTTTCAGTACATAATAACAAATGTTCGCAAAATCTCACAAGGATAAGATTTACCTGCAGCTACAGCTATAACCCAGCATAGTGCTGCAAGCACTCCCAGCTTGCAGCTGGATGTATTGCAGGTAACTTCAATTGCTATCGATTTTGCTTATGCGTCTTAGGTCACAATATTGTGTTCATCTCTGTGCCATTTGTGGAAAGTGACATGTATTTTTAAACTGTTGACAGTTTATAAGGCAAAGTCCTTCTTTTGCTTGCTTTTTATCAAATCCCTATAGATGCGGCAGAAGTAATGAGGCTAGCAAGAATAGAGGCACCTACCAGACTAGCTTTACACCACACTACAGAAAGCTTTATAGTACAGTGTGTAACTCTATGTACATCATGTTCATGTTTGTACATCTGCTCGTTGCATAGCTGACCAAGGCCTGTGTTTATATGCCCACAAATCTTTCTGGCAGTTTTGAACCAATACACGTGGCAGTGAATAGTCTGGAGAAGACGCAGACAATTCCAGGCATTTTCCCCTGATCTAGCTGTCCAATTTTTGCTTCAACTGAGTTGTCTGCCATTGCTGATCAAATACAAATATGTGGCAGACAGTGTAATTACATATTATTTCTGTGTCATTTGCCTGTCCCATTACCTCTGGCACACCAGAATGGTTCTGGCAAGGCTCAGACAGTAATAAGGCTACGTCTTATTAGAGGCAAATCCTCTGAACCCTCTTTTCCATCACTTTGTTTTCTGTAATCTCAGTGACACGACTGCAACGCTTTCATTTGGATACGGTAGGAGATTACATCCACATGTGCTGCACTGAAGCGGAAGTGCCACATCTTTATTAAATTTTGAGATTGTATATTTCTGCTTTAGATGAGGACAGTTACAACTGATCTCATATTTTCCTTCCCTTCTGAAAATGAGTGACCTTCCAGACCATTTCAAGGTGAGGAAAGCTGTTATAGTGCCATTGGAGAGATAAGCGTTACACAAGTGATTGTGTTGCTCACTACATGTCAAGTAGACTAAGCATCCAAGTCCATGTGCCTTTTCCCCGTTAAATTTATGGGTTTCAGATATGTAGGGTGCTCACAGGATTGTTTGGCCAGGTAGAAAATACCTCACTCTTAGTTTTTAAGCTATCTGAAAGATAAAGGTGCATGAGTGCTCACTGACTCACTGTGGGTGAAGGTGATCTATAGGCATGTTGCCCAGCCCATGCACTGCTAGTGCTCCATGAGACATCAGAAGGCAGTGTGTCTTGACAAAAGCCATGTTTCTCACACTAATGCAGAAGCTCTATTTTTATAAAACTAAAAGTTATGTGTTAATGCAAAAAGCTTTGCTTGCTTGAACTCCACAGCTGACAAGCAATATGATGATACATGGCAGCCCCTGGATATTTTTCCCAGAAAGGCCAGATGGGTATTGATTTTGTAAAAAAAAAGAAAACCAAAAAGCTGCTGATCAAGTTCCCTCCAAGCCTATGGAGTCGTGTCCATGCTCTGCCTCTCCAGTAGTTTGTGTGGCTGAAGCAGTCATTCCTGATGGCTTGAGGGTCACAAGGCTGTGTGTCCACAGGAAAGCAGGACGTGTGCAGCTGCGTGTCTGCAGCACAGCCAAGCTAGCTGCATTAGGGAGTGTGTAATCCCATGGTGGTGTCCCCAGTTTCTCTCTCTTCTCCTGCCACACTTGCTTGTTCACCTAGCTAAAGATTACCCAACCTCTGGCACTCTCTAGCCCCATAGATACGCCTTTTGAGCCGCCATTATTCTTACCTGTGAACCAGATCTTTCTGGAGTTTTAGGTAATTTTTCAAATATTCGGATTCTTCATAGGTCTGCAGCAGTATGTGTAGGTTAGAAGCAGCTGAATCAGGACAACCAAGGCAGCATCAGCTGGCAAAGACATCAGCATCAGCTGCTGATGACATGGTAACACAGAGCTGTACCCCACACCAGCTCAACTCACCACCGGAGATCCACAAAGGAGACCAAATTAAAAGCACACTGGCCTCTAGTGAAATAAAACATGAGGACACTCAAGGCTGGGGCCACGTGCACACACACAGGCACACATACAGAGTCCACTTTAGGTCTAGAAAGATGCTCATACACAAAGACAAGGGATTTTTCTTAACAGAGAAAGTCTAATAACGCTTTTGGTTTTGTTGTTTAATTCCCAGAAGGGTCAACTACAACGTGTCTCTCCAGGAAGACTCCACAATGAAAAAAACAACCCACAGTTGCCTCTTACTCATCATCCTTCTAATTGTAAGTACGAGAAAACTGAACTGCTCGTGACACCTGACAAATTTAAACTTGTGGTGATGTTCAGAAAAATGAGTACTGGGTTATATTTGTTATACACCACAGGTAAACAATGAGTTCCCTTACTGAGATATTTCAAAATAAGGTTAATAAAGTTCCTAAATAAGATATCTCATAAAAGTTTGAACTTGAAACCATTGTTTCTTGGTGAGACAGAACTCCAAGTCTGAAGAGGGTAATGCATGTGATTTTTCATTTCTATGTTTTACAGGCTACAACGTATCAGTGACATGGAAACTTATGTGTTTGAAAACTTCCTTAACGTTGTTGTGTGAGACTTAGACTGACTTAAGTAATTGTCGATTTTCACTGTTTATAGTTACTCAGCTACTAGGAAAGCAACTGAAACGGAAAATAACAGTATAAATTTAGTTATTCAGTTCAAATGCTGTTTTCAACCGTTTAATATCAATATTGTAGTTATTGCAATGTATGCAACATGGCTGAGTAACTCTTGTTCTAAATATGTAGTAAACTCATTTCTACCTGACCAAATACCTCTCATATAAATTGAATGCTTTCTCTGATTTCTACTTGTGAAACCTCAAATTATTAGCTATTACAATAAAATCATAGACATTACAAGTAGTCAGAAATGAGAATACTGCCCAGAGTCTCAGTTACAGAATGTTCAGAACATGTCTGAGTGATGCTACTGGGAACAAGTGCCTCTCTACCCTGGCATGGTACAAGTAACTTGTACTCTGGATGCCCCCTTATTCCCCAGCTAACTCTTTATCTCTGTGTTCCTGAAGAAAGCTTTGATTCTTATTCTTCTTGCATTTTGTTGGTTAGCTCGTCATGTCCCTCTGCTTATCATCATCTCCTCCAAAACCTAAATGGGGGACATTTGTGCATGTATCCTCATCAACTCCCATCCTTTCTGGCTGTAAGTTGCAGAAATGGGGTTAGATGACATGTTGGGGAACAGCAGAAGCTGCTCTCCCCGGTTTGTTTGTTAGGTTGCGTCCCTCCTCTCAGCCTAGCATAACTTGCCCACAGTGCTGTTTGCCACTTAAATTTGTATGGATAAAAAGGAGGGAAGGAAAGTAGGGAACAGTAAAAGAATGATGGTCAGAAGGAGGTAAAAAGAAAACAATTAGATGAAATCATGGACAACCCAGAAAAAACAGCAAAGAATGCCTCACTTTGATAAAATACTGAATTCATAGTTCAGGATTAGGACCCTCAACCGAAAAAGAGCTGGAGAGCAGGAGAAAGAACAGGGGAGAGTTAATACAATTCTGCTAATTCGGTCTCAAAAGAATTTGTCCAGAATTCATTAATTATTTAAGGAATCATCCCTTTGCTTGGCAGAAGTCTGCCTTGAGGTATGTTGGAGTATTCTAGTATTTGGAGTTTTTGTGGCTGTTCCACATAGCCCTGCAAAGGACGCACGTAGCAATGCACTGTCTGGGAAATCACCCACGATCAGAGATGTCTCTAAGAGAACAGAGCTTCCTTCTGGGTTTGAATCCCAGTTGATCTGCATAGCCTGGCAGGGGCCTTGACAAAGAAATGTGATTCTTCCTATAACAAGCCAAAGCTGACTGAAGAAACAGTTCCAGATTATAATTTCTTCCCCAGTCAAGTGACAGGACTGTAAATATTCTGATAACTAAAATTGTCAGCAGCATTTCTGAGTGTCTGAGGTACTCTGACCTACAGCATGGATTTATAGGTCAACCCTGAAGGACTGGACTGATCCTTTCCCTGCTTTCCACAAATCTTTTAGATCTCTCACCTGTGACGGCATGTGTGCAGTGTTAGTTCTGTACTCATTCCTGCAGTACTCCAGGGCTAGGATTTCTTTTAAAACTGCAGTGACGTCTGCATCCCCTTCCCTTTAGAGATCTTTGCACTAGAGGGCTTTCCAACTTCTGATCTCAGTGGATAATTTAAGCACAGATTTCCTTACATTTTCACTGTTCCAATCTCTATATTCCTTCCCCACTGCAGTGGCCCTACTGTGATCTACTTAGACACCTCCCAGATTAATTTATGTTCCGGTAAGGGAGAAGCCATGGTCATAGACGTAGATCATAAACAAACTGTTTTCATGATGACACTTTCCAGAACACTGATTTTAGATCAAATATGAAAAATATTTGGTATCAGTCATTTTTTCAAAAAATTTCCCCACCTGTAGCTTGTAGAAAGCATTCATTTTTTTACATTTTATTTGTGGTCAGTAATGAGGAAAGGGTGTCTTTCTTTCTTTTCCAGAAAGACTGTTCCCACTCTGTTGGTTCTTCTAATCACTTTTGGTTCCCAAAGCCATGAGCCCCTGGGACTTACATGTCAGCCACTGTCTGAGGTTGAGGAAGATATAGCAACTGAAGTGATTTGTGACACGGGGTGATCTGCCATTCCTGTTCTCCACCCACCCTACAAACCATCCTCCAGATCTTTCTGCTTTGATGGCTTTGATGGTTTACTGTCATTCTCTTGTCTGTGTCCTGCAGTCTCAGCTGGTGACTGCAAGCTGCTGCAAAGCAACATGACCTATTGAGGTCTTTGCTTTCTCCTCTGGGCTCCAAACTCTCTGGTTATGCCATCTGTCCTACTGTAAGTGCCAGTCCACATGCAGTGGTCACCACTATTGAGAAGGGCATGCTTTTTACCTAAAATCTCTTTTCTTGGGGTAGCTGTGATTCCCTAACACATTCTCAGTGTTAGAGCACTCTCTGACTTGTATACCGTGTCAGTGCTTTGCAGAAGACTTCCTCAAATTCATCCCATATCTCTCCTTGAGATTTGTTTGTTGTAGACCCTAGTTACATGGTGTCCATAGATATCCCTTCCCCACAGTCTCCTTTAGACTTGTCACCAAGGGGTTTTGGTACCTTCTGATAGAAACCATCTGTCTTACATGTCATTGTTTTGCATAGAATAAATAGCACTTTTCTCTGAGCAGGTCCTTAATAATTCGCCTTTGTCAAACAAAAACTAACGCACCAGTTGCTCCAAAACCTAATTTAGAAATAAAACTAACTCCTTATCATCTCCCTCTTTGATGGCTCCCTGTGCTTTTGGATGCACAATAATGCATCACCAGATAGTCCTCTACACTTCAAAGTGGATTCCATTAGAAAATTTAACTGTTCATTATTTCTTAGTTCACTTTATTCCCGATGCTCTCTGGTTTTTGGTAATTATTGAGAGCCACAGAATGTGACAAATTTGTTTCCTCAAGTACGTGAGCCCCTGTGCACTGGAGCAATTAGTTCATCTCCTCAGTGCACATTTCTCTCTGCAAGAACGATGGAGCGTCAGCACCGTGTGTCCAGGGGCATCAAACTGCAGAGAAAGAGGAGGAGAAAACAAGCTTGAGTCTCTTTTCTGTGTGACCGATCAGTTTTGCAGGACACTGAGAAAAGACACTTCTATTCTCTGCATGATTTTGAAGATTGTAAGAGTCGTCATCTAGTGCCTACAAATGGTAGTTTGGTCTTATCCTGTGGATGAAGATTGATGGAGTAGTTTTTCTGACATATTCCAATTTTGTTATCCTGAGCCAACCACAAAGTGCATAGTAGGGACCAAATGGATGCTGCAGCTGAAGACCACACTGTTATTAAATTAGGTCCATTAAACCAAGATTGTATTTTAAAATAAATTCATTTTGAGGGAAAAACAAATTGTACAAGTTCATTAAGTCCAAATCTGTCAAATTGTTACCAAGCCACAGTCACTAAGCTATACACAGTCTGGCACATTGTGCCAGCTCCTGAAAGGCTTGTGAATAACTCCCATTCACAAAAAAAAATGGGAAATTAATTATGTGAAAGCCTAAATGTGCTTTTTGGTCACTGCACAAACTGGCATGTTTTGGAACACCATTGTGGTAGGTTCAAGTCTCCAGAAGCCAACCGGTAAAACGTTTGCCGCTGTGGTGAGGGCACAGCTCATCGTGTACCCATTTGATCCTCACAGCTGGGAGTGCAATAGGCACAGGTGGGGTGGTGCAGCCATGTGCTCCCCTGGGCTCCTGCCACCTGCCCAGCTCAGCGGCTCTCACCACGCGTGTCTGTGCCGGTACTGTAAGCACAAGACTTTTCCTGCTTAGACCAGCTCTTCCAGCATCTGGTCCAGAGCAGGTCCCAACCCATCAGTGGACCAGAAGAGCTGCTGAAGATCTGTCACAGCCTCCTTTGGCATGCTTTGTCAGAGCCTTGCTTGCTGTCTGGCACTGCTGGGAACCCAGGGGCTTCCCCAGCCTTGGATGGTGAGATTCCCCTGGGTCTCTTCATGTAAGACCATGCCTTTGAAAGCTGTTGTTCAGAAGTGCGCATTTCCCTTTGTAACTGTGGATTGCTTCAAGCTGTAAGGAAGTGGACTTGCAAGTTCCGGAGCTCATCTCATGCAAAAAGAGTCAGGAAAGCAAGCTGATGATGATTTAAGATAGTGAGAATTAGTGTGAGAATTTGAGATTCAAGCTGCACATCGTTTCCCAAGAGGGAGAGGAATGTTGTATTCTGTTCTATTCACCCAGTTTCAGGGGTGAACAGGACTTTTTGTCTCCATCTTTGTTTTTTTTTAAAAAATAAGAATGTTGCTATGCAGCTCATTGCCCTAAAGAGGCCTCTCACAAGATGATGATCAGAGCTGCAAGCAAAAATCCATGAATCCTTCCTTTAAGTCTGCAGTGTGCATCAGGCTACTCTGGGAGTAAAGCTTCTTCGTGTGAGCAAATCCTGCAGCAGTGGAAAAGAACTGTAAGATTCGTGAGTTGTTTTTCATTACAAGTGCCTTGTCGTCATCTGCTGGGGCTGATAATCTTGTGCTTGTTTAAACAGCTGCCAAAATCTGCAGTGTAAGTCATATGGGATCTCACTGTGAGGTAATTTCCATCCTGCTTCAACAGCAATCGAGTACAGGAAAATTTTAGCATTCAGTGGTTAAGTAAAATATGTCATGTTGGGGTATTTCCCCAAAGAAATTGTCTGCTGTTTCCTAGCATATTTGTGATGGATAAGAAATTATTGTTATGATTACTGAGTACCATGCACTAATGACCTACCTAAGGCATCACAGACATTTTCTTCTCTGTCCTAACACTAGCAGCTGTGAAAAGTAGTTTAAACGTATGAGAGGGGTTCTGCAACCAGACTAAATCATGCTGAGGTCTTGCTCAAAGATGTGATGTATTGAAGGGCAGGAGTTTAGTGACCCACAAAGTGGTGACTACACATAGCAGTTTTAAAAGGAATTTACCAAATGAATGTTTGAACTACTGAAATCAATAACAGTTAAAGCATTGAGAATTTGAAATGCATTTTGACTGAGCTCAACAATAAATGTTGCAAAATTACTGAATTTAGTGGAAGGAGGGAAAAAACAAAAGCAAAGAAAGCTACAAATACCTCCTTTTCCTAAATGTCATGTATAGTCAACAGCTAGTATACTTCAAGTTCCTTGATGGTGGAATAAAAAGATTTGGGGATGTTTGTTCATCGCGTCCAATATTTTGTGGAAGAAAAAAGGAATTTTATGCTTACATTATCTGGATTCTCTCTTGCAGAAATGGGCACGGTCTTGCACAGGTTAATAGCAGGTGTCTGTCTTACAGAAATGGGGCACTATTTGTTCGTTTTGATATAGATTAATAATGAAGCCAAATTGCTTTCTCTAGATTTCTTTATTAATTCTAGCTACAAAGTGAACTTCAGCATTCCCAGCAGCCTGTTTTTTCTCTTTGTAATGATAATTCATTTTCTTATAACAGTCATTTGTCACGTGGTGGGTTGGTGGTCGTATGTATGACGTCATTTACTTGGACTTTTAGGAGTGACATCATATGTACGGCTGCTAAACTGCTGCATGGGACATCACTTAAACAGTTTTCTTCTGAAGAAATCAAATCAATCATTTTCAGGCTATGAACACATCCTGATTATTAAATTGTGAATTATTTATTTCTATTTAATAAAGATTATTTATAAATAAATGAGACATTCCTTTATTGTATCAACATCTTTTATATTTCCATCTGAAGTAACTGATGGATGGATGGGAAGGGTTTTTAATGTGCAGTAATGGACTCTGAACATTCACAATTTGCTCAATACCTTAGGTAGTAACCAGGAGAAAGTTGTTTAATCTTGGTTTTTCTATGGTGAAAACATGTGGTTTAAAACTTAATTCCTAAAAGACCTAGATATAATCACTAAAATATAGTAGCAGAGGTGATTTCTGATCATGAATTCCATGAGAGCACACATGCACGGACACACAGAGACTTGTGGGAGATTCCCGGCCTCTCCCATTAGCATGATACACATGAAGCTTACCCTGCTGTATAGCCATGCCCAAGCTCCTGCTACTTCTGATGAAAGAATAAAAAGCCAGAGATTTCTTTCAGCCCCATTTGCCCTTCCCTGACCCCTACGGTGAGGAGTGCAAGGAGACTAAAACAAATAATAATATCTGTACCAAGATTTTTGTCTGACTGAGCCCCCAAAATATAAGGCTGGATCGTCAGCCCACTGAACTGACTTCGGGGAGGTCAGGCTTTAGGGCCCGAGTCCCACAGCGGTGGCGGATGTGTGATTCTCCTATGCACTGTAGAAAACACCAACATTGCAAACAGAGGTGTGATTGCTCAACATCCAGCAAGCCACTAAATTTGGTTTTCATTAGTCTGCTGAAAGGGTTATCTGATTTTAAGGTAGAAGAAAATATTGTTCAAACTTCCATGGCCAGCTTTTCAAATCTAGACAAACAGAAATGAGTAATAGCAATCAAAGGGAAGAGTAGATTTAAAGGACATATCACAGACGAACAATAGCAGTAACACACTTAAGGATGGCCCCTTAATTTGATTTCATGTACAAGCTATTTGATTAAATCAAAAGTGCCTAGAAAGACTTGTGTGCAACTAACTAAGAAAATCTGAGTCTTTGTGTTTGGCAATAAGAAAAAAAACCAATCAGATCATTTAAGAGACAGCTGTAATCTAATATATTATCCCAGTCTTTATCCAAACTTGCTTTAGATTTACTGTACGCCATTAAGTGATTTCTACTGATGAGGTAATTTCCACTGAGCTTTAGTGACACAGTCTCATCCATATTTTTAATCTCTTTTGCCAACTGTGGGCAACAGAAGTTTTGCTGGCAATTTCATCTGGGCCATGATTGCCTTGCAGTAGAATGGGCAGTCCTCCTGGTTACACAGTTGAGAATTTTAAATAATTTTATGCACAATCCAAGACATTTATCCTACCCACCAACACAGATACTGTCTGCCTCCAAGGGTTAAAATATTCTTATTAACCTGTACACAGCAAGAGCTGTTTTCATCAAGAATTGGATTAGGCCTTTACGCACAGGGAGTTATGAAACTGACATTTAAGGGCAAGGTGCAGTCTCTGAATTGTATCTTACCCTTCAAAATTATCATCCCTAGTTAGAAACTGTTATATATTCACCAGTTAAAAGATGTAAATACAGCATTCCTTTTCTGATGGCGCATCATACTTTTGATTTCAGTTTATATGTTTCTGTACTGTGCAATCTTCCGGGAATGTTCTGTCCTTTTAAAAATGGTGTGTAAAAGAGGATACGAAAAAAAGTTAAGAAAGGGGAAAGATGTCCCAAAGCACTGAACAGTTTCTACAGTTTCTATCTGTGTAGCTGGCATTTGCCAATTGTTTCATGTCTGTGTTGTGCTTTATTCTGTACGGATAAAACAAATGAAACTGCAAGGGGATTTATGGCCAGCAACACCAGTATTTCTGGTCTCTGTCATGTGAAATGGTTTTGGTCTTGTTTGGTCAAACAGATCTGAAGAACAGATCATGTCCTTCCTAGAAGAAAACAAAGATGAAATAAAAGCATTGTTTCAGGGGAAGGAAAATTAGTGATGTTTTCCAAGCATCATCAGATGGTTGTGCTTTCAAAACATGAGTATGTTCCCAAACTGGCCCGGAGTAACAGAGGGATCATCGAGAACAGAGGCAATGCCATGGAAGCCCCCCTAGCTTTCTTTGACGATACCATTATTCCTCTCTTGAATGCAAACAGCTTGGAACTGAGATATTATAAAAAATAAGAAAGAAAAAAAATAAGCATGAGTCACCACAGAAAATTACCAAAGCCTGTGGTGGTGCATGGGCACAAAGGGCTAAGACAGACCTGAAGGCATCTGAAGAACTTTATCTGCACTTTCTTTCACTCCTTGCTGGATTTAAGACATTGCTTGGTTGTTTTTTAAACAATCTTCATAGGCTCTGGCTACTCCCTTTAATCTTCTCATAAACGAGGGATCTGTGATATGTTCGGCTTTGCTTCTGTATTTCCTGTTCTGGCTTTCTAGATGCTTAATTTTTCACTTGGACAGCCAGATGAAATGTTCCAAATGGCTTCACTGTCCAAGTATATCTATATGTGTGTGTGAGTATACATACACATACAATTTATATAAAATTGTATCTGCCAGAAAATATTTTCCTCCTTATTCCTCCCATTTTATTTCCAGTACCTATTTAAGTGCAATGAGATAAACTGCTTTAATGTCCTCCAGTCTTCAAATAGTATCTATATACAGTTCAAAATGAAAATGCTAGTATCAAAAGAGATTCATTTAAATTAGGAAAAAAATAATTGAAGTGGTTTGGCAGAGAAGTATCAGGGTAAAGTAATGCCTGTTTTTTTTTTTCAACTAGGTGAAACATACTGTGGTTTTGCTGTGTATTTTACCAAGGTGTTTTAGCTGTGCAAATGGAAAGAAAGTAATGTATTAATAAGATACAATTGCTTGTGATGTGCAATAAAAAAAAAGAAATAACAATTTAAGAAGTAGGCTGATATTTGAACTTTCAAACCTGTCATGTTTTCAGTTTGAACAACTGAAAATGGTTGCTTAAAGATCTGTGCACTAATATTTGGTGCTAAAAATGTAAAATCTGTGTTTGTGAGGATCCTAAGCTTTAAAGAAGCCTGTAAATTACTCTGTATGTTTATGATGGTTTTAGTATGATTTAATATAGAAAAAAAGTAGAGGGTCATACAAGGAAAGTGCCACAGCAGCATTGCTTTTGCTTGGGGAAGCAGAGGAACTATTTCTTTCCTATCACCTTTGTGCAGAGGAGTGTCCTGTTATAGGATTAAAGCAGAACAGAATTAACTAAAGCTCCACACTCTCATTCCCACCCTAGCTTACAGACCTGGACTATGCAACAGATGGATGGATGGATGGATGGATGGATGGATGGATGGATGGATGGATGGATGGATGGAAGGAAGGAAGGAAACAAAGATAGCTGACCTCTGTACCTGAGATTTTTGCCTTCTAGAAGCAATGATCATTCCCTTTGCTCGTATCAGGAATAGGGTGGCCAGCAGGAGTAGGGAAGTGATCGCGCCCCTGTACTCAGCACTGGTGAGGCTGCACCTCAAATACTGGGTTCAGTTTTGGGCCCCTCACTACAAGAGGGACATTGAGGTGCTGGAGCGTGTCCAGAGAAGGGCAACGAAGCTGGTGAAGGGTCTGAAGAACAAGTGTTATGAGGAGCGGCTGAGGGAGCTGGGTTTGTTTAGTGTGGAGAAGAGGAGGCTGAGGGGAGACCTTATTGCTCTCTTCAAGTACCTGAGAGGAGTTTGTAGCGAGATGGGGGTCAGACTCTTCTCCCAAATAACAAGCGACAGAACAAGAGAAAAATGGCCTCCAGTTGCATCAGGAGAGATTTATACTGTGTATTAGGAAAACTTTCTTCACTGAAAGAGTGGTCAGGCATTGGAACAGGCTGCCCAGAGAGGTGGTGGAGTCACCATCCCTGGAGGTGTTCGAAAAATGTGTAGTCGTGGCACTTTTGGGACATGGTTTAGGAGGCATGGGGGTGTTGGGTTGACAGTTGGACTTGATGATCTTAAGAGGTCTTTTCCAACCTTAAAGATTCTATGATTCTGTCATCAAAGAGGACTTTGTTATTCAAACTCTCAAATTTAGGGTCACTTTTCCTAGGTACTTAACTAGGAGCTAGGCCCAGGTAGTGAGGTTTAAACTCTCTGCTCTGTGTTTCTATGATCTTAACAGTTAAATGAGATCAAAGCAGGTGGCATAAAACATCAAATAACCATTTCTGAGGCTGGGGCATTGAGGTATCTTGTCTGGGCAGTCTGGGGAGATATCAGCATAAGCGAGCGGAAATGTATGGGTGTAACTTTGGGAAGATACAAAATTTTTCTGCAGATCGCTAAACTAAATGAAAAGATTTTGAAGACTTTATCAAGTATTTAATGGTCCTCTCTTTTGCCATGAAAAAGTGCTTGGGTTAAAATCCTGAGTTTATAGTGAGGTAAACTAAAAAAAAAAAATCCAGCATTTACTTTGCAGGAAGTATAGGGCTCACCATAATGCTAAACATATGTGCAAATAAAAGGCCTTTGACGAATGCATCATAGAGATTTCTGATCCTCACTTTTTAAATTTTATCCTCCTGGTTCATTCACTTTTACTAACAGTTTTTCCTTTCTGTACAGAGAATGGTTCCAAGTCTTTCTTCTACTGTAAATTATACTGATCCTACATTAGAGCCTGTAGCAACTGAAAATTCAGTCATACGACAGAAGATAATAGATTCGCAGTTCAAATGCTATGAGAGGATGAACAGAGCTCCTCCATATAAGAAAAAAGGTAAAAAAGCTTAAAAAATAATCCTTTTGTATATTGCCACGCTTGCTTATATAGCTATAAAGAAACCTTTTCTTCTGTATACTAACCCATAGTCTTCCTTGGGGTGCAGTGTCCTTCCCATAAGCAATAGTCAAACTCACACTTATTTAGCATCCTTTTAAGGGCGAAGAAAGAAAAAAGCCTGGAACAAGCCTGAGGAATGAACAGCTCTTCCTTCCTCCATGTGCAGACAGTCCCTCCATCATCTACATTTCTGGCTCAGTGCTTTGCTGCCTGAATATCTCTTGTTCTTGCTTAGGGAATGGCATTCCCAGAACCTTTCAGCAAGTTCACACAAGGACCTAATTGTGAATGGTGATCTCTTAAATGTAAACATCATTCTGTTTGCTTCACTCACTGTTTCGTTTTTCTGTCATTCGTGTATTGATTGATAACTGTTGTGCTCTGTACTGACACAGATGTTCCAGGTATTCTATATTCAGCAGTTACACTAGGCAAAAGGAGGTGTATAAAGCACTAAGCATGTATCTTTACTGAATACAAGGCATATATTGAGATTAATAAAAAGGGAAATGACAAAACACAGTGGTGCTACAATGGCACAGTATAAATGAAGCAGCATTTCTGGTTTGGACTGAGCATTCTGGTCACTTTTTCTCACTGAAAATATGGAAGATGTTATGAGGAATCTAGAGAAAAAAATATTGGAGGTATTGTGGGGTTTTATGTAAGTAAAGGACAGAGATACTGAGGACAGTTTAAAGAGAAAATATATTTTAAAAAATCATGATTTAAAAACCCCACCCTAATAGACGGGCTGGAGATAATGTGGGACTTTTTGTCATACAGGAACAAAGACATTTCTACAGCTTTTTACCACAGAGATTTTGCTGGGTTCTGTAGACTCAAAGAATAATTAGAGGTTAAGATACTGATGTCTTGATGCAGAAATATTTTGGAATGAATATAGAGATTCCCATTGCTTTCAGTAGGGTTTCATTCAGGCCAGTAATGGGGAAAACCCACAAATATTTAAACAGGGTTATGGGATGTTCATGTTTCAGACATAAACAAGCCTTTAGTTCCTGGGCTTGAGGGGGCAATAACTTACTGTCTGCTCAGATTACTCTTTTAGTCTCTAGCTCTATAAATATGTAGGTTTTGAGTCCTTTGATAGTTCCACTGGATTCACCTTTCTTTTGCACCTTGCTTGTGTGATTAGTTGCAAAGGGCTGAAGTGTTTTCCTAGCATGAGCTGGGTATTCATATGACTCATGACATGAATTCCTAGTACTGTTCTTAAGAGCAGTGTTGTCCCAGGAGGACAACAGTGGCAGACCCACAGCCATTGGACACAGCACATCAGTTCCTGCATTCTTTCAACTGACAGCTAGATTTAAGTGATGCCATTGGGGACTGTTATATTCATAGTAACAACCACCTAATTAATTTATAACACAAAATGAAGAGAATGAGTGACTAAGGAATGATGCCAACGCTATTGAAGTTGTGTTTTCAACTGAATTACAGGATCCTCACCAGCCCTCCAACATTTACACTTCATAAAGGGTTGGAAGCAGACAAGGGTCTGAGTCTCTTGGCTGCAAATTTGAAAAGGAGGGTGGGATGAGATGGGAAATACCCTTAATGCAAAGACAACCATAGGGGTATCCCTTGAAAGGAATAGCCCAGCACATGAGCTGAAGGGGTATACTGGGTATGCATTTTCAGCACAAACAGTAGTGGAGTCTAACACTGAAGTTCCTGGGAACGTTCAGTGTCTGGTACAACTTTACAGGGCCAGCTGAGATGTGTCTAATTTTTTCCTGGTATCTCTGCAGTCCCTGATGTAGCTTATTTGTCAACTGGCACAAAGGTAGTTTAAATCCTTCATAATCTGCAGCTCAAAGCTGATGTGATGAACTACAGAGAACTGCATAGTATCTCACGGTCAGAGGTCAGAAAGATGGTATAATACGGGTGGCCTGTGGCAGCATTACAAGTGGCCATGTGTCAGCAGAGCCAAAGTAACAGACCACATGCACACACTTACCTTGCCCATTTCAATGTAGAACTGATTACCTTAAATCCCAAGGAAATAACAAAATGAGGACCACATGGGAACACCTGACCTTCCCTCCAAGATACTGCAGCACTCCCACACACCCTGTCCATCCAAAAATAGTTTTAGCTGGTGGTACAACAATATGATGTTCAACTCTCCTGTTGTATTACTTACACTGTTTTATTTCCCTGCAGCACTTAAAAAAACATATGTATGTTTGTATATATATGTGTGTGCGTGTGTGTTTATTCATGGATGTATGTGTGCATATATATCTTGTTACTTACCTTGAAAGACATATTCCACAATGTATATATAGATCAACATCAGTGATTTTTTTCTTTATCAGGCAAGGCAAAGGATGTAAAGCTAGAAATTCCTACCAACCCTGTTCTGCAGTGTTTTTCAGATACAATCTCAAGCTGCAAACATTTTCTACTCTTCTTTTTCTTTGATATTACAAAATGGTTCATAAAAGTCTTTCAGATACATCTCAAAGCTAGAAAATGACGTGAGAATGCCTGAAGGAAAGATAACAAACTGCTGATATGATGGCTGGTTAGCGAAGGGAACAAGTAGCATTAGCACATATGACTTGACAACGGAAAAATAGATGTGCATAGAATCTTAGCTAATGAAAAAAACAAGTGTTCATAAGATATCTTTTTCCTAGACATCTAAGCTGGAAAAAATAATTTCAAAAGTTTTAACCTTTCAATTTTCAATACACAATTATTTTGTCTTAAAAACAGTTATTGGTGCAAATTCGAACAGTTCAGATGTCTTTTTACAGCTTTGTTGTTTCAGTAAGAAAGCTTATCTGTGGATAATTTCAAAAGCACCAGAAGCAATTAGCTGCCCATATCTTATTAACTTTCAATGGTTATTAGGTGCCTTCCATATGATTCTTTCAAAACCAACCTACATGGTCATAGCAGCAATTCTGAAACTCCCTCAGGACCAGAGCAAAAAAATACAAGATGTATCTTCTCACTGTATTTCCCTTTAACCTGATGGTCGTTATGTTAAATATTTTTTCCTCCAAACAAACTGATTCTAAATGGAAAATAACTAAAGAGTATAGGGGTTTTTTTTTAATGTGTTACTTGAACAAATCCACAATGAGTCAGGAAATCATGTTAGGGCAAACAGTCTTATAGTCTTATATTCTCTGTAATGGGAATCAAGAATGAGCTGTGTTCTGCCTCCCCAGTATGGCCATTGTTTCTGGGGCTGGGAACAGTCCTTATAGGGGACACCACCTCGACAGCTTCCCAGAAGGGGTGTGATGAGGACAGGATCACAGCATGCCTATCCAGACAACATCAGCAGGCAGAGTTCACCTGTTAGAGATTGGTCTTGCACCTCGCTTCACTGGATCTGTAGCTATCTGACTGATCTCTAGCATTGAGCAACGCAACAACCTTACAGGGACCTGTCTCTGCAAATGTTGCCTTTAGCTGGGATGTCCCTGCAAGTCCTTCCTACCTCTACATTTGAAAGACTTGATTTTGAAACCTGCTGAACAATGGAAAGTGAAATAAAAAGTAGGTGTCTATAAGGTCTTTGGATAACTGAGGCCCCCCTTACCACTAGTGTACACATTTGCAGCCAAGGATGGAAGGAGGATCAAGAAGAGGAATTTGTAGGATCTGACCCTACATTCAAAGTTCAGTTCAACAGTCTTAAAAACATTACTTCTCAGTAAAATTAACACCACTAACATCAGGTCAGCAAAACCAAGTACCTTGCAGCACCTGAATGCACTGAAATTATAGCAATAACAAAGGGTATTATTGCAAAAAGAAAAGCCAGTTGTCTGCAGACAGCAGTATTCCTTGGGTGGCTAGAACAGAGCAGGTTCAGGAGCGACTGTGTGTGAATTAACTACTATATTCCTCTTAAATGTCCAGGTCTGTTCTGCAACAGAACCTGGGATGGCTGGTTGTGCTGGGATGACACGCCTGCTGGAAGAATCACTGCTCAGAATTGTCCAGATTATTTTCCAGACTTTGATCCAACTGGTACAGTATTTCTTTTTATCATCTTAGCTTTTAAAGGAAGTCTTAGAAACATTTATGCCATTGAGTGGAAGCATGGTTCCAGTGGTATTTTTGCAGCATTGTGAAATCTCAGAGTTTGGCTGAAATTAAAATATATCAAGATTTTGGGTTGCCTAATTTATATATTTTCATTTGTAAAATATTTTATATGTATTTATATTTATGTAAATATAACCCATGGATTTATGGAACCTAGTTTATGAAAACATTAACTACTTAGTTATAATATAAAAACATTTTCAGCACCTCGGTCTAAGTTTTTGTAATGAAGAAAAAATGCTTATGTGCATGAAATATGTATCACCATGTTCTTTGTTCAGTTTTTATTGGAAAATACAATTTTTATGGAAGAAGATGAGCAAAAATAATGTTCTTTCAGTCTCCAATTTCAGTCGTTAATTGAATTCTTCATACCAATACTAGCAGCCATGCAGACTAAGAGAAGTAATTCAAGAATGTTTAAAAGGACAAATTAAAGGAAAAATCAGGAACAGAAATATTGCTAAATAGATATGAGGAATATACATAAAATATATGTGTTTTAAACTCTGCAGAGCGTATTGTTTGAAGAAAGACATAGTTGAATGTTCCACTCTCAGGAAGTGTTGCTCATAGGTGGTGCTTGATGCCATGGTGTGCTAAATCCAGCACAGACACAGTGTACCAATTGCACCTAAAAGCTGTGAAACTAAATATTTGTGGGGGGAGGGTATATAAAACTTTTCAACAAGGTTAAACCAAAATATATGTGGCCAACTGGGAAGTAAGAAAGCAGGCTATCACATAGCTGTCGTGGTGGGTTGATCTTGGCTGGACACTAGGTGCCCACCAACCCGCTCTCTCATGCCCCTCCTCAGCAGGGCAGGGCAGGGAGAAAACAAATGGAAAAAACCTTGTGAGTCAAGATAAAGGCAATTTAATAAAACAAAAGCAAAGGCTGTGTACAGAAGCAAAGGAAAAACAAAATATTTATTCTCTACTTCCATTAGCAGGCGATGTCCAGCCGCTTCCCAGGAAGTAGGGCTTCCGTACGCATAGCAGTTGCTTCAGAAGACAAATGTCATAACAACAAATGCCCCCCTCCCTGCTCTTTCTTTTAACTTTTATTGCTGAGCAGACATCATATGGTATGGAATATCCCTTTGGTCAGTTTGGGTCAGCTATCCTGTCTATGTCCCCTCCCAAGATCTCGCCCACCCCAAGCCTAGTGGTGAGGGAGGAATGTTGGAGAGAGAGTCTTGATGCTGTGTGAGCACTGCTTAGCAGTAGCCAAAACGCTGGTGTGTTGTCAACACCTTTCTAGCTACCAATACAAAGCACAGCACTACAAGGGCTGCTGTGGGGAAAATTAACTCCATCTCTGCCAGACCCAATACAGCTGTGAATTTATTACCCAGTACCATTAGCTAAAAATATTGGTTTTGTTGAGCTTGTTGCCTGTTCAGAAACAGAGGAGTTACTAGGCTGGGTCAGATCCAGTATGCATTTTGCTGAATCCCATTTGCAGTAGCAGCTAGATTCATCCATATCTGTTCTTTATAAATCAAGCTATCCACAATTAGAGAACTCACCCAGCAAGTGGGAAAATTCCAGTCTGAGAGGATTCAAACCTGCATCCTAACTTGGATGGAGGAACCTTCCCCTTTCCAGGGGAAGCAGGCATTGGACAGGGTGGATTGAAGGCTTTGTGTGCCTGAAAGTGAGCTCGTGTGACAGTGTGACTGTCCACCTCTTGTGGGAATACCGAGACCTATATTTTACATCCCTGAGACACACAATGGGCACTGAATCACAAAGTCTTGTCTTTAGTGACTTTTTTTTGCTTTCTGACACGCTTACTCTTGACCTCTTTTCTGTACAGTATCATAGTTTTCAAGGACGAGTCTTGTAGCAGGGCCACACCCATGGCTAACCACTGGAGCACCTGCAAGGAAACAGGCTGAGGAGCTGAGACCCTCAGCTGGAGGTGTACCTTTGACCAAGGTCTCTCTCTCTGTGGATGAGTGCTTCGACCATGAGGCTATTTGCACAAAAGATGTCAGAAGAGCATTTTAAAAGAATTGGCCAAATTTTGTTCCATTCCCAGACAGAAGTGCCCACATTCAGGAGAGAGCTTGAAGCTCTGGACCCTGAGGTTGCACAAACTGTTTCCTACACCCATGTTAGAAGTGCCTTTTGCATAGGGTCTGTACCTTCCATTTCAGCCCCTATTTTGTTTATGATATCCTCCCCATGTGACAACAGCCCCTTTCATAAATACGACAATTTACTACAAGGCTTCTCCTTTCCCTGCCTCCATGTTTTTCATAGAAATAAAACTGTGGCACTAACAGTCCTAGTTTATGTACACTCCATGCACTCTTCAGCTAATACCTGCAAAAGTGGGTGTTGGGCAGCCCTGTGATCACAGAATTGTCCCCATGTCTCGAGACCCTCATAACTCAGTGCATGGGGGTGATTACTGAGCCACTCTCCTGCTCTTTCCCAAGCCACCTATTCCCAGCTTTTCCACTTGCCCGCTTGTCTCCAGTGACTTGTTGTGAACTAATTGCTTTGCTACAACAGCACTCTTCAAAGTAACACTTGAAGCCATCCATTGAGAAGCAGCTCACTCCTTACTAATGCTTATTAGAGCCAAGGTCTGTGCTTCATACGACTGATTGCAAATCACTCCTTAATGTACAGATGTGTGCTACAGAGTCTGGCCCACAGTGTGTGCATATTGCAGCTACTCTTCCTGCTGCACTTTAAAACTTGCAGATTTGGGAATTTTTTAGTACTCCTCTCCTCTGTACACAGCCATAGGATGAAAAGCCTCCTCCAGTAATTAATTTCCTAATGTTCTCTTTGTTGTCCTGCTTAGGAACAATACCTGTGGTCTTCTGGACTCAGTATTTTCCCCTGGGACATCTCTGTTCTCCTTGTCAGAACCTCTGTCAGCCTCTTTGCCTGCACCCTGGTCAGTCAACACTGTTTCCCTGGCTCAGTGGCAGCTCAGCATCTCCTGGCTGAGCTAGACCTGCTTTCCTAGAGTAGCTGTTGTGTTCCCCAGCATGTATTACAGCTGTGACATCAAACCAGCAGGTAGCCAGGCTTTGCTTTACAGGTGGCTGATTATCACACTGGGACTTAAAGTAGAGGGAGACAAGAAATTGTGGGGGTGAGTAGACGTCTTTCAACTGCTAATGGAAGTGGCTGCCACTTAGAGGTGGCCAAAAGCACAGGTGAAGCTGTCCTGAGAAGTCTGTCAGGTTTTGTGTCAATAGTCATTATTTCCTTTTGTAACTTATGCCTGTTAAACAAAATACAGTTAGATTTTCTGCTGAGAAACAGAAAATTCATCCTAAAGAACAACGATTTCACACAATGAAAACTGCAGTGCCTGTCAGATTTCCTTCCCATTAAGTCTCTGTGATATCAAACCACCTCAGCATGTATTTTAGGTGTGCCAGTAACCCCATGGACTTTTAAAATTAGTATGGGCTGCTTTGGGCTGCACTGAGATCTGCAGAAACACTGTGTATCAGCTCACTGATGGCTAAGTTACTTTAGTTTGAGGCCATGTATAGCTTTGAGTCCTGGAATAAAATGATGTCATTCCATTTTCTTCTTGTGCTTTGATACTTACATCATTTGTAACTGAAAAATTGAAACATTATCTGGTAACATAGGATTGGATCCTCCTCCCGTGGGTGCTGTACACCAGCTCTCTATAACTGAACCCCCAACAACATTCAGCATCGATGCCAAGAAGAAATTGCTAGAGTGTGTTAGAAAGTAAATAAAGTGAAATCATATTCTGGAGGAAAGGGCCCAGAAGCAAAATGATGGAGAACACCCTCATTGCTTCATTCATTTTGTGTCTGGCAGCTTCACAACTAACTACCAGATATAGTCCACTTATTTCACTGACCTTGCATTAGTTAACAATGGATAGAAATCTGTGTTCTGAAAGAAGGACCACTGTGATAATCTAGCCTGTTCAGTTAGCTGGGGCTTCCCACACTTCTTTCCTCACCTGAGGAAGCTCTGCCCTGTGAAAGGAAATTAGGATCTTAAAGATAACTGCCAACAGGGCTGCCTCTCTACAAGCTGTGACAACTTTGTCCTGTTGAATAAACAACTGTTTCCTCTTGTAGCAATCTCTTTTTCAAAATGACCATCACGCACAATGTGATAATGCATAAAACCAAATCAGTTTGTCTGGGAAACATACTGAGACTTACTGATTTAACTCCAGTGGCAGCAGGAAATTCATTGTCTCATACACTCCTGACTGTGAAGCTCTGAGGAGGGCTGAGTTTTATACTCCCCTCTTCAGGCAACATGCACAGTTTCTCTTGAACTGTATTTTATATTCATATTTTATCCAGGTTAATCTTTGGTGTAATCCCTTTGAAATGGTTCCAGGTCACGCTGAAATTGCTAGGAATTGAATTTGTCAGGAATATAGTATGTAACTCATGCTGGTAATATTCCTGCTAATAATTAAAAAAGGGAAATATATTGTGGACGTAATGGGCTTCTAGCAAGGCAGATTTACTGGGGGCAGCAGGAGGAGCAGAGCATTGCCCTGTGCCATGCACAGGCTATTGGGTTTGTGGCAGGAGTGTGTTATATTACTCACCTTACTCTCCCTGCACGGTGCCTGTGGTCAGGATTAATTTGGTGCAATCACAGCAATGGAGCTGAATGTGCAGGTTGTGGCAGCCATACCTTTCCTCCCTTTCCTCTTTGGCAAAGAGCAGTGTTTAAGAGCAGTAGCCACCCCAGAAGGGAGCAAGCCTGCCCAAACTTTGTGATCCAAGACACATTTAGCAAAACTCTTCTCAGTTCTCCACTTGGCTGGGTTTTTGCATAACTTTTCATGTGGCTCCAAGAGCAAAGTTTCTAGAACTGCAATCTGGAAACAGATCCATATGTATACATAAGCAATTACCTCAGATGATGATTAATGTGTTGTTACCTCTCACAATTGAGGAATATGGATGTACAACCTTGCCTTTCTGCACTGACACTGACCAGAGAGAGTGAGGTCTCCTTGCTGTGGTGTGTGGATCACAGCAGCGGAGGGGGCAGAGGCACTGTGGTATTTGTATTCTCTGCAGCTCTCTTCTTGTGCCATACTGCGGTCTCTGAATCACTTTGTCTTCTTACAAAATACCTTTAGAGAAATGAGGATAAATGCTCTGTGCAGGAGAAGGGGGAACAGATTGAACAGCTCTGGCAGACCCTTTTGGATTTACCAGCTGTGACACCTGTGACCACAAGGGACCGGATTTCAGGGACACAGGCGCACCCGTCTCACAGCTGGTAAAATGCACAAAGCACTCAGCAGAGTAGGTTGCCAAGCTGACAAAAGCAGTCATTGCAGATGAGAAATCACGGCCCTCCACAAACCAGAGAGGGAGAGAAACTTTCTAGGTTGCAGCAGCAGCTGTGGCTCCTCCCACCCCACCAGCTCCTGGCAGGCAGGGAGAGCTCTTCCTCAGGCATCCCCTAATTCAAGCACCTCCCCAGCCGTGGTTTCCCCTGCTGCTTAGCCAGTCCATCATGTGCTCTTTCCCATCCAGCACTGAGCCTCAGCAGGGAGACGTGCCTGCCCCAGCAGGGCAAGGGGCAGCATCCTCGGTAGGCAGGAGCCCCAGGGACCTGCTGGAGCACCCTGAGCAGTGCAGGGAGGGCTGGGCCTGGGAGAGCCCTTCTCTTGCTGCCACAAATGCAAATTTCCTGACTGCCTAAAAAAGCCAGCTCTGTATTTCTGCTGGGCCTATTTTTCTGTCTGGAAGTGATATAATTTAGACAGTGATAAACAAAACAAACCTGAACTCTTTGTCCAGCTGCTTCTTTTTACAGAATCACAGAACCCCAGGTTGGAAGGGACCTCAGGGATCATCTAGTCCAACCTTTCTGGGAAGAGCACAGTCTGGACAGGATGGCCCAGCACCCTGTCCAGCCAACTCCTGAAAGTGTTTAATGTGGCCGAGTCAACCACTTCCCTGGGGAGACTATTCCGATGGTTGACTGTCCTCACTGCGAAAATTTCCCCCTCGTGCCCAATCGGAATCTCCCCAAGAGCAACTTGTGTCTGTTCCCCCTTGTCCGCTCCATGTGTCTCCTTGTAAAAAGGGAGTCTCCATCTTCTTTGTAGCTACCCCTTTTCCTCCTACCCTTCTGTATATATCTGGCCTGCTTCTTAACAAGCTTGACAGCTGTATTTTAAAAATCAGTTCTTATCCTCCCAGTGCACAATATGACTTTATTATACGGATTCCAGTTCTGCTGACTGAAGCATTCTGATGATAGTGATAATTCTTCACTTATTTGGACACTGGAATCGAAGCCTTCTAGGGTCTCCATTGTATTATATCAGATTATTTCTTCTGTTTATGAAAAAAATTCTTCTAGAATATTTTACTGAGTAAATCAGATGTGCAACATCAGCTATTACCTCATCAGCAAAACTAAGTACTACATCAGCCTATCCAATGCCAAAGAATCCAATGCCTGGTATGTGCTGACCACGCACTACAACAGAGGAAAACTTCTTTCTACTTCCATCTTATAACTCAAAAATAAATTTAAAAAAATGGTGTTGACTCTTTTAACATCTGAGATGGTCTAATTGTAAAAAACCTGATTGATAGAGCTATCATATTTGTTCCAGAGTTATTGGGTTAAGATATTTGTTACATATTAATAGCTGAGCTGTTTTTATGAAAATATGGTACATAAAAGCACTACTGGTAGCCCAAGCAATACCACATGCAAAAATATTACTACTGGTTAATCTTTTTAGACACTTCACTGCTCCCATAAAACTGCCCTCATGGACAAGATTTCTCTTATCCAATTTTCCTAGACAGCTCTTGAAGTGTCTGTCTTTCTAAGCTGACTACAGAAAGCCTGCACAACTGCCTATGAATTGGCTAACTTTGAGGTTGGTAAAGTCAGGTGAGACGAATTCCACGCAATGTCACTGTTCCTCCCCTTTGAATAAAGTGGTGCCCAAGCGGTGCCCTATCCAAGCTGATAGAGTACAGAGCCTAAAAATGAGTGTTTACATAGCATTTGAATAATCTTAAATCACACACTTCAATTTTGCCTTGCTAGTATTGCCTTATCCATCTTTACACTTTTGTGGATTTCTTCAGAGCTTACTAGATTTTTCTGGTTAGCATAAAAACCAACATATGCCCAGGTTCATAATCCCACTCCTGCTACTGGGACACTGTAGAATAACTTGCAGTACAACAGTGGTTGGGTTACAGACTCACGGTTTTATTTCTTTATAAAATCATAGATTTAGAAGAGGTGTTTGACTTGTTTGAGTCGCTGGGATGAACAGTAGGGAGGCTTATCCCACAGTCCCATATTCTGATAACATCACAGCAAGAAATCTGTGGGCTGTGGCTGCTTCCAGACCAGGATCAGTTGTGTTTGTCTGGCTTCAAGGAAAAGTATGAGGCAACAGCTTTGTCTCTAACTTACAGAGGCCACATTAAACTTCGGCAGAGTGCCTATCTGGGCACTGAAGTACAGAGATGATAGATGATATTACCATTATACTCGATAGCATATTAACAAAAGCTGTGTACTTTGCAAAGTGCATGGGATAGTAGGTACGATGTTTGTACACTGTGTTCCGTGGTAGCGTAACCATTAATCTTTATCTGTGACTGAAAACTTTTTCCAGCTTTAGATAATATCTGGCAACGAGTACAACGGGAACATTGCTACACAGGCAGTCTGAGATTATCTCCAAGTTGCAGCGATGGAAAGCTGAGATAGCATGTACTGTTCTTCTTCATGGTGTTGATGCACGTATTGATTTTCAACAAGTCCCCCAAAACAATGATTTGAAACTTACAGTGTTTTCAAAACTATGCTGTATTCTGGAGTATTGAGGGGTTTTCTGGTCTGTTTTTTTGTGTTTTTTTTTTTTTTTCCCCGCAATGGCCGTATATAGAGTGTATTTCTAGCCAGAGGAAGATAGCTCAGGCTATACAACCCTTACCTTGCCAGTATGATCGATAGTTTTCCTTAGGGTTTATAGAGGGAATACAAATATTCCAAATTAATAGACTTATTAATCATCAAAGCTGATTAAGAAAAATAAATTGAAATCTTGAACACAAAAATTGAAAATCTTTATGTTCTAATTGTAATTGGCTCTGTATAAGTGTATTGACTGGAAATGTTGATAATCTATGTATAAAGCAAAAAAAATTATAACGCTAGAATAAGCAAAGAGAAGTCAAGATAGACTTTTCAGACTATTTTAAAAGTCAGACTTGGAAAACTGTGTTTTTCATAAATAAATAGCTGTGTAACTATCTAAGAAAACATCATATATTTTAAGTTTCTGATCTTATCCTACCTTTGTTACTCAGGCAAACTTTCCAATGACTCCCATGTGGCTAATGCTTGAGGGAAGGCCAAAGGAACTAGTCCAAAACTTGACAGGTGATTAAGAGTGACTGCGCTTCAGCGTCCAGGGTTTCCCAGGCAGAAATGTGAGCGTGGCCAGTAGGACACAGGCACAGCGCAAATCTGTGACTCCAGGCATCCCTCAGAGCTGTACAGTGCTGAAACCCCAGCTGCCCCCCCGTATAGTAAAAGGACATGTGCGAAGGAGCATGAGCCTGGAGAGCGATTTGTACGTCAGGGCTTTTGGGAAGGATGCCAGAGCCACCTGTGGTGCAGGAACCAGCACCAGAGATGCAGGTGGAGAGGCCAAACACACATCAGATTATTTAAACAGAGAACTTTGCAGCCATTTTAAATTAAACTGGACACGTGGGACCTGCGCCAAAATGTTTGTGAGGCTGCTTCTCCCAGTGCCTGTATGCCTTGCAGCCTCAGAAGAAAACAAGCAGTGCTCCTGCTCACCCTGGCAGGATTTAGCTGGCACAGAGGCTGGGCAGGACTCTTCCACCCTTCTGCATCAGCACATGGCAGGCGTTGGGGCTGTCACCAGCTCCAGCACCCAGGCTCCAGTTTATGCACTGCTTGCTGCCCTTTCTCTACACAGTATTTTTAACTAATTATTTCCATTGATACCTGAAACCCTGCCGTAAGACTGAGTCTCCTAATGTCTGTGTATGGGTACCAGCATATCTTAGCAAGTGTCAGGTTTGAAAACAAAAAGTCAGATTTGCACACTAGATAGTGGGCACATCCATTTTCTGACATCAATATTGCAGGTTGGGATGAGAACTAACGATATGCAGACACCACTGTGTTTGCCTGTCTGTACACACTTCTGTCAGGTTTGGCCTAACGTTACTTTCTCTTCCATAAACAGCTTTCAACAGCCTCTTTGACTGAATTATTATCACATTAGTAACTGCATCTGAACGAAGGCTGGGTATATATACTCTACTGCATTCATTCAAGGCAAAAGGAGACAGATAAATGACAAGTATACCATCAGATAAATCCTCGAGAAAAAAAACCAAAACTGACAAATGTATATTACTTGCACAAGTTGAAAATCCTTTGGATTTTGTTACACAGGTTTTTAAAATGTATAATATGCATATGCTAAAATAACTATTATTGCAATTTATCATCAGAGAGGGCTTCAAAATACTGCGATGAAACTGGAAACTGGTTTCGCCATCCTGAGAGCAACCGAACTTGGTCCAACTATACCCTGTGCAACTCCTTCACCTCTGAAAAACTGAAGGTATGCTACAGTTAAAAAGGCAGTGATGGTTTGGGAATGGGTTTGGGCTGGGGTAGCAGTAAGGCACATATGAGAAAGAACAGAATAGTCCTCATCTTTCAGCTCTATTCCTTGCACAAGAATTTAATAGCATTCTCCTTGTGATTTTACCTTATTAAAATTATTTGTTGAGTGCTCAAACCTAAATATAGGTTTGCTACAGGGTGGATAATTTAGTAGCAATTCATGTGACAAGTTTTGCAGTATTTTTCAAATGCATTTTTTAATTCCTATGGTTTTCCCTGATTGTCCAACAGTTATAAAATGATCCCTTAGAATTTCGATTTTGCTTTCTGCAACAAGTATCTTCCAAGCTGTTGATGTCTTCTCCAGGGCTAGAAATATTAACGTAATTTAAAATTATTTTTCTTAAGCAAAGAATATCACCCTGTACTCACTCCCTTTGAAAAGAAATAGTTATGAAGGTACCATTAACCCAAAAATCCTACAAGCCTGAATGCATTTAACTTTAACAGTTTCACTGAAGTAATTGAGACTATTTGCAATAATGAATTAAGCATTTGCATTAATATTTCCAAAATCAAGTTGCTAAGCTGAAAGAGGAGATCTAAATATAAAAGCACCAAAAAAACCCCCAAGAGAGAAATCTGAGAAAAGCTTAAAAAAATAAGTTATGGAAGCTCAAGAAAATAAACATATTTCTCAAATGTGGGGGAAGCTCCATGAAAATCTGTTTAAAGATTTGTGACAGAATAATTTGTGACTATTTGGAATTGTGGAAGGAAAAGCATCAAAAAGTGATTTGATTTGGGATTTGTGTTGGTGGATCTTTTCTATGCAGCCAAAAAACTGTATGTGGTTATATTTACCAATGATTGAGCCTAAAAGGCCTTGGAAAAGTCTACTAGACTAGACAGGAGGTGAATTCTAAAAGTTTTTGCAGCATGAGGAACCATCATGGTAAAATGTGGCTCACCTGTGTGACAAAGAGAGAATAATGCTAACAAACTGAGCTCACAGAGGCATTAAATGGAAGCACTGTAAAAATATAATTTTTCCAGATGTTGGCCCATGTAGGGAGGCAAAAAATGTAGTTCTGTTGCCTATTATCCATGCCTTCCAGAAAAGCAATTTTGAACATCATTCAAGCAAAGTGCAGATAGAACACAAAGGAAAATTATACATATGTTGAGATTCTTCTGAAACAAAAAAATGATGGAAAACGCAGAAAGAATCTATCTTTACAGAAATACCAAGACAGATTATGACCTTAAATCCAAGTCTTCAAAAACAGGTGCTTGCTTCATTTGTAGACTATTTCCATGTACCTACAGATAATATAATTTACTGAGTAGGAGGTATTCCTACTAGACAATTTTCTTTCCTCAAGTGAAGAATTCTAGAGGGACAAAAAAGAACATTTAAGAATTTCTCTTAGGCATTTTCTAAGCCCAGGATGACAAAATCTGCATAAAGTAAAAATTTGGTGAGTCAGCATGTTATAAATCCTGTATGTCAGAAGGGGCATGACAGATTGCCAGTTCAAGGAGTGCAGAGGTTAATAAAATAGTTCATTATTTCTTTGAAGTTAACTGGAAATACCAACATGCTATACTTTTGAGACAGATCACTTGAAAGAAAAATTGCAGCCAGGTCTTAAAAACGCTGTGGTAGTCCGTATGCTTTGTTAGCTGACAGTTCAGTCAGTTCCGATATGTCTTCATTGTCATATTTGGAAAGCTTTTTTGAGCAGTTACCATAGTAAGTTTACATGGATAATTCAAAAATGCCATCGCTGAGTCCCAGATATACAGTTAAACTAATTTAGCAGTTGTACACTGAAAGGTAGGTAGTTTGAATAACGAAGAGTCCCCTAGGGTGCACACAGACTTGTATGTACCTTTCTAGAAGCCTTTCCTACTTCTAGTTGTTTCAAGCTAAGGACTGTGTACAGGATAGGCAGCAAAGCAACATATGTTTGAACAGTTTGTCTGTAAATTAAATTCAGGCTTAAAAATTACATCAATCTAATATCATGAAAAGCCATAGCAACCACTTAGTATGGAATGGAAGAATTGTCACATGCACACAGGTAAAAACCTCTCCCACTACTCTGTATTCAGAAAGTTGTCTTATCTTCTCTGCACTCTGGTCTTCCCTCTCTGGGGTTGCTGGTGCTCTCAGAACAAGTTGTCAAGCATTTGCCCTCACTTGAAATGTTGTGGTTAGTCTTTGTGAAGGAAAACTAGGAGACCTAGGGTATTTGCGGTAAATATGCATAGGTTTCCATAACTTGGTGAATGATATTTGCACTCAGATCAAGTCTGTTCTGCATGGACAAAATGGTTTAAATGTGACTTTGGTTTAAATCTGCATCATGCCACAACCACTTAGGTTAATGAAAGCAGGAGCTGATTCCAAAGTTGTAAAATGACTGAAGAACAAGCTAGATAAGACGATGTGCACCTTTGCCAGGAGGAATGGCTTTGCTTTCTGAATGTTATTCATATCTGTTTTCAAATGGAAGTTTTAAATTACTTGGAAACACCAAAAAATATGAGTGGCAAAACTTAGGGCTACAGAAAGCAATTCATCTAACTGTTAAAAAAAGGAAAATTGCTCATGCATAACAAAAGAAGAATGAATGAAGTGGAGCTGAAAATAAATAAGGCCAGCAGAGGAACTAAGGCTTGCTACCTAGTCGTTTTTTCAGGCCAGGCTGGTACAGTATTAGTGCTTTCAGAACATAAGGCAATGGTGAAGCCTGGCATGCCATGTAGCCTCCTGCAGTCTTCTGACAACTGGGTGATGCTTAAGAGCTTGGCTGAGACCAAAGTACGACATTTAAATATCACAGCATTCTGCAGCCCAGTTGCTGTCCCGCAATTTTGTTTCACTATTGGCATACAAAATATGGATAAACCTATCTTAGAGTTCACTGATATTAGCCACGTGAAAGCCCAATTATCTGTTCGTGCATGCTGGCTTCACAGCACTGTAAGACTATCCAGTTGGCCAACAGCAAGGTTCACACCAGTGTGAACCAGAATTTGTCTTGGGGTGTGCTGTTCTAGTGTGGTAAGAGTTGAGGATAATTTTCAAGTCATCTGTTACTTTCATGACTCTGTAGGCCCTAATCATAAGCCCCCTCTGACTTCTCCTCTCCAAAGAGGAGAATCCCAGAATTTGTACCCATTTGTCATAACACAGTTACTCTACATCAGTTATTTTAGTTGCCTGCTTTGTTCCTTTCCTAGCTCTGCCATGTCCATAAGGTGTGGAGACACAAAACCACATACAGTTAAGATGTGCGATGTAAGTTTTAAACAGAGGCATAATGAAGTTCTACCCTCAGTGCCTTTCCTGATGATATCCAACATTTTGTTGACTTTTTGGCTGTCATTACACAGTAAGCCAATGGTTCAGAGAATTGGCCAGGATGACTCCAAGATCTCCTTCCTGAGTTTGGTTTCTGGTTCTGAGTTCAGCATTGTGTAGGCAGGATTCATTTATCCCTAGGTATAGCACACCACTTTTTTCTGTATTAAAGCTCATATGGCATCTTCTTGTTTCCTGTTATGTAAGGCCCTTCTGGAGTCCCTCACTATTATCTGGAAGACCTAAGATTCACCTGGAAACCTAGAGATTTCTCTGCATCAGGTCACTGATGAATATGTTGAACAAAAAGCCAGCCCAGATACCAGTCCCAAGGGCACCTAACCACTGACTCATCTCCAAAAGTGACCATTAAGCTTTTGCTCCCTGCCATTTACGCTGCTTTCAAACCATAAAAGCTTTCAACCAATCCTGCAGCAACCTATTTTGAATAATTTTTCTGGTGTAGAAACTTATCATGGGCTTTTCTGAACGTGGCATATCTGCTGTGCCCTCCTAGAGCTTGGGAAAGTTAGTAACGTGTAGCATGAGCAGGGATCTCACCAGTTTCTTCAGTGCAGCAGAAACAGATCAACTCATGTAAGAAACACTTATCTTTAGATCATGAGTCATGATATTTAATAGATTGCTGATATTAAAAGTATATTGAAAAAGAACCTTTGAACAAATGGGAGGTTGATTTTGTAGATTCTTCCACAATGAGAAAAAAACCTAAGTGCCTACAAATTGTTTATGTTTGCCTTTTCTTTTTGTTAACTTTCAGATGGCGTTCATACTTTATTATATGGCGATCGTTGGCCATGCTTTGTCTATAACATCCCTGTTGATTTCCTTGGCAATTTTCTTCTATTTCAAGTAAGTGTTTCTTACAGACACTCTCTCTTCTTTCCCTGAGGGCTCCCAAGTGGTAACCAAAGAAAAGCTTGACAGAGGAATGGCCGTGAGAAACGGCTCTTCTGAGTGCCTTTTTATAGGTAAAAAAGTCTCAGCACAGGGTCCTTTCACCAATGGGACATCTCCCAGTGGTGTGTAGCCAAGATCATGCTGTTATATTTGCCAAGACTGGTGTAAAGTGCAGCCCATAGGGAAATGGTGTAACTGGGGATGTGGTGAGGCCCTTCAATTACCAGTTGCCTATTGTTCCTTGAAGGGCATGCCCAGCCCCTGGCAGATGCAGTGACTGCTTGGAGCCCCCAGCTCCTGAAAAACAGGAATACCTTCATCTGATGCTGAAGGACTGAGCTATTGACTTAAGTAGGTACTTAAAGGACTCATCACTAAGCGTGAATCTGACACTAGTGTGTAGCCTGTTGTCATCATTAAAAGGAAAAACAATGATGTGGTATATTAGAGCTTCAAAGGAGGCTAAACTGATATTCACTGAAAACAATGCAGCTACTGTATGGCATCTTAACTACAGCATTTAAATCTTGTCCTTTAGTGAACCTGTCTGCACACTATTTATTATAATGTGTCTGCAGTGAAGGAGAAGAGGGAGTTCAGATTTGCCGTCAGACATGTAGTCACAGCTTCAGTTGCAATCAGTAGTGAAGGGCTGTTGGCGAACAGCCTTTGGTTTTCAGCTCAGGGAAATAGTAAGCAGTAGCAGATATCAAAGGCACTTGGGAAAATATTCAATAATAAACACTAGACAAGATCCTGAGCTATTGTGCATCCAGAGCTATGACAACTTGTATAAGCTGTATTCTTCTAGCTCTTAAGCAATCTTTTTTAAGTATTTCACTTTCATAACGTTACTACAAACTGCAAACTTCCCGGACTGATAGCACACTCAGAAATCAGGGTTATAATGTCCCTTCACAGATACTTTGATGAAACAGAATGATACAGCCAGTAAAATGACCCAAATGGGATGATATCTTACTAATTTCAGCAAAGGTGCATGAGTTACTTGCAATCAGATAGCCAGACCATCAGTTCGTGACCAGCAACAGGGAAATGCTCACCATCAGTGGAGTATATCTGGAGATAACTGCAAGGCAATCTAAAAGGCCTGGTAAAGTTTTCTACCTTCATCTGGATAAAGGTTCCCAAGGATAGAAAGGAGTATTCCACACACTGCACACTGGGAAAAAAAGTAAGACTAATATAAGAAACAATTACAAATGCTTCTGAATAAGTAACACACAGAGTGATAACCTGATGGGCTTTTATTCCCAAAAAACTTATCTCATTCAAGAGTACAGAAAACCCCAAACTCTTTGAAGAATGCAGTGTTCTTTGAGCAGTCAAAAATACAACAGGAAGGGAACACAAAACTGGCTTTTTCTCTTCACAAGCTTCTTTACAGAGTTTAAGAAAGAATAGTTTCACAATAATGGCAACCTGTAGTAATTAAAAGTCCGTCATTGGTGTTACTGTAAGAGTATACTGTTTCAAGATTGTAATTTAGCCTGCAAGAAATTATTTCAAGCTAAAATTATGCCAGAACACAAATAGACCTGTGTGAAAGTATTAGTAAGCTGCTTTATACATTATTTGACCCTTTGATGAACATCCAAAATAAAATTTTTTGTTTCTTTATCATCATTCTCGTAGAAAGATAAATTATAGTCCTTTGAGTATTCATCAGTCTATTTCAGCAACTCAAAGACATGTTTGCAATCCAGAAGCGTAGAATACTTCTAGGGATTAATTAACTTTCCAGCAGACAGATAAAGAGCATGACTTTTGTGTACAGGTCAGAATTTAAAATTTCTTTTTATTTGGTTGATGTTTCTAGAAAAATGAAAGCCAAAAATAGGGCCTCAAACCTCCCAACTCAAATTTAACAAAGAAAGATATCAAATTCATTTTTTTCAGATCTTAGTGACCAAAATAGTAACTGTGAATTATGAGCAGGTTCTAAATTAATATATTCCCACTCATGCCAAAGCATGAACGCCTTATTTTCAAAAAGACCAGGGTTTATCCTGTGTAGAACTTTTATTTTCCAAAGCAGTTTTTCACACTGAAATTTCCAAGTCTGAAAGAGGAAAAATTGGTCATTTTTTTCTATTTTTTTATTTTGCAGCCTTAACTTAAAACAAAGGGCATTTCTGTAAACATTTAGCTATTCCTTTTTGTCACCTCTAAGGCCAAGGAATCGTAACAAAGTACACCCAGGGAATTTTCTATCATAACCGTTTAGTTTTAAATATTTACTATGATGTCTTTAGTACAGAGTTTCTATGTGTCCAAACTAACTTGCATTTGTTAAGTGTCTTGGAATTGGTAGATTTAATGATTTGCAGTGTAAGTGAAAAACTTTCATGCAACGTGACAAACTTTACGTGCTGGATTGTGCTATACCATCAACTTCATTACCTGAATTTCTGAAATGTGCTTTTTTGGCCACAAATGCACATATGAAGATTTGAGGAATTCATCAGTACATAGCAAACACAAAATTCCAGCTTACACATGCATAGTAATTGCATAAATCTGGGGATAAAAAGAACCCCTTGCTGAACCCTCAGCTCTAGCAGACAAGGGATTGTTGCCTTGCTCTAAAAATCTGCAGGGAAAGGTGCTCCACAAAACCCCAGATTCCTTGTGCCTGTGCTTAAATCAGTTCTAAACTCAGAGTCTCTGTATTATTTAATCTAAGTATTACATGAGGCACCTTATCCTATTTCTGTTCCTAATTTTGATCTACTTGTATTGCATATCTATAGGTATGTTTTGGTTGTGTGCCTTCTAACAGTAATTTTCTTAGTAGCATTATGCAAAGCTTCTCCCTAGTTACTTCATCTGCTGCTAGCCCCTGGAAAGGTACACCATGGATGAGGGTATCCATATATGCTGGAAAAGGGTATGCTTAGTAAATTGAGAGACCAGAAGAAGGTGGCATAAATCTTAGGGGTATACAGTTAGATGTCTGCGCCACAACTGTCAAACAGGAAATGTAGTAAAAGAAGAAGCCCCCAGCATCACCTCCACCAAGAGTGAGTCTAGGAAACACAGGAAAAATAAATGGTTAGACTTCGCATAGCCTGTAAGAGTCTGTAAGATTACAAGCGCAAAATAGGTGGATCCAAAATACAGGTTATGAATTCTGCTAATTTCCAGTGAGGCAGTTTGATAAGTGACTGTGATAACATGCATTAATCAGATACAGAGATAGCTAGAAACTCTGCCCAATAAATGATTAATTCCATTTCTATCTATGTAAAGGTAAAGAGCTGAAAACCACAGCCAGAGTAACACTTTGAGAAAACTCAGAAGAGCACAATTTAATCAGATTTGGAATCCTATTCCCAGGCTTCTGAGTTCTTTGGGACAGTTAAGACAGGACCTGGTTAAATTGGCTGCCCAAAGTGGACCAAGAAGGTGATTCCTTGCAGTGAGTGAGGCAGGATCGGGCTGTCTGACTCACTCCTAGTTCTGAGTCACGGACAGCGCACAATCCTGACCGGTCCCAGGCCGTGACGAAAGACTATCTTTGCGGCAGCCTTCCAGACAGTAACACACCTCCTCCTCTCTTTCTCCTCCACTTCCTCTTCCGCTTCCATGACTAATACATGACCAAAGGTTACAGGAAGAAGTAGAGAAAGGAATTAAAACAAAGCACTGCAAAATGGGAGGACAAAGAGGAAACAAAACCACAATCACAAGAAAGTGAAAATAAAGCTGTATGGGAGCAGGGTTCATGTTACCTTCAGTTGTTTTCTATCATGTGGCTATGGCACATGGGTTATTTGACCTTCAATACAATGCAAGCTGTCAAGCAGATAGCAAGAGATGGTTTCAGGGCCATATAATAGCCTTTAACTGTAGAGGCAGCAATGAACAGCTTGCAGAGGTTGCTGGTTCCCACATATGTGTCCTTCCTGTCAGAGGTTTGTTTTCCTTTAAGTTTTGGGTGTCAAGATTCATAATGATCTGGCATCACAGATGTTGCATCACTTTTGGAAGGGAATATTGAATCAGTAGTGACAAGCATCACTAAGCAATAGTAACTCAACAGCAGAGAGAGTATTCACGAAAAGTAGTGTCTAACAGTTACATGCATCATCACATTATCGCAATATTTTTGTAACTGCAAACTGAGACCCCATTGTCTTATACGATAAAACACACAAAAAACCCTCCTACCTCCAAATCCCTTCCAATTGAATTATTAAAACAAAGGCATTTGTATAAAGACAGATGGGGACTACAATAAGTCTAGATTTGCCAAAATAATAGATGGTGTGTTGTGAATGCACGTGCAGTCTAATTGTTGCCGAGGCTTTTAAAAGGATTTAAAGAAGGATAGTAGGTGGAAGGATAATTTGTAGAAGTTTGTTGGGAGTTTTCACCAGGGGTAAGGGAGACCATCATAGAAAGCATGAAAATAATTTGAGAACTAAACAAGTGGGTAGGAGATAGAAAATAACTGGCTGGGGGTGAAAATTGGTGTTCTGACATGCATGAATGAGAAGAAACGTTAGATTTGCAGTGCAGATCTCTGAAGAAAATAATGCTAAAAGCTCCTCAGAAGTCAAAATATCCTAGCTACAATAAAGAAGTGGAGATAAGAGCTCAAAAGTAAGGGTGACTGTGAGTAGACAGGAGGACCTGTCTCTGTCAAAGGAAACATAGGAGACATAGGATAAATGTGAAACAGAGGGGAACCATGAGAAACACAGGACACACTGAAACTCTAAGACACAATTGATAGATGCCTAGTGATACAAAAAACTCACAAGTTTTAGACCCTGATAACTGGTTTAGTGATATCTTCTTCCATACTGATTAAAGAAGCAGAGTAAGGCACATACAGAAAGACAGGTGAGGGGTGAAAAGGAGCCTTCAAAAATGCCATGAAGGAATGATTAGGAAATCAGGAAGAGGACCACGAAGAGAGCTAAGAGGGGTCAGAGAAGAATAAGATTACAGATGATTGTCAAAATCAGCAGTAGAGGATGACTCGAGTAAGAGTTTTGCTTTTGCTAGAATGTTCTCTCAGTGTGAACTGAGTCAGGCAGGTGCTGATGTCATTTTGATGGCAAAGACTGAATGTCAATTTAAAAAGTGCTAGTATGGAAACATGCACTTAATGATCCAGACTGGTCTTTCACATGAAAGATGGAGTCAAGAAAAAAAGGTGGGAAATACTGCGAGGAAAGTAGGAGAGCAATGCAGGTGTAAGACTAAGAGAGGAAGGCAGGCAGGGAAAGGAGCTTAGACAGATGAAGGCAACATGCAGTGAAGGACAGTCCAATTTAATAGAGTAGTAACACTGGCAGAAGTCAAGTGGAGCAGTGAGGAAGGAGAGGAATGAGAGCAGAAGCACATGTACCTGGCAGAGTTATCACAGAAGACCCTCTCTCGGTACCGGTAGCCATGTGAAGAGGCAGCTGGAGAGACAAGAGTCTGCACCTCTCTGGCCAGGAGCTGAAGAGACTGCTCTAAGTAATAGGGAAATTTTTATTTCTTGGGAACAGGATTGGCATCACACTAATCCTATTCCCAGGACTCCCAGAGAAAGACAGAGGGACATGGGCACGTGAGAGTGTTCCAAGAAAAGTGGAGTCAGTAGCACAGTAGCATAGGCAAAGTATAGTGACAGAGAATGGAGCAAAACGAAGAATCAGGACTGGATAAATACCACCAGAACTTAGGAGCGAAAAGGAACCTTAGACTGGATTTGTGATGGGGGCAAATACAGATAGACTAAGCACCAGAACACAATGTAGAAAAAAAGGTCCAAAGGTTGGTCTGTTTTGCCCACTATCCTGTCCTACAGTGGGTCAAACAGAAAGTGTGCCTAGCCCCGTATCTGCTACTCAGCAGTTGCCAATATCTGATACTAAAGGAATATAAAATCAGGGCAAGTATAAAGAGATACTGTCACTCTTAGCCCTTGAGTCCGGCATCTCAGGGATATCCTGAACCAAAGAAAGTGTCTTGGTAAATAAGAAGGTCAACTAAAGTGATGAGCATTGCGGGATGATGACAGCCATACCCAGAAAGATGACCTCAAACTGAATAATTCCATCCGATGACTCAGAAAATGGGTGTAATGAGAACTAAGAGTAAGTGGCAGGTGACCAAAAAGCTAGAACAGGAGAATAAATAATCAAACCAGGAAAAATAGGCAGAAAAAGAGTTCAGTTGGTTAGATTAGCTCTCGGTTTTTAAAGAAAGTGCATTCTGTGTTAGGCTCCACGTGCAGAGCATCAGAAAGTCACAGCCTGTGCTCCATTCCAGACTACAAAATAATCCTAGTGCTGAGGGGGAGGCTTGCCCCAGTGAGACTGTAATACTTGCTTTTAGTTGGTTTTTTACCTACTGGTTTTGCCTGCTTGCTCTCAGTGATCACTGAATACAGACATCACAGCATTATTTAACAACTCCATGATTGCCTTTCTGCAATCACGTCCTGCCAGCTCCAGGCTGTGCTCTGGGGCATGGAGCGCTGTGGGGGTGTTGTTCTCTGCGACAGCAGTAGCCGAGGAGGTGCCATGAGAATTTGGGCATGAATTAGAAAGGGACGATTGTTCAGGTCTGAAACTGCAGTCATGATTTGGTTGCACAAGAATCCTGTGAAATTCTCTTGTGAAATGCTGCTACCCACAATAGCAGAAATACTAGCGTCCACAAAATCAGCCAATTTAGAAAAGATTGCTGCTCCTTCTGAGCAGGAAAACAACCTCTTCTGGTTTGGGATCTCAGCTGGAGTTAGAAACATGCAGGGTACCAACCCAAATCCCCCTGTAATTTAAGGGGATTCCAGCCCAACTTTCCCATCCTGTCTCATCACTAATTCCTAAAGTAGCAAATAATTTTCATCTGAATATTTGAGAAATTGAGTCTCCAGGGAACAGTTACTTATAAAGCACTATTCCTGATGTTCATTACTTGTATAACGCACATCTAAATTCTCAGCGTTCTGCTTCACCATTTAATATCTCGATTACCATGAAATAAAGAAAGGCATCAAGGGCTAAGAATGTAGCTGGATGGCTCTTTACAACATGGTCTAAAAAGCATGTGGTACTAAACAGGTGTAAAAACAAAACCAAAAATTTGTCAGAGGTTATGGCTGCAATGCAAGGCATGTATTTTCTGATTATGCCTTGCCAAAAGGCATTCTTGAGAGACTGTTGCCAGAAAGAGCTTGTTAAAGTGGCATCAGAAGGAAAATACTAATTTACAATGTGTGCTACATATTTTTCAGGAGCCTCAGCTGTCAAAGGATAACACTGCATAAGAATTTGTTTTTTTCTTATGTGCTGAACTCCATGTTTACAATTGCCCACCTCATTGCTGTTGTGCCTAACCCAGACCTTGTAAAAAGGGATCCTGTAAGTACTGCATGACTCCTCTCCATCTTAATACCAGAGTAAAATCACTATGGCTATACCAAAACCCGACATTCCCATTCATCAGTTAATGACAGCCATCTGGTAAAACATGAATGGATGGTGCAGATTCTGATAATTTCACTCAGCATTGCTCAGATCTTTCACCAAGCAATAAAAATCTTTGATTTTGGTACAAGAAGCCTCAGACTTGCTTCAGCCAGTCCATCCACATAAATGTGTGTCAGATCCCCACCGCTCTCAGCATTAACTACCCGACATTTACCAACAAAGCCCTCAAAGGGACGGGTACTCTTGGCAGCCGCCTGTCCTTTCTGACAGACTCACACGCTGGGAGGGGCAGGGATGGAGAGGGATACAGCCTTTTTCAAAACTCTCCCCCAAAGACGTTTGCTGCTATTTTTTTGGGGGGGTGGGGGGAGGTGGTAAACCATAGCAATAGCTTGCTTGACGGCTCTTAGATAGTGATACAAATTGTGCTGATAAATATGTATGCCAAATCTTAGTCACCCAGCTCTGATCTTGTTCTCTAACAGAGCACTCACATTGTGCTTGCCATCAGTACAGCAGCCCCAGCTGATGTAAAATTAATGCAAGCCTGGGAAACTCTCAAGTTATGTCACAACACTGATCAGCTTGTCTTCCAATAAGATCGTTCAATTACAGTTCAACCATTTATCCGCTTCTAATTTTTTGAAAGTAATTAAACATTAGCACCTGATATTATCTGATCTCAAATGTGTCTCTCAAATGTGTGCTGGTTAAGTAAGCTAATTAAAGTTTACTGGTTAAGTAAGCTAATTAAAGCAGGAAATATACAGACTAAAGAAAACATCACCATTTCCAGGGACCATCTGGAGATTAAAAAATAGAAGAGCAGAAGAATAATTAAAAAATCACACATTTTGTTTCTCCTTACTGCAAAGCATCTGCATTGCAGTCTACAGGGGAAGAGGAGGGGCAGGTGCTGATCTCTTCTGTCTGGTGACCAATGACAGGACCCAAGGGAGTGGCAGGAAGATGTGCCAGGGGAGGTTTAGGTTGGATATTAGGAAAAGGTTCTTCACCCAGAGGGTGGTGGAGCACTGGAACAGGCTCCCCAGGGAGGCGGTCACGGCGCCAAGCCTGACAATATGCAAGAAGCACTTGGACAATGCCCTCAGAGACGTGGTGTGAATTTTGGGGTTGTCCTGTGCAGGGACAGGAGTTGGACTCAATGATCCTTGTGGGTCCCTTCCAACCCAGGACATTCTACGATTTTGTGATTCTGTGATTCTATGATCATACCTACACCGCCTGTGCAAGACATGCAATGAAAATATACTTGATATTTAAAGATAAAAAGCTGGCACATTATATCAGGCACCTAAATTGAAGCAAGGCCATTATTTCAGGGTTAAAAGTGATAGTTCCTGACAGCAGTAGTAAATTACCTGAAGTACTTTAAACTTAAAGTTGAGGCAGCAGCAAGGACTCTTGTGCTCTAAGATTTCATTAAGAAGTTGTATCTAGTGCCTTTGGGCTGGATCTTTATTTGGAGTGAAATCTTGACCCCAGTGAGGTCAATGACAAAGCTCTCAGATGCTTTGGTAGAGCCATGTAGCCACAGGACAGATACCAGCATGCTGAGCATCACCTGATGAAAACCCCAATCTCTGTTGCTACAGCAACGGACAGTATAGAAATTATATAAGTGGTTATCTTTGGAGGCCATGGAGTCCCAGAGCAGCATGGAGGTTCGCTTATGCAGTCAGCTTTCAGGTCTTGGGCTGGATTATGAAGAGAACCCTTAGTGCTGAATACAGTCACAGAAATAGCCCAAGCCAGTGTCCTTCTACTGATGTTACTAAATATAGCTGTGTTAGCAAACCTGGCCACAGCTAGTTAGCGTAGCACATGCTTTGATGAGCAAAGCCCTAGCTTTGCACTTTCTTCTTCCAAACCAAATTCGCATGTCTTTGGCTCAGCGGTGAACTCTGGAGGCAAGGTACAAAACTTGGGGCCAGAAGACCTGAGGTCTCCCGTTTTTGTTCTGCAGTCAAGTATGGGATGAGGGTACACTCACTGCTTGATCTTGCCTCACTTTCTAGATTCCCCTTCCTTAAAAAAAAAAAAAATCAGAAAAAAAGGAGTTGAGGTGACCTGCTAGTAAGTTCTAAGTCTCGCAATATTATTAGAAAGTGTATTCTGTTATTTTAGTAACATAATAAACTTGTAAATACATAACTGGGAGAAGAAAAGGAACTGGCAGGGGCAAGTTTTTAACACATGATGAAATTACATATAGTCTCCATTTGAGTATATGAAGACTTAAAGGATTTGTGTTAAAAATTTACTTATTCCCCCAGGTAGATTCCCATAATATTTTTATTTTAATGCCAATTTACAGAGCAAATGAAGGCTTTATAACTTGTTTTTTTTCTATCCCTACTGCACTCTCTGTTTAATAAAACAAAAAAAAAAAAGAGGTAAATTTTAAACATAAAAGTCCATTTTAAGATTACTATTTCTGACTTTCTGTAGTTTGCTGCATTTATCCACTTGCCACCTGTACATCTTCTGAGCTTGACAGGCTTATGTGTGTTTGTCTCCTACTTCCAACATATAGAGAAATACTGAAGTGTGTAGAAAGAATTTCAAACAGTCACAGATACCGCATATGTAATGGTCATATATAGAGATGAAGTTGGTGGCATTTATTCTGCAAAGTAATAAATGTGTTTCCACCCCAATAGCTCCTGCTTTTTTTTCCTGCATAAAGTTGTACAATTGATTTAAAATATGCAATGCCATAGGAAAATACTTACAGTGAATACATACTTCTGAGGATATCAACAAATCCATAAAATCTTGAAAGAAGAAAGAATGTTCTGTTAAATAAAAAGAGAAAAGACAGGAGGAATAACAGAGGAAATTCATCCCTAACACCAAGACGCACACATTCTCCCTGTATCCAGACACAAATAATGTGAGACAATCCAAAGCATCATTTATATGAGGAGAGGTTATACTGCATCTTTACTCACGTATAGTTTGCTGTACAGAATTAAACCCTTTGGTGATCATTCTGCTCATATAAAATGGTAAGTCAAGGCACTTTTTCAGTATATCTTAATTTGCTTTTTTATACCATTTTTTCCTGCTTTGAGGTCATATAATGCTCTCTTTCTCTCTCTCTTTCTCTCGGATTTATCTGGATCTGCAATGATGGAAGAGAAAGATGGGAGCTCAGGTGGCCATACAAGAAGCAAAGAAACAATGAAAAAGGTTCAGAGACAGCTGAACAAAAAAACCCAGGGTACACGTATGAACACTTGATTACATATATTGAAAAATGTTACACAAGCTGAATTTTTGCATGTTGTATCTAAAGCAACTGCATTAATTACAGTATTACTGGGACAGATTTTACAGGAAGTGATATCTTCTATCACCTTCTTAAATAAGACTGACCCACCGAAGAAGAGGAGGAGTGATCTGTGAACAGCACATTATGTTCTCCATTAAAAACCATGGAAATATAAATAAAACTCTTGCTGACTAATCTTTTAATATAGTCTTGCACATCAGATATGTATTTTTCATTTTTTGTATTCCACAAGACTAGCAATTTTAATACTCAAATCTGATGGGGGTAAAGGTACAGCTAATGACTGGAGGGATAGCTCTGCTAATGAGAAACTGAATAATTGATCAGCTCCATGGGCAACAATATAAATATGCTTGTAGATGGGACTAAGTTTGGTCACAAATCAGTAGTAGCTCAGTAATTAGAAACTCATCCAGAAAAGCTTTAAGAGATCTTATTGCATTTGTATCACGTTCCTGTTCTAATAGAGATAGCATCTGCTCTCTCCTTTCTCCAGGGTCTTCTGTAGCCCCTTCATTTTTCTTGTGCTAGTTTCTCCTTTTCTTCTGGCACTGTATGGTGTGAAATTTTCAATTTCAATTGCAGTTTTATAGAGTCCATAGCAAGGGCCAGTGCTCTACTGAGAGCTCCTGGGAGGCCTGTGCGGGCTTCCATGCTTGGCCATGGTATATCAGAGAGTAAGGACCCAGCACCCATTCAGGCATGCTCCAGTCTTATGTCAAGTCCCAGCTCTCTGCCACACAGCATATTTAAGCCTTAATGTATAATAATCTGTACCCCTCTTGCAGCAGAGCTGGTAAGGGAGAACCCAACGCAATCCATGTTTTATTACAAGCACCATGATCTCATTTTCTTAGCAAGGACAGATAAAGCATGGGGTGGGCTGAGATTGACACAGTCCTTTTTACTAGCAGTATCTGTAACTCAGCTCTTGCTGAGGTGAAAAGTGCCTTGGATGTGGGGTATGATAACACTGAAGCTTGTTCTTGCCTCCATGTGTAGATGTAGATATATTTTAAAGATCCTGAGCTAGTTTACCACTCTAGCTGATGGTTCAGCATGCACTCTCTGCCTCTAACAGGACCAGCAGCACAAGCATTTCACTATCACTGAAAAGTTGCTATTACTGTAGGCATGATGTGGGATAACAAAGGGCACTAGGTTTATCTGTACTGTCTGAAGCCCATCTCCTGGTAGGAAGCAAGCCTTCAGGAGAAACCACTAAGCTGGTTCCCATGGAATATTATTAGTGAGACCAAGAGAAAGTGAGAAAGCAAGCACAGAAGCTGGTGTCCACTAGCATGGTCTTTAAAGCAAGGCCATGGTAGTAGTAGTATTAAAAAGTTGGTATCCCCATGGACACTAGAACACTATAAATAACCTCACCATTGACCAATTCAAGTGAAAACCATGACTATTTACGTGTATTAGGTTTTACTCCTTATCACTGTAAAACAATGGAAATTAGAAGTTGAGCTGTGTGGGAAGATGAAGAGTGTATAAAGCATGGTTACTGTGATTTATGGGGTTACAATACTGTTTACTTTCCCTGTTCTCAAAGGAACAGACAGGGAATGAGAGCCAGGAAAACAAAGGATATTCACAGGATTTCAGGAACAGTGTTAATTATAGGTCTGGTTACCATATAAGTGTTACATTCCTTGTCTTTTGTTGCTTTCACTTCTGATGTAACCTGGCAGAGCCAGGGGCAGGGTTAAACATATTTTTCCTAAATGAGGGGCACATAGCTGATACCAGTGAAAACAAATGGCAAAAATGCTACCCTGTGTGACTTGTGTGTACCTTAGTAGTCCCAGCAGTCCCCACGGTGCAGCCTCCACTGGAAGCAGCAAAGGTGGAGTTCCACAGAGGAGAAGGGTCCTTTGATCCTTTGAGTTGTTTCATGTATTATGCTCCGGGAAGAGCTTCAGGAGGCTCAATTCTTGTTAAATTAATTTGATTCTTTATTAATGTAACTATTTCCAGAGCTTTCCTGTCACTCTCAAAGCATCTCCAAAAGTCTTTCATCTTGGTACATCTGTTCCTCAGTCCTGTTTCCACTAGATTACTTACAGGGGCCTCCACAAAGAGATTAGCACCAAAGAGATGACTAAAAGCTATTCTAGAGTATCATAAGTAATCAAAGACCAGACTTCCAGCAGAGAATTACTGGCCAGTGCCTAGTGGTTATGTCTCCTGGGTTTTCTCATTTATCTTCTAAGCTAGCAGAGGGTCAGTGTTTTTGTGAAAGCTGTCATCATCTTGCCTAGAAAGCCCTTCATCTAATGAAGCATCCAACTGGCTGTTTAAAACATTGCCCTTCTGCTGCCTCAGGTATAGAAATAAGGCTTGGGCCCAGTTTATATGTGTGAATTTACAAATTGTGCAGATTTTGTGGATTTGCAGATTTTATTTGTGCATTGTCTTCACTCAGACAAACTGGCTCAAACAACGTTGGCCTGGAAAGAATACAATGTATTACTTACTTTTGTCAGTTTGTAAGTCAAACAGGGCCAAAGTCAGCCTCCAGTCACACCCATGCCAAGCTCTACTGAAGTCAAAGGGTTTCCACCAGTTTTTTGTCTCACGCCACCATATTCGTTATGAAACTGGCATTTTTTATTCAGCTCCCAAGTATAATATGGAGCAAAAGTGCCTGTTATGGGTGAGTGAACCAAACTTTTTAATTCGTAATTTACAAGCAAAGGACTGAGGCTGTGCTTTAGCCTTGTAGGTGCCCTAGAATAATTTTTGTAATCTACAAATAAATACCCAATTCCTATTTGTTTTCCTTTCCCTGAGCAGTTTCATGAAGACAAGGTCATGCCTCTCATCCCTCCTATTTCCCCTGTGTCAGATACTTGTCTTAGCTTTAGATTTCAGCGGTAAAGCAGAGAAAAGCCTGTATTTGAGTGGCACAAGTTCTTTCCTGACATAGCAAATATTATACCAGGACAGGAGAGTCACAGACTGTCTTTTGAATCAGGAACCAGTGTAGTCACTAACATCTTTCTAAGATCCATTTAACGTTTTTAACACAAAAAGCATGCCACTGGTGGTTGGGAAATCAATAGGAAGAGAGGGAGAACAGGAAGGCTTGGGTCTAATGCTCAGGTTTAGAGTTAAACTGTCCCAGCTATGGAGCATTTCAGAATTGGACTACAAAGCACCATATCACATTTCTAAGGTTCATAGGTGCAATGGCTAAGCCTGAGAGGTGCAGGCAAGCACAGTGCTTGATGTGCACGTGTCTACATGGGGGTCACCTCAGGAGACTACAGGGAAAGGAAATTCCTGCTCTATCTGCCTCTGCCCTCATCCACAAAACAGGACTGACACATGGCGAGGACAGTGCCTTCTGCTGCCATTGCATTTCTCTAGTATCAGCACAATTGCACTTCTCAGGGTATAATTCTTTGCTTCCTAACAGCATTTGTTGTCTCGACTCCCCCTTACCAGCCACAGGGATAGGAAAATGAGCAGTACTATGCAGGATGCCCAGGGATGGGATCTCCTGCTCTCTGCGTCTGACACCCAGGCACAGCTGGTGTGGGATCACTGACAATATCCTATGCCTGTGAGCAAAGGGCAGTGTGACCTTCCCTGGAGGCAGAGAATGACTGTGACTCCAGTTCAGGAACATGTGTTCACCTTTAAGAGGATGAGTTTGTTTTATGCTGGTGAATCATTTGCAAATGAAGTTTCTGCCAGCAGTAAGCTCATGGGCAGTGACAGGACTGTCCTGCACCAGTTTTACTCTCGTTGAAAATACTGTGTTGCACTGGTGTAACACTGTGGTAATCCAGATGTAAAGCAGAATCTTTTCTTCCATCCTAGGAAAGATAAAGTCTTCCCCATCCCACGAGGTTCAGTGAGATTTATGCAGGTTAAGGGACGTTGTGAATTCAGAACTAGCCAATATTCGAAGATTTCTCACAAATTTTCAGGCTGGAATAATATCTGCATTCATTTTAAGACAGATCTGTCAGGGTCTAAATAGCATGAAACAGAGCAGTAATTCCCATCATTTTTCCCAAGGTCTTTATATTCTTGTTTATATTCTCAGAACTCTCAGGGTAATGGAGGAAACAAAGCACCATGTAATCCTGGTGGTGTCAGATTCACTGATCTGATGTGGCGTACCATGCCCAGAATATGAAGTACAGATGATTAAAGGACATTCACAACATTCACAAATGACACTTCTGTGAAGAGTATTTGTAGTTTATGTGGAACAACTGAATCTGGGCTGCACAGTCGTCAGTCAGTAGCCATCTCTGAGAAAGATCTGAGCTTTCTCAACAACATTTTTATGGTTGTTTTCTCAATGGGAAGGCACCATCAAATTAACAGCTACCATCAGGAGAGGATAAAAGAGGTTTTAGAGTCTAAGAACAAGTATTTAATTTAGGACAGATTTCCTCATCTTAATTTCAGTTGCTTGCTCTTCTTTTAAAGCAGTATCTATTAGTAGGCTCAGGTTTCTCAGAATTGTTGCAGCATCACAAAGGGAGAGACGACAGCTCTCATGTAGCTCAGTCCCAAGGTATTTCATGTCAAAATAACCCAGGCTTTATCAGATCCTGTAGATGGTATTTCAGCAGTGTGATCCCTACATGCAGCCTCTTACATAGGAGGCAGAGTGCCATTTCCTCCAGAATTGTGATTCCAGAAAGGACTTTCTACTGCAAAATGCATTATTGTCCCGAAGCAGAAGTCATCAGGTCCCAGGGCTTGTTCCCAGGTTTTCAGGCTACATCTTTTCTGCTCTGGTGAAGAAGACCTGCACCCTCAGCCACAGCAAGGATGGAGGCCAAATATCTGGCACAGAGGCCAAACTGCAGATTTAAATGTCTGAGGAGAATCTCATTTCACCTGTCATTCTGCCTAATCATTATGCACCTGCACGATCTCTGGACTCTGAAGCTTTTCTGTTGTGGCAGTGAAAAGTGAACACTCCCAGGACAGCTGTTTTCAAAACTGGCAAACTTTCAGCATCCCCTGTCTTGCTGTAATCGACTGCAATTCTCCTGTCTGGCCACAGTGGCCGTTTGCAGCCACTGGGATTTTTATATAAGCTTTTATTTAAAGCACATGCTGCCTGTATGTGCAAAATGAGTGAATCCACTCCAGATTTGCTAAAATTCATGACATGCCAGAACTGCTGCTGAAGAAAGGTGTACTTATTTTACCCTCAGAACTGAGCTGTAGTGATCCTTGAAAGGTTGTTAGTCTTTCCTGGTGTGGAGTTGTGCTTGACTGAGTTCTGACACTAATTCAATTCTCTATGATTTACTGAGGCTTTTTACTACTTTTCCCTTTGGTTTTCCTCACAACAGGGGAGAGGTTTGTAACCAGAAAGTTAAGATAACCTTAAAACATAGGGTGGGACCTGGGTGACCATAAATTTCTATCAATTGCACTGTGTCTTATGCATCTCAGAGACTAAAAGGTGAATAGATGATATGTCATTAGCCCCTAAAAATGCAGGCATGGAAAAATGTCAAGTTCTGTCTTCTAAAATGTCAGATCAACAAGTACAAATGCTAACAGTTGCCTTTTTGGTGGATTTTGTGCTACGCTGCACGGACATGACATGCCCTAATGAACCTGCACTTTCCCCACAAGGCCTCCCACATGAACAGCACATTTAAGCATCTTAGGTTTTGATATTTCTCTGGGAGTATAAAACAATTATGTTTAGAAAATTTGCTGTTGTAGAAGCAACTACTAATTCAAGATAATTCAAATTCAACTTGAGGTTCCTTTCCAAGATTTCCTTAGCGTGTGTCTTTAAAATGATCTACCTAAAATGTGAGAAATTTGAGTGTGAATTGGTCAGAAATCAGATTTTTCAAAATCCCTTAAAGGATGCACATTTCCAAAAGGAATTACCCTCAGAACAACAGACCATAATGTTTCCAAAACACAATATTCTCCCTGATATTGTGCCACCACAGCTATTTTCCTCACTGAGATTTGTCTGATTAAATGGCAGTGCTATCAGTGCAGGCAGCTGTGTCTGAGTCCAGGAGACTATTCTCACTCATACCTGGCTAAAACAGCTCAGGTGAATTAAATGCAGAGTGCTTATTTCTCTCGAGAGACTACTTCAGTCTACACATCTATACAGTGAAGTCAGGCATCCAGGTTAGCGGAGATGAATGTAATCCGCGCTATTTCATTGCCCTTCAGTGACTTTTGTGCAGACTTGTATTATTGCCCATTTTCGGTCATGACCCAGCCACCCTGCTCTTCTTGAAGGTATTTAAGACTAAACAGAAGTAGCCAGAGACAGAAAAGTAATAAATGAAAGGGCATCAAAGTGGTGGAGGAGAGGTGTCTGGAATAACTGAAGCTCTTACGCCATTTCATTGTGGATTACCTCCCACAGCTGGGAGAACGTGGTAGCAGATCTTATGAGCACTCTGACTCCATTTCCAGTCTAAGCAAACAGCAGGTTGAGTAGTTCCTGTACTATTTTTTTAGGCTACCCTGACTGCCCTTGTTTTCTCCTCCTCGGGGACCCTCTCTAACAGCCTCTCTGCCCTCTTCCATCAGTCAGGCTCATACTTACGATGCATTCCTGAAAAACTGTCTCCCTCTGGCAACCCCAGCTTAGAAACCAGGGTCATTGGGGGTTACCACGGTGCACTCCGCCAGCGAGGAGCCAGTGGCCACCATGCGCTTGCAGTGCTGGATGCGCCACGGGAACCCACAGGAGCTCAGCCCAGCATGGTGCCTTGCGGAGTTCAAAGCTGCAGCCCCAGGAGAGCAATTACTACGGCAGATGGGACAAAAGGACGTGTGAATGTAGCTGTATTAATTCTTGTCCAGAATGGCTAATTCTGGGCTGGCTGCTTTGTTATAGCGTAGACATGGACAGCGATGCTGTTGAAAATATCCCCTGTTGTTTAATTTCGTATTTTGCTTTCTTGTAACACAAAACCAAGGATCCCTCTGAGCAACTGTGGACATTTTGTTCTGTAAATGGTTTAAAAGTATATTAAAACATTAATCTTAGCCCAAGCTCCTGTGTGCCAGATTTCTGACTGGAACATAATTTAATGGATGACTCACAGTAGATATATTGTATAATGGTATGACATTCTGATAGCCTGTGATTTACAGCTACAATACTTAGCACTGTCTTGCTTTGGAAAGTCCTTTTATTGCTTATTTGTGTATCATATGGCTACTTGGAATTTAAGAATATTTTCATAGAATAGTGTTCTAATAGTCAGAAAGAAACCTGAACAAACAAACACGTAAGGCAGATCAGTAATCAAACTTCAAGCTACTCCTTTAAAATGCTAATTTAAGAATGTCTGAGAATATATTGTATTGCCTTCAAACTGAATTTGAATAGATCATGTTTGGCCTCTGCGGCAAGCAGTACAAACTCTCCTCAAACAGAGTCCCTTGCTGCTGAGCACCAGGGAGGTTCACAGAGGTTCACAGGAACCAGACTAATAATGTCAAATATGTTTATTTCCCTTTAAATAAAGAAGTTCACAGCTGTACTGATGGCCCATATAACTGGCTTGGTTTAAAATCAATAACCTCGGTTGGCCCATTCTTAAAAAGTTACTTGATATGTCAGCTGGGGCATTTCAATGGGTAGCAATAATTTGAAAAGAGAAGTTTTGTTATGCACACCAAGGGAATATCCACCCTCACTTTCCATAGGGAGGCTCTCTGGAGTTGGCAAGGACTGGTGTAAAACACAGACCTCCTAATTTGCCCACCTGAGTCCCTTCATCTGGGGAAGCATCGTGGGAACAAGGACACACAGGAATCTGTACAACTTTCCTATGCCAAAACTGAGTCAGTCCTTTTACTCTGAGTGAACTACTAGGAAGACCTGCTCAAAAACAATTAGCAGTTTATTTCACATTACCTTTTGTTATTATTGTTGAAGACAGTATTCTGGAATTTATGTAGTCTGTGTATTTCGGTTTGAATTGCCCTGATGGGTAGTGGTGGTAATTAATGTTGCAGCTTCCTGTCCATAAGTTAATAACTGATAACCAAGGAGAGCCTTACAGAGAAATGACAAGTATGTGTGATGAGGGGCTGCTGGATCAGCTGAAGAGAGTGGCATGCCAATTACATTACTGTGCAATTGCAGGGTTCTGCATAGACAGATGAACCTTTGGGACTCCTTTGGCAGGCCCGGAACATTAACAGTATTTATAGTACTCCAATATATCCTGCAAAATATCATAGACACCAGTTCTAGCTCCTTCTTGTGAAAGGATAATAAATTATTTTATTTCTTCTCTGTGAAATGGTTCCAGCATCTCTTTGAAGTGCTTTCATTACATGTTGCAGCTGAGGAGTTCACAAGATTTACATGACTCTTAGCAAGGTTTACAAGGAAGAAGAATATGATTGACTGTATCCCTACTGACCCCTTTTGCCTCTGAGCAGTTAGCCAGAATTTAAGGCCACGGCAGGTTGCTTTCGTGAGGAAGGAAAATTAACAATAAAGGAGATATTTTTTTCTCGGGTGCTCTTCTGCAGATCTGTAAAGAATTTTGCTCAGCTCTTGTGTTCACCAGTGCAATGAGAACACGTAGCAGGAGGCAGCATCCTTGCTCACAGATCGAGTTACTCGCCAGGTTGTAGTCTGACAAAAAAAGGCTTAATTCTCGGCCATCCTCCCAGAGTCACAAAGGACCTGCTTTCTTAGGTGGTTACCTGACTTGGGGGGCTTTCCTGGTAATTGTATCACACTTTCTCTTGCTACACAGCCGCCAACCTGTGCAGTGCAATGATGTCTGTCTCCAGGCTCTTGAAAAGAGGAGCATTTGTTTATTCCTTTTTTTAGGAGACAGGCACACCAGCCTGAGCAACAGTTACTGGGCTGCACTAGAATGGACCAGCTATCTCCTCTCAGCCTGCCCTGCTGATGAATTGAAACCCACTAGCTTCAGTCACCTGCACACCCATAGGCTGAGAGCTCATGACATTTTACTCTCCCTCATAGTATGGAGGTGCTGTGATAATCCTTTGAGTCCTGGATTTGACTGTGCTGCATATTGTAAAGGACACAACAAGGACAGAGCCTCTGCCTCAAAGAACTTGAACAAAACTTATCTTCAGCAGATGGCAAAACCCCTAGGCATGTGTTTTATCTCAAAATTAACAATCAGTCAGTTATCAAGCATGGAATTTGTGGAAGATTTGCTTCTGTATCATCTTGCAGTTTTATTTTACTTGTTTCTGCAGGAATAAACACTTCATAAAACTTACTAGTTCTCCAGTTTTCCCGGCTAAGACTAATGTATACTGAGACGTCGGTTACATTCGTCATGTTTTATTTGTACCATGCATGAATCCAGTTCTCATCAGTAACAGTAACCTGTGCTGGCCTAAGGAAAACACTCTCTTTTTATTGTAGGAATATATTTCTACTGCATCACTTAGCCACAGATTAAATGTGCTGCACTGTTACCTCATCCAAAGCAAAGACTGACTTTTGCTGTGGTTTGATTGATATGAATTTAGCATAATTCATCTCAAAGTATTGTTGTGCTTAAACTCTTTGTGCTAACTTTTTCAGATTCATTCTCAGATTAATGTGATTAATATGATTAATGTGCTATGGATCTAAGTACTAATCAGACCCATCCTTCATGCTTTGCCAATAGTATTCTTACTTCTTTAACTTGCTGCATAGGAAGTGATTAAATTCCTCGAGTCATGAGCTGTCTGCATGGCCATTACTCTGAAAGATAGCTATATGATTTCATTTTTAAAGCCACAAGTGATAGTTCACAGGGAGGGTACAGGAAAAAAATAATGTTGAGGAAATGAAGTAAATGAAGTTTAGGTATGTAGTTCTCAGGCAGTGTGCTTCCTATGTGTGCATTGGAGCTACAGATAAAAGTTCCAGCAAAGGCTGACTTAGTTCAAATGGAAGGTATGCTTGGTCAGTCTCTGCTCAGAGGGTCGGTGAGCAGTGCAAACAGCTGGCAAAGAGAAGCAAGGATACTCTGTAGTCATCTCCCTTTCTGTTCGGCAATATAAAATGCTGTAAGCATTAAGTTAAAATTAAAGATTTGAGAACATACTGTGGATTTTGTTGCAGAACTCAGGCTGTGCTCTGCTCCCGTCCAGCTGCTGGGGTGCAGCACAAGACCATTCCCAGAGCTCCGGTGGCTGGATGGAAAGCTGGGGTGACTTCGGCACTGGCAGGAGCAGGACCAGCCTGTGTGCAAAATACAGGCACCCCAAGTCACTCCCACCAGATCCATTGGGGAAGCAATCCCTTGAGCTCTCAGGTCAGCTCCCTGACCTGCAGCTCCTCAGAGGAGACCCCCACAGGGGAGCATTGGGCTGGCCCAGATCAAACCTGGGACACAGTGGATTTTATCAAACCCACCTGGAAAACTGCTGTAATGGCTCAGAAAGTTTGCTGACTTTTTAGAGGACGGGGTAGCTGGCTGATGTCTGGGAGGGTGCCACCTGCATGGATGTGCAGCCTTTGGGAAGCACCTGTCAGTCAAGTCAGCCCTTGTGGGGATGGCTGATCGATAAAGGGAGAATGGAGAAAGGCCAGACGCCAGCTGGGAGGCTGCATCGAGCACAATCGAAGGAACAAGACAAGAAACATATTGACCTACACCTGTGAAAAACAGTCCAAGGATGATTTAAGAACCTTAAGGAACACATTTGCCAACAGAAAAAGGAGCAAATACTTCTTCCTTTTTCTTTTTCTTTTTTTTCTTAACCTTTTCAAACCACTATACAACCCTTTTTTGGCATACTTGGTAAGAACTGTTCAGATGTGATGTGGAAAGAAGATGTGACTGCCTGCTCTGTCCTGTGCAGTGAGCAGAAAAAACGAATCACCAAAAATGAAAAACAGTCCTTCAAGATAATCCTCTCAGAATCCTATATCCTAACCTATTCTTTCATGAGCACCAAGCTGAACTGTAAATATTGAAACAGAACTAAATGCACATGTTCGGGCAGTTGCTTTGGGAATGCTTCTCGGCAGCAGTAGGTGGTGCACTGGATGGCTAACAAGCTTTTCTGGTCCAGAGGGGCAGTCTGAGTCCCCCAGAATATACAGTCCTCTACCTGCTGAACTGCTCAAATGTCTCTTTAAAGAGACAAGTAAATCCTGAAGACATCTCTTACAGTCCAGGTAGTCAGCTGGGAAAATTTCTGCAGAAGTTAAGAGGAAGGAGGATTTTCCTGTGGCCACAGATGGCAACTGTCACTTTACCATTGCTGCTGTGACCTCAGATTTCTGGGAGCATGTGGTGCTCCCCCAGGTGCAGTAGGTGTCTGCCAGCACAGCAATGCCCTCCCACTCCTCCTGGCCCTCCTGGGTGCTGGTGGCATGGAAGCCCATGTGGCTGGATAGACCTGAGATACTCTCAGAAGAGGAACAGCATCATCCTGCACTAGCTGGCTCTCTGGTAGTGGACAGAACGCACTTCCCTCTACCATCTTCCCACTGCTTCCCAGCATCTCAAAGCCACAGTCTTTTGCCAAGGTCTATGTCTGCAACCTCATCTGAACCACAGGCAGGAGCCACTTCCCAACTTCTCCAGATCTGTTTAGCTCCATGTGTCATTTTGTTATCTGGACAAAATAAAGTAAAGCTGTCTTCTTGCAAAGAGGCAAAGCCAGTATCCCTGGTATCCTTGGTACCCTACTGAAAAAAAAATCTCTGCTGCCAACAGTACTTGCCCTTCCCAAAGGTCTGAGTTCAGAGCTGGGTGCAGTTTAAAGAGCGAGTGACTCCGACTCAGTGGGAGAGCTGAACAAACCTGAGCAGTGTTTGATCAAAAGTAAAAGAGATCACCCAAACTGGAGCCCTACGTTACTATCTTCTTCACAGCCTTTCTTGTACACCTAAAGCAAGTTGCTGTTTCAGTTCTAAATACATTAGGTTTTGAAGGGGAATTTTTGTTACGTAGTACTTTTTGGAGCATTGTTATCACACATCTTTTCTATTTTGTGAGGGCTGTTTGTTCCATTCGTCTCATTTATAAAAGTTTAAAATCCCTGTCGCTGATAGGTGCTGAAGAAACCCAGCAAGAGCTGGGGATTTTTTTTTCCACTTTGTTTCCTTACAGCCTAGCAGTAACATTTGTCTTTGCCTGCTTAAATGCAAAGTGCTGGTCAAGTGTGTGACATTATCTCATTTGTCTAACAGGTAAGCTGCAAAGTGCTGCAATTCTTTCATCAGTACATGCTGGGCTGCAACTACTTCTGGATGCTCTGCGAAGGCATTTATCTTCACACATTGATTGTGGTGGCAGTGTTTGCTGAAGAACAGCGTTTGCACTGGTATTACCTCTTGGGCTGGGGTATGTATGTTATAATTTGTAGCAAGATGGTCAATTCTTTCAGACGTTTTAATTCTTCTAGCACTTATAGACATGAATTGTTGTATTTATACCATTAAATCATCACTTAAGATTGAATTCTTGGGTCCTAAATTTGAGTGCATTTATTTGGATCGGCCTAGAGACTTAAAAAAAAAGCAGAAGTCAGTATTCATTATTCGCTGCATCTTGGGATTTGTTGAAATAAATGCTTAAGTTTTGTTAAGCAAAGCTTTGGGAGAGAAATATATTTCTATCCAAACAAAAGTTGACTTTTTTGTCATTTTATATGCAAAAATATTCATCTGTGACAGTACCTATAAAAGTATATTTTTTCTGGAGTGAGGAAGAGGAAAAATCAGTATCTATGTCTCCCAAAGTGAAAAAACACAGCATGCAGAAAGAGGAACCAGAATTTCTCTGGAAGTTAATCCAGTATCAGATACATATTTTGGCAGATGTTGTTTTAAAGGAGAAGATTCCATTTTAGCCACACAGGAGTAGATAGTGGCTCTGCTGTCAAGGCTGATTTTGGCTAACAACAGTAATCTCTAAAGCATTTCAGAGAAACATACAGATGTCAATAAGCAAATCACAATGATATTCTATGAGAGAGGTTACAAACCTGGACACTGTGGATTCAAATTTTATGGAGTTGCATGCATATTGCCCAAGGAACCATGACTAGGTCTGGTCCTTCACCTACAAATATACAGATCTGCTCACTAAGGGATCCCTTGCCTTTTAATTAGTAGCAACAGCTGATATTTATCCTTTGGACTGTCCGGTCCAATAAAAGGCCATATAAATACAACCAATGTATTACAGTGGAGTGCAATCTCTTTCATATTTAAATCACTATTTTAAATCCAGTCCACATCAGTGTTGGCAGAAAATCATTATCAAGAGCTTTTTCCCAGTTTGGGAACCATGAACCTCTGGCCTCATTCCAGTTTCTGGTGAGCCAGTCCCCATATCTTGAAACCACTGGTGCAGCTAAGCAGCAAATGATGGACCTTTATCCATCATCCCACTGCACTTAGGGATGTTCACTTGTATTCATCTCTTGCAATCCCAGTCCGAAGCAGATAGAATGCGCTGCTTGAACAGAGAAAAATTAGGAATTAATTAGATCAGGGAAAAACAAGCCAGTTCTGAATGTTCTGAAGAACTTTAGAACTCTGACTTCAACCACTAGTTAGGCATCCAATATCAGGTCCTAAAGAGGCAGTAACAGCAAAGTGGAAAGTTGTTCTTCCCCTATTTGGATTTTCATTTAAGAGCCTGGTAATTTACTTTCCTCTTATGGTTTAAGACTTAGTGTTTTCTGGATTCTTACACTGGATACCTAGAAAATTAACATGATTTTCTAGTTTATATGGATTGTAGTGCCAGATAACAGCTTCCAGGCAAGTAAGAACTCACCTCTCATCCTTTTTTTTTTTTTTTCTTTTTAATGAGTATGCCATCATGCACTCTTTTTTCTTATGAGAATGGCATCTTTTCTGAGAAGAGAGGGATTTGTGATCTTGGAATTAAAAGTATGTGGAACATCATCAGCTCTTAAATGAAGACAGCCTTACTGAAGAACCCTAAATTGAATTGAGGTTTCTAGACTTTGTCAATCTAAATAGCTGAGCCCTCTTGGAGCAAGCAACTGTGCTATCACAAAGTTTTCATAGTTCAGAATATTTGAATATACAAAGTCTAATAGGGCTCCCCTTCTGAAATGGCAGCCCTATGTGAAGAGTCATTTTAAATGTTTCCTTCCACATAAAGCTTTTTCCATTTTCATGTCTTGAGGTACATAAGCCTTCCCAAAATAGTGTCATTCCATATCCAATTATGCAAGACAAAAATGGTCGTAAACTTTTTTTTTCAGGTGACGTTCAATTTAGGCAGTGCAATTTAATGCAACTGTGACAGCTAGCCTGCAGTGAAAGCTTTTGACCTAGCTGTAATATTGCTGAAAACAGCACTAGCAACATGGTGGTTAATTCAGTAAAGTTATCAGACAAGATACTCATCAGTATCTGCAGCACTGCCCAAAAAATAAACAGGGTGGTGGTTGTGGTAATAGAGTGATGCTATCTTGAGAAGCAAAATGTTATTAAAAATGGACACAACTCTTGGCTATGAAGTCTGTGGCCTTTTTAATGAAACTTGATTAATACTTTCACAAAACAAGTAAATCTTAGCACCTTCTAAGGTAGAAATCATTCATAGCAAAATGATCTAATTAAGACTATCTGTCCACCCCTTAAGTTTGCATATAACTGTGTAATTCCACTGATTCCAGAAGCAGTAGTCACACAGTCTAACTTTAAACATCTGGCTATGTCAATCAATGGAGAGAGATACATTTCTCCAAGGGGCAATGCAGAGCAACGAGCACAGGTTGTGCTCTGAATTACAATTCAAAAGATCAAGGTAAATGTACAACACAAAATGAAGTTACTCATTATTCATTCTTATAACTAATCCTTATGCAAGAAGATCTAGATTATTTTATTTGGAAAAATCACTAATGATATTTGTAAAATAGCTTTATAAGAAAAATAAAAATCTGAGCAAATATAAAACACTTTTACAAAAGGTTTGAAATGATTGAATGGAATCTGACATGGACAGAATTATTTCAAGTCTGATGCCTTCAGGTGACCCATTCTCTGGGAACTGCTGCTGGGGATGTAATTTCTCATTTGTTACGGTTTCACTGGGTCTGGAAATCACCCTTATGCAGGGCAAGGAAGCAGTACCAAGTGTGTACATCCAGCTATAGTCCACTCTGGCTGCTTCAGGCAGCTTCATCCACATAAAAGTGAAAAGGAATCATTTATTTGGACAGTGCTGAAACAGTTCGCCTTCCAAATTCAACTGGAAATACAATTAAGCATAATTGCCAGTTTGTGCCGTAAAGGACCTGGCATGACCTGAAGGGATATGTCACACTTTTTCCTGGGATGGCTGGGGTAAGACCTTTTCTACATTACTCACTGCTCACTACTTGTTGGTGGGACGCCTGGACTGATACATGTTGTGCCACCAAGACCCAACAGACCTTGGTGCTCCACTTCTCATTAACTCTCTGCCTTTTGGCCCTTTACAAGAGAAGAGCAACATCTAGCCCTAGAAGAGCCCATCCAGCCTGCAGCTGGAAATTTGAGCCGTAGAGAGTCATGAGCTTCTTGCCCTGTAACTGACTAATGAAAACTTTCCGTTGCGTTCTTCAGATTTGCTTGTGTGTTTGTTGAGCCAAATATTCTAGGCTAATGCATTTAGCAGAAGAAACAAGGTCCCTTGGCATCATGTGGAGTGCTCTACTCCTGATACTCCAGGCCAGAGCTTTCAGATGAATAATTTTTGCTTTTACAGAAAGGCCCCTTAAAAATTGCATTTCAGTCTGCCAGCAAAACTGGCCCAGACTTGCTCCATTTCCAAATCAAAAGGATTTTCTCCAGCTGTCAATGCCATAAGCTGACCCTGAGGTCAGAAGCTCCTCTCTTTCTATTCTGAGCTTTTGTTGTTCTACCATGCTTCGTCACCCCCAAAAAAAGGCATTCTGCATCCAGAGGCCAAGTACTCATTTTCTAACAATATACAAAGGAGAAGGCAATCCAATTTATTCTCCCACAGCTGCATTGTCCTCCCAAGGTAAACTACAGTAAGAATATTTTTTGGCAATAGAGTAAGTACCTGTTGCTTAAAGATACCCGGAGACATCAGTGTGTCCTATTTACATGCTTTTTTGACCTTATTCTCACTCCAGCATTGACTGGCCTGTGCGCTGAGGTAAGACTTCCCCAGAATTTGTCTAAGGATTCTCTGTCTCTTCTAAAACTGTTTATGAAATCACTAACAGCCGAAGTAACAAGGACCCACATTCTTCCCACTGTGACTACTCACAGTATCAGCAGGACTTTTTCACACATTCTTATCTATAATTATAGAATACCTAAAGCTCAGAAGAAATGTCCATGGCTTATAGGAAACAGGGAGTAGTAACACCAAAGGTGTCCCCAAAGCTCTCTGCACAGAACAGACAAGGTAGTAGATCATTTTCCCACTGGCCATCTGTCTCTATGTGCAAGGCTGTACAAACTGGGGTCAGTTTTATAGTACAGACTCCCCAGTTCCAGGTTTCTAACCTATTGGAGAGGGACACAACATACAAGCAAGCTGAAGAAAGATGGATGTGAACGGACCAAACTGTCACTCTTAATGTCAGGCTGGAAAAAAGAATTAGAGGCTTCCAGTTTGTTAAGCATGACATGTTCCCAAGCCTTTGGCCCGGTGCGAATTTGCTCACAAATTTGGAGGTGTCTACCCTGAGGCTTCACAGAAGAGTCAGGAGATGTAAATTTATGGCATCCACAGCTCCGTTCCCTGCTGAGATAAAGCTGCCTAAGGTGGGCTTGGCTGCAGAGAGGCTGGGAACTTGCAGAAGATATCACAAATCACCATCCCAAGAAAAACCCTCCTGGCTCCAAATATTTTCTCCTGCCATAGGCTCAAAAATTGCAACTCCCCACTTTGTTGTTTATTGCTCCATAATCTGGCATGTGAGTTAATGTGTCTTTCTTGCTCAGCAGTGATTTACGTGGTTTTAACAAGTGTCCCTCATTTCCTGAGGGAATACTCTGCTGAGAACCGAATGATCCCTGCATCCCACGCTGCCTGTTCACACCCTTCCCTGCACAAGCCGCAGCAGCACAGGGGAGCCTGGCAGCAGCTTTGCGATGCCCCAGGAGAGCATGGCCTGTCAGCTTTGCTTCTCCTCTTGGCCTGCCTTGGACTTTATTCCCTTTTGCATCTCACCATTGAGGTAATGCTAGGGCCCTGAGTGCAATGGAATTGCACTTCTTTCCTGAAAGCTGTGATTTCACATACATGTGTTTTGTGGACAAGACTTATTACTGTGTGTGACACATTATGAAATCCAAGTTAAAAAAAATACCAAGACTGACCTATAACTTCAATCTTTTCAGGGTTCCCTTTAGTGCCAGCATCTATTCATGCTGTTGCAAGAGCCAGGTACTTCAATGACAAGTGAGTAGCATGTCTCTTTTTGAAGGAACTTAGCATTTTTTAACTGTGTAACACATTTTATTTGCCTTAATAATAAATTTTAATGGTGTATTTCCCTTCCAGCTGCTGGATGAGTGTTGACACGCACTTGCTTTATATTGTTCATGGACCTGTAATGGCAGCTTTATTGGTAAGAATGTTATTTGCTCCACAGTTTAATAATTATTTCAGAAATGCTGCTAACATGTACAGAAGTTTCTGTACTATGGTATTTTGGTCAAAACTCAGAAGTAGCTAGAGGTTCTCTCTACTCAGTGTTACAAGGGCAGGTGCTCAGTACTTTTCAGAAATAAGTCCTGTAAAGAGGCCTCCAAGTAAAGAATCAGATTTTGAGGAAAACAGAATCACTAAGTGTTTTTGAAAATCAGGGTAGTCACTCTTTCCCAGTGTAACTTAGTTGTGACAAATATACTGCATTTATGCGACAGCAAAGAGGCATTTAGCTTATGCCTTAGCTGGGGTGGGCTGAGCACGAGTTTTACTGGGCACTGAACTTGTATGGTCCAAGATAGGTAAGCTAGTCCAGGGAAGGGACTGGACTGGGCTGCTGGAGTACAAGATTCAAAGTGCAGCTCGGCAATGTGTATACATATAGCATCTTGTATGCCAGTGGTGCCTGTTGGCACAGTAACCCTGACCCTCCTGAAAGGTGCAGAAAGGGTTTTATTTGACCCAAGCCCCAAGTTTACCTCAAGTATGTCACCCAAATGCATTTTCAGCTTTTGAGCTGACTCTTGCTTACATACTTCTTCATGGACATACCTGCAGTAATTACCTCAGAGGTGAAACAGTAGGGCAGTGAATACTGGGAACACCTTTGAATAAAGAAACAGCTTTCTGTCTAATAGCTGAAAAGCCTGAAAATGTTTCTACCCTTTCTTGAGAAGCAGTCTTGCACATCAGCAATGTGAAGAAGCCCATTCCTCCCTGCTGTACAGATAGTCTGCTGTTCCCATAGAATTGCATCTACTGTGGGTTTACTGGTTCAATCTTGATTGCTTCTGCTGTTGTAATGCCAACTAACTTCTAGGAGAGGCCATTCAACCTTTATTTTTACCACCATGCTCCAAGTCTATATATCTTTGCTACAAAAAAAAAAAAAAAAAAAAGGAAGGACTGTTTTTTATGGAAAAAGAGCAACCTTTAACTGTTTTCAAAATAAAGCGTTGTGATTTCTGGCTTGTGCTTATGCCATTTCCAGTCTTAATTTTCTTGTGGAGATGTCAATGCATATCCTGCATGATTTGCTACAAAAATCCCATAGTAACAGACTGAATCGGAAGAGCTGTGGACTTTTACCTTTGTAAAGTCTTTTTTCCACCTTTCATAGTTACTTCCAGATATTCTAAAAGTGAAGGTTAAACAAAGTGAGTGAAGTCAGAGCAGGATGGAGAATAAAGTTTAGATTTAATGCTGAATGGGACCTCAGAAGTCATTTATTATTCCTTATTTCCAGCAGAGCACAAATGTAAAACTGTTGAAAGGTTTCTCAGTAATTAAGAAGTGATGAAATGATTTTAAAAAGCTTACTGATACATGTTTTATTGTTCTGAAAGATTCAACTAAATTTCTCATATATCTATGGAATTTGGGCTATCTATGGAATTAATGCAACTTACAAAAAAAAAAAAAAGCTGAAAAAAGTCTATTGACGTTCCAAAGCATAGGTGCCGGGTATTACTGTAACAGAGTGGAAGAGAGTGATGTGGGTACACTGGAGAAAAAGGATGCCTGTGACACCTAGGATGTCCACAGGGTACCCACTGGGCTCATTATCAGCCTAGGTCTGTCCTCCCTGTCCCTCTGCAGGCTCTCAGCACATCCCACGAGGAGCCCTCTGTGAAGCCAGGGTCAAGAGCAGGTTTCCGTATGCTGAGAACCCACAGCTGGAATCAGATTTTCAGAAATCTGAGGCCACATCTGAGGAGATGAGATGCTGAGCTACTTGGCATTGCTGACCATAAGGGTCAGGGGCAAAACTTTCTGAAGTGCCTGGCATCTCTGCTCTGTGCCAGCAAGTATTAACTTTTACCTGTGGGTAGTGTGCCACAGGGTCCATGCAGTCTGGTGGAGGCAAGGGGTAGCCTAGTTTTTCTCAAGAGCAGGCCTGCCCCTTGCTCATACGCAAGCCTGAAGTATTGGCCCATGTAAGCTGGAGCACATTCCTCAGAGCAATTATGTGCCCCCATAGGTCCCACACACACAGGAGCACACTGGGGTTTGTCTCACCTGGCTGCAGGCTTCTTCAGTGTGGACTGAAGCAAAATATCTAGGTGACTTTCAAACTCAGAATAGAAAACAGATGCTTCTAGGGGACAATTTGTCCATCCTGTTTAAACTTTAGACATAAAAATTAGATTAATTGTTCCCTGAAAATCCTAAATTTGCCCACATCAGTGTCAAAACAGCCAGTGCTTCCTAGAACTGATCCCTGCCTACCTGAAACATCCATGCAGGCTTGTTAGGGGAAGCATGTAGAGTAGCTTAACATCTCATTTCTGAAGACATTCAGGGTATTTTCCAAGGCCTGACTCTTAAGGAGTTGCCCATTATGAGATGTGATAAAGCTAGAAAGTTGCATTTTACTGCCATATATGTACTCCGTATTTTTATTTTGGGTGTCTGTTTAATTTGAATGCTTTCACATATAATGGCTCTTCTTTTGCAGGTCAATTTTTTCTTTTTGCTTAACATTGTCCGAGTTTTGGTGACAAAGCTAAGAGATACCCACCGTGCTGAGTCCAACATGTATATGAAAGCTGTCAGAGCCACTTTAATCCTGGTGCCCTTACTAGGAATTCAGTTTGTTATTATTCCCTGGAGACCAGAAAACCGACTTGCTGGAGAAATATATGATTACATCATGCATATATTAATGCATTACCAGGTATGTCATACAGTATCAAGCAGGTGAGGATCTTGCTGTTAAGTTAATTTAGCCAAAGATGCTGTTGTCAGTTGTTTTGCCCTGAAACTGAGCATGACCACAGTTTTGCAGTTCTTTTCCAACCACTTTCACATTATTGGATTACATGTCTTTGCACGAGTAGCACCGCTGCATAAGGAACAACCACAAGACAGCAAAACAACGAAAAATGTAGCAAAAATTATCAGATGGCACTATTGCTAAACTAAGGAGGGAAAACTGAGATGACAGAGGGCTTTTATGTTCCAACACAGTTTCTGTTGAAGTGCTCAGATTGACTGAAACTGCTGCTGTGAGTTTAATATTAAAATTATCTGTGTATGCAAACTGTTGTACAGAGAGAATGCCAACACACAGAATAAAAGACTGAGAGAATGAAGCTTCATTTAGGAGTTAAAATTCCATTATTAGGCAGTTTAAATTAAAAAATAAGACACATTTTGATTTCATAAATGCTTTGAAAATACAGTATCATTCAGTAAGTCTGGTTTATTTTCTTTTAAAAAGAAAGCAAACCTAAATTACTTTAGATGCTTGGTTATCTGGTTTATCCAGTCCTATATTGACTAGGAAAGGCAGGTTTCTAATGCATTTGTGAATAGTGGTCAACATGGGTCTGTACAGCGACCCACTTCTTGTTTCCTTTCATACAGAAGGTAAATGCAGAAATTATTTTATTTATGTAGTGAGAAAACAACATTAAAAAAAAATCAGTGGTGTTTTTTCCTTAAATGAAGTGATAAATAATGCTACCTGCACCCTATCATCTTAGATTTTGTTTTCTGCTTGTCGCCCTTATCCCTTCAAAACTGTGAGTGTGAATGCTACTGCATAAATAGAATAACTGAAGGTATAGGTCTATTTTTTGCAGTGTATGCCAACTTACATTACAGTCCTGCTTAAAATGAATGAGATTCTGTTTCTTCTATTGTTACCTGTATTGTCACTTCTTTGGTCTCAAGGGCTATAGAGGAATATCTTCAAATAAGTTTTCTGGTGACAGGTTGCTTACAGTTTTAGCAAGTTAGGATAAGATGGAGTGTTACAATAATAATTTTATTCTTAAAACGTCTTTCAAATCCTGTAAGGTTGTTGGAGAATTACAAAAAGGATGTTAATTAACTTAATTAACAACCCTATTTACGATCTTTATGCAAAAGAAAGTCACCAAACCAGAATCAGAAACAAAACCAAAGTATTGTGACACTGTTGTACTGATGGATGGGATTAGGTGAGGGAGGGATCCAAGGACGCAAATTTTCGTCTCCGATGGATTTCTTCTGCCCTGTCCCAGTGACGAGGAATGGGTGTCTCTCCATGGCTTGTTGACCCCAATCACGCCCTGCCAATACATTTTGTTCTGTTTCAGCAGCAGGGACAGTGCTGGGGACACCAGCATGGGCACATGGTGGAGTCTGCCCGTGCCCCACGGCTGCTGTGCCCAGAGAGGCCACCAGGCATGCTGAGGGGTGACAGCCCACCCAGGGCTGGCGCCAGGCCAGGACAGCAATGCAGACCTCACAGAAGAGCTCCTGACACCTCTACAATATAATCTAAGTGTGCTTCCCACCAGCATGTAAAATTTAGCCTTTTGGGAGAGCTATGCAGTTGTCCTGCTAACTGCAGCCGACTGTGACGCTTTTTTTCTACTTAGAGTGGATTTTTAATCGTATTCTAAAATAAACTTTCTTAATCCTTTCCCAAACATTTTTTTATGCATATTTAAGTTCGCCAGCTATATAATCACTCCTCTGCTGCTCATTTTCTTCTAGGACTGATTATGTAATTAGCAGATATTGTATTACCTTGTGTAATGGCTATATTTCCCTGCTAGCTATTGCACTGTCATAAACTGCAGCTCAGCCTGCCTCTCCATAAACTAGCAGCAGTCTATTAGTTTTTGCATTCTGTAGCATGTCAATCATAGACAAGCAGGCATCATGGGTGCAATTATGATTTTTTTGGTGGAAAATATAATACATTCTCCATTTCAGCACTGATTAAATGATTAATTTTTATGCCCTTTCTAGAACAGAAAGAGAGACAGTTTTTCAGCCGCACATCACTGCTTTAAGTGAGCACAATGGTTTGATGTGTTAGTTATGTCATCCATGTACACAGAAATGGTGCAAACAAGCACTGCAGTCTATTGTAAAATTCAGAGATTGAAGATGATGAATGAGAAAGAATTTGTTCCCACAAGAAACTGTGTAATGATTTTTCTTTCAGAGAATGGCCAGTTGAAAAATAACATGTTGAGATGTTATGTGTTAGGTTTCCTCTGCTGAAGTCACTTTTGAATTACAGAAGCCAGTCTGGTTTTGAATTGTCCTGCTCTTTTTGCACCATTGTCGTCAATGCTCACCATTTGAAGCAGAAATGTTTTTTCTAATATGACTATATGACCAATTCACAAACACTGTATGGCTACCTCTCCTGTATCAGCTTATGTCTGTTTCACCACATAGACCAGATTCTTCTTAACAGATCTGTAGATTAGGTGTATAAATGGTAAAAATATTAATTGAAGGCTGTCTTTTGTGCTGCAACTAAAATGCACGTACTTTTCCTGCTCAGCCAGCCAGCTTCCCATGGCTCCTGTAAAAGTAGAGATTAGTATCTCCCCTCACCATCACCAATACCAGCTCTTCAGTCTCCAGACTGTGCTGAAATAAAGATTGCACCAGGCAAAAGAAAGATATTTCAGCCCTTAGGTGGAATAACTTATGCACAGAACGGAATGCTGTCGGTGCATTGCTGAACACGCAGTTAGCTTATTAAACAGAGCTCCTAAAGTAGGCACCACATCTGCACTCCAGAAGTCAGTGGGTTGCAGATTTTCATAGATGACCTGACTTTCGAAATCCTGTTAGATGATGCTGAAAGCACATGAAAGATGCAGTCTTCTCAGGGTGTAAAACATTAGAGTACAGGATGTGCTGGCTCCTTGCACACCTCTGGCGTGAAAACTCATCTGTCACTTAAAAGCCTGAAAAGTCCCATTGTGCTGCTCAGCAAAGATGAAGTGGTACACCTGGGCAAAGAGGGTGCCTTCCGCGACGGAGTGAAGCAGCAGCAGCCCTGTTTCCTCCCTGTAACTACACTCAGGTGTCTGTAGCAGGAGAGGGCAGGAGGGATGTGGCTCATGCCTCACAACTCATCAGAGCTGCCTGCACCTCTGCCAGCCCTGGGGCTGCCACTGCCAATCCTCCCACCCCGGGAACCACTGCCTCTTTTGAGGGGTCTGAGGCTGCAAAGAGATCGGGGTGCTGCGCACCTCCTGTTATCCCAGCTTCTGATGGCTGACATTGGTCCATAGCAGGGGCTTCACAGAAAAAAGGGAAGAGTAGAAAAATGCAATAACCCATGATACATCAGTTAGTCCCACATATAGACCCACCCCACCCGACCCTGAAAGCTCTCAAACAAACCCAGTGATTAACACACTCCTGCTTGCAAGCTCCATCCACCAAAGTCCCCTCTCACCAAATTCTCCCTCCAGCATCTTGTAGCTGGGTTTGTAGAGGTTATCAGGTTGCCTAACACGGCACTGTTGCTATGCCAGAGAAGATTGGATGGAGTTCTGCTTGGTGCAGTGAAGTAGCCCACGAATCAACAGCAATACACAAGCTTCTTCTCAATACCTTGCTGACTGTGGCCCTAAATGTGCAAGCCTGCTTCTAATGAGAAATTAAAATGCTATTCAGCATAAGGGCCCTGGTTTATATTGGCATATGAAAAGTTTTTTTCTATTAAATGGAGAATAATCAAAGTTTTCTTTCTCTACAAGTAAGATTATTTCTGTGTCACGCAGCAGATTCCAAGCAGCACTCTCAGGACTGCAGGACCTGCCCTGCCAGGCAGGGAGATCCAGCTCATAGGGGCCTCATTTGTGTAAACTGTATTTTGTATTTTTCAGGTATGGGTTTGGATCACATATATATCCACCCTGCCTCCAAGTTGTAAATTTAACTCTCTATGCAGCTTTATGCAGAACAAAATTAACCCATTTAAAAGTAGCTTCTTAAAAATAGTAAGGTATTGCAATGCATTTTAGAAGGTAATAATTCCATCTGTTTCTCTATTTAAAGGGGAATAAATATTCTTTGTGATGTCAAACCAGAAACATTTTTTCCTTCTGTGCAAAGTTAAGGTCATAGAACTTCTTTTGACCACATAAGTGGGGTTTTTTGTTTCATAACTCTTTTTTTTTCATTATTAGTCATTTCGAAATGTTCTGATATTTTGAGCCAATAAAAGTTGGGGAAAATGGCTTTTCTGAAAGCTGGATATTATAAAGTGCCATTTTTGTATGAAAATTTCCTGTACAAAATGACAGTAATGAAACCTCCATAAGAGAGCGGGAGAAGCGAAGTGTGAACTTTGGCTGGTGGGATGTCCCCATCACTTTGCAGCAGGTGGGCTGCTGTCTTCAGCCCTCTCATGACAATCTCCCCATCTCAGTAACAGCAGAAACTTCACAAACACATTCTTTGCTGAGATTTTTTTTTTTATCCTAACATAAATGAACACTTCATAACATAGTAATTTACCTCAGAGGTGCTGTATGAATGTGCTGTGAATGAAAATGATGAGGAACACAGTAGTGTTTTCCTCTAAGCTCTTTATCTTTGCTGAAATGAGGAGATGGGAATGGGAAGTACTGCAGTGTTGTTTTTTGTTTCCTGTCCATTCAGATCCAGAGGTGAGAAGTGAATGGACATGGACCAAAGCCCACACAGAGAACCAGAAACTGACATTTTATATTATGGCCATCTGTACGATTACATGTGCCATTATCTTCTACCATCAATAACAGTTATATCACCCCACTAAAGCCTAAACAGCAAGACAGTGTGTAATTAGGGCAGAGAATAAGGCCATGGACAAGCTCATGAATAACAGAAAGAAGCATATCTATATATGCTTTATTGGTTTTATGGAGACATAAGCTGGAAGAAAAACAATGAGGTATCAGAAACCCTTGAAGATTTGTGGTATCTGCATAGGTTTTTTTGTTTGTTTCTTTCTAACCTGAGAAAATCACTGGATCTTCCTTTGAAGACACACATGTCCTCTAGGAGACTGAGATACAGATTAAATACCTGTCAAGTAAAGAATGTCCTTGGACTAGTATAGGCACTTAAACACAAGGAAAAACTCACTATGGTGTCAATAAAGTACATGAAGATCTGAGAGCTGCTATCTCTGGACAATCCCTAAGGCATGTTTTGGCCAAAAGCCACATCATCTGGTCTTCACACAGTTCCAGAAATAAAGAATTTCAGAAGCAGTTATTAAAGGCCTTAATCTGTAAATGTATTCTTCATCTCTGCCTTCAATACCACAGCCAATATTATCCTGCTGTCAGCAGGCAATATATCACAGGTCAGTTTAACAACTCCACACGGTGGCAGAGAGATATAATTGACCTAGAGATCTCATCCCCAGCAAGACTTGTACCCTGAGCAAAACCCAGCAGCAGTTAGAATATGGAAGACGTATGTCAAAGAGGTATGAGAATTAACCTCTGGGCCTTACATGAAATAATTAACCTACATCTAATCTGTCACATGTTTTAATAGATCCACTGTAGAGTTGTCATCATCCCAAGCCCCCCTGGCTCCAAAGAGACAAAGCTGCTATGTGCTATAGATATCTCTGTAGCTTTACAGTTGACAATAATGACAGTACTCTTAACTATGGGCAAAACTTTATGTATAAATTGGAAAAAGTAAAAATAGAAATGGAAATAACAGAAATAGAAATAGAGACATAGAAATCATAGAAATAGAAATAGAAATAGAAATATAGCAGAGCCCAGAAAGCTGTTGCTGATGGAAGAAGAGCAGTGAGATGTATATGGGACAAACCAGAGAAAATAATTTCTTCTGCCAGAAGATGTACAATATCCATGGTCTCAAAATGACAAGGACCCATATCTGCTCTCAGCTCACTCCAGACCAGAAGAGCAACTGAAGGGATATGAAGCACCATCACAGCTTCCCCTTTAGCTTTTCTGTTAGAAGTTGCCTGGAGGAAACACTAGTTAAGGGAACTGCACTCTCCAACAGAAGAAAAGTAGAGCAATTGCAGGATGTAGCAGAGGAATTCAAATACCATACAGGAACTGAAATGGAAAATAGCTTCACTTCAATAGTTCAAGTTCAATTTCTGCCTTTAGGTGAATTGCAGTTCCCAAATTCTCCCTAAACACTCCCACTGACATCCAGACTTAGGAAAATTTCTCCAGTTCTTTCTCTCCTCCTGGTGTCTTTTGTATCTGCTGTGCCTCACATGGGACATCCATCGAGCATCTCTGCTCCCAGAGGAGATCAAGACCCATCTCATTTCCCATCATGGCTGACTGCTGTTAATATAAACACATTTTCGCAAAATAGTGAGACCCTTGCTGAGACCATGTACCATGCAGTTTAACAGCAGATGTTTTGCAAGACTACAAACTAATGTAGCGCACACAGCGCAGGAGAAAATAAATGTAGGGCACTGGGAAGTGATGCATTTGCTCCCCTTGCATAAATGTTTTATTTAGGAATCTGTGGACTGACAAAGTCCTGCTTTAGATGTGTAAGATTTTGGTTGACTTTGTGGTGTTTCTGAAACCAGAGCTTATGGACAAACTATTGTGCATTGTATATTGTATACTGAGATTTGAGTTTTTTGAGAATACTCACTGTTTTTCCAAAACATGAAAAGAAACTGTCTTTTTCTCACTATGTCTACCCTTCCTCCTCCTCGCACATGCTGTTCTGTGTTCATATTTGAAGGCATGTCAAATTACAAATTCTGCCTTAGAGTAAATTTATTGGCGTGAAATAATTGCCAAAATTCAGGTGCTCAGCCCCTCTTCAAACCAGCTCATACATTCTTAATATATAAGCATTTTGTAAAAACAGTTATTGCTGACCTTACATTTGTGGTCCAAAATATACACTTGAGAGTCTAAAGCATTTTACAAAGAATTAGCTACAATTTAACTGATAATCAGTTAAATTAAGGTTTATAAAAAAGATACAGCTGTAAAGCTCTTCAAAGCAGCCCTTGGGAACACAAGCTATTGTATTGCAGTTTTCCCCTCAATTTCACAAACTGCCATACGTTTAGTTTATAAAAACTGCTTTAGTTAACTCAAAATGAAGGCATTTGGCTCCCATTGATGCTATGTAATGCTATTTCAATAAGAGCGAGTGAGGTTTAGAACACGGACCAGTGTAACTACATGACTCTGAATGGCAGGCTCTCTGTGTGTGACTTTTCTCTCGTATTAATTTCACACTTTCTCACCTCATGTCCCTTGCTTGGCCCTGTAGTAGCAGTAGTGAAATATTATCTGAACAACTGTGGCAAGAGTTAAATTATTTTTAAGCCATTTAGGACCAAACTATGATCTGTACTTTCTCTTTTTTTCTCTGGCCCCTACCTTCTAACTCACCTGTTGTGGGATGGGTTTTTTTTCCTTTCTCTGGACATTTATACCTCTTTCACATCCCTGCCATCCATCATGATGCCCCACATACAAGCTCACATACCCTGACATACAGTTCAATATAAAGCCTTCCTGGGGCAGCTGGATTCTCCTTGGCTGGCAATTTTAGCTGGATAACTGTACTCTGACAAATGCGTGGCAGCATGTAGGGCACAATTCCTCTGCCATCTCTTCAGCAAAGTCAGTACCAGTGTGATACTCCCCTGTAAGCAAGATGTTTACCTTACGTACCATTTCATTTTACTTCTCTAGGTCTCTTGTACAAAAATAAGTTTATAGCCAAAATAGATCGTCTATAAATGCTAGTAATATAGAAGAAAATGATAAAACATGTTGAAAAGATAAAAATCAGTGTAATAACGTAACTGTGAATGAAGGGGAGGTTAGGTGAAGTGTCTGTGGTGCAGAGAAAGTGGATTACTGTTTTTTTCTTTCATCTCTCAAGTCTGAATTTCCAAACAGTGCCAAAAATATTATATATTCTGATCTCTAAACTCTTTTCTTTTCCGTTCTCTTAGGGCTTACTTGTGGCAACTATATTCTGCTTCTTCAATGGTGAGGTAAGCAAGTGAAATACAGCAAATGAACAGAACTCGAAAAAATAGTCACTTCATTGTTGATTAATGCAGAAATGAAGCATGTTGCATTATGAACTTTGAAACCACACAAAGTCACTTTTTATTGTCTATATACAAGCAGCAGTGTTCATTTTTGAAAGCTCCGTGCAGAGTGTGACTTGAATATCTCTGAGCAGATGAATCAGGAGTGTTACCATTACAAAGCAGATGGCACCAAATGAGGTACAGGCGTGACCCTCTCCCCCCACCATCTGCAATTTTGAGACAGAGGTCTAAGTAAAAGAGAAAAATGCTCTGCTTCCCTTTCTGCCCCATAATAGTGGGGTGGATTGCCTGGAAAGACCACAATGCCCCATAAGAAGCAGTGAAGGTCTTTGGGGGCTGGCCTGGAGAGCCGTGCGCTGCGTTCAGCCCCAGAGCCGTGGCAGATGCTGTTCCCGGTAGCGCTGTCAGAACAGAGGAGCCTGGAGGAGTGTGATTACTTTCACTCCTTTGAGGATTAACACTGGCCTTTTTAAGGTCAGTGTTTCTCACATAGTAATTGAGAAATAAAAACCCTTGAGGCAAAGATGTCTTTCATTCTTTTACAGCTGGATGAATATTTTATATCCCTACAGCTGGTTTTAGCTCCACTTCACTATATTTTTTTTCTACAAAGAAATAGCTGGTTGAAATATGTCAAGAACCATTTCAGTTCCTACAGTAAGCCATTGTCCAAAGATGGTTAGCAGAAAAACGCTTTTTCAATACATCAGGAGAATTCAACTGTAGCAAAATAAAACACCTCATTATCTTAGAAAAGCTAGAAAGTCCTTTAAAAAGTTAATTTTGAATCCAGAGCAGGTGAATTAGGTACAGGGCAAGCTTTGTGATGCTAACACTCAGTATGTCACCTAAAGAGATATTCGTGCTCCTGTTTATCCCTGTATATTATTAGAAAGTAGCAAATTCCCAGTCACAATGTGACAACACTGATGTAGTGATAATGAAGCAAGTTATCTACTGATGAGGTGCTACTGACTGGTTTGCTAACTTTCGGAATGGCAGAGGGTATTAAATTCTGCCACCACTTGCCAACATAACTATACATTTGCTTCTGGCTGGCTTGCTGCATAAATGTACAGGGAAATACAACAGTAGAAAAGATTAGAGGCCTGCCATTGTAATTCTGCAGCACAGCTTCTCAGGAGAATAAAAAAGAATAGCAAAACGTGAGCAGTTAATGACACCAGAACCTAACAAGAAATGATAGCTGTAAAGATCATGCTAGAGAAGTTCATGGTTTCATGGGTCCAATTAAAAAAAGTTGGAGAGATGTACAACTGTTTTTTCCTATCATGTTTCTGTCCCCAGGATCTGCAGGCTACTACCACGTTTCTTCTTCTTCCTTACTGTCATCACTTTCTGGCACAGTGCAATCTCCATCCCCTGGAAACACAGAAAGACTTCCAATTCTCCCTCGTAGGGAGGACCTGGCATGGAGACGGCAAAGACCAGCCAGGCAAATTTTGAAACATCCTTTCCCCATAGGAATGACTGTGTAGCTATGTACGGGCGGTGCTCCAGTGTTTCCTCACTTGCCTCCAAACAATGTGTTACCCCAAAATCCTGGTCTTGAGCATCGCCGCCTTCCTTCTTCATTCTCCCCGGTGTCACCTTCTATTTTTTTCAGATTAGATTTTGCAAAACAAATTTGCTTAATGTTTTATAGCTTTAGAGTAACACTTTGATTAGGCTGTAATTCTTCAACTCTAATGAGAACATACGGATTTGTGCCTAGAAAGGCTGTAGCAATGCTAAAAATGAGGAAAGACAGCAAGAAAAATGCACTAAAAATGTGAACTATCTTAAAGGCTATTTGTTTCTTAGGTATGTTTCATCAGATAGCTCTAATTCCAAAGTACTTTTGGCAATACAACGAGGTCAGAGAAGCTTATCCACCTTTACAACTCCAGGAATACAATTTTCAAGTTACCCCATGATGAATAGATCTGGCACATCTTCTTGCGAACATCATGGCAGACCATATGTATCATTTAATTCAAAATTAGAGTGTAGCCTATGAATGAGTTTACCTGTCATATGAACTAAACTAGGGCGCGCTAGGCAGAAAACTAAAAGCCATATTCCAGAAATTAAAATGAGCCTAAATAAATATGCAGCTCTTTTGCTTGTGAACTACTGATTATGTTGTTTTAGGATTCAGAATAAATATATTTGGATTAAGAAAATATACAATATGCATACATGCTATTCAGATGTCCAGCCTCAGAGACATGCTGCACTTTGTGGACTTCTGCACTGGCTGAGCTGCTGTTAGGAAGCTGCAATAGCAGCCAGTTGTTCCTTATGTGGACTCAAGATGCATGGTCTGGCTGCAAATCCTGAATAACAACAATAGTCACCTAACCCCTAGTCGTCTGTAACAGCCTTTTGACACATCTGGCAGCACACAGCAAAATGACCTCTTCCTTGTCAAAGGCTCTCATCTGGATATCCACTTTTGATACTTGAATTGTCAGCAAGCCATCACTGAGGGGACACATCTGGAAAGGATGATGCCCAAAATGAGATAAAAATGAATCTGCTATTGAAATGTGGCTTCCAGTTTTGTACTCTATTGCTCCCATGAGTAATCACATGGCTGGCTTAACTACCTCCAGGTAGCTGCAGACTGCATGTAGGATTAATGACTCCTTGATGGAGTGGCTGATCAGAAACATTCATCAGTGTCAGGCAGTAAGAACAAACAGCCGTGGGGGTTCAGGTTTTCCAGACAGGCTGAGTGTGATTTTTGTTGGTGCTTGGGTACTTTTCACCATTACACCCATTTTTTAAATTGTTGTATCTGCTGGAGACTTGCCTAACATGATCAATGGCAGGGATGCTGAGAAACTCCCTCATTATTTTCTTACATGAAATGTCATTTACTGGACAATAAAGGAAGCTTTTTTTAGAATTTCCCATTAAGGCAGGCAGAGAGCCAAAGATGACATCTCTCTTATATAGACTCAAGACAGTTTGGTGCTATTTGCATCAGCACATTACCAATAAACATCACGCAAGTTTTTGCACTAGAGTAGCTGTGCTGGGCTGTGCCAGAAGAGAGGATGGAAGGATTATGACCCCTTTCCTCCAAGTCCCATTTATTCCAGCAGTTACTCAAGGTGTAGATATCTACGGCAAAAAACCTAGAGGAGCAGCAACAGATGCCTAGATGGCATTAGGTCCTTCCAAAGAGAGCACTGGTCTAAGTTTAGCTGCCCAAGAGAACTAAGCTAATTTCCTCCAGTCTTGCTGTGTGCTATATGGCATAGACCAAAGCCACAGTCTGGTCTTCAGTCATGGTAGGAGATTGTTTCCAAGCTGCTGTATACTTCTGCTGCCACAGAGCTCAAAATTATTTCTCATGAGAAAATTCAGTGTGGGGCAAGGAGATTAATTTTAGTACCACAGGAGCCTCGATACTCTGGGATTTACTTTTTTCCTACTGAAATATCTAACTTCAAGGCTGAAATAAATGAAGTTTAGCCAGGACAAACAATGCTAAACTCAGTACTACCTGACAGTGTTTTATATTGCATTCATCACCTACTACCTCACCAACCTCACTTTAGTACTGTGAGCCTGTCTATAGAAAGAAATGTAAAAATAGTAAGAAGAAGTTGTACCAATGCCTGTATTCATGTGGAAGAACATATAAACAACAGATTTGTTTTGGACCTTTAAAATAACAGATCTTCTTGCGCATTTTCATATAATATCTCAGTGTCCAGCAGAACTGAAGTTTCTCTGTCCAACAGCAACAGTGTTGTACAGATAATACAAGGTCTCTGCAATAGTCTGCTCACCAGACCATATTTCCAGGCCTGAGATTGCTTCTAGACTGCAAGGCTGGCCAACAAAATGGAAAGTCTGTTTGGAAAAAAAACAGCTATATATCTTGTGTGCCAAAGAGGCATGAATGGCTAATAGAGAACAGAAAAACATTTTAAGCCCTGAAGAGCAGAGTAAATAAACTCAGACTCTTCATTTCTTTAGACTTTACTTCTTCCATCTGCTATCACAGCAGAAAGCATGGCAGGCATGGCCCTGCCCCTCCCAGTCCCCAGAAGCCTCCTTGGACATTAATATGTTACGGCTATGCATGTGATTTTCAGTAATGCTACTTACACTTTTAAAATCCATGCATGAACAGTTTTAGTTGGCACTGAATTATGATCATCTGAGATCCTTGGAATCATGGCCGAAATCTAGATTAACACATTGTTTTACTTAAGTGCAGGAGCTTGTGCTATCCATTATCCACTTATGGCTGGATTCTTGTATTGGCCAGCAGAGAATAAAAACACAGCTGCCTTGACCTCATGCTCTCACTGCTCTGTGAAGTCTTTTAAACCTGACTAATGGCACTTCTAATCATGGGCTGAACTGGAACAGATGTGCCTCTCCCTCCTTGACCAGACATACAATTTAAGTGTCACCCCCTTCTAAGAAGAAAGCTCTAAGCTCCTCACGGCAGGCTTTGTAACACTCAGTGATATTGTTCTTCCTTCTTCAGTTAACCTTGTTATGATCTCAGACCCGTGGTTGCCCTGGTGGCCTGTCAGGGTCCAGCTCAACTGAGAGCAGTTTGAGAGCTCAGCAGGTGCTCATCACCTTCACAGCACTCTTCTCCCCATGCAAGAGCAATCAAAGCCCTGGGGCCTACGCAGGGGGCAGGGGAAGGTAGGCTAGGAGAGGAACAGGAAGGCTGCAAGAACATACTCTATGCCACCTTCACTGGAGACACTGAGATTAATCTGAATGGATGAACTGCTGTGAAATGCAACCACACTCAATACTTAGGGGCAGAGGTGATGGCCAGAGGTGCACAGTGACTGCAGGCACTAATGATTGTAGCGGTGGTGTTGGAGAGATGGCTGCAGGCAGGCGGAGGTGCTGTACACATCCAAGATTTCTGCATTATTCTCACTGTCTCTGGTCATAGGTTACAGGAACTTAAGTTTCTTGTCACCTATTTGTGTATCATACACTAAAACTGCCTTACTCTTTCATGCAGTAATTCTTTCTCAGTAATTAACTTTGGTGATGGAGTGATATGAAACATTGCTGCATGCAGCCATTTCACTTTAAATCTCATTATTGGCATAGTAAGCTTTGCTCACAGCCCCAGTAATTAAAGTGCCATTGTAACCATATGCCTTTCTACGCTTGATATCTAATTAACCTACACTCAGCCATTTGTTTTCTATTCTGTATGTGTTACAAGAAGGTGAATAGGAATACATTTCTCCAGATGAAAAGAACTCTTAACTACATTGTTTTATGCTAAACAACAGCAAGAAAGAGCTAGCATTGGAAACTGGGCATGGATATAGTTTTCGGTTAGTTTTAAAGGACTAGTCCAGCAAACGTTTGTTTACTCAAGAAGTAGTCATACCAAAGTCAGTGTAACTACTTGCATGAGTAAGGATTTATAGCATCAATCCTCATGCCTTGGCTTGTGTCTTGGATTAAAAATAAAAAACCAAAGAAATTGAAATAGCCATTCTTGGCATGCTGCATAGTTGCGCTGTACACTCAGTAAATATCCACGATTCATGACAATTCCTTATGAAGCTTTGTCCTTATGTGACATAAACAGCTGTCTTGCAGGCAGCTGTGAGTGGTGAGTAGATGCCATTTTACTATATACATATTAATAGAGCGATTAGAATTGTGGAGAATATTAAAGTTATTCAGATTCATCTATATGAATCAAATATATTGTTCTGCACAGAGCCTAGAGAATGACTTCAGACTGCTGTCGAGCAAAAATTACATACAAACACCCACCTTAGCAAGAGCACGGAAACTCTGGGACTCTTCTGTCACCTCAGTGCCTCACCTGTGCCTGCCTTCCTCTGGAGGGGTGGTCATTTACAGCAGTTATTACAGCAAACTGCTCCTGTTATCACATTTTGCTGGCTGGAAGAGTTGAGCTGAAGGAACAGGAGCCAGGGTTTGCCCGCTCCCTGCTTTGGGAAGGAGCTAGCTAGTGCCAGCACACCTGAATGTGCAGCTGGAGAAGGATGTCTTATTCCCTGTCAGGACTCAATAGCTTAAGTCATATCCTAGTGCCATATATAACATCACTCTTAATGTAAATTTTGAATAAAATGTTTTATTCCTATAAGATGAATGTCCAAAGGTTGACATTTTCTGCTATGCAGAGGGCCAGCACAAAACCTCTTCTTAAATTACCAGAACAAAATCTCACTTTAGCTGTACTAATCTTCCAGCCCTTTATCTCTACAAAATTAGCCCTGGCAAGCTCTTGAAATGTACTTACACTTTTCCATTCATGGCCAGTTATACTCAAGGTTAAGTTTCTTCAGGGATCACAATGCCTTAGCCATTCCAGGGGCAAGAATCCAGCTGTAGTATCAATGGGTTTTAATCCCCATCCCTCCTTCCTCTTCCCTCTTCTACCACAGCATCCTACCATGTTCCCATGCAGCAATCTGTTCCACATTTACCTCTTAGGGGAACAGCTAACCCATACCTGCTCTTCATAAGCAGCAACAACTGCAGAAACTCTAATTGCTGCCATAGGGTAAGCAGGGAGGGAGTTAAGGTCGAGAGCTAAGCAACTGTTTCTGCTTCTGGAGCTGGGACCAGAGGGTAGGAGAGAGGCAGACTGAACCTGATGGAATTAGACCTGGAGCTTTTTCTTTTCTTTTCTTTTCTTTTTTCCTATTCTTGCCTTTCTTCTTTTTCCTTCCCTTCCCTTCCTGCAGCATATTTTAAAATGTCTATAATTATAGGGGTTTAGATTATACCTTACCCTAACTATGTGTTTCTTTAACAGGTACAAGGAGCTTTGAAGAGGCAATGGACACAATACAAAACCCAGTGGGGCCAAAGGCGACGAGAGCACTGTTCGACGCGATCTACCTCCTACACTGCAACGTCAATCACAGAGGTCCCTGTTTACCTGTACCATCATGATTCTAACAATGAACAGTTAAATGGAAGATATGTAGAGGACTCTGAACTTGTTGCATTAAAATCTGGAGAGACATCTGCCTAGCTCAGCACCAGCCATTTCAAACACATCATTTCACATTTTGTTTGTGAACAAAGTGGGGAGAAGGGTGGGAGTGTGGAAACCCACGCCACTGCGGGAAAGGGCAAGACCAGGTGAAGGACACATCATATTCAAACCACATCACCCTCAGCCAGCGATAGCATAGAGGCAGTCTGATGCAGAATTGGGAACAGCATTTCTTCCTGCGCACTGCAGCAGGGAGTGAACTTGGACCTGCCCACCAGGCTATGCCATCTCCACATCTCCTGATACCAGCTGTATGAAGTGACCATCCAATAGTAGTAACAGTGCCAGGTAGCCCATAGCAAACAGGAAAGAATGAACCAGTATGTTGTGACTGGAAACTCTCAGCAGTTTTTGCTTTCAGTCCTTTCCTTTAACACTAGATTTTGAACTATCAACTTTCGCAAGATGTAACTGGCTTGGAGTCCTTTACTTTTCTCCTTTTAATAAGCTTGATTACTTTTATTTTGCACATTGCAAGACAAATCAAACAGAAGAATAGAAAAAGAATGACTCCAAAGTATTCAAATGTTGATAATCTCCAAAGGATTCCCCAAAATATAACATCCCCAAAGGATACCCCAAAACTATCCAGTTAGCAGATGCATAAAATAAATGAAGGTTAAATAGCCATTGCATACCAAGTTCTCAAACACTCTCAGAGAAACAGATCAGTCCTTCAGGCTGCCTCAATCAAGTCCTAAAGGCATCTTAAAATAGTTTTTGTTTAACAATACTGGTAGTTCAAGAATATTTATTTATAGGAAAAAATCCCATCCTATTACTCTGCCCAGAGGCTCATCATTAAGGCACAATTCTTTAACTCTGAATAAACTGTGAAATTTGTTTGGAAATTATGATTTCCTTTGATAGCCATTCTGAGATGAATGCTAGATGAATGCTTGTCACTGTTACAAAATTATGATCATGGCAGTAAAGGATCCCAGGTAAGAAATGAGAAACTAATATCTTAGCACCAGAAGCATCTATTTTTAGAATGTAGTTGCTGTTCTGAGTCCCTAACTATTGAATGTGACAATATCATGTGTGTCTGTCATCAGGAAAGCATGATGAATATACAGTTTTGTGAGTAATAAGCACCTTTTATCACACATTCAGAGCATCATTAGAGGCTCTATGTGATTACTGAGGCGGAAATCAGGTCAGGGAGAAGTTGATTTGCAGTTAGAATTTACAGTACTGCAAAAGTTCTGCACATCACAAAAGAAATAAAATAGATTAATTTCCCACATGAAGCTAATTGTAAAGGACCTGCAAGCAGCAAGGCCAGTGCCAAGGACATTTTACAGGGCTGTGACTCCTATGGAGTTTTATGCATAGAATGTCTAATGAATATAATATCATTCCTTCTTGAAAAACTGTCCTACAGGTTCCCACTCCTTTCCCTTTGGCTGGGATGTGCATGGGATATTTCCAACGCTAAGAACTTCAAAATATTCATCACAGTCCCCCTTGGGTTTCCTTGCTAATCCACTTGTGTCTGATGCTTCAACCCCAGCCCAAGCAGGAAGAAGTGGTCAGAGGAGGAGGCAGCTGCAAGTGCCAGTGGTGGCACTTGCTCATCTCACGTATCTAAATACCAGCCCTGACCTGGAAGTTGTAAAAATACTGCCCTATGTGGCAGGTGAAGGGGGAGAGACAGAATGCCATCTTTTATACTGCAGTTGCATTCATGTGGGACTTCTGCTGCTGGTGTTAAATACCATCCTTTCCTTCATTTGCTTGCTGCAGTTGCATCCATAATGATTTTTCTCCTTAACACTGCATAAGGTACTTAAAATATCATAGTTTAGAATAGCCTTAAATCCAGATCTTGATAGATAGTAAAGGAGAAAAGTCTCTTCCAGGAATGAGTATGTGAGGGACAGGCGAGAACCCAGCACTACGAGAAGGGACTGGATTCCCACTACCTGTATCTGAGGCAATGCCTTGCAGGGATGGGGTTTGCTCCATTTGTGCCACCAGCACACACACGCAGCCACTGTGTGCCACTGAATCTTCCTCCCCAGTGGGAGGAGTGAGCTGCCTGCGCTGCGACTGTAGAACAAGAGAGAGGAGCTGGGGAACAAGAACTAACTGTCCACCAGTGGTGGAGATCATCGCATGGTTAATCCAGTGGAACATTTACAAAAATATATGATCATGTGTATTTGTTCAAGCCACATACCTATTTTTCAGCCTTCAAGGAATACAAAGGTGGTTATTTTTTCAGACAACAGTATTTCGCATATTGCTATTTATACTTTTACCAGTGAACAATGGGAAGTGAATGATTTAGTCATTAAAGAAAATAAAGTGGCTCTGCTATGAATGCTGTATTTCTAAATAGCTTTGGGACACACTGCACTTCCCAGGAGTGCTCCAGAAGGCATTCCTAGTTTCTAAAGACACATATTAGCTGATTGTAAAAGAAGTGTGCAAAATATAGAGTTTAATAATGAACATGTTGGTTTTAATAATGTACATTTACAACATGTAAGTGCAAGTTGTTTCACAGTCTTTTATGTTCATGTGGATGTACAAAATGGAAATGCTTTGCCATTATAGTGGTGGTTTTCTTTCTTCACTGATGATATTTTCTTGCTCTGTTCAATAGAATGCTCTGAAAAGTGAAATTCGAGATCTGGGGTTTAGGATCGTGGTTTGCGCTTCAGGTGGTGGAAACACTGTGTGGTTACATCAGTCTTTATGGTGGCTTTGGTGTCAGTGGAGGGATGATGATTTGCAGCCACTAAAAATTTGGTCTAACGTGTACTGAGTTTAGGGCTGGCATCATCCTTTGGCTTTGTAGGAAAGGATGTGTTTTAGAGGTACTTACTGAATAATTTCTAATCAAAATATTTTCTGACAGAAGATGCTATTTTTCTTCATCTCAAGATGCTTTGAAATGTTGTCATTGCACACATAAGGTAAATTTCACTTCTCTGCTTTATAAATAGTACCATACACTAGTGACAGTGATACTGGGAATGTGATACGACCTCAATAATTGCAGTGTCTTGGCAGTAGGGTGTTTGGCCTCTAATACATTTCACAGGAACAGCACAAATGCATAATTAATGTATCAGTGTATCAAAAAGTAGGGAAGGTGCTGACACCTGAATCAGTGGATTCAAGTTGTATTTTAAGAGGAAACCAACCTTACATTAATCACCTCTGCAGTACCTGGTTTCTCTCAAACATCACACCCAACACATGAAAACTCAATTTAGTGAACATGTGCTCTGACAGAGGGTTTGTGTGGTTGCTTTGTTTGAGCAACTAAATCTATCAGGAAAACGCTGGTTGTTATTCTTTACTAGGTGCAAAAACACAGCACAAATCAAAAGACTTTTTGTGGCATGGGATGCCGAAAGTAAGACTTGCTTTTTATTTGATCTACTTAATAAATATGTTTTGGCTGAAATAAACAGCAACAAAGGTAGAACAGACAATTATCTATTAAAATTCGTAGCAATAAAGCTACCTTAATTAAAAGTCTGCCAGTATTGCCATTACAAAGTGCTCATGTGTTCATAATGTAGCAACATAAATTTGTTTTGGGATAAAACCAACCACACAAACGTGGTGAAATTCTGTCCTCTTTTCCTAAAACCTCCTCCATCCTTTGCCAACCTTAATAAACAAAATCTGAGCCATTTTCAAACATGCAAATCCTAAACACGATGTGAAGGTATCTGCATTTCTAGTGCTTGGAATTTTAAGTCAGATGTATCTTCCTGAAGCTAAATATGCACAGTTATTTGATTACTACTCAAAAATATGAGCATTTGTAACCTAAAAGTTATTTGTGTTGAAATAGTAATTGATCCCAAGCCAATGAGACTCTGCAGTGTGTGAGCATGCCCTCTTTGTCCTCTGGCAGCACAGAAGAACTGAGCCCAGACATGTGCAATTTGAACTCACTGCTAACCACATGGGGGGAAAAAAAGCAACAAAAAAGGAGACTTTGCAGATAATGTTAGTGTCAAACTGGGAATTTTGAGTTCCTGGGGCAGCTGGGTCATTGCAGTGTACCATTGTACTTGTTCTAGGAACACCCACTTCAGAGGCACTTGGCAAAATGAAAGCGTGAGTCCTACCCAGCAAGAGTTATCGGCCAGCAGTGAGGGAAAGTCAGACCTCTGGCTTGAAATACCACCTCGGGAGGAAGAACATGATTAGCTCCTTAGTCAACTATCTAGTAAAGTTTAAGCCCCTGGCCAGCCCTAAGATTTAGAATGGTGCCAAAGTTATTCTGCTTTAACACCTATAGTTCTGTGGCAGCAACTTATTTCTTCTGTGGAATCAATTAAGGTACCTCTAAGGTTTAATTTCAAAGTATCTTCTTCATGACCTGTGATTGTTTCTGTACAGCACAGAGTTTTGCAGGTGCTTCCAGATGAATCAGAAATTTCTATTTAAGCACCCCTTTACTGAGTACTCAGAGCATCACTGAGAAAATAAAAGAAAGTATTTCTCAGCATCCCAAGTTTAGATCAGTATGTTCCTTTCAGCCTAATAAAAGACAGCCATTTTAACCAGTAAAATTAAGTGGTAAGAAGGTTATCATTACTAGGCATGTGACACTGCTGCAGAAAAAACATCATGGTTATCTGACTAACCAGGGTGTTGTATGTGAATCTCATGAAACACAAATCAGCCCAGTGTTAGGGATGATTTAGACCTTGTTCATCTGCCTTGGCAGAGGGACCATTTCAATGACCTATCAAGCTCCTGCCAAGACTAATTTTCTATGATTTTACAGCAGCAGAGGTGGGCACTGTGCTTTGCTAGGGCAGGAAGGTACTTATCTCTCATTATATGCCATCTGAGATTTTCTTCAGAATCCGATTTCAGGATCCAACAAGCCTATCTATAAAAGAAAAAAAAACAAAACACCAAACCAAACAAACCACAAACCACCAAGTATCTTCAGTCAATTTTTAAAGGACATCAAATGTCTACACTGATTTTAAGAAGCTGGTTCCTTTCCTTTCACTGCGAGCAAATGCAACTTCGAGAAGTGACCGCAAGGAGGTTACTTCAGGTACTGTCTCATGTGAAGCAGCATGACGAGATGCAACTCCTCCATTCCCAAGGGCTGGTGGTGTTAGTTTGCATAAATATGGTCAAGGGGATACAGCTCCTTCCTTCATCTGCCCTGCATTTCTCTCCACCTCAGTATTGCCACCACAAGAAGTGTTTACTCCCCAATCTGTGCATCTTACACATTTTCAGGAGGAACTTTTCTCTGGTACAGATTGTACCTTATGTAGACATGCTGTTGATCGAGGGCACACTTGGCACAAGTCGAACTCGAATTATGCATTTTATTCCAAACCGGTACATAGACCTCAGGTGCTTGGCCTACATTTTTTTTTTTTTTTAAAAATACCAACACTGGAATTATGAAAATGGTAGGTACAGATTTAAAACTAAATTAGGGATAGAAGTCTGAGCACACAGATCAAATATCTTTAGAAGCAGAACATCACCTTGCTCTTTTTGACAGAATGTAATCCTGGTATCTAAAAAAACTAACGTCCAAAAGCTCTTGAGAAGCTGACTGTTAGATAAAAGGCACAAAAAAGAAAACATCTGAAAATATTAGGTAGCATACATGTATTTATAATTAATTTTTATAAGAACTGTGATCAAGTAGAGAGTGACCCATGGTCCCCCTGAAAATGCACAAAGCTTAAGTCATGAGTGGGAGAGTCTGTGGGGCAAGGAAGATATGTAGCCCCTCTTGACTACCTTAATGCTTTCTGGAGACCCCATATGGAGCACGGGCAACCAAGGGCACCCATCTGCCCGCTCCCACACCAGGTGGGTTCATGGTGGCAATGACTGGGCCAAGAGACATTGGCTACACTGCGTTTCTCAGCTTGCTAGAACAATGCTGAGATGATGGAAGGGGCTGACTGAGAGGCAAGCAGAAATAACCTCTTTCCCAGCTGTATATCTGCTCTCCAACAGGTAACCTCATTTGTATCACCAGCATAAGACCCACTATTGTGGAGAAGACTGACCTGAGACTAGACAGCTCCTTGGTATGTAAAACCTCTTATTTCACTGCACCTGTGTAACACAGCAGTAATTCTCACTGACTTCAGCAGTGTGGCTAAGGGCAGGATTTCTCCCTCTCTGATTTTAGAGGTTGTCTAAATATCTAGCAAACATTGAAAACACTTGGTGAAATACAGTCTCACCTTCAACCTTAACATGAAAGATCCCAATTCATCAGTATTATGCTACATATAGACTGATATTTCTTTAGCTTTGAACAAGTAAGGCCAACATATCTCAGTGCAGGTGGTGGCACAAGGCTGACCACCAGTATATTGCATGGATAGGTGCTTCTGGGAGGTGACTGGTACACTAGGAGACATACAGCTCTTCCCAGTAACAACTGCAGGGGATAAACTTCAAGTGTGTGTGTGTACATGCACACACGCACACACATTTTTGATGAATAAAACCTTTATGGGTAAATACCATCACAATTAACATCCCTTCTGAGGAGGCCCTCAGAGGGAGCTCTGCACAATTTAAACAATCTGTGAAATAAGTTCCATGAAGAAAGAGGCCATATCTCTGGTTTAGAGGCAGCATCACCAGTATTGGCTTCCACAGAGGTGAAAGTTATATAGAATAGCTGCCCGTGAGTGTTGCTCTACAAATGGTCAGAGCTCATATTCCGCTTACTGCAGATTGTGTGTTCACGCAACAAATGAACATGAAATAGCTGAAGAAAAGGTTTTGTTTATTAAATTGTATTGTACTGCAGGCTTTTGTATTTTATGAGCTCTTATACTGTCTTTGGGTATATAGCAAATACTTAATTCCCAAGGACTTAGCCCTTATGCTCACAACTGACTCTCCAGTGACCAAAGGGAGGTGACCCTCTGGCAGAAGATGTAGCTTTGAACTAACAGCAATTCAGAGCCTTCAGAAGAATTATAGTACGAGGATGTCCAACACAAAGTAGATACAATCCATACTGCAGCCTTCATTTTTGAAAGGAGGAAGTGCAAGGATTTTTTGATTTTATTCCTCTGCTGTAAAATTTCTCCTTGGTGATAGACTCCTCAGGAAGTCAGAGTTAGTAAAGATGTGGAAGGTTAACAAGACACTCTAGATGTGCCATCACCTACACAGGTATCGCCACGCACATGATGAACAGTTTGTCATGAATTGTCAGATTTGGGAAAATACTAGAAAAGAGCCAGAGCGTGTTCTCATTTCTAGCTATAGTCCATGTAGGAGTAACTTGGTAACAATTTTTCTTATAGATCAGGATATTGTGAACAAAGTTCTCTGCTTTTCAGCCATTTGTATTACATTACCAAGTACTGATAGTCTTAAGTGCAGAATGGTGCATCAGTTACCAATAATGTACTTCAGCAAAATAAATTAATGCAATCACAACAAAGAAACATAATAAATATATTTTATGTTTAGCATATGCAGTCTTTGTAAATTAACAATAGAGCTTCAGGAAACATACACTATAAAATCTGGACATTTTTTAAACAATTCCCCATGCATATAAAAAGTGTCGTCCCCCCATTTTTTTTAAATTCATCTCTAGAGAGAATATTGCTGTATGTTTGTGACAGGAAATTTTTATGCAATCAATTTTTATTGGATTATGCTTGAAATGCATGGTTCACAAAATTGAGAAGGCTTGAAAACGTAGCAAGGCTCCCTATGTTGACAAATCTGAGGGACAGTCTATAAGCCACAAATCTGTTGTTCATGACTGGTATAAATGAAAACACAGTTCTCATTGAATTATCCCTTTGTTTTTTCTATAAGCCAGGAAATTCATTGTTTCCTTTAGCATTTACTGCATAATGTGTTTTTATGCCATAAAAATACCCTGATGATTCTCTACACCAGATGTGTATTTCTGATTGTAAACCAATTCTTCTGTTGCATTGTCTGCTGTACATAAGCTGAACCTTGCTGTAAATAATTCATCATGTAAAAAACCTTCTTACAAAGAAATACTGACTGATGTGAACCAAAACTTACTGATTACTGATTACTGAAATCAAAAACATCAGCTACTTTAGTTCTTTCGAAACCGTGATTTCACCCTTTTCATCTCCTGTTTTATCAACTTTAATGGCTACGAATGCATCAGAGAGGAGATGCTTGGTACTGCCCCTGCAACACCCTCGTCCTCCACAGGGTCTATAAACATGTTGGGGATGCTGTTGCCTCTTCAGGTCATTCTCCCAAAGAACTGGGGAGGTTGCTCACAGAGGAATGTTGGAGGAAACAACACAGACATTAAACCTCAGTCTGTTATTTCCTATCACAGCAGATACAGGAGGACGGAACTCTGGAGTGGGGTTTCAGATGCCCTGGAAAGCCTGGTCCGCTCTAGCCCTTGCATCAGGTGATACCTGGTGGGTTCCACACTGAGCTGGGTGCTAGTCAGTTGCCCTTTCTTGGTTTATATTACGTGTTGCATGGGTGTGTTTTACATGCAATTTCTTTGGTGTAGAAATAAGCACTCAGGAGATTTTGGCTTTGTGAGTGGCAAAAATAGATTTTTGCAATTAAAGAAAAGTAGGACTCATTTTAAAAACATTGGAATGTCTTCTTTTACAGTAATCAGATATAAATGAATACAAAACAACTAGTTCTTGAACAGCTGAATAACCCTCACCCCCTTCAAGAACTTTCTTAAAATCTCTGACAAACCCAGCTATAAGCTAGTAGCACAATAGCATAAAAGGTTACAGAAATATCTACTAAAATCAAGCAAAAAACCTGTGGTTAAGACATTGGACTGCATGGACTCAGCAGACCTACATTTGAGGCATGTCCCTGCCACAGACTTACTGTGTGGTCCTGAGTTCACCAAGTCCATTGAAACTACCACTGACAGATTTAGGATCCTACACTCAAAATTTAGACTTTTACTCCAAGTATGTTTTCATTGGTACAAACTCCCAACCTGTCAGATCATTTTATTCTAGGCACATCTAAAACTGTCTTTAAGTCCTGACCAAAGTTCCCACAAAAGTCAGAGGGGAAAAGCCATCTCTTCCTCCCCCCAGACCACCTATTCCTGAGTGACTACCTGCTTTCTGCTCTCTGATGGGTATTTTGTACCAAAAATCTCTTCCTTCACAACACTGCTCAGCCACGAGCTAATGAGTTTCTTCCCTACAGTTAGTGAATTTTCAAAATATTTAAAATATTCTGAAGTGTTAAAAGGAAAAATGTTCAACAGCTGTTTCTGAGAGAGCTGTGTCTTAGGGAACCCTCTAGAGTGCTGTGATGCAGAGACTACACACACGCTTAAACATACACATATAACACAAAATTGCTGGGCAGGGAGGGGATTCAGCTCCTGCACTTTATGTAGCCCTCCAGCAACCAGTTTGCTAAAAGGAGTCTACTAGGCTGAGGCGGGGCTGCTGTGCAGAAATGCCTGGCTAAATTGCACATATTTTTTAGATGCCTCATGTAGTTGAGGGAGCTGAACCCTTCTGCATGAATTAGGCCCATCTACATATAAATATATATTTTTTAAAAAAAGATTAGCATATCAAATGCATGCAATACATACAGTATTATTTGCATGCTTTGCTATCAACCTTTTGATATTCATTTTCTCAGCTTCTGCTATAAAACTGCCTCTTTCTGGGCAACACAACAACACTGAAAATCATTGTGGGTACTAGCAGCGACAAAGTCAGCAAGAAAGTTAGCAAGAAAGTTAATATCTCCTTCATGTCACAACGACCCAATGAACACACCTCTGTTGGCACAAGGGCAAAATAGACATAGGTAAAGCATCCCTACATTGTCTGTGAATGTCAGCAGTCCTCAGAAAGACAAAGCCTGAAAGCTCTTTCCCAGATTGGTTCTGTAACACTCAAAAATGCCAGCTCTTCAGCAGAACTCATTCTGGCAGAGGTGTTTGTCAATCTGCCAAGAGAGCGCTGTTTCTGAAGCAATGCGGCTGAGCTGCAGAAGTCCGCTAGCATAGGAAGACTTTGGAAGAGAAAAATACATCCTGGCTCAGAACAACTTATATTAAGAGATGTTTTGCATTAGATGAAGCATCACCAATGAACAATATACACAAATAACATTAGGTAATTAGACAAGCATGGGACAGAGCGGTGGTCAAATGTATCGTAAGAATATTTTCATTGAGCCAAGAGACAAGGTCTTTCAGTGGCACCTCCCAAACACAGTTGCATTTGCTATTCTGCTCAGTGAATTATAAAGGTGCTCAGGAGAGGCTGGAGCGTTGCTACCCATCAGGTTCCTTGGGCTCCCAAACATGCCTGTCAGATAAATGATTTTTTGGTGTCAAGTATGTCTTGCTTTCATTTAATGAAAGGTGCCTTCTGCACCTAAACGTTATCTGCAAAGAAAAAGGGGGGAAATACTTTTTTAGTATTCTTTGGACAAATGACAATGCTGATGGCTTCAATTAGCAGTTACAAGTTATCTGTCTTAGAATTAAGAAGTCTTCCCTCATCTTGGGGACAGATGGCCCCACAGGGTCCTGAGTGTCTGTCTTGGGGATATTTTAAGGATGGTAAACAAACAAACTCAGAACTGATACAGATGTACCTAACTGTTGTCTTTGATAACCATAGACCTTTAAAGGTCATCTAGTCCAATCCCTCTGCAGTAAGCAGGGACATCTTCAACCAGATCAGGTTCCTCAGAGCCCTGTCCAATTGACCATGAAGGTTTCCTGGGATGGGGTATCTACCACCTCTGTGGGCAACCTGTTCCCATGTTTCACCACCCTCATTGTAAAAAATGTCTTCCTTATGTCTAGCCTAAATATACTCTCTTTCAGTTTAAAGCTATTACCCCTTGTCCTATCGCTACAGGCCCTACTAAAAAGTTCGTCCCCATCTTTCTCATAAGCTCCCTTTAAGTATTGAAAGGTTGCAATAAGGTGTCCCTGCAGCCTTCTCTTCTCCAGGCTGAATAACCCTGACTCTCACCCTGTCTTCACAGTTCCATCCCACTGACCAGAGTGGAGTGGAGGGGCAGAATCACCTCCCTCGACCTGCTGGCCACGATTCTTTTGATGCAGCCCAGTATACATTTGGTCTTCTGGGCTGCGAGCGCACATTGTTGGCTCATGGGCAGCTTTTTCCCCAAGTACTTCTCCGCAGGGCTGCTCTCAATCCCTTCATCCCCCAGTCTGTATTGATACCGGGGGTTGTCCCAACCCAGGTGCAGGACCTTGCCCTTGGCCTTGTTGAACCTCATGAGGTTCACATGGACCCACTTCTTGAGCTTGTCCAGTCACTCTGGATGGCACCCCATCCCTCATGCATGTCAACCACACCACTCAGCTTGGTGTTGCCTGCAAACTTGCCAAGGGTGCACTCAATCACACTGTCTATGTCACTGATGAAGATGTTAAACAGCACTGGTCCCAGTTCGGACCCCTGAGGGATACCACTTGTCACCGATCTCCTCCTGGACATTAAGCCATTGACCACTACCCTCTGGATGCGACCAGCCAACCAATTCTTTATCCACCAAACAGTCCATCCATCAAATCCATATCTCTCCAATTGAGAGAGAAGGATGTTGTGGGGGACCATGTCAAAGGCCTTACAGAAGTCCAGATAGAGGACATCCATAGCTTTTCCTTTGTTCACTGATGTAGTCACTCCATCATAGAATAATATGTGGTAACAAATAATAGTTTATTATCAATTTCTTATTTTTAAAGTGGGAACTCCCTTCCAAGCCTCAAACACCTGACTTTTGGAGGGCTGCTTTTTATTTCTCCTGGTAGCAAAGCATCCATAACATTGCTCATCAAAATAGACTTCATCCCTACTGATATTTTTCCATCATATTGCTAGTAGTTCTGATTTGAAATGCAGAATAATTGCATGCGTGGATGCAGTTTAAAAGCAACAAAGATGATTGCTCCATTTCCAAATTGAAAATCACTTTGCTTCACACAGAATTTTGTACGTTTCTCTACTGGTTTCAGATACTGCTCTGCTTTTCTCTATTGTGAGGCATTACTGACTTTCACAAATGGCTCTTGAGTGTGAACGAATTTTGTAATGTGAAAACAAAACAAAACAAAACCACCGAACGCTTTTGCTCACATGGATTTCAAGATCATAGGTAAGGGGTGGATTGTGTTCAGACTCTGTGGCAAAGACATGTAGAATGGGCGTGAAGTACTTTACATGTTACACCAACAGAGAAAGCCTAGCTCTTCAAAGGTATTTTGGTACCATGGATTTCCCTCATTCATTTCAGGGTGGGATCAAGCTTAGAAAACAGTCCCACTGGCTCTGGTAGGTGAAATATCTGTATTCTTATTCATCCTGGAATGTATCCATCTCACATTTTCACAATGCCATGTGGCACAGCATGAAATATGTTATGAACATTATGTCAGAATAATCATCTCCAGAGCAAGACTCCAACCCTTAATTGTGTAGGAGCAACACAGTGAATACTTCTGCAAGTCTAAGCTTAAAATAAATGCCCAAATAATCTGCCATAGCAGGATGGATTCATAACAGATCCATAACTCTATTGTGACTACAGCCTTTGCCCACTGACCCCAAATACCCACCTTATTTCTCCTCAGAGCCCAAATTCTCCCCATCATGAAAGCCTTGAAAAATTCCCACTGCTTCATGTTGGAAAGACTCAATCCTTTTGCCTTTCTCTGGCTGATTTAACTGGGGACATTCTACTAACCATTAAAAGTGCAGTTTTGTCCTTCACTGGCAAGAGCTACAGCAGTAAAAGTCCTAGCTAACCTCCATCAGCTTTCTTTGGGATTGGTATCCATCTCCACCATTTGTGTGTTAGCTGTGAATGATCCAGAATAGGCAAGGACCAAGAACCATTTTATTGCACTTTTCTATTTTCTCAAAACCAGGCTGTGTTGGACATGACACCTTGGAAAATATATCTGAAATCAATGGAGGTTTGCTTTTCTTTTTTTGCCCTTCTAAAAACACAGCTCATTGGATTCCTTGGGAAATATATCCGAGTAAATAGTAAAGCCAAGTTTCAGTGGGGTCAAATTAGAAGCAGCTGAAATATTAAACCTTAACTTCCAAGGTGGAAACTACAATAAGCAAAATACGATGTTACAACTGGCACTAAGAAGAAACTGGGATTAAAGAAGAGCTGTGGTGCACTGTGGTGGTAGAATACAGGTGTTCTAGCTGCATTTTTGCACAGAACCCAAAATGCAAAATTCATACTGGAATCATATTTTCGATATCATTTCTTACAGTATGATTTTTCATTTCTTCATCTCTATCTTTCAGAAAACTGTCCTTGTCTTTCTAATTCTCTGCTACAACTGACTCCATCAAAATGTAGTTTGAAAATGTCAGGGTTTCCTGAGACCGTGTGCCTGAACACCCCACTTGCTGAGCTCCTTGTCAATAGCATGTTCTTACTAGCTTTATTTTTTTCTGACGTTGAAAGAAGGCATTGATAGTGGAAGAACTGTCTTCCTGTTTACTTGGTTCTGGTTTCTGGTTCTCACAGACCTCAGAGGAGGTTTTGGTGGTGGGGTTTGGTTGTTATTTCTTCCCCAGTGATGGTTCTGGTCTTATATGGCGATGGGGCAAGAAGGGGAAGGCAAAACAGTTCCTTCACAGCCCAGACAACAGAGATTAGAGTGACTATGCCAAAAAAAACCAGCTGGGGCCATAAGTCAAATTCTTGTGACCTATGAGTTTTCTCTGCCACTGGTTAGCACTGCAGATATGAGAGGGTGATATGGGCACACCTTTTTCTCTTTGGAGATGGTGTTTGCTCCTCTAATTACAGCACCAAAAATGAGAATGAAACTTTCTATTACAAACAACTTTTCCAGCTTTTCTAGCTATAAACTGTGTGCCATGGGGCAGCATACTGTATGTTATGAGGTTACTTTCTTTCTTAGGCTTGGCAGGAACTCATAAAAGGAGCACCAGCACTACTTCACTGCATGATGCCCAGTCCATACAGAAGTCATAAGCACTCTGCCTAAAGCTGAGAAAATCTCACTGGGCTAGTCAGATCCAGAGGGATTTGGAAGGTCATAATTTTTCTGACAATCCGACTGTAACTGGACGTACAGGAGTTAACATGTTTGAATTTATTTACCCTTAAAAACATGTGGACTCCAAATGGAGACTCTTTCCTATTCAAAAAGCCAAGCCTGAGAGCTTTCAAATCCCACCAGCATCACTGCTGTCCTGAGACAATTTGGCTGCATGAAAATGGTGTTGACAAATCTTGTGTTGATCTGTTTTTATTTAGAGTTAGAAATATTTAAAGAATGTGGAAAACACTTCTATGCATCCAAACTTCTTTAGCAGTTATTCATGTTGCCTCTCAGCTTAGCTGCTTGGTTTCTGATCTCTCTACTGATCGCCAGTAAGAAGAGAAAATTTTGAAGTTTTCTGTACCCCTCCCAGATATGAGGATTACAGTGTCCTTCACTGCTCATGGCTATCCTTCAGGTTCTATCTAAGCTATGACCGAGGAAATCACAGTCTCTATTGTGAATATTTCTTATTTAAGGGTTTTCATTGCCCAGATATCCTACACAATGTCTAGGGGTGCTGTTATCTGGGTGCAGCAAGGCAAAGCCAACAGGAGAGCCTGCTCCATGAAGAGCTCAGAAGTCTGTCCACAGAGACTGTTTTCACTCACCACACTACACAGCAATGCTGAAAGTTCGCAGAGCAGGTGAGTGAAGGGCTGGTGCCTGGGCATAGAGCACTTCATACTTTGAGGAAGGAACACTGGGCATTCAGTCTGCAAAGTGCAGGAGCAGTGCAAGTCAAAAAAATCAGGTAAGTTTTCTTACAAATACACGTATGTTTACATGTAAATGTGTGTGTCAACACTTGGACAAATTTCATTTGCAATGAAATGCAATTCTATGCTATTATGCTGTGTTATGCACTTCTCTACACGCTCCCAAATGGCAATGAATGTTAGGGACATGCCTTGTTTGGAGCAGGCAAAGTAACCAGGAGGCAAGTTAGGCTGCTATGCAGCCAAGTATTCTCTGAATTAACTAAGTGGATTGGGTTGACTAAAACTATATTTTGATTTAATGAAGCTATTTTCCATTAAAATTACTATCTTAGGTGGGTTTGTTTTGTTTTGCTTTGCTTTGTTTAGTTTGGGGCTGTTCTTAATTGTCTTGCACCTTGGCTTCAAGGAGCTCTCAGCACCTGCAGCAGAAGAGACAGCCTTGCTCACAGCTGCTCTCCACCCCACCCTGCAGCTCCATGTTTTCAACCTCACATGATTTGTTTTATGAAAGTTCCAGCAGAGTGTAACACTTCATTAACAAATTCTACTTCTTCTTTAAGGAATTTTTTTCCCCCCTAAGATCTCTCACTTCCTAATTAATTCCTCTGTCTTTTTTTTTTTTTCAGTGCCTGAGCCAGGGGAGTATAGTCTTTAATGAATTAAACAGCATCATATTTTTGTCTTAGGGCTCCAGGTATACTGCTTATTTAATTCTGATGTGCATTAATCTACTCAACCCTCCTTTTAGTCCAGAGTCCTTATCTAGGAAGAAAAACATTTGTTACTAACCAGACTAATGGTAATTTATGGAAGTACCTTAAGTGTTTTTGCTCTTCTCTCTCCCAGCTCAATAGCCATTTCTATATGCCCAGGTTGAATTGTAGCATTTTGATCCTGTTCCCTAAAAATAAATAAATAGATAAATTGCACACTCCAAAAACGTTCAGGTTTTTTCCTTCATCTGTCTCAGTCATTTGATAGATTTCACTGAGAATAGCACAGTGAGGAGATGGTAAACTGCAGTGTGGGAAAGGAGGGCAGAAAAGGAAGACCCTGGTATTGGCTTGGCTTCCAGAGAAAATGCAATATGGATCCACTTCCTGTGTTTAATTTCCTTCATCCTGAAGGTTGAACTGGTGAACATCCCTCTTCAGTTATTCTCTGGAAGAGAAAAACACACTTCACACCAGTAGAGCTGAGGGGAATGGCAGCAAGAGAAAGGGTATTGCCTGACATCCCCTGTGAAAGAGAGGATGAGCTGGCAGAAAATGAGTGTGGAGAAAATTGCAGGGTAAATTGAAACCTCTACTTCAGTTGAGGTGATTTGTTTGGTGTTTAATACTCTAATCCTCAAGCTCAGCTTTTGAAGGTATTTTATACCCTAATCGTATAGGTTGCACAGAGGAGGGGGATTTCATAGGCTCTCAGCACTGAAAATCCATATAGCACAGAGGAAGGGAACAGCTGTTACATGACCATCTGGAAGTTATGGTTAGAAATATAGCAGGAAGGACTTGGAAACACATTTTTCTCCCTGAAAATAAAATGTGACCTTCTTGTCATTTCTCAGAGTCTTTTATATATATATATTTAAATTTTTTTAGGTCTTTTTTTGTCCAGTTGAAGACCCCAACAAACTACGCATTCTCCATTTTCCACTAATGTGAAGTCTGGAAACTCTCTAGGTTGATTTCTAACATCAATGTTTTACAGTTTATTACAAAAGGCTCCAGAATTTCATTATGACATTGAAACTTCAGCACTTGTTCTAGTTACAAATCTTTTGGTTATATTTTCAGATCTATGGTTCCAAACAATTACGATGGCCGATCTCTGCAAAATGGGACTCACAAATGAAAAACTATTGGTTTCTATAACACTGATGCACTGGAACATTACATCGCTGCAGCTGATGATTAAAACGATCAGCTGAGAAAGGCTGAGACTGCTTCTGCTAGACTGACCCTCTTATCTGCTTCATTAATTGGCTGTCCACAGTTTGCTGCCATCTCCATTTTCAGGAGTTCCAGTATTAAATTCTAGGCAGACCCAAAGCCCACTCTGAGGTTAACTGAAACATGTCTCCCTATAATGGCTGTACTACACTGAAGATTCAGAACAGACTGATAAAACCAAAATTAGTTCAACCTCCAAGCACTGAAGCCAAGGAGATTCCTGGAAGGGCCGTAATAATTATAACTATTCCCCTGTTGCCTACCCCTCCTCCTGCCAGATGTTACTGCCCCCACAGCTGATACAGCAATATATCCTTTGTCTGGTCAGAATTAAATCAAACCAGTATCAATTTCAGGTCTTAGGCTAAGGTGCAAGCACTTTTGCTGTCTCTGATTTAGGGACAGTACCCTTCAGAACCCAAAATGACTGTCACTGTTTTAAATGAGTCAATTATTCATAGAAAATTGTAAATCAATAGAAATAGAATATAATACATAAAATAGAAGTAAATGTAAATAGAAAAAATCTATTAATTTTCTGTCAAATGAGGTTCAGGGAAACTGAAGCTATGTATACTTGTGCTTTTCCTTGAGTTATTTTTCCAGGTGTACCAATAACACAGAGCAAATTAAGTAATTTTAGAAGCAAAAGTCACTACACTTTGCCTTAAAATTACATTAAAAACCATAAAAGAAAATCATATTCTATCAACATATTTTCAAGCAATTTAACAAACTGGAAAACTCTTAATCCAATGCCAGAAGGCTAATATAATAATTATTTTAGTATATGCTCCAAATCTCTATAATTGCAACAGGAAAAAAATCTCACCATTTCATGAAAATAAACAGTAGCAACTACTTTTATTCAGAAATCTTGTAAAGGAAGCCAATAACCAGTATTTTATCTTTGGTTACAAAACACAAAATATCCACCATGAAAATGTGCTTACCGTGAAAATAAACAACTGAAAATTATTGTATGATTGCCTTGTGTAAATAAAGAAAAAATATTTGTGTATGTCTTATAAAGGAAAGAACAGGAGGGTTTTTATTAGCTATTTTGTATTACTGCAATTAGGATTCCCAGACTTGGATTTACCTTAAAGGACTTAGGGTTTTCATAGGTCAAATCCTCAGCAGAGTCTGGCTTGGGTAGGTTTGCTCTGAAGGGTGTCTCAAGGAAGCCGTAATATAGAATATTATTATATTTTATTGCTATAATATGTATTAATATATATTTATATCTCATTATAGTCTAATATATTATTAATTTGCTATATAATATATCTATATGTTATATATTGCTATATTATCATATGTTATAATAATATTATTATGATACAATATAATTTTGGCCAAGCATTTTGCAATGGAGTAGAAACAACACCCATCAAATTCCAGTAGGAATTTTGCTTTAGAGAAGGATACCCAAAGAGAGAGCTAGGGTAAGGTAAAGAAGAGAACTGCAGAGTAATTCACCAGCCACGCTATGAAGAGAGAGGAACTGTGGCTGTAATTAGTTGAGAATCCGGATTTCCATCAGAAGCCCAGGAGCTCTTAAACTGGGCAAAATGGGGCAGAGCTGCAGTCCCCCAAGCCCTGTTTCCCACGCAGCAAGCTGACAACGTTCGCAGCAGCTCTCCGCTTGAATCCTTGCTTTGCTGCATGTGGGGCAAACATGTCCGTGAGCAATTTCTGTGCTGCTCCTGAGCAGGTGGGAATAGGCATCAGCACTTCTGTTTGGTTGTTGAACTTTGGAGGGCTTTGCTGCCTTATGTAAGGCTTCTAGTTGCCGACAGGGAAAAGCACCACTAATACAAATGAGATCAGGGGAGAAAAAAAAAACCTGTATTGCGGTTTTTGTAAGGAAACAAAAACACACATAAAAATTAAAGACTCACTTCATGGCCATGGCCTCAAAGCAGTGAGTCGGCAGAACAGGATGCAGAGGTGTTGTAAAACAATCTGGGATAAATTGCTCACAGAAAAGAAATCCATTTCGAACACCTGAAGAGGGGCATTGTGTCCAAGCCGCCTTCCCTTTTCCTGTACCCACCTCGGCCTTTGGAAGTTAATTTCCTCACCTGGACTCCTGTTCCCAACGATCCAACCAGGGACACAGTAAGTGCATATTCTACGTGCTGGAGATGGTTAGATTAGTATCCGAGCTCTACAGCTGTACTCAACGTGTTGAGTACAGTTAGGAGAAAAAAGAGGCTCCAATAACAGCATTGTACCTGAGATGAAAGTCATATCTTACGGGAACTCAAAGGTTCATTAGAATGAAGCAGAGTGAGCAGATTCCCAACCCATCTGAACATATGTTAGAGCAGGGAGCACCATTAGCTAGAGGATGACTGGACTGATGTACCACCTAACACAGAACAGCACAGACAACTGGCAGTAGCTAAATTAGAGCTGGGTGCGGATCTGGAAATGCATCCTGTCAACTCATCAAAACAGCTTTCAGGTCGCACAGGTAACGGACATCAGCTCAAACAAGAGTTACGGTTGTGATTCATGAACAAGACCACTTATCTGTGAATGACAGCAGTTGCTTCCATCCCCACTGACCCATACATGGGCGTATAGTGCCAGCTAGTCCCTCTGGCAAAAGTGGGAGCTTCTAAAAATCAGCGGGACAGATAGGAAAGGGCAGGAAAAGCAAAGTAAGTTATCTTTGCTCAGACTACTCAGAGCCCTGACTCCTGCAGTGGAGCTGCGTTGTGCCACACAAGCACATAAAACAGCCAGCGGTGGCCTCCAGCCCTCGGGCTCCAGCTCACCTGCAGTTTACAGAGGTTTGGTGGCTGCTGCTGAGACGGGCAGGGAGGCAGAGCCTGGCACCATCTCCCTCCGCCCCAGTGTCTCCTTCTTCAGAGACTGGGCTGACAGAAGAGGAGGAAACCATTTGGTCTTTTACCCTGTGAGCTGTGAAGCTCTCTGGAGCGAGACGGTCCCTGCTGGGAGTTAGTGAGGTTTTGAAGCTTATTGTACTGCCTGAGCAAAGATGTTTAAACCTAAGGTTTCAAGGAGTAACCAATAAAAGTAATAGGCTCTCTGGATTAACTAAACAGTATTTAATACTTCAAATCTCATCCTGCTGTTGCAGCTTTTTGTAACTTCATTTAATATAAGAAACACATACCATCTGTTGTCTGACAGCAGATAAGGGACATCTGTAAGGTGTAACATCCCCGCAGGATCCCAGCACTTTTACTTGAAATCTCCAGAGATCTCTTGGATACACCTCGGACAAATATCTCCTCGTAAACCTGACAGGGTTTTTGGAGCCTGCGACACAGAGGGCATTTGATGCAGCAGTGCGAGTAGAAAACCAGATGGATGAAATGATCAAATTGTCAGCGCAGGTTTCTGTTTCAGACACCACAAGAACACCCATGTGTGGATGCTGCCACAGAGCATACTCTACCCTGTCTTCAGCAGAACAAGTTTAAATCTGCTTTTATAATCATCTGATTCTCTTTTTAGCGAAGAGAAGCAGCACCAATAAAAAATCTTCTGAGGTTATTTAACATTACTTCAAGAGCTCAATTATTCTTAAGAAAATCTTGAAAATTTTTCCCCTCCCTTTAAGACAAATGAAGAAGTAATCCCTCAAAACAGACGGAATGAAAGCAGATGGCTAGGCAGAGAGAAACATACACTTTTGGAGGTTTCATTTGGCCAGACATTGAGAGGGCTTAAGAGTGATGGAAATGCAGATGTCTTACAAAGTAGAATTACCCCCTTTTCTTGCAACACCCTTACCTTCAAAAATCCACTGGGTTCAGCATCAAATATTAGTGTCAGTGTTAGAAAAAATAATGATAATGAGAGTTCTCTAACTGGCATACTGAAACGCTTGCTTTGCCATTTCATTCCCAGAGTGGTGACTGTACCTAAAACACCAGACACCACAAGCAGTGTGGTCCCTGGTCCGGCTGCTTCTGTGGCAGCATCCCCCAATGTTTTCTTCTGAGCTGTGATCTGCTCACAGATAATAGGGCCATTTTCAGCCTCAGCTATCATCATGACCACAGGTTTACCAATAAGCGAAGGGGTGCAGGAGCAGGGGCACCAGGGTGGGTGGGACAAAGGGACCCAGTGGGGAGGACTCTGGCAAAAGGGGATAAAATTCCTTTTCACTTCATCTTCATATACAATGGCCTGTTTCTTTCCTGTTCTTTTATAGCTTACGCCAGAGGATGACATATCTTCTGGTGCATATGTGAGAAGCACACCACACCGGGACAAACAGCCTTAATAACTATTCCGTAACCAACAGGATAAATGAAAACAGAAGGGCATTTTAAGGACAAGTTATGGTTTTCCCTGAAGCTTTGCAAATTTGATACGCTTCACAAAAGTTACCAAGAAAAGGGAAAGTTTACTGTCTTTGGATCATTTGTAGATAAACTCGATGACAAGGTGTAGGAAAAATATTTCAGTTTTCTGACTCTTCAGTCAGCCAAGTGGACAGACCCTTAGGACTGAAAGACTGCAAGTGCAGAACTACATTGCTTTTGGATCTAATACATCCTTAGGCAAAAATCAGCTCTCCATTTTTCCACTGCCTTCAAATAACATATTGACAGGCAGAATGTGGCGATTTTAATTAATGGGGCGTGGAAAAAAACTGTCGATTTTGTCTCCGAGAAATTTTCCCGATGGCTCCGTTACTCAATCAGTGAAGAATATGATTTCAGACAGTGGTACAAAGGCCTGGTATGTTTGCCAGCTCTGATCAAGATTGATGGCTCTAGCAACAAACAGCACAAGTGGACACCTTCCAGCTTCCCGAGCTGTTTAAACCCTGTGAAGGCTGTTCTTTTGATGCAGCAAGAGTCTTTCTTGCTGTAAGGAAAAATGACACAGCTACAATCTTTAAGCTAAATAACACATGTTTTATTTACCTAGAGAAAAGGTAGCTGATGAGAAAGACTCCAATAACCTTAATTCCTCCTTTCAATACCCGCGCTGTTCAGTTCTTCGTTCAATATGAAGACCTGATGTCACAGGCTTGAAAACTGATCTGGCCATAGAAAGAAGGTGCTCATTTAAAAGGAATTATAATAAAATAGTTTTGTTCCGATAAATAATGTAGTGGCCATTAAGTACTCAATTTCTTTCCCTGTTTAAATTTTAGCTAAGAGCTTTCCCAAGTGTTTCACTGAAGTGAGGCCCTAGTTATTTTTCAAAATCCAGTGGCTGCACTCTAAAATGTACTAACTTTCCCTGCCTAGGGGCAAATGAAAAAAACTGATCTTGTTCATGTCCTAAAGTCTTTACTTAGTCCAAGGAGAGACTAAGTTCTCTCTGACTTCAGTACTGACATTGAATTAAGGATACATGTAGCACAACTTTTAGGGTTTGACCTGTTGCAGGCTTCTGTGGCCTTTGGGCATGGGTTGCAGTCCTTATGGTTCATGCAAAATGTTCCCTAAACTTAAGAGAAAAAAGACTTAATAGCAGATGGAGGAAACACCTCTTGAATTGTCCAAAGACTCCTCCAGGAAATCTTGAGGGACTCTGTTAAAAATATGGAGCTGTTTTATAGGGGTCTCAATCCTGTGAATTTTTTTTTTTCATCATCTTCTTGTCACAAGCTATTCGGTGAAATGAGAGACTATTTACTTCATCTATCTGATACCTGCAGAGTAGAACTGCTATATAACAATAAGGAAAAACAAATCAAGAAACAATCTTCCAGAAGTGCTTACTCCAGCAGATATTTTACTTATAAAAATAGGTTAAAATACTGAAGTTTGATGCAAAAAGCAATATTTCCTAATTTCATTTTCTCATCATATTTTGAAAGGCTTGGAAGGAATAATTTATTTTAAAATGTAAGGGGAAAGATATCTCAGGTGGTTCTAATTTGTTAGAAGAAGTCTTTCACTGTTCCCTCTATCTCAGGGCCAGCTAATGCATTTCCTAATTTTCCATTAGATCTGCCTTCCTCTCATCATCTTCATCACTTAAACTGGGAACATCTTAAAGATGACAACTGTTTGCTTATAACTGGTTCCTCTTGAAGGCTGCAATTTGACAGGAGCCCCACTCTAGGTTGGACTTCTCTAATTCAGTGAGCTTATTCCCATGCTTGCATGTGGACGGAAGAAAGTAGGAAGCTGTTTATGTTATTCCCTGCCTGTCATGGCTGATACAGGATGTCCTTCCCGCATCCTGCCTCAGCTACGAAATCAAATTTTGTGCCCTTATTCGCCATGAGCCATGCCCAAATCAGCTGCAGCCCTGTCTGCAAAGGCAGCAAGAGTTTGGGGCCAAGGTGTGCCTCACCCAAGTCACTCAGGTGCTTCATCCTCCCTGCCAACAGCTCCACCTTCCCTGACATTTATTTGGCCACCTACCTCTGTGCATTAAGCAGCACATCCCAGGGCACAGGTCGACAGCTTACTGAGCAAGTAACGGCAAGATCTGGCAAATGCAATGTACTGTCTTGTCAGAAATAAATAGTACTGGTTGTGCATCACTCTTCTTTGTGCAAAAGTGGCTGTTACTGTCTCACAGTAATTATGGCCTTGCATGTGGCCACATGACTGGGCATTTTATCAGTATTTTAATGCATATTCAAATGAAAATGCTGGCTTGAAAATTCCCCAAAGCCAGTCCCAGCTTTCACCAATGTGCAATCCAGGAAAGTCTTTCATGGCAGCAAAAGGGAGTCAGGGCTCATCACTCATCCTACCCAATCTGTCCCCCATGGCTCCCAGGCAAGCACAATGCTTGCTTTTTGTAGCTGAATTTACCACAGCCATCAGAGCTTCACAGACTGCATATAGACAACAGCAAGTCATTGCCTAATTTTGTCCTAGTCATTCTGCGGTGTGTATAGTCTGACGGCCAGACTTTAAAACTCATTTTCCTAAGCATATTTTCACAAATATTGAAGACAGCCTGTGAGTTTACCGTCGTTACTCATATTTTCCTAATGTTTGCATCTCACAAACCAGACGAAGTGTGGCAATGCAGAGCAGGCAGTGTCTAGTCTGATAGATTTCTTTGTATATATTTACATCTCAAATACAACAGTGAAACTTGAAAAAAATAACCAAACAAACATTTAAGGTGATGGTCTTTTACACAGAACAATCCATCAGTTCTTGCTGGAGTGAATAAAACTCCTCCACTCCGAGAATCTTACCAATTTACGTCATCCTTCTAGATACACAAGAGGCATATCTGAGATTTATCTTCACCTCACTTTAGCTCCCTCTTCACTTTATTTTGTATCTAGTCTGTTAAACACCGAAATTTCATTCACAGTCAGTGAAGAGAGAGTGAAGTGACATTTCTAGAGGTTACTCATGGACCCTGGCTTCACATGGCTGAAGTTAGAGGACATCAACTTTGCTCTTATATTTAAATTTTTATTTTTAAAATTACAGGGAGATCAGCATTCATTCTCTCACTCCCTTTGGAAAGCACCAGCCTCAGTTTATATCCCGTGGTTCAAGAATTTCTGCTAAATCTCATTACAGTCCACAGAAATGTAGTTTATCAAGTAACTTTATTTTAATAGAGCAAGCTTACTGGCTATGCACCTACCCCTCTTTCCATGGACACATCAAGGCAGATCGTTTGCTCCTAAGTCCATGCCTCCTTCAGCTATGTCTTATCCCAAAAAGTTACAGTCACTCACCCTCTCTTTCTTTCATCTGCTTCCAGGTTGCCATCATTTCATCTGCTCTGGATGTCTTCTTGCATTTCTCACCTTTTCTCTGCTGCTTCTGCCACTTCTGTACACACTGAGAAATACAGAGCAAAAGAAACCAAAATACAAATTACCTTTATATCCAATGTCAGGTCCCTACAGCAATCTGTTCAATCAGTTGCCTGAGCCCCTGCTTAAATCTGCATGAAGCTAAGCTTCCCATTTTTACTGCTATTGCTAAACAAGGAAGCATTTAATGGTCCAATCATTTGTCATGGAAGTAATTTGTCACATCCAGCAGCTTCAGTGAAATAATTTAATTATTATCCTACAGAAAAATAGTATTTTTTAAGAAGAGTTTCTGAATGAAATGGAAGACATATAGGGATATAAAAACTGATAGTGAGCATATGTTACTTTTTAACTGGGCATACAAACATAGGATGTTATGTTTGGTACCATATACATTTTGTTCAGCTAAAAAACACAACATCCTGAAATAGCATTTTAATGGTTGGTCCATGAAAACAGCAGCCATCAAAGATGACAGTAATTTACAGATAGTAGTGCATTTAAAACCTCATTGCCAAAGCAATTTCGCAGAAATATCTCTATTTTCTGTAAAACCTTCTGTTTGCTTAAAGCCCAAAATTGAGGCCTAGAAAAAGAAAGCAAGTGTACTGTTCACCACAGAAATATCTAGCACTGAGTTAGATGCCCTGGTATACCCTGGCGGGCTGCTGCCCCTCCAGAAAAGTGTGGATTTTCTGTAGACCCTGTGTCCTCCCTGCCAGCCCCCGTCAGACATCTGAGCCACGCTGGGCCTCTGGGGTAACACAGACTCCTCTGATGAGGCATCTGATTCATGCCTTTTCAGTCATACAGCTTTTTGTCTTTTCTTTGTGCAATTACTGTTTTACATAAGAGACAGAGCAGGAGAAAACACAAAGACAGTCATTTGGAAATTGGTCAATATGGGGAGGACAGCTGGCATTGCAGGCGGGGTATAGGCCATGGTGAACTACTTGTGCTCAAAGTGAAGACATGCAATTCAGATTTGATGTGTTAGAGGACTGGGCAGCAGCAAAGGACACAGAACGTCCATGCAGCCCATGGCATATGTAACTGTTGTTACCAGAGGTATTGTCCAGGAGAGCTGTGTCGGTCTCATTTTGCACATACCCTGTCCTGACTCATGTAGCTATGCTGACTGAAGTCTGCAGTGAGGACACAGCTTACAGAACAGACAGGGCAGGCAGTTTCCTGGAGAACTCGTATGAAAGGATAAACAGATTTCATGAAAAAAACCACTACTGACGTGGGCTGCATGTTGTGATAAGTATTCTCTTGGACATATCTCCCTGCACAAGTTGTCACACTAGGTTGGTGCTCACTGCTGAGACGCATAGCAATAATCTATAGAAACACTGCGAAACTAGAGTGAATCCAACGCTGCGGTGGGTAAGGTGGGGAGCCACAAGGTAACACAGTGCCTGAGAGCTAGCAATCCTTGCCAGCTTTCATGCCACAAACCACCAGTGATTTATGCAGAAGTTTTCTAAAAGTATTTTTCCCCAATATTTAATCATAAGGTAGCCCTGAGGTTTCAAAAGCATTCAAAACTCTTGGAAAAGGCACTTCCCCTCTTTGAATATTTTCACTTAGAGTAGCTAAATACTTACCTATCAGGCTATTTAATCTAATACCTCAAGGGCAGTTTTATAAGAGTTTTGTATAATCGGAAGTTCTTAATGCTACTAATAAGCTTACTTTAGCATGCAACACCCTGGATATTCTTTAGCTCATGGTATGAATTAACAGATAACTACAATGTCTAGTTACTTCTGTTCTCATCAGTTTATACCAATAAAACATACAAATGAATTTGAACTAGAAATTATTCCATTTTTGAACTGGGATTGATTCACTTTCAACCCAGCCTGCTCCTTACCAGCCTTACTTTTCAGTAAGTTGTAAGTTGAGAGAACAACATCTTAAAATATCAAAAATTCAAATATGTAACTCATAACTTCCTCTGAAGTTACACATCTGGCATGAAATTGTCATTTGATGGGCAAGGTAGGAAAGAGAAATGCTCCACACTTTCCTTGAGCTGGTGCTTCTAATCCATGGGTGGACTCCTTGGTGCATGCCTGCTGATTTACCAATTTACCCTTGTAAAATGGCTTTGGTATTGTTTGGAGAAAAAGAAAGAAGCAGAAGAGGTTGGTCGAGCTTTTCTTGGAAGAAAAGATTTTTTAGGTAGGTAACAGACTTTGTAAGCAACCCTGCAAACCACACTGAAACCAGATAGGAGAATTCCCTAAAGCACCATTATAGAAAAAGCTAGTAGCTGCTTTTCAGGGATATAAAAGATAAGGTTTGTGGACCAAATGTGAGTGTTTGAAATATGTTCACAAAATACAACCAAATGCAACCAGAAATCCCATTTTAGAGTCAAGGGCACAACTATGGTTTTTTTAAATAAGACTTTATTCACAATCCAGACCACAGAATTACCTCTTCTTCTTTTTTTTTTTTTTTTTTTTGCTGCAACAGATCAACAAAGTCTTGAGACAAAGCTATAAATATATTTTGGGAAAGGCAACCAATCTTGCTGTAGTGGGAAAATGTGGCATGTCCATTAATGTTCTGACAGCTCATACACTCAGAGGTCTTGTAATTCTCTGTCAATAAGTAAGCACACAAATTCTGGATGCAGAATGATGGAAGAATCAGTTGGTCTGTGGGGTAATGAGGCATTTCAGGGAATGCTTTCGAGAGGGCAGATGATTTTCTATCAGAAATATATTCCCACTGGGTCTGCTTCTCCTCTTCTGTATATTCCTCAGAGGGATTAGTACATCACCAAGAACTCTGAAGGAGCCAGAGACCTAAAATGCCCACATTAACCACTAAATGTAGGTATCATCAGTCTTAAAGGAAGGCACATTGTGCTTACGAAGTAATTTGAACCATGAATAACACCAGTAGAGAAAGGAGAAGCCTCTAAAAGTACATACAGGAAACTAATGTTGGGTACTAGGCAGCTGTTGGCACAGTCCTGTCTGTGAAAGCACCACCCTTTCTCCATGTGGTGCTGCCTGTTTGGGACCTCTTCTGATGGTAGACCTGGCCTGAGCTGACTGGCTGCCCTGAAGTTCAGCCTGGCTTTGCCTTTTGCAAGAAATACCCTAAAGGCCTGAGCTTTCTCACAGAAACAGAGGGAACAGGAGAAGGACAGATAGTCTGGAAATGCTTGTGTTGGAAAGGGGATTACTAAAAAGATGTTTGATGAAAATAATTAAGATGTTGAGCAACAGAAAACTTAATCAGGACTTCCATTCTTGTCTGAAGATGCAAAAGCATCAAAAGGCAGCATATTGAAACCCATTTAAAAGAATAATTTTTCACTTTTCACTTTTGTTTAACCAAAACTTTGGGACTTCTTGCCATAACAATGCCAAAAATTAGAAAAAAAGCAAAAACACCAAACCAAAACAAACAAACAAACAAACAAACAAACAAACAAGAAACAACCATTTGTGCATTTACAGAGCAAGTACAATATCAGAGTTTCAGTAGTGAATCTTAGGTAATTTTCAAAGAAAAACTAAATCCATGAATGTTAATTCATGCAGGGAAGCTTTTCCTCCATGTGATGAGGTGGCACTCCTCTCAGAAATAGGGTATGTGTGAGTTGTACCAAATGAATCTGTATGAATACCCTTCCTTCCACATTGGGAAAACAATGTCTATATTTCCATTTCCATTTGCACCGGTACAGGCTGGGGGCTGACCTGTTGGAAAGCAGCTCCACTGAGAAGGACCTGGGAGTGCTGGTGAACAGCAAGCTGCCCCTGAGCCAGCAACGTGCCCTTGAGGCCAAGAAGTCCAACAGTATCCTGGGATGCATTAAAAGGAGTGTGACCAGCAGGTTGAGGGAGGTTATCCTCCCCCTCTACTCTGCCCTAGTGAGACCACATCTGGAGTACTGTGTCCAGTTCTGGGCTCCCCAGTTCAAGAAGGAGGTGGAACTGCTCAAGCAAGTCCAGCAGAGAGCTACCAAGATGATCAGGGGACTGGAGCATCTCCCTTATGAGGAAAGGCTGAGAGACTTGCATTTATTCAGCCTGGAGAAGAGGAGGCTGAGGGGGGGATCTTACCAATGTCTACAACTATCTGAAGGGTGAGTATCAAGAGGATGGGACTGGACTCTTTTCAGTGGTGCCCAACAACAGGACAAGGGGCAATGGGCACAAGTTGGAACACAGGAAGCTGTGTTCTTCTTTTTGCCCATAAGAAGAATTTGAGTGTAATAAAGTCCTCCTAAATGCTTCCCTCCTGGCCACCCAGCTGCTTACCCAGCTTATCTCCTATCCAGATCAGTTATACAGTATCTCTTATGAATAGTTACTCTGTTATTAGATTGGATCAGTTTTGTGTGTCTCAGGCTCTCAGATGCCACTGTATTGCAGAGAATGATTCATTGCAGAGTGTAACAAATGCCTCAGGGAAAGCCAAAGGTGCTCGTTGGCAGTCACAGGGCAAATGGAGCTTTTGATAAACTGGAATAAAAGTCAGAGTTAAGAATTAGTCATAGCGCACATAGGACCTGAGTGCAATAAGCAATTTCAGGAGGCTTCTTCCTGGTAAAGAAAGCAATGGAGAGTGAGGGAAATAGAGGAGAGGAGCAGGACCATGCAAGTAGATTCCAGAAAAGGGCATAGGATAAAGCAAAATAGAGAAGTAAACTCCAGAGCAGCCTGAAGAATTGCTCTGGATAGCACGTTTTGAGGAGACAGCAGTACAACTGACTCATGCTTGTCTTATAAATCCTCCTGCATTCTTTATGGGTATGACTAGCATAAGCCTGTCAACAGTTACCAAGCAACTGGAAACTAAATAATACGAATTAATATTAATAAAAATGCAAAAACTCTACCATAAAAGTTAGGGAGTCAAATTATAAACAGGAATTAAAGAAATATGCATAAATGTTGTGGGTTTGGGTTTTTTTTTTAATAGTTTATTGCACAGTATTGACAGACTAATTTTATTCAGAACTGTTTTAACACTTTTTGACAGAGACAACATGCTACAGCTCCTAATATAAGTTTGGAATTATACAAGCTGTAATGCCATGAAATATTACAAGTAGAAATCCTTCCTGTGCCAGGTAGAAACACATCGCAGGTTGTAAGAAAGACATGTTTCTGAGAAACAACATTGCGAGTGCCTAAGTCAAATGGCAGATCCATTCCATATGTCCTTTGAACTAATGTAAATCAATTTAGGAACAACTCCACATTCTTGGTCATCCAGAATTTTCACTGATGATTTCAGGAAATGTGTGTGCAAGGAAGCCAGGTCTGAGCCAGCCCTCTTTCACCGTCATGGAAGAGTCATTGAAGGTTAACATGTAGTTTAACTCACAGGGAGTCATTTTGATTTGCACAGGGCTGCCAGTGATCTCATGGAGATGTGTATTTATTACAAATCTTGTGCATGTTAACTCCAAGCACCCTCAAGAAGCTGCGGACCTCCAACTCACACTTGGTGTAGTCACTTTATAAGTAGAAATAAGACTGGCAACTTGCTGGCATGGTAACTGACTTCCGCTTAACACCTGCCTCCCTCTGTCCTCTGGCAGTAGGGGAGCCCTCAGTGTGCACACTGCAGCCGGATGCCTCCATGCAGCTTGTGGTCTAAACTGGGAACCTGAAGCAGGGGACTGTTAGGAGCCAGGAACCGAAATGAAGCAGGTATTGCTATTCACTGAGCTGCAATAATCTTGCTAGAAAATACTGTGTCTGTTCATGTTGAAAGTAACCCAAGGGGCAGATGAGATACATCTGGTCAATATATGTCCAGATACCTCTTCTGCAGAGTTTCATTATCAGATTTCAACAAGTCACTGGCCTTGTCTGGTTTGAGACAAAACACCATTGATTCATTTTTTTTTCTCTCTGTTCAAACATTTAATCACTTTAACCCCCACCTATCCAGATAGAATATGTTTTGATTCCCAGAATATTGTTTGGTGAAATGAGATGTAATTTCCTTGATGACTTATTCTAATAAACTGCATACAGGTAAAATTTCAGAATTAAACTGTGGATTTTATCTCTTTGGGTGGGGGTGGGGGGGACAGGGCACAGGGACAACTGGTGGTTTTAGTATTTTTTCCTATTTTTGGTGTGGTTAATTTTTAAGATTTAAACACCTGAGCTGGTAAGAAAATTAGCAAAATCAGCTGGCATGACATTATTATTCTTCTTTCACAAGCAGAAGAATCAATTCCAGGGCAGCTTTTAGCTCATTAGAGTCTATGTTTGACTGTCCTCAGGAGCTGCATAGTGAAGCTCTTCATGGTATAAGTCATGAATGCAACTGAGCTGAGCAGCTAGAAAGCAACTGGATGGGTCTCCTAAGGTAATAAATAGAGCTCTTGCTTAATTGAAGAATTGTGTGGTTTCCCATAATACTCAGCAATCCCTATAGAACTGTTAAAAGCACTGTTAAGTGTGGCTTAAAATAGGCAGAACAGTTAGCTCAACTCATGAAGTCCCCCTAGAGCAAATTTAGCCATGGCCAAATCTTGTGGGCATTCCCCGCTATGTCAGAAAATCTGGTTTTATCCAGAACAAGGAGGTGCTGATGAGGAATCCCTAATTCACTCACCACAAATTGTTCCCGAAAGGTTTAACTCAGAGGTGGTCACTTAGCTGATTGTTCTCAATGTGGCCCCTGTGAAATTAAAACCCTAAGAGAAGCTAAATATTGTATAACAAATAGTATATGTAGATCAAGAGACACTACCAAGCACCTAAGGAGCTCACAGCAGACAATCTCTTGGCACATTATAAAACCCAACAAATACCCTATTCTTTTAAACCTTCAATTAAAATTAAAAAACACTCTGAAAGTAAAAATGAAATATAAGACCTAAAAATATGGAAAATGGCTTTAAAATAATTAAAATTAAAATAAAATAATGAAACTAAAGAAACAAAAGCAGGAATTTGTTTTTATAGATCCTGAACTCTTGCTCCTTCTCCGTCTCCCAAAAAAGCAAAATAGACCCACATTCTCAATCAAGATAAGAGCTGGGACTACTTCCCCCTGCCCAGAGAAACATCTCTGCTGAGGAAGTAGAGGATGGAGACTAAAACTAAAGGCATAGAAATGTCTTCAGGAGCTCAAAGGTCAAGGATAATGGTAATCTAAGCCCTGATATTGGTGCATTAAGAAAAGATTTATGGAAGGCAAAGGACCCAAGCAACATTTTTTTTTTCTCCCCACAGGCCATTACACAAGTTAAAGAAAAAAAAAGCAAAGAAAAAAAGAAAGAAAATTGAAACTGTATTTAAAATTAATGACCTGAGGTTAATTGGTACTTCACTGACTCAATTTGCAAATGGATTAGGATAGAGAAACAATGTCTTTCTGACAGAGTTCACACATAGCAGTGGCCCTGAATACATGTGTGTCTCTATGGAATAAAAAGTACATTTGACATTTTATGGAGGAAAACATTTCCCTCTTACCTTACTAATGGTTTTTGTCTCACAGGCTTGTTTCAGTCTCTTTTGTATGTAATGGGAATTCAGTCGCTGGATTTACTGTTTCAAGGCATATTTTGACAGAAGGTTGGAAGTCAATATTCTGCTCAGGTTTTTTTTCTCCAATTCCTTCCCTGCAAAGGTAGTTTTTTCTCACTGCCTTTGTGTTGGCTGAAGCCAGGCTCTGCCTCCTTCCCACTCCTTCTGTGCTCCGTTGGTGTTTTGGAGCAATAGTACTGGAGTTGCACTACTTCAGTCCTCTTTATCTCAGTCATGACAATCTCCTCTGTATTTTGGGATTTATTTCTTCATACCTTCAAAGTTAACTTTGAGAAACTGTGAAAGTTTCAGTCATATTCCTTTCTGACCCAAAATAGCACACTGAAGCTATATCATATCACAGCAGATGGTTAATGTTACAAGAAAGCTCTTTAAGAAAACCCAATGACCTTGTTTGCAAGATTGCAGGAAACAGGGACCCTCACCTTTTCCTCTGGTCTCCTCCCCATTTGTGGGTCATCCTACCTCCCCAGGGAAGTGGTTGACCTGGTCACATTGGACACTTTTAAGAGTCGGCTGGACAGGGTGCTGGGCCATCTTGTCTAGACTGTGCTCTTCCTAGAAAGACTGGACTAGATGATCCCTGAGGTCCCTTCCAACCTGTGATTCTGTGATTCTATCCCTTACAATGGGAATTTATCTTCCAAGCTGGTTGACTGGCTTTAGCTCCCAGTCAGCATTGGGCATTTCTGTATTGGACTAAATGCCTCAATGTTCAGAAGAACATCCCATTTCCAGACTTGTTAGACCTTGCTCAGGTTTATGCCTCACCTCCTCCAGTTAAGGGCACAAGACCAAATCATGAGGGGACATTGGCAATGCCTGACTGCGGCTGGTTGCAAGGGCAATAGCACCTGCCCAATCCCATCCCTCCTCTTGAACATGCATAGCATTTGGGACCTTCACGTTTCATAGAGAAAATATAGACTATGGTGCTGTAGTAAACCTTGAAACACACATTTACAGAGATAGCAGGATTTATACATGTACAATCAAATTGCCATTTCAGTCAAGTTAAGGTTGGGGGAGGGTGGCTGAGTCAGAAGAGAGAATTATCTGACACAATGCATTGAAAAACCAATCTGTCTTTTGTCTGTGAGTTATTGTAGGAAGGAAAATAAAAGTGATTTGTCAAAGTAATCCCTTTCCTTTTCAGGTTACCTTGCTCTTAGAAGCTGCAATGGGAGTAATGAAATGTTAAGTCTCCTTCCAGAGCAAATTCAGCCTTTTTGTAGCACTTTGTACCATTTATCCATATACTTCCTCTCCATTACACCTAATTATTTTGACTAGCATCATCTTCACAAAAATAGGCATTCTAAACAATAGACAGTACACATACAGCCATTCTGCAAATGATTTTTCACTGATACCCAGGCGGGTATACAATGTACAGTGAGGAGTAACAGCTTATATAAACACAATGTTTTCTGTACCTTCCTGAAGAAACTTTTCAACATATTCATTTCCATTTATATAGGTTTGAATATGAAACAATGAATCGAGATAAATACCAAAAACTAGGTATTAGGCTGGTTTAACGGAGTGGAGAAGAGGAACCAGAAGGGTGATTGTTCCCTCTCCATGACAGGTGGGAGAGAGCCCACTTTGGTCAGTTGGCCTCCTCCTCTCCACATACTGGGTGGGAGATCCTATCAAACACTCAAACCACTTTCCCTTTCTCTGGTCCCTCACTGCACTAGTCCTGAGCCTCATCACCACAAAACCATTAAGCCAATATAAAAAGTTTCCCATTTTGTAGTGGGGTATTTACCACTTGTTATGCAATCGTTTGCCCTCTCTCCAGCCCAGGAACATATTGGAAATACTGCCCCTGCAAGGCGGTAACCTTCTTTGGCCCATGGCCCAGCTGCTCTGCCAGTCTGCATCCTAGACCTTGCTGATACCCTTGGTCAGCCTTGCTCCAAGGCTGGTTCAGAAATGCTTCTGTAGCCAGAGCCCAGGTTCCAGCACATGCTGAAGAGCAAGTCCCCACTTCCTCCTTGGAGCATTTCATAACAAAGATTAGATGAGTCAGATTGGGTTAATTTGCTCCTTTGGTTATACTTGCATCTCCTCATCTGTCACTAGCAAAGAGAGGCTGGTGCTTCAGAGTGATGGCCTAATTTAAACTCTGCTAATACAAAAGCTAGGCAGCGGAGACTGGCTGGTGATTTCATTAGGAGGGATGTGCCCCCAGGGCACTGTGATAGAGAGCTTGTGACTGTGAGAGAGCGGCAGCCCTCTGTGTGGTCCCTCAGGCTGCTCCCCTGCTTCAACAGCATGGGAAATGAAGTAAAACAAACCAGAAGATGACTTTCTCTTGGTAACCAAGTCTTCTCTGATCACCAGCCCTTGGGTCCTTGTCACCCAGCCTGGCTTCTTGCCCAGTGCCCTGCAATCCCACCCTAGCCAGCTGCCCTGTTGCTTCCAGCCCTCTCCTTGGAAGCCCACCACAGCGACAATGGGTGGCTCAATGCAGAAGGTCAAAAAGATCCCACAGAGGCACAGCTTATCACCCAGGAAGTCACAGGACTAGATTCTGCTTTCCACTCCAGGGGTTAATGTCTCCACCCTCACTGACACCGGCGCTAAATCTGACTGTCTCCGCAGAAGGTGCTCGCACCAGGCAGCACAGGCTCAGAGGTTAGTCTCTTTAGACTCATACAGTAAATGGGGAGAGAGGCTGCTCCATCGGGCAATTTGCTGCACCTACGTCAGGCTCCTGAGTTGCCCCGGAAAGGGGGGCAGGGATGAGGCCTTGCTCTCTCCGTGCTGTGATTATATACAAGCCAATGGAGATTAGCCAAACATGTCCCTCCGCCTATGTTATCCTTAGATTCAAGCTCTACTGAGCGAACAGAAACCATTTATTCCATATGTTTTACTGAAAGCCCAGCATGGTCATGCTGTGGTCCATGACTGCAGGACCCAAGTGCTGTTGCAATACTCATATAAGTTGGAAGGAACATCAGTGAATAGGGCTCCTTCCACAAGCTGCCACTGACCAGTGATAACCCCAGAGGAGACTGTACTTGTATTTTTCAGGTTGTGACCCAGGCACATACTGACCTCCAGAAAATATTATTTATTCAACTTCAAGAATTTTTTACTCATTCCTACAAAAAGGATGAGTGTCACTCAGTCCAATTCCCAGCCTTACTGACCAATCATTAGAGGTTAATAAATGTGTTTTAATTATTCATACAATTCACTCCTTTCAAATGCAGAAAACTGAAATTTAATAGAGAAACGAGTCTCAACCTAAAGACATGAGATAAGAGCACACAAGTTCATGAGAAATAATCACCCAGAATCTTAAACAGAGCCTACCAGCTTAGAGCCTGAACACTCACCCAGGCAACTGATGCTAATCAATTTGGTGCCTACAAAAAAAAAACCAAAACACCAAAACCAAAACTCTAGAGATATCATCCCATCATTTCCCATTATTGAATAGATAGATTTTAAAAAGCATGGGTAGGCATTGGAAAGAAATCTTCCCTGATCTCTTTACCTGAACTTTTTAGTTGGAACAGTCCTAGATTTGGGTTTTACAAAAAAGAAAAGTTATTTGTAAAGAAAATAAATGCTCAAGAATTTTGTGTTCTAGGTTTTTTTTGTGAGCAAACAAAATCTTAAGTCTCATATATACTGTCCTTGTCCCTTCTGGTCTAGCTTCTTTGTGTATTGATTCTGGCGTTTACATCATAACTCAGGCCTTAAGAAAAATAACTTGTGCTTCAAGGAAAAGAAAATCAAGGTGATCCCCAGTTTCCCATGTTTCTTTCCACAATTCATGAAGTTCTGCTGGCAGAAGATCAAATGCTTGGTTCATAAACCAGCAGATACCTACGACTGCCCTGAGATGTCCCACATGGATCCTGGTGCCCCTGTGGCAGCCTTGGCCCCTCTCCCAGGAACAGTTTTGCCAACGGTGCTACTGTTGGCTCCTCCAGGTAGGCTTTCCTCAAGTCAGCCTCCTCTGGAAAGGGTCCCTGCATGAGTCTGGGTGTCTGGATGTGTAGGCAGGAAAATACGGGCTCCAAGTACACACGAATGGGAAGGGAGAGGAACTGATGCAATGAAGGCCTCTTACGTAGAAGGGGAGAATAAAGGCTTGAACCCTAAATGAAAAATGCCTTGATTAGCTCCCCAAAATGCATTTTCCCTGCCACAGTGGCAACAGCACTGCCTGGTGCAGTTTGAAGCGTAGCATTGGAAGAAAGAACATGTGTGAGATTACTGACTTCCTAATGCAAAGGAAACAGCACCTAAAAAGCCTGAGACATAAGGAAAGAAGTTTCTTTATGTGTTTTCTTTTCCACAAAGAGTTCATGTTTCAGCTTCCCTCAGGTTAAGTCACCAAAGGCTGTTAAAAGCACAGCTCATGCCTACAGAACCGCGGCCTGATAGCGCTTTACAAAACATGGTAGATAACATCATTTCTTTTACAGCTAGGGGAGTAAAGTATAGGAAAATAAAACAAACTTTCTTACACCAGGCACCAAGACAGAGCAGAACCTAAGTCAAAGTTCAGGACGGGTCCGTGACCTGGCCGTTGCTATATGCAGCATCTCTAAAGTGTTACCGAATGTGCCACCCATTGGGGTCTCCTCCCCGCTCCAGCAAGGGCAGCCATGAACAGCAAGAGCTGTCTCAGTGCATACAGGCAAGTGCCTACAGTGCATATGTGCATCACCCAGAGCCCTGAATCTTACCACAGAGATTTTGAGCAAAAGAAAGCAGCAGTAAACATCTCACTAAAAATAAACAGACCTCAGCATACAGGCTTGGTCAAATCTGAGAAGGAAGTGCCCTGTCAAACAGCAGAGACACCAGCACAATGTTGGGTTGTGTGTGCAGGGGGGGAAGGAAGGGCTAACAGCATTAGAGTTATGAGGCATTACTATTCATGGCAACAATTTTGTCTAGTTGAAATGTAGCACATTATAAACCTCCCATGACCGCTCAGCTGGTTGGAGCATTTGGCTGCTTAAATATTCTAACTACGCTGGAGGAGACAGATGTTGGCAGCTCAGGGCTAGGAAGCAGCCCCTGGTCAAACTCATTTACATCAATGATATTTTCCTACACTTCAAGAAATAAATGGTCCTGAAAACTCACAGGTGCTTAGTACTGTGTTAATAACTGCATGAGGCAATGACAATTCCTGCGTTTTTATTGAGGTTTCAGGTTTCAAGAGAACAGTGAGCTGTTCTGGAGCAAGCTGCATGTGCACCACGCTGACCTACTGCCACCTTTCAGCCTGATTCTGCCCATCCTCCAACCCACTAGTTTCGGGCATTTAGGGCAGGTGTTCCCCTGGGCAGCCAGGACAGCAAGCATGGCTACCCACGATCTCTGCTTAAGGGCAGAGACACCAATAGTGTCCAGCTGAGTTGGAGCTCCTCTTCAGCAGGCTCCCACGTGATGCTTCCCACACAGCACGCATCAGTGGCAAAGTCGGCAGCAGTGGGAGCAGCATAGTAACCCAGATGTACTCCAAGCTCTGAATTCAGACATAGATTATGACCCTGTCCTCAGCGGACCCCAGTTACTCACACAAGGATGCACCTCTGCACTACCTACCCAGGCTCCAGCGTCAGCTGTTAACGTAAGTGATGGCAGAGATACCAACATGTTGCTCGCTGTTGAATTTTGCCGTTCTTTTTCACGGTCCCCAGTGTTGAATTACTGTGATAAAGAACAGCTCTAGCACTGCAAAAGCAGCACTCGCAAATATCCATAAATAGCCAGCAAACATGGGAACTTTGCTGTTTGCGAATTGCATTATTCCCATACTTGCACTGTAATCCTAGTATGTGGTGCCATGTTTAGTCTTTATGCTATGCTGTTTCAAGCAGCGGTTATAAATAAAATAGATACCATCACCCACACACAATAAATCTGCATTCTTTTGTCCATCTCTGTTTGCATCATTTGTAATAAAGCAGGTGCCTGCTGACATTTGGCCTTTTGAGGATTTTGGTAAGAGACAGCACTATTTATCCATTTAATCAGAGTGAAGGGTTTTTTTTTGTTGTTTGGGTTTGTTTTGTGGTGGTTTTTTTTTGTTTTGTTTTGTTTTTAAACATGGGCTTTAACCAAAGTTTGAGTTACCAAAGTACAGCTTGCAATACAGAAATTTCATAAACAGTAACCATGAGCAAGGTCTCAAAGGGGAAAGACACTAAATATATCACTTTCACAGTAAGAGAAGGGGATCCTTATAATTTTGTGTGTTCCACAGCAGCAGGACAAGTCAAAGGTACAACCCACATGCACAGCTTTGCATTAAGTAAAATCCATCTTCGGTATTATGAGACATGCCTTTGTCATTCACACTTGTGAAAATCAAAAGGGGGTGCAAACCTTTCACAGACAGCTTTGAGACAGCTATTGAACACTCGTCCCTTTTTCTCCTCTAAAGGGGCAGGGACAAACAAGACTGTTCTTTCAGCGGTGTCCACATTTGGGGTGTTGCTGAGCCAAACTAGCCAGGGCCTAGTTTTCCCATTGCAGATCAGAAGTAAGCCAAGCTTTTATTTTACACATGGGAAGACTCTCTGCCAACAGCATCAAGGGACACCACAATAGTCAGTTACCTTGAAATCTAGCTCCTTATCTCTAAATCATGGGGCATTCAAGTCCCTATCCAGATAGGCACTTGAATTTACACCTCTGAAGGCTGCTCTGTGCACCATCCCATCAGCTGCTGATCCAAGACAGTCTTTCCCATCCATGCCATTCTGCTTTGAATAATTAAACCTACTCCAAAGCAAGGACTTGAATCTTACACCAGGGTCACAACAACTGATCAACTGGCTTCTGCCTATTTTTGTCCCAGTAGGTGTTTCTTTGGAGAACAGCAGCACCATTAGATGCAACTGAGAGAAGCTGACTGTAGAAAAGCCAGTTATGTGCTGATCAGGGCAGGGATAGGCTTTGCCTAACGAGAGACTTGAAAACTAGTCATCTAAGCTCCAGCTGAGTTTGGCAAATGTCAGAGTACTCACTGTTTGAGGAACAGGATTTAAATTCCTCATTAGGCTAAAGGAGGACTGACAGATGCATCGCACACATCTGCAGTGCTGGTCATTCTCCTTGGAGACTGAAGGCAATTATCTTCCATCATTAAACACAGAGGATGTTTCAAGCCACATTCTCTATTGCAGAAAAAGCAGTATAACAGAGCCTTCTTATTCCATAGGAGAATGAAGATGTACAGCGATTCTCAAAAACCAATGGTTTGTAAAAAATTCTCATACCAGAGCCAACATTCAGCAAAAAACTCTGCTTTATTAGTCACCCACGACCAAGTAATGTAAAGTATCATGAGTTGGAAGGGACCCACGATAATCACCTAGTCCTAACTCCATGCAGGCCAGCCTAAAAGTTAAACCAGATATCTAAGAGTGTATGCAGGCCATTAAGCTATGTAGCTTCTCCCTTAGCATCAATCCTCGGCAGCGAGGGGAGGTTCCCCTGGAAAACACAACCATTTCTGAGGCATGAAGATCAAACAGTTGTTGCACAAGTTTAACACTACATCTTACACATTCTTTTATTAGTGGGCCTTCTTAAAAATAACAAGACAAACTATAGACTACAAAAAAATTACTCCTGACAATTATTCATGCAATTGCTCACCTCCTTCGTTGACCCTACCTTCCAACCAGTGCTTATACTCCTCCTTTTTGGTAAGCAAATTACAGCAGCCTACATAGTCCAGGAAAAATTAACCCGGTGTTCAGCTCACCAAATCTCTGCTAAAGATATTTCTGTTTCTTATTTTGTCCATGAGAAGAAAACTGAAATAGATTTTACACTAATGGCCTCTGACATGTTTCTATTTCTTCCAAGAGCTCTTGTCCAGGATCTGACTTCGGGGCAAATACACTGACACAATAATCCATACTATCAAAATGAACTACACGTTCTTTTTCTGAACCACCTTTTTAATGAGGGTGAAAGTGATTCAGCATCAACATATACATTGACATGCTGCTAAACAAGTTTTAAATGGTCAATAAAGAATGGAGTTAAATATTATTTTAAATGTTATTTCCTTTAAAATACAGGTGAACAAGGGAGGTGAATACTACAGAGTCAATATTAAAAATGTACATTCTATCATTCTTCTGAAACTGTATATAGGCTTTCACCGAACTCACACAATGATGCTCAGTGCACTTCTGAAGAGGAAATTAAGCTACAGAAAAGAGCAATTATTTTGATTCCATGGGGCAATTTTCTGTCACTCGGTGCTGCTGTTGTTCAGTAAGTCCTGATTCTCCCATGTTTGAGTTAACAGTACAATGGCAAGTATGAACCCGAAACTGAGAATTTACTATGTTGTATACATGTGGATTGTAGGTTTTTAAAATTATTTTACCTTGGAGAGCATTGCAAAAATTTTCTTATGTAATAATAATAAATTAAAAAAATCTAAAACTTTACATACTGAAAACAAAAGGCAAATCTGAAAATTTCAGTGGAGTCAGTGATGCTCTGACAAATCGATTTCTAGGACTAATATGCAGCCAAGCAATTTTGCTTTACTCAGGATCACTCAGGGTGTCTACAGCAGAGCAGGAAATAGTAAGATTATCTTAGCATCAATCCAAAACTTCAGCCAAAAAACCATTATTCCTGTTCCCTGGCATTATTGCTTTGGAATAGGGAAGACTGGAAAAGGGACAAAAGGGAAGCAATATGGAAGGAACAGTACTAATTTCTACTGTAAATGACATTTTGCGCTGTTGAATCAGGAAAATAAAGTCTCACAAAGAAATCACATTAGTGTACAGCATTTATTATTTCTATTAATGTGAAGACAATCATTTAGATATGATTAAATTAATCTTGAAATAAACAGTTATTTTTACATACATGTGAAGATGAGAGGCTTTAACATGAGCGTATTTAGTTGATCTACATTCTTAATCCACATGCAAGATACATCGATCAAATACTGTACATTTCCTTCCATTTTACACTGGTCCATGATAAAGCACAATTTCTGAGGTTGAAAGCAGGGAGGAAAGAAGTTATATTTTCAAGTACCCCTTTCATAAAAAATGAGCATCAACTATATATTAAGCCAAGGTGTTTCTCTCTGATTTTGATTTTACTTACAGTATACAGTTTTGCAAAATATACAGCTCACCAATGACACATAAACAGTGGCCCTTTACTAAGGGCAAGGAAAAACAAAACAAAACACAACAAAAAAACCAACCCCCCCCAAAAAAAACCCAAAAAACCAACAAGAAGAAGAAATACAACAGAAAAGAATTCTATGGATTAGAAAAGCCTTATTTTAGAACATCATGCGACTTCAGAGCGTCTCCAGTGCTGGTAATAAAGGTCATGCACAATGTTTTTTAAGAGAATGTTGTCACATGAGAGGTTTGTCTGCATGCTTCACATGAACAGAAAAAAGGTACAAGTCATAAGGAAAGTAGCTTTCTCCAGTTATCTTTTAGGCCTGTCTATGTCATCAATAGCAGCTAGCAGCTTCTGTCTTGCCTTTTTGTTGATGTGGGATCCCAGACAAACATTCACCAGATTGGTCAACTGCTTAGTGGAATATTCCTGGCAAATAAAAGCAGATCATGTTATGGCAGAATAAAACAGCAGACAAAAATAGAAAATTAAAAAACAGACATACACACTGTGGACTTCTCAACTGATAGAAGCAGTCAGTACCCAAGGGAGATTTAAAGTTAGGTCTGGATAGTTTTCATAGTTGAGGCAGAAGACAAAATTGTATTTTGCTACATGGCAGATTATAATGGAAAACGCTTACAACTTTAGTAGTGTTGGACTGAGTTCACAGAAAGTAATTCTGTGAATACGTATGTATCTAAATCAATTTTTTATGTATTTTCCATTCTTTGGGAGGGGTGGTGGGAAATATATATGCAAATGGGATAAGCTTTTAACACAAAAACATTTTTCTAAACAAATTGTGACAGAAGTTGATCTTTATTTTGACTTCTCATTTCCAACAAGCTTCTAAATACTTCTGTCTACAGGGTCTCCAAACAATGTTTATTTCAGTACATGATAAAGGAGGAAAAAATGGCAAAAATGTTAGGATGAGAATTCTCAACATCTGTCAAAACACCACATTTGCCAATACTACCTTCATACTTAACGCTATCCAAAATATAGCCTCCACCAGTAGGTTTAAACAAGAGATTTTTCCACGTAGGTCACCAATGAACAGCTCACAATCTCTTTTGTGGCTCAGGTGTAACAAGAAAAATTATATTAAATACGTATTTCTTTCATCCATTTCTAGTGGGGTTTAAAGTAATCCCAAAATACAGATTTCAAAACACTCCATTTAAGACGACTTCTCACTTTAACAACTGGCAGCTCCAATAGCTTGTGACTATTACTTACGCAGTCTTGCTATAATTGTTAGATGAAAGCATGCTAAATGCTTTCAAAAACACAAATGAAGACTTATCTCAGAAAGCAATGTTGATCCTGCTTCAGTATCATAAAATGAAAGCAGAAAAAGCAATGACTCTTACCCATTCATTGGGCCTTACAACATAGTTTAAGCAATCTACTCCTACAGGCAAAGTAAAGTTTCGTGGTGTGATTTCAAACTGTACTTCCCGACAACCAAGTTGTGCACTTTGGTATGTTCCAAACAGCACACAAATCTTTTCAACTTCACTCCAGTTCTCTACATTTTTTGATACAGTAGGTAGATGTGACTGGCTTATTCACCCTTGCCAGTCATCAGATGTTGAATCAGTACAAACACATACTAACTTCATATGATAATAAATATAATGAACAAAAACATGCACATACACACGTTTACATTTATACTGCTTCACATATAGATTTTATTATAATAAATGAATATATATATGCATATAATAATTTTTAAGCCACAGAAGCATTGATCATTTAGAGTTTTAGCATGATTCTACTTATCATCATGGTGAATTTTCCCAAGAGACAGTAAAAGAATGAAAATTTAACTCTTACCCTATGTTCTTTTATCCAGCGTTCCATGTCATTTTCTGTTAGGTAGTATGCTTTAATGTAGGTCTCCACAAATTCTTTATCTGGAATAGGCCTAATGTCTGTTAACTTTTCTAGTTTCATTAAGAATTGTTGAAAGTCCAGTTGCATCAAGGCACGTCCTTCATTGCTGCACTTCTTTACATTGGCATAACTGAAAAGAGAAACAAAGTGGAAAGTAAAAATAAGAAGGAAATAAAAATGAATTGTACTTTTCAAAGTTGTTTAACTTATTCATTCAAACCTTGAGGAGGAATATAATTATGGGTTTAAGTTAAAAGCAACCCCTCTTAGGATGTCTGATGCAGAATTTTATTTGCATTAATATAATGTTTTAGCACCACTCATAGAACAGAACCCCACTGTACACAGAGCTATCTAAAAAAGCCACAAGCCCCCTGCCCCACCCCAAATGACTAAAAATCCTACATTGAACAACTTACTAGAAGAGGGTTACAGGAAATTAAATCAGTGTTGATCAGCACACTAGATAGTGGCTTTAGTCAAGTGACCATGACCACTGAAGTCTGAAAGGTAATGTGACAGCTTTAAGAATGGTCACCAGGAGCCTGCTGAACCAATAGTGGCAGCATCAGAGAAAGGCACAAAGCTGTTAGTTCAAAAATACCCCCAAATAACCAGAGGTAAAGGGTGGCAGCAGTGGCTAGTCTCTGTGAGAGGTTAATGTTTTAATGAGAGTAGATTGACAGAAACCTGGTGATAGGTTTGAGCTCAAAGAAGAGACAGTAAATGAGCTTAGGGCAGGGTAATAGCAGGAAGGATTACAGTGGGGTGATAGGCAACAAAAGAAGAAAACAATCTTTGCAGTTTTTCAAATTTCTTATCTAAGAAATTGCATTTGTCAAGATCAAAGAAAATGACATCACAATGCCCTTAACAGTACCAATTTCAGCTGTGTACAGGGAATAAAAAAAGCTTTGGTCTGGGGCACAGTGTCTTGATAGACTTAATCCAGCCCACTCACAGGCTGCTGCCACAAGCAACAACCCTGCCCCACTGTTTCCACTCTTCCTTTGTACCAAATTTAAAGCAAGCTCAGTCTTCCATTCGTTCATGGAAGTTGATCCCAATTATTATACAGTCCCTAAATTATTAGGTCTGATGCAAAGGAGGCGGCAGAAACATGCAGCCGGAAACTGGATGGACAGCAAGATCAGCTTAAGAATAAGACAAAATTGCAACCTTACATTTAGCATGCAGAAAGAATCTGCAGAATGCAGAAATGACAGGCAAAGAGAGATGGAGACCGAGACCAAGACACAAGACCTCTGGAGCTCCAAGGAAGATTAGACAATGATTCTCACTAGTACATAGTGAAGCACTTCAAGAAGCCAGATGGGAAACAGGAGAGAACATAGAACCAGGAGACAGAGCAGGGCAAAATTTAGAGGAGGACATGGCTGACTGTACTGGAGTTGGTTCTTCATTCAGCAAAGAGCCTGATGAGAGCAATTTCAGTTGTCTGGCTGACTGGAGGAGAAAACACCTCCTTCATGGCTTTTAATTCCATACCTACATGGAATTCAGAGATAAAAGAAGTTATGAAGGTATTCATCAGAGTCAGCTGTTCAGAATACCTTCCCTCCTTTTCCCCAGTGGCAAAAGAAACTACAAGATATGTGAGGAAAAAAACAACTGGGCAAGAAAGAGAAATTACAAGGCAGGTAGGTATTTGGGAGGAGATAATAATGAGTGCTCTTTACACTCTAAAAAAAGGGCACAGGACAAATCATATCAGCAACATATTTCCAGTCCACTTTGACCAGTTGGTGAAATACTTATGTGAAAGTAAAGGTGAAAGTTTCATGGTAAGTCAGAAATGTGAACCAAAACTGCAGCATGGAACAAGACATATGAGTGATGATCTTCACAGCTAAGAATTAAGTGGTTCGTGAACACTGAAGTCACAGAAGATGAGTATGATTGCAAAGTAAGAGAAAGAAACAAGCCCAAGACAGGCTATAGGGCTGAGGCAGAGGAATTTGGTAGCAACTGATGGTGTTATTCACTTGAAAGGAAAGGGGGTTGGGGGGAGGAAAAGACAGATGCTTTTGCTCCACTTTTTTTGATTTGAGGCATGATAAGTGGAAAATAAAATTTCAAAAAGGAAAGATAGTTGTATAGGTCATATGTCATATGAAGGAATTGAGAACCCAGAGGGAGGTCATGGCTGGATTTAGTCTCCCTGAAATGAAATTGATCTCAAAAGACTGCAAAAGGATGGTACGAAAAGAAACGGGCATGAGTTTAAAAATGTCAGCTTGATGAAAACAGTGGAAGCTGATGATCCTCAATAGACAGCTAACACTTGGAAAAGAAGGATGTTGTTGAGGTCCTAAATTAGAGCAGACAGCAGGAGAGTGGGATGGAAAGAAGTAAAATAGATAGTAGGGAGTGCACAGGGTAAAGATAACCAGAAAAGAAATATGGAAACACATGTAGAAAGAGTGGAAGACAGCACATACTTTATGATGCAGAATAAGGTGTGATGACAGCCCAGACATATGTAGCAAGAGGACAAGAACACAAAAATAAATGCAGAGGATGAAAGGACTACAATACTCAGGCTACAATATTGACTCTGAAAAGACTGGAACACTAATTAAGAGGGAGGGATGAACAGGGTGTAGCAGTTCCTGACCAGGGTGCTTGAGTCATCTCAATTTACCAAGCCAACTAAGATACCTCTCTGCTCCTGATGAATTTGGGAAAATCCTGCTCCACGGCTACTCTAAGATAACTGCTAGGCTTGACAACCCCGTCTTTCTTCCCAGCAAAGACAAATGGCATCACCATAGAGACAGTGACAATTACACTTCATCTTCTTTGCTCTGTCGGGAAATGATAATTTTCTGGTAGAAGTTTCTATGAAAGAGAACTACGTTGTTTCAAATGCTTCACTAGAACACTCAGACAATGCGATTCTTCAGCAGTATCTAGGTACAAGACCATCCCCTTCAGGTTTAATGCTGTACCATACTCTGTGAAACAACTGCTAAGGACTACGTTAAGCCTTGATTTTTTTAGGCTCCCCAAAAGCGCAAGGGCTTACCAGTGCACTACAAAATTAGAACTTTTAATTCCATAAAACAGATGTTATCATTGTAGACATATGTACCCAAAAGCAAGACTTTCATGAACTACTTACCCTTCCACAAGAGTTCTGTTGGCCAATCGTATGCAGTGCTCCCATAGGATGTTGGAGACCGGCAGTGGAATACGGACTCTCTTAGACACCTCGTTCAACCTTCTGTTAAATTCTTCAAATTCCTGATGAAACATGAAAGATCATTATTCCTTTAGCATAAAAGGGATCATACTCTGCACACCCGTAGCAACAACAACAAAGAATTAGAAATGCACATGAAAGAGAATACTGAAAAATAAAAGCAAAGCAGAGAAGCTTAAAAGGGACAGACTCTAGAGACAAGCTTAATGTGCAAAGTAGAAAGCATACCACTTTCTGGTCTATCATTCACAACATTACCTCAGTAATTTTTTTTTTTAAAAGGAAATACTGCTCTGTTCCCCAGAGGTGTAGTTCTCTGTGAAACTGATACCTCTGAAAATTAAACAAGTAGCTAATCCTTCAAATGCCATTTTCATTGCCTCATTCCCTAAACTCATCTTTAACTTTTTTAAAAAGTCAATAAATAGCCACTGAAGAAAATCCAGTGATGATCTCTTTATTCCTCTAAATACTACCCCCATCACCTTTCAGAAGAGAAGCTCAGAAATATTGTAACCACTTTTCACTCTTCAACCTTCTGCATTAAATAGTTCTCTGGTGTTTTAAAAGTAGCTGAGAGCACCCACTGAAGAGAGTCCAAATCTAACAGTTTAGGAGCATATTGCAACACTAGATATCAATTCAGGTTGAGGGAAGGCACCTGTTTCCACCTGAAACATCAATGGCCTGGATGGATTTGAGCTGTTACTCTGAGTGACAAACTAGTCATAACTGAACTGCTACAACGATTTTGTGACTTACATGAAGCGAAATAGAAGTCTGCTGCCAGTGACTAACACCTCTGTCATTTAAAAAAAAAGTCTCAAGTGACTTAAATATAAAACAGACTGATAATGAACTTCTCTTTGTAACCTGCAAAAGCAGTTTATGCTGCAGCCTATTAAGACCATACTTGTCCAACAAAGTGCTTTCATTCCAAGGCTGTTAATCTAGGTGGCTTTTTCCTCTTTCTTTTTCCTTCTTTCCCCTTTTCTTCCTCCATCAAAAATTCAGTAAGTGGAAAAAAAAAACGGAAGGGAATCTCAGTAACCAGTTTAACCTAGTATCTGACCAAATAATCCATGTTTCACACCAATTTTCTGAAAGAATTTGGCAAGAGGAAGCACAATGTCATGCTTTAACCAGCACAGAACTCACTCTTCTGAAGATGAATGCCTAATGCTCCGTGTTAATGAATTTCTTGAACAATCTTCTTTCTCCGATTTATCTGCTTCCATACATACTATGACTGAGTATAGAATTTTGCATACGTGTGCACATGGCTAAAAGTAGTTGGTTATTACATTAAACATTGCGCTTACATCTGACACTTCTGGAGTCCCAGGGTACACAGCAAATCACTAATTGCTTAGCAGTAATCTAACAGGTTCTGTATCAATTATTATTAGCTATATAATGCAGAGGCCAGAAATGGTTTTAAACTATATTAGCCCTGATTGTCCTGAAGCAAATTCATCAGGAGTTCCACACTCAGAAAAGTAAAAAGTTCTACCGCAGAGACCAAATGTTTTAAATACAAACTGATTGCAAAAAGCCATGGCAGCATAAAGAAGGGTAATCACAAAGATTCAGTCAAATTCAGTGCAATGATATATCCTCTATCAGACTCTCCCTTCTTTGCACTGATTTTTTTTAAAGCAGACAACAGCTACAAAGTACAAAGGTATAATCAAAACTGTTATTCAACACTGATGCGTAACTTTTTCTGTGATACATACTTGACATAGCTTTAAAAGAAAATTTTCGGTTTTTCTGTAAGAATTAGTATAATTCTACCACTTCCAGAACTGCTTTCTAAAGACCTTTATAAACATCCTCTAGGCATATATAAAATGACGAGAGAAGGATTCTCCCAAGAGCTGGTTCTGTATGCCATAAGACACAGCAATTGTATAACCACTTCTACTGAATGCAATTGAGAAATTGGGTGAATGACTTCCCTTTTACCTTCCTTTTCAAATGCTAACTTCTAAATATAGCAACTTCAATTAGATAGTGCATGATCATTATCAGCGCAGGTTTGACCTATAGCCCCTACGATACATCTCAAAGACAACCACTAAAATTATGGAGACCAGCAAACTGCCTTTTTTTAAAAAAAAAAAACACTCTCTCAAGCCACTGGGTTTTCCTCAATGTTACTCCATTTACTACACGTTTCCCAAGATTTAGACATGAAACTCATTAACCTTTTGTGATCACTTTCACCAACCACATAGTCAAAAAAAATCAACATTGAAACCGATCTGCCAGTGGCAAGAATAATGAAAATTCTGGACAGACCTCCTTAAAACAACTTACCATTTGTCAGGGTGCTCTAACCATGGTACTTTAACAGTTTAATGAAGTATTACAGTAATTTATGTTTATATAAATTCTAGCACACCATTTCTCAGAAAGTATTCACCTTTAAAAGAGCATCTACATATACATTGTGTTGTGACATGATTTCCTTCACATCCCATTTCACATTAGCCATGAGAAGTAGCATTTGTTCATAATCAATGGCTTTAGCAGCAACAATCCAATAAACTGGTTTACGTAGCTCACTGGCAGTTGACACTGTCTGAAACAGAATATAAATAAAATTCAGTTCAGTAAATTTCTGGCTAATTAGAGCAAAATAAAACTATGATGTACAAGTATTTGCACCATAATGTATAAGTTTCAAACCTTTTGTTTAAAAATCAGGTATGATTTACACAATTCTGACCTGAGAATAGAACTGCTGAAGAAAAGGCTTCTTGGCAGCTGGCATCACCGCATCAAGATGAGGCTGAAGGAACTCAAACTGCTCAGCCAGAAATACCCTTTGAAAGCAAAAAAAATTTACTGTAAACTAAATGCAACATTTAACATGTCCCTGTACAATTTTACTCTACAGTTGACATATTTGGCAATAATAATATGTAACCTTGGAAAATATAGTCCTGAGAAAAACCATATCAGTTTCATGCCAGCATATCAACAAGTATTCTCAATTCTGACAATTTTAAAATTAGGTTGCAAACAAGAAAACACTTGAATAGAGAGACTAAGGCTTGAATATCAACAATTCATATTTCTATTTTATTCAGGATACACTCCAAAACTCTGATCCAAAGTCTAGTAAAGTCAGTGGACAAGTATCCTGTAATTTCCATATTGCAGTCAACATTAAAATTAATAAATCCATGTCAGAATTCCAAAATAAAATTCCTAATTTCTTATATACTAGTGAACCTTTAAAAGACAGCATACGAGATCAGATTCTTTCTCAGAGGTAGGATTTGTTAATAACAACATAACAAAGAAATACATTTCTAACTAAACACAAATGAATGCAAAAGAAAATAAGCTACTTTGAAAATACATTTTTAAAAATTCGTTTTAAAATGAACTTCTAATGTTTAAGTGACATCTTGTGCGTGGGGAAAAAAAATAATTCCTACCTGACTCTTACTATTATTCTGACCAAATAAAACCTGCTTTGTAAGTTTTGCGTTACTTGCTTGTTATAATCTTTTCTTCACAGGTAAACTACTACCCATTGTAAAGAACATTGCAATCCAAGCCAAACCAATATGAACTAAGCAGTTCTGAGTCTCAGCCACCACCATCTGAGTATTTAATACAAGGTTTAAGTGAACCGTACAGATAAAATACTCCCATTAGCCTTTTTAAAATTAAACTTTTTTCCTGTTAGATTTGGCCTTGTACTGTCACAAATTACTGGACCAGCTGCAGTAAAATTTTATTGCTTGTGCAGGTGGTTAGACCACATGGTTAGGCCCCACTACCTTTAATTAAGAAACTACCTCTGTCACATGTATTTAAAATCACTCCTAGAGGCACGAATTTTTGATGCCTCAAGAAGGTTTTGGCTTCCATAGCTTCCAGTGATTACAAAATGCAGTGTACAGTAAATAACCTACAGTGATTCCGTGGCCACCACTCTCTCTGCCAAACCATACAGTGAATTGCCAGAACTCAAAACTACGAGATGACTGAGATGTGGGCTTGGCACCTTCTCCTTTCTCTCTTCAGCAGCTGTGAGAGTTCCCGCGGGATCCGCAGAGACCTCCTAAAACAAAGAATTGAACAACTGAAAAACCACAAAAACAGCAAGAAAGGCTCCAGCTGAGCAGTTTCAGATGATAGATAAGATGAAGGAATGTTTCTAATTCTCAGGTGTAATATAAATCAAGCCTGAATCAAAAGACAACTACAGAGTTTCCTATTTGAACAGTGTGATGTTCAAACAGGTGAAAAAGAAATCACATCACATAGATCAATATCCATCTGAGGGGAGGAAAAAAACCACAAAACAACCAAAACCCAAAAAAGCTTCTTAACTACACCTTAACACCCACGCAGGCTTTAGCACAACTGCCTACTGGGAGACTGACTTCCTCCCCCTTCAAGGGGGGTGGGTGGGAGAAGGGGGAAGAAAGGGGAGGGAAAAGGAGAGGGAAAGGAAAAAAGAAAAAGAGAATAAATTAGAAAAAAAAGACCTCCCCCAAAAAAAAATGGAAAACAAAACAAAAAACAAATAGAAACTAAAAAAAAAAAAAAGGAAAAAGGGCAAAAGGAAAAGGAGGGAAAACCCCTACCTCTACGTTTGAGGAGTATTAGTACGAGTCACAGCTAGAAGGGGAATCACAGAAGGAAGAAATTCCCAGAGCTATCATATTGGTCTAAGCAGCTATACAAATGTACAGCCTCTGAAGCTTGGCTTTTTGCCAAAACCACATCAGGACATGAAAACATAAACATAGCTCTGGTTTTAGATTAAGTACTTATACCATGCTTACTGCTTACACACAGGCTTTAAAAACATGAGAAATGCTACAAAGCAAAGGTGATAGAGAACCCAGAAGAGGTAAAGAATCAAGGCATGATATGGCACTGGTTTCTTAAGTAAGAGCCTTCCATGACCCTGGGATAGAAGCTCTGTGGACAGACAGGTGACTCAAGAAATCAGCCTGTTTGTATGGAATGAAAATAAATTTGTGCAATAATACAGTGACAAAGTAGCGGTAAAAATAATTCTTGAAAAGCAAGATCAGGTGCACAACATGTCTGCTGTAAAACAACAAATGAACACAAAACCAGTATGACAACAATAATGCTTACACATAACATTTATGGTTGGCCTCAAAAACCAAATCAGCATAATTCTGTTATAAAACTGGACAGAAATGAAGCCAAAAACATGATAATAAATAAAGCAGCTTTGCAGTTTGGGGTTGTTTTTTTTTCCTTCCAATTGCAGATAGAAATAAATTGAGAGGAAATTGCAGTGAACTAAAGAATCAGGAGGAAGAAAAATAGACTCAGGCTGACCACAACAGTCATAAGGAGTTTCTTCTAGGCTTCACAGCAGAGAACAACTGTGAGGTGTGACATAGAATAGAATAATTGCTATGCACATGTTTTTCAGACAGTTTTGCCTAAGAAAAGGACAGGAGTGAGCACTAGAAACATTGATGGAACTAGGTCATGGTCTAACTCATTCTAAGTATCAGGACTGAGACAAGAATAATATGCATTATAGATCTTGAAAAGCCAAGAGAAAAGGTACTGCACAGATGATCAGGTGAAAAAGGGAACAACAACAAGGTTATTCTTGCAACAAAATATCTGACAGACCCATTGTGGTTACGCTGCAACAATTAAAGGCAGGATAGGTGAAAATTGATTATGTCAAAAAATGTGTAGGGACTTGGTGAGAATGTAAGTGATACAGAACTTTGTTGCTATAGACAAAGCAGCACCAGAATGTGTGTACTGCTTGGATGAAAGCCAAGCCAAAAGTGACATTAAGAATGTAAGACAACCAGGAAGATAATAGTGTCCAAGCTGTTAAAAATGGTTTGACATGTGGAGGGACAATTTCCACTTTAACCATCTTGGATTTTAGTTGACAGTTGCCTCCTGTGATGTGACAGCCCAAGGCAACAAGGCACTGGATTTGCTAACACAGAAAGGCTCTTTCAGTTCTGCATCTCCCAAAGACGTCAAACATAAACATAAATATCGGCTACAGCAGATGGAATGAAGTGCAGACCCGGAAAGCGGAGCTCTCACTATCAAGGGTGAGGAAGGTATCTTTAGACTTCTAATAAAAGAAAATAAAATTATAATAGGTTACAGAAGCAGAAAGCAGATAAAGCAGGGAGCCTTGAAAGATCCCCAAGGAAATTCTGACATTAAAAACAGACTGCTGACTGAGCAATAACATCAACACATAATTTGTGGCACTAAACGAGCTCACAGAATTAGATCAATGAGGGGAAGATAAAACGTCTAAAAGAAGCTTATGGTAAATGCTATCAGATACAGTTGCACCAAGCATGGGAAATTTTGTAAGAGCTAGCCACATCACTCTGTTACTAAAAAAATTAATTTTCTTTGCTGTGTTCCCATTCAGCCAGATAAATTTGCAATTAAACTGGCCAGACATTTCGTATTACCATGAAGTTTGCCTTCTGCTGAGTCTATCAGAATGGAAAAGCAAGCCAAAAGGCCTGGATATTTGCAAAAACTCATGTAACATCTTTTGGGCAGCTCTGAAGATACCTACCTAGCACATCCACAGGTATAGCGCACACAGGCAATTACATCTAATCACCTAGGCATGATGGTCAATTCTTTAAAAATATTAACTGAGGCAAAGACACAATTGATTAACTATCAAAATCTACTCTTTGTCTGCCTTCTCTTTTTCTTTTTCACTTCATGACATTCTCAAAAAAAAACCACCAAGAAAAAGAGAAGCTTTGATATGTTTACATATGATAAAAGAAAAGAAACCCACAGCCCACCAATTAATTCTCTATTCTAAGGAGAGACAGTGAGCCACAGAGAAACATCTTTGTTTCTTTCAAAGACTAATCATAAATTATGTGAAAAACAACATAAAATTTAATTTTGTATTTTTCACACTTCAAAGTTGCCTGTCTTTTCAATACTGAGATACATTTTAAACAACTTTTTTTCTACCTGCCTGCTTCCCACAAAGGTAAATATCTTGTGCATCTTTTAAATGCCAAAATTGTGTTGCATCTGAAGACTGAAAATGTGTGAGACAACTGGCTAAATCAAAGACATGCTGGGGTTCAACCAGGGAGTCAAAATCTGGTCCAGATATCCTGGCCAAACACAGTATGAGCATTTCATTCTCCTGACTTGTTCTATAAAGCAGGCACTGTAAAAGGATGTTGATAGCAAAAAGGAAGCCCAAGGAAACAGCAGGTGTGCAAACTGCCAAGAAAAGCATAAGATGATTCTGAAAGGGTTTCAGTGATGCATGTGGTTTTTCTTCTCCAGCCTTAACAGAAATGATCAAATAACTGAAAGTGACAACAAAGGGGCAAAACGTTCAGCTGGAACAGGAAAAAAGGCTACAGACTATTTAAAGAAATCAGATGTTTTGCAGTGGATTGGACTTGTTAAAGTTAACCCTTCCAGTAGTAATTTAAGAAAATCTGCAAGACAATCTCTGTTGTCAGAGATTCCCTTCGAGTACCAGTGGAGATCAGGGAAAGTCCCGTAAAACTAAAAGTGGGCAAAATGATGCCAACCTCAAGAGGAGGAGTCGGAGGAGGAGTCAGGAAATTAAATAGCAGCCAGCCCAACTTCAATTTCAAGAAATGTCAAGTTACACTGAGAACATACTGTAGCACCCAGCATCAAGCGTGCAGACACCAACACCAAAGCAGAACAAACTTGCTTAGCTTTTCCCTGTGTCAGAGTAGCAGGTCTTGCTGATAGAGCACAATTGTGATATATCTAAGACATATTACAGCTTACATAACATCCTTGTAAGCAAACTGGGCAAAATACAGATTTGATAAAACAATTTCAAGGTACACATGGAACTGATGCAAATGACAAGGCACATTTCTCCTTTATTGCCAAATAGGAAAAAACCCCAGTGATTAAAAAACAAACAACAAACGAACAAAAAAAAAGCCCAAAGAATACAAGATTTCGTCAAAGGCACCAAACTTATCTGAACAATAACCAAATCAGCTGTAGCAGGCACATCAGTACAGGTTAACCAGCATTCGGTGCAGACACCTTACAGTGGGCCTTACCTATTCAGTTTTCTCTAGTCTTAGCCTAACTCCCTCATATTGTCATAGGAAAAGAACTGAGTTTTCTAATGCTACACATGATTGGCATACACAACTAGCAATTATTTATAAACGCTGCTTTGCTATAAAGGCCTGAAAATATCAGGATAGAGAAGTTGTTAAAGCAGACTTATGACTGCTTTACTTGTTTAAGGGTTGCTAATCACTGCAGTATGAGCTATAGTGTATGCTTTGGGAATTATCTTTATGTGATATCTCTCTTTGAATTAAATTTCATCTGGAACCCTTTTTTACAGCAGAAAGGCATGTGTTCGCAAATAACAGGTATCAAATAAGTGTGAGTATGATAACATTTGATTGCTTGTTGGGTATTTTACTTTACCAAATTGTTTATTCCCAATAAGAAATTCTTTAATGAATATGAATTTAAAAAAAAAAAAAAATCTGTGTAAAGAACAAGACTCTTCTTCAATCTCTTCCTCCAGAAAACATCTTCAGTAACAAGAGAACATTTTCATTTCAGTAGTTTGGCTGAACCCAGTGGCAAACCTCTGTTAGGCCTTCCATCTTAGTGGGAAGAAGAGACTATAAACTAATAATCTAAATCAGAAGTATGAACTACCTAAGCTAATTATCTAAGTCAAAAGTTTGACATGCAATTTGCAAAAGACACATTTTTAAGGGGTCTGATCTCATCGTGAGCTCAGAAACATGCATTCATTTCAGTTATCCAACAGAACTTACAACCAAAATAATTTATTATCTGCCATTTATGGTGGAGACAGTTGACAGTTATTTATAGTCATCCATTTTCATTAACTTTAAACAAAACCTAGTAAACTCCACAACTTGTCCCCAGCACACAGTTCTGCAGATCACACTAACAACCAATAATCTTTCAAACTGAGCTCTCCTGACTTAGTAGTTTTTGCGTAAGACATTAGCTTTAGAATTGTTTTAATTTAATATACATACACAATAGGAACAAATTTCGTTTTGATTCTGCTATGAGCAAATGGCAATACCTCTAAATGCTACTGAAGAAATCCTGATCTTAAAGTAGTAAGCGGTGTTTGAAAGGCATGGAAAAAAATCGCACCATCTGAAAAGTTTCTGGCAGTCGAACACTCTACAGCAGCTCTGACATACCGACCCTGTAACCAGGAACTTGACATGCGCTGATGGAGAAGGAAAAGCAGACCGACCACAGATGTTTACCTAAGACAGGATAGCTCTATCATCTCTGTTTATGAAGTGGTAATTGATAGTTCCTGTAATATGGTGAGCATAGAGTACAAGAAAATAAACACTGATCAAAGCAAGCATAACCCCTTATTGTATCCAAAGGCTGTCTGAAAACAGCTCAACTAACTCCAAGCAGTTGCTTAATATACAAGAATTTTTTATTAGAAGAAATATACTGAAAGCAACAAGTCAGTTTTTTTCCTCCCCCTTAAACTTACGCATCCCTAATAGTTCTTGAAACTTGATGCTGAAAATGACAGGTAAAGCCAATTGTAAAAGCACATTGTATTCAAGGGTAACAGTGTTTTTTGAATATGATGTAAATGGGTTTAGGTTTTAAAAAGGTACTTTTCAATATTCCTACTGCGTTTTAAGTTGAAAGATTAGTATTTTCTTGCTGAGGGCCACAAAGCTTACAAAGCAGGTGAATCTCGACCTAGTCCTTAGGAAACTAAATCAAATGTAAACAACGTAAGCTACTACAATGGTCACCACTCAACACACTTTAAGGCAGCAGATCATTAAAAACTAAACAACAAATCATCTTCAGAAACCATGCTATTAATTTTGTATTTATTTACAATCCTTTGCAGGCAAATGATACCTTTACAGCATTATGAAGTGCCATGCAAGGGATCCCCAAGCTTGCATGCACTTCACACCGGCCCCAGGACTGAGTTGATCGGCATTGCCTTGCAGTAGGTATGAGGTTTCTGATTTCAAGAGTGTGGATCCTCCATGCTCTTTGTCACAAAAAAAAGCATGCCCAAACCTCAGTTATGTCAGTCCCACTGACTTCAGTTACAGACTTCAGTAAAATTTGCATGGAAACTTCTGGGATCTTTACATTTCATTAATTTCTTAGAATGCAAAGTTAAATGGCACACTTTTTGCATTAAAAAATTACGAAAAGTTAGCAAGTTTATTTACTATCTTGTCTAACCTAATGCAACAAGGCCTCTATCAGGAATTACTGTGTGCTGATAGATAACTGTGAAAATGAGTCATTAATTACACTTTAAAAAATAAGTATCAAATGAGCCTCCACAGAAAAGCATGCCTGCTGCTGCACCCTTGGGAACTGGAACCACTACCAAAAGCATGTAAGCCAATCTGGTCTGGTCACGCACATTTCTACTGCAGAATTTTTCTTATCCAAATAAAGATTTTCAGGAGGACGTGCTGCTGGTTCCCAGGTGATCAGCTGCGACTCTGTGGACACCTGCACTCCTCTGGGACTAGGAATAGTCCTGGTTTTGGGTGCCCAGCAACAAGAGTCTGCAGTGACTAAAATGAGATAGCTCAGCGACTGCCCAAAGGGAGACAAAGCAATTGGCAAAACCCTGGAAATTTATTCAAAGAAATAAGCTAGAAAACTTCAGTAAATCATTCCAGTCTACTTGGGTAATACAAACAAACAAAAAAAATGTTGTATGAAGAGCTCTAAATGAATAATGCGAGGAAGCAAAGCAGCTGCTAACATCCTAGCATGTTTTCGAAGTGCTTGTCATGTCAGAACTTTCTTTTGTATACGCAGAGTTGTCTTCCTTTGACAAGCAATCCACACACCACCTTAAATATTGTCATTATGTATGTTGTATGAATCTTTTCGAAGAGAGGAAGAAAAAAACCCACAAATTCTCTGGTCTTTTCTTTTTTATTCAGCCTTTTTTTATTTTTTCCTTTGAAGGAGCAGGACACCAAACAAGGATTATAAAAATTGCAGAAATTATCTTTGGTCAAACAAAACCTCACCAAGAATCACAGCTCACAACTACCATTTCAGTGAGGAGCTTGGCTATGTCTTTTATGAGCAGCATCCTGTGCTAGGCACTGCCATGCCAAGTAACAAATTCCACAGCCTAGACTCTCCAGAGCTTGCTGCTGGTATGCCAAACAAGGACTAAGAGGGAACATGTCCACATTAAGTAAGGCAGGACTGTGCTGTGACATTTCAAGTAAAACTGAATTTTTTGTTCCCAGAACTGGGACTAGCATTAACTGAACCGTACCATTCCTCAGCATCAAAGGGTTAAACCCAAAACGGTTGGAAAGTCAGGCATGAAGAAAAAAACTGTTCCTCCCATTATTCCTTAATTTATTTGTACGACTGTAAAATTTACATTTTCCATCTCAGCACCATCAATCTCTAGCCTACTGTCTCTGCCAAAAGATATATACTTTATGGGGAAAGAGCCCAAAAGCTAAAGACAGAATCTAAAATACATTAACCAATACTTCGTTATATCAGTGATTCTTTCCATCTACTGTTCTATACATTGCATTGCAATACTTATATACTTTACCACAGTGATTTATTTTCTACTGCTGTAAGGCACAGCAACTCTAACAAACTTCATTCTAAATCTCAATTTTATTACAGCAAGGCGGTTTGCAATGAAATATTTACGAGCATTCCATGGTTATTTGCCCCCAAAAATCTCACTTTTGGAAGCAGCAGTATCACCCAAGGCAGCTATTTGCATACACAGGACATTCACAAACAACGTCTAGGCAATGCCTGTACCATGACTAAGTTACATTTTGTGAACATAAGGAAGCTGCTTAGAGACAGTTAAAGCAAGGAATCAGAAGTAAAGGTTTCCCTTCCGAATCACCAATTATCATAGATCACACCAATCTGATTGATGTCTTGTACCTACCTGGGGGCTTATTGGTCTCAGTGGACTATTATGAACATCACTACTGTTGCAAAAACACATTCCTGTTAGAAATGAGAAACGCAGGACTGAATGTGTGTAGGTATCTCTCCACGTCCCGCTCAGGGGAACTGTCAGTGAGGAGATGTAGGCAGCTCAGAAACAGGCACTTGTTTCGATGTGTTTGGCCTAATCAAAATTGCACCTTAGCATTATAAACGAGGCTGAAACAATAGCACTTCTTCCTCCCCTTTTCACTCTTCTCCTTCTGTGTTTTCCTTTTAATACATCCTGCTGGTATGAATGAAACACAGCATGTAGAGTGCTGTTTCTGGAGGATCCAAATTATTAGCTCTGAAGCTGCTGCATAGCAGAAATCTGTACTGAAGCTATTTTGTACTGGCTGTGGAAAGGCCTGAATATGAAGTTCAGATACACATACGAAGTTCAGTACAACATGGCCAAAAAATTTTTGGAAGTCATATTGTTCTCTTACCTCTGAGAAATGAAACTGCACCCTAATCTGCTTTAAAAAAAATACTCTAAATGCTTGTATTTTATATACTTTTGAGTTAGCCTACAAGTATTTCCTTAAGGCAAAGATAAATAGCTTAGATACAGAAAACTGGTTACTCAATCACTGTAAGCTCCCAGCACACTTCCACGTAACTTACTGTAAGAAAGCGAATAAAGACAGTCTCACTAATCTGTAAGCCCCTTTTATTTATTTTTTCACGAAACCTATTTCATTTCTGTATCAAAAGAACTTTCAGACCATACTTAGACGAGTACCAATATTGGCAGTGCAGAGATCAAAAGCCATAGCTGACAAAACCTCAATATCGGTATATTTATAAGAGTTTTAAACAGGAAGCATATCTAAAGCAGTAGCACCTAAAGAACATGCTTGCTCAATCTTGTAAAGTCACTTCATCGTCATCATAAAATCCTTTCACCATTGTTATTTTGATAACATCATACAAAACATCCACATTTTAAAAAAAATTCAAATTACAAACATGTTTTTTTATCATAAATATGAGCAGGAGGGGCACTTTTTTCCCAACTGAAGTGGTGAGATTTGGTGTTTGTTGTTTGGGTTTTTTTTTGTTTACTATAGTGTTTATCATTATATCAGTGTAGGAGCAGCATACAAACATTGAATAATATGTATCACAGCTGAGATGCCACATTATTGCCCTCCGGTGAAGTTAACATGACTGAACACATGTTCATATCTCAACTATTTCCTGTTCACAGTCTAAAACGTTAATCTAAACTGCAGGTGGACTTGCTGCAGTTTATAAAGTAGAGTTGGCTTTGCTATGAAGTATCAGATTGTGAAACAGAAGTGATTCAGCTATAGTTGAGTACTGCTTAGAGGACTCTCCAGCATAAGCAGAGGGTATGTGATGCATGAGGATGGATGCAGGTAAGAGGAGAGGAAGCGCTTTAAATTGCTGCAACCTTTTTGCTCAGTGACTGAGAATCAGAAACCCAACTCTCTGTCTCTCAGTGATCCAACTGAAAACCAGGACAGTACTTCTCTCTCAAGTGTGGTGAATATACTGTAAATACAGTATATGTGAAAAGGGCACACACTTCTTGCATTGTAATGATAGGGAAGTATAAACTTGGAATAGAACAGCTTCATAAGGTCCTATGGGGAATGAATCCAACTGACCTCCACACTCTTCATACAGAAGATGCTAGAAAGATGCAAGAAAGAATGTTACAGCAGCTTGGCTCTACTTTACTTTTTCATTCAGAAAGAAAGCTTAAAATCCAGCTGAATAATAAAAGTAGTACCCTAAAAGGTATCTGATGTCATCAGATAGCACTAATTCAGTCCCAGACAGGAACTACAGAAAGTCTACAAAAAGCTGGAGGAGACAGCCTCTAAACCATCCAAATATTCCTCTTTCTCCTAACAATGAATATAGAATAAATAGGCCTTCAGCCACTTGCTTTCTCAAAAAAGGAATGGACAAAGTCCAAGAAGAAAGCTAGGAATGATCCAGTCTAAATTACTATGAATTCTAGACAAAGATCACAGAGCTCAGCCTTCACAGGCACTGACAGGTTAGAGGAACTATTCTGATCTACATGCATTTCTGGCAGACCCTTAGTCACATATTGAGAACTATCAAATTCAGACTATCTTTATGAAAATAAAATATTGAAAGATGCTGCCATCAGGAACTGAAATGCGACAGAAGTGATAGTCCTTAATAAAGTTACCATGAATAGAAGTCAATGTAAAAAAAAAAAAAAACAAAATTCCCAACAGGCCATAGGAATGAACCCTACAACACAAACATTAGTATTTTCAGAAAGCAATTTACAATAATCTAAGATAAAAGAGGAGAATTTTGAGAACAGTCTGGAACAGTCCATACAATCATGAGAAATACTATGACATGGTAAAGATTAACCTCAATTTTCATAAACTCTTAGAAATAAGCAAAGAATAAAAATACCCAGACGACTTTCTTCCTTATGAATCAAAAAGTGAAAAATTTCCATTTATAGCATAAGACCAGCATAAGTTCATATGATATTAATAAACCTCATGGAATGCCTTTAAGTCAACAGTAGTTAGCAAAGATTTCTTTCTCCTTTCAAATCTCACCTGGAACATGGCTATTAATTTCAATTGACACTAACATTATCTGTAACAGCATTGTTAAATGACTGAGGAAGAAAAAGAAATAATGTTATTTTTCCAATTTACTCCTAGAAATGGCATTTTTAAAATTGACTGATAAAAAAAGATTCAAGACTGTAAAGCACTGTCAGGAATAGTGACTACAGAGTAAGTGTGAAAAACTAATTCTATAACTCGCCATTTTTCCATAATCTTTAACAGATTCATTTGCAAGATCTTCCTATAATTAATTTTTCTTTCTGAACACACTGCCTTTGAGATGAATATCAATATGACTAGTCTTTTTCTGGTTTACAGAGGCCTGGGGTTATTAGTTATCTTCTGCTCCCTCTACTGACTCTATGAGAAATGGCTCCAAAACCCTTTAAGAAGCTTCTCTGAAAGAACAGTTTAGGATTTGATATAATACTTCAAGGTATTAAAAAGGCATAAAGTATAAGTCTGTGGAGCGCCAAATCCTTGTGAAAGTCAGAATAGATTATCTGTCTTCCACTTCTTTCAAAGGCAGAAGCCTTCAAAAATAAATCCTTCCTACAGCTTCCGTGGTATTAACTACAATACAAGCCATTTATGATACTCTCAGGAAATTTCTTCATAATATTTCAAGTGTTTTATATTTATGTGGAAAAAAAGAACTACAAATTTCCATTTTTTGATAGTTCTTAGCAGTATTTCTTTATAAACTCTACTACTCAGTTGAATCCACAAAATCTACCTGAAGTCTCCTTTTTACCCTTTGTAATGTGATGTGAAGGACAGTAATCTACTACCAGTATGACACAAACACCATATTTACTTTTCATATTTTGCACATAACTCACGAAGTGGCCAATGGGATATAATTTATAAAATAGATGAGGGAAAGTTCCCCACAATTCAGAAATTACTTAACAAAGGACTTGGTATACTACTTCTATTATCTTGTAAGGTGAATGATCTTCAGGACAGCTTACTGTTTGCTATTCTTTTACTGAAAAAAGAGAGTCATCTACTGTGTTGGGGTTTTTTTATAAAACGTCTTATTTAATAAGGATAATACTGGAATGCCTATCTTATAATATATTACGGTTCATATAATTAAGATTTAAATCCATAATTTTGTTGTTACATCTAGCAAAAGCTATTAAATTAGTTTTGTTGTGTATTAGAAACAAGTGATTTCATACAATAATGATATCTACCCCATGATACGCCATGAAACTAAGCCTTTGTCATTAAAGACACTGAATATGAAAAGAGATAAAAAACAGAAAGCCACAATGAAATAAAATTCCTATATTTCCTACACAGACCTCTATTCAACTGCACAGACCTCTATTTCACTGAGCATTAACAAAATCCAGTAACTCACCAGATCAATCAGACTCTCCTGGATTCTGTTCAGTGTGGTGCGTAATCTGCTGCTACTGAGGCCCAGTCCTGTTGATTCAAACTGGAAGAAATACATTCTATTTAAGTTCAGAAAGAAAAACCCATTGGTTTAAATTTTACAGTGATACAGCAGAACTTCAGTTTGTAAACACTAGCTACAATTTACTTACATTCAAGTTTTAGTACATAATTGCATCCATACGAAATGAAAAGAAAATCAACAGAGGTCATGGCACTCAACACTGCACTGGTGTGAAGAACGACCCGAGGACCTTTCATGAAGATGACAGCTTACCATTCATACCAATAAACTATCACTATCTTTTATTGTTGTAATACTGTATTTGGGTGCAGGACGCTGGATTTTCTTACTTATTTGGGCAATGGTGCACCACGATGCCCCCACTGAGACTTGCACGCACACCACACCCAAGCCAAATGATCTTGACTTCTCAAGACCAATTTCTTGTAATTCCTAATTAAATATCTAACTTGCATATGTAAAATTATATCCACTGATCTTTATAAAACAGTCCTTATTACTCAATGCTTGTAAAGATCTACCTGAGAAATGTGCCATCTTCATGTTCACGGCTCAGAATTATTATGGGGCAGATGTTCAGCTGGGATAAATCAATACAGCTACACTGATTCCCTGGTAAATGCAGTGAATTATACCAGCTGAGGGTCTGATTTGACATGCGTAATTAATGTAGCTACTTATCTTCTACTTCCAATTAAAAAAAAAAAAAAGAACTAACACAACAAAGGAAGTGGAAAAGGGACAGCTAAGAAACGCACATTTACGTCAAGAATCTGCAAGTATTTGAACACAGTCCTGGTATGTGATTCACACCAAAAGGCAATTTACTGAATAATAGAACAGTGTTGTACACTATATTATTAGACCTCCTTTCAATGCACTAAATCAGGGAAGGAAGTGTTCAAGCTCATATCATCCCATCTGCTCCTTTTAAATACAAAAAGGTGTAGTTTAGGTCCCCATTTACTGCACCTAACGCTTCTGACTTAAAATATCCATCTGCCCCAATCCTCCTATATATTAATGAAAATTTACATCTGAGCTGAGTTCCTACTGGAAGTACACTCTGCTGAAATCTAGAACCTGGTCTAGGAGACATAAATCACTATCCTAATGTCCACATTTGATAAAAAGAAGTGTTCATGCCTTTGTTTTTCTGCAGATGAAGTAAGCTTTTTTACAAAAAAAATTTGTGTTTTTCTTCACATTTTTACTGTAGAAGTATCAGTTCCAAACTGCCTTTGATTTTGCAGGTGTATGAGTGAAAAAGAAAGTAACTTTTTCCCCTTTAAAAAACACACCCTGAATTCTCTTTTTTTCCTCCTCAACATCATATAGTAGTGTTTCAAGACATGGCTGTAAGGACTGCAAATTCAAGACTGGCTATTCTCCCTGTTAAGGTAAGAACAACCAGAAAAAATATCCTGCATAAAGGAAAAAAATATACATATTTAAAAAGTATTTGCAAGTTTCAGCCACTAAATTTCATTTTAAGAAATTTGCACCTGCACCATCAAAACTACACATCATGAGATCTTCCACTAATTCTTTCTCCTTCTGCCTTGCAATTACTAATTTTCAATAGCTATCAGTAACTTTCACTTACTTACTCTGTCATGATGTCTGTCTTTCTAAAAAATAACAATTTCGCATTTGAAACATATATGAAAAGGAAATGTAAAAACAAACTTAAATTTCCATAAAACTTTACATATCAAGAACTCCCAGAATCACAGAATGGTGGGGGTTGGAAAGGACCTCTGGAGGTCATCTTGGCCAACTCCCCTGCTTGAGCAGGGACACCTAGAGCAGGGAAACTGATAAACTCCACGTTTATCAGGCAATCAGTTACAGCCTGAAGCCAGAATTGTGCAGCCATATGTATAAGGGGGGAAAAACCTACAACAAACAAACAAAATGGTCCCCAAAAGATTGTTGCTCAATGTTTTTCCACAGGGACAGAAGGTCATGACTTCACACAGAACATGTCACTCATCAGTATAACCGCTTTACTTCACGGAAGTTTTTTCTATTTCTATATGCAAACTGGTAGATACCTAAATTCCACAAATTGATGACCTAGTACGGCTAGTAAGCAGAACATTAGACAATCCACAGAGTAATTTTACTCATCACCAATTCTACATAACCTCTTATAGTTAAAAGAAAAATAAAATTAAGTTTTTTCCATAAAATGGCCATTGGTTTACAAATTATTATGTCTTTAGAAAAAAAATTACAACTCACCTCTATACTTTATTCTTTATTCCGCTAAGGAAGACTATTCTGTGGCATGTTGGTGAATGTCTTACACCTTAGTGAGTAGATATTAAATATAGGCAATTCCTTTCAATTTCATGTTCGGTCGCTCCATAATTTGAGATTGATGCAGCCTTAACTTGCATCCCACAAATTAAAGAGGTTTTGAAAGAGCAATTCTGGTTACAATGGTGTGCAACTTTTGGCAGTGAAGAAAGCCAAATACTGACTACATAGGATAATAATTCTAAAAAGGTCTGGAAAGGGCAATGACTTAGCATCGTGACCGGACACAGAACTCAACAAGTATATTTTAAATCCTCGGTTTTCACTGAACTGGCAATGAACTCTATACAATTAATCACTCTCCTTATGTGTGTACTAACTCACACATACAACATAAGCACAACATTCACAAGGAATTTCAACCACATAAGGAAGTTATATTGCCAGCATACTTGTAAGAATCCCATAAGATGCTACTTTGTAAATAAAACAGGAACACTCTCAGTGGTCTAAATCACATACCATCATCCATCTCTGCTTTCTAAAGGTTTATAAACACTATGGGGAGTGAGGACATTTAAGCAGCATTACAAGAGGGTTTACTACATTCATAGACCCTTTGTAAGCATTATGTTTCCCATGGAAAATCATCTGTCAAAACAAAAATTAGGCATACGACAAAAACATCACAATTTTACCACCCATCTGGTATAATGTTTACCTGCCTAGCACTGTGCTGTTTTCTGTTAGAAGTAGAGAGTGAGGAACTCAGTATGGGCTTTAAAAAACACAAATGGGAGGTGCAAAAAAATAAAAATGCAATGTGAATACCAGAGCAGTTGACTAAGCCAATGGAAATCAATCATCTTAACAAAAAAGAAACCCACAAACAAAAAACCACCACAAACCCACCCATCTTCTAAACACAAACAAATTGCAAATACATTTATCCTGCCAAAGAGAACAGCTCAAAACCATTTAGAACCACATGTTGAGTCTGAAAATCCATTACAGTTTGCCAACAGATGATGACGAATTTGGAACCCCATGATATTATTACTTGTGGAGTAATTTAGGGGCCAAGAGAGGAGAAATATTTTTACACACAGCTTTTCATAAATATTTTAAGACAATTCTGTTGAAAGTTGATCTATGTTAAGTACAGATATTGCTGACAAGCATTTGTTTCAATTACAAGATCACTCAAAAAAACCTGTTTTCATTAATGCAATTAGATTGACAGAAGAATACTAGATCTGAAAAAGGGTATTTCAAACCTCTGAAACCTGAGTTACTACTTAACTTTCATGGACCCCTTCTCTTCTTCCTTTTGCTATTCTTATCAAAGTTAGAGAAATACATATAGGAAAATTAAATCAACTCATACTTTCTAGGCTCCAATTCACCTCCCTCCTTTTACAGAACGGTCCTTTGCTCCCCACTTTCTGCCCCTACTTTTAGGTTTTTCATGCTGTCTTTCCTCCCTTTCAAAATACTGCTGCAAAAAGTATACAGAATCTATTCAAAACATAAAAGGATTCATGTCCAGTGATAAGGATGCTCCCAGTGCTTATTCCCCTTATTGATCTAATCAGCCTTTTCTTATTCCTGCATTCAAATCCATTCTGTTGCCACTAATTTTTCTGGGGATTACATATTAGGTAGTATTCTAAGTAAAGGGATCTCTGTATTCTCAGTCTGTGTGTATGATGATACTTGGAAATGAATAATGCTTCTACCTACCGTGTCATTTCGGCCAAAAAACGTATAGACTGCATACAGATAGTAATCGAAGAGCTGGGACATGAAGTGGATCACATCAAAAGCAATTGGTTTCAGAATATTCATCATCTGCATGTATTTCCCTTAAAAATTAAATACAGAAGATCAGTTTCCTCAGCATAAGTACTACAAAAACAGCACTGAGTTTGACAAACTCAAAACCAGCTTTATAAGAAGTTTATAATTTAGCCTTGAATATTGATTAAGAACAACTTAGTAATACTTCAGAGATTGGGGTGTTTTAAAACAAAGCTAAATATGATGACTAGGACACCACAAATGCCTCAAGACTTCTCCAAATTTGGATGTTAATCCATATCAAAATGTCTTGAACCATTCCTGACCTTCTGGTACCAAATTTGAAATATACAACTTTGGATCCCCTACAAGTTTCAGCTTCATTTAGCCAAAAAATAATAATCCCCTAAAGTAGTCTCCAGCAAAGGATACATAGAGCCACTGAAGATTTTATGAATTTGTATGTGTTTATATATGCATATATGAATACTTTTCAGGCAATAGAAAACCACAGTATAAAAATGATATGCCCAAGATTGGATTTAATCCAAAAGCTCCAGGAATAATGAGTTTCACATCAGCAACATAGCATTTCCTGCTCTCTTCCTTTTTAGCCTTGGGCAAGAAACCCAAATAGTTTTAAGATGTATGTTTGCAATGTTTCTAGAAGGATAGACTGACAGGAGAGGAGGATGCTGGGACCCTGTCATATCCAGGGAGCAGAATAATTCCTTCTCGTCTTTCCTGTTCTCTGCTGTTGTGCATTTGACTTGGGAAATTAAAAATTAAAGAATTTAAAAAAAAAAACTCAGAACTTTCATCTATATGTTAGCTCTATCAAACTGATCATAGGATTTGGACTCAAATAAATTTTTCTCTACAGTTCTAGTTCACAGGGCCTATAGTTTTTAGTTATTTTGTTTTCCAGCATACGGCATGGCTCTTTTCATGGGGTCACACAAGAAGCATACTTAATGAAAACCCCAGTATTGTAGGTACCTTACATCCCACTAACTAGCTCAAAACTTACATACTGTTTGCCCTATTAGCATCTTAAAAACATAAAGAATATATAATAAGCTTTGGTTTATTATACTAACAGACAGCAATTTTTTAACCAGAACATAAATGCAGCCTACCCAGCACACACGATATAGCAGACCTCTTAAGATTGTCATACTCCAGACATGTTTTGATGTGACAGGGTGGAAAAAATTACATGAAGGTGCTAAAATAATTTATTTTTCCTGCAGTCAGCCACACTGTTTTTCAAGTTAATGCTGTGCCCAGCAAAGTAATTTACTAATCAATACAGAAAATGTTTTATACAGAGAAACTGAGTAACAAAGAAACAAATTTAGCTACTAGTAGCAGGGGGAGTTATCTGAATTTTTTTAAGCAATTACTTGTGTAGTTCAGTAAAGGTAACATTAACAAATACATGATACAGCTACGTACATGGTAAGATGATATAGCAGTATGGTAAGAATCAAGCAATAACCTGGCATTGCTACTTTCCAGGTTTCTATCTAGCTTAGACTATGCATTTATGTCCCAGTTTGCTAAAACACAAAGCATAGATTTTGTTATTTTTTGGAGATTTGACACAGGTTGCAATACTTAATATTTGGCAGTTTAGCCCAACTGTTAATTCTGTTTAATTATCAATGTTTTGATCTACAGCATTATGAACAAACTGAAAAGCAGACTAAAACAATTCTATTTGTCTTCCAAAAGGGAAAATCAAATGCAGCTATATCTAGCACAGTCCAATATGGAAATTTTCAGATATTTGGGATAGGATGGTACCCTAATCAAGGCAGCTGTCACCTCCATATGTGCTATCTGAATATTCTGTATTGCCACAGGCTGACTTTTTCCACTCACCCTGTAACAAACACATTTTTAAACTCCCTGCAGCCCACACACTATGTAAGGGTGATGTGTGTTGAATTCTGGACAGTTAGATTTCCAAATATCTGTGCAGTTGGCATGAATATTCAAGGTAATCTCTCGGGCAGTATCTTACGCTTTTCCAAAGGGCTGTACACTGCCCAAGTATTGTCCCTATAAAAATCTTCCGATGCCAAGAACATTTCTCTATTACTACATCACTCAGCCTCTTGACACAACAAGAGTTCCAAGAACATTTCCTCCTAGCTGCTCTAATAGGAGGCCAACTGTATTAACTTCTATACATTGTTACCTAGTCACACTAAAGTCCCGAATTTGGGTGAAAATGGGTGTAAGAGAACATTTCCAAATAGCACTAATAGCCCCAAACCATGTCATGCTAGAAACTTCCAGAAATACTTGAAAACACCACTCAGTTTCAACAACTCCGAGTAGCTTGACTTTCTAGGGGCTCTCCATTAACAGCTAAAAATGCTGAACATTTGCCAGGTTTGTTCTGAAGTGTTATTTCCAACACTTCTTTTGTACTTAAAGACAGTAAGTAGAGAGTACTCTCTATCAGACTAATCTATATAAAGCTGGTCACTAAAACCACAAAGGTAAATAGACACACAACCTACCAAATAATACATATTTGAGTTTTAGTATATCTATAGTCATTAGTAAAATCATTTCCTAGGGAGTCCCACAATTCCTAACATGCAACTTCCTATAGCATACATTAGGAGCTAAAATGCCACTTTGAAAGAAGAAGTGAAACGCCCATTGTAATTATAACATTTTGAAAGACTCTGTGATTTGGGTTTTCTTAAGTTCCATGAGGTTCTGTGCTATGTGACCAATCATTTACTTCAGCTACAAGATTTCTGCCGAGATGTGTCATAACCATTATTTTCTTAAAAGTTAATTGGTTTTAAACCATGAAAAATCTAAGAGTTTCCTCCCAAAACCCATTCACAAAAAAGCAAAAATGAGGCAAAAAAAGGGATTAGAAAACCCCAACATAAGAAATAGTTTAATGGGTATTCCTTATTTCAGAATTATGTTAATTAAAATAAGAAATCACCCAAACAATATATATGATGGCATAATCATTAATTATTCTTGTTGCTGTATAGAACCTAGGTCAAAATATTCCATACAGATTTAACACTGGTTCATTCTTCCTTTACATTTTAAGTCAACATGCTTTATACGAAAAAATTAACATCATAAATTAATCTAACAGCTACTTTATCCTGGAAACAGAGAAATAATTACCTGGCTTATAAACTTGAGGGAAAACCAGATAAATTGAACTGCTCACTTGAAATTCAAATTAGATGAAGTTATAGCAACTCTCACTTCAGTTATACATAGCAACTCATTTATGTAGTTTATACATATTAAGCTACACTTAGTCTGGAGACTAGATGAATAAAACAAAGCATAAAGCACACAGAAATAGTACAAATTGGTTATGAGTACTGTTATACCCATTCAGTGAGTACTACTACTGGCATAACATCCCTTCCTAAAAAAGTTAGGCAACAATTTCTGCTACTTGATTGGGCAATTCAAATCCACATCTTTATCTCACTCCAGACTTCCCTTTTTAAACCTAGTTTCCTTTATGATTTTTTTTTTTTTTAAACTAAGGTCAGGGAGCAGATCTAGATCTGCCAAAAGTCATGCTGATACAACTCACAGGAGGCAGGAATACCAGTGGCAAAACGTAGCAGGGACAAAAACTGTTGAAGTACTCACATTACTGCTACCAAAACAAGTGCCTCTCAAAACAGAGCCCTATTTTCAAGGAACAGAACTTTAAAAGAGTACAGGCTTTCTGTAGATAGGACATATCTATAATGTCCCCTGTACTATGTTAGGCCCCTGCTTATTTTTTGAGGCACCACACTGCTGCTTTTGCCTATGCAATTCACTCTGTCCAACTTCATCTCAAAACTAGACCCTTAGCCCACACTGGTTGCCTAGATCTGTGCAGAGGGCAAGCTGCTCCAGAAGAAAAGTGCTAAGATATCTATGCGATGACATGCAGGCAAAGATATCCAGGATAGCCAACAAACTCTATCATCTTCTGGAGTTACCTACAGTTCTCCATTGATAACGAAGGGATGCTAGACGATCGTCTCGGTTATACTTCTTGAAATTGGTGTCAAGTACCATCGCATTTCCCTAGCCAAAAATCCGAGACAGTGCGAGACAAACTGGAGCCTTCCATGGCATTAGCAGAGACTGCTGTTGAGAGGGGCACACTCCATGGCATTCCTGTCTGCAGAGGGATGATCTAAGGGACTGGATCAAACCTGGATCTCCTACAACCTAGGATCACACCCAGCCAAATCCACCCATTAACAACGTGCTTATCTTCATGTTTTACAGGGATGATTTAAAAGACAAGAGGGGAGACAAGAAGGGAAGAAAAATTAATAAATCATACAGTCTGGCTAAATGGTGGTATCTTACTTGTTTCTTCTTCTGTTGCCATTAACCTTTCGTTAAAGAAATGCGTGAGATGTCCCTGGGGATGCTTTCTGGAATAAGTGAATGAAATATTTGTATGCTAAGGCCAAAAGTCATGACAAAAGATGAAGGCATTTTCAACTTCCATGGCAGAGGTGTAATATGCAGTTTACATCTAACAGAAACACTGTGCAAAAAACCCCAATTTCATTTATGATATCAAATGGCAGGTATTCCTCAAAAAAGATACAAACTAAGGTGAAGTAAGGCGGGGTCATTGCATATTAGAAACATGAGAAACTCCAAAGAAACTAGAAGGACAGAATGATTAGGACAAGGACAAAGAGGAAACACAGACCTATTCGCTCAGGAAGTTACATTAAGAGCTAGAGGTACCAAAAGTCTTTCCAAAACGAAATTTTCCAAAGATAATAAAAATCAGTTTTCCAATTACAGAAGACTAACAAAAGCAAACCAAACTGGGGGGACATGACAGTACAGAAACTGTAGACAAACAAGACAGCCCAAAAGCAAGAATGAATAGTTTGTCTTGGTTTTCATTTTGGAAAATTATACTGATAGGGAATAAAATGAGAAGCAGAACAGGATGACTAACAGAACTGAACGACTAACAGAACTGAACTGGCCACTTTCAGCTACACTGAGAATGAGCTGGAAAAGACCTTAAAACAGTCAAGCTACAGGAGCAAAGAAATCAGGACATAATAAAAAATGGCCATGAAAACATCAGTATGGTAATCAGTGTAATAACCTATATGTGCAATAAGCAGTCAAGGCATGGGTTGTACCGGTACAACTGAAAAACAGCAAAGAAAAACATATTCAAGAAGAGGGAAGACAGTCATACAAGCAACTACCGATCCACTGCTTTAATATGTAAGATGCAGGACTTCAAGTTTTGAAGAAAGTATGGAAGTGACAGAAGCAGAAAGATGGAGGCAAAATTATGATTTAGTCGAAGTACTAATTTAACAATATTGCACAGTAAACAAGAGAAGCTAGAGGTTTTTAAATGAGTAAGGGTTTAATAAAAGAGAAGACAGAATGGAGTGTGTTGAAAAGGGAGGTATCTGGAAAAGGTGCTAGTGGAGTTCACAGCAACTGGCCTCCTCTTTGATATTTTCATTAATGACTGGCACCAAAATAAGAGTAGTATAAAATGTAAAGGCATGCATTTGGGGACCAATTAATTGAAAACATGCATCTTTCTACTATAAACTAGCAGCTCATCCCTTAGAAAAAACTGGGAAAGTGAAGGACATGCTGGCTGTTCAAGCTTATTACAGATGGACTGAACTGCCTGTACAAGGAAGCTGTGAGAAATCCAAAGAGGAGAGAAATCCAAAGAGGAGAGAAATCCAAAGAGGAGAGAAATCCAAAGAGGAGAGAAATCCAAAGAGGAGAGAAATCCAAAGAGGAGAGAAATCCAAAGAGGAGAGAAATCCAAAGAGGAGAGAAATCCAAAGAGGAGAGAAATCCAAAGAGGAGAGAAATCCAAAGAGGAGAGAAATCCAAAGAGGAGAGAAATCCAAAGAGGAGAGAAATCCAAAGAGGAGAGAAATCCAAAGAGGAGAGAAAGGGAGGCAACTTGTGACCAGGGTGCTGCAACACAACAGATACAATGTAGTGAGACATTTCATCCAAAGTATGGCACATGATTTTGGTAAGTCTACAGCAAGAATAGAAAAAGAACTGGTAAGAACTTTGGCTTTTGGTGGATAAATACAGAGGATACAAAAAGCGTGGCACATTTACTTTAGCAAATCAAAGACTGAGAAGAAATAGAATTGCTTCCTGTAAAAACAGCAGGGCAGTATGCATCAAAGAACAAGACAATCTGTTAAACCAAAAAGTTTATTTTGGCATAAGATCAAGGGTGCAGAAAATAGGTGGATAATTTTCATTTTTTTTTTTTTTAAACCATGAAGGTGATACAACTTCTGGAATAGAATTTGTATCAGTGTGGTGGGAACAAAACAGAAGTATTCTTAGGCTGGACTTCAAAACAAGTGTATTTACAGGCAGTACTAAATGACATGTCTTCCTGTAGCAGGGGCTGCAGGAGGTCCCTTTCAGATTCCATGTTCCAAATAACACTACTATCAATCATTACAGGAAAAATGTAAACCACTCCCAATAGCAGAAATATTGAAATTTAAATGTAATTCCAGAAGAGGGAAGAAGCATATATGTAAGCTTTGCAGATGTTTAAGTTTGGGGTTATGGCCAGAATCCACAAATACAAAGACTCCTTAGGTAAAACTGGAAAACTAGAACTACAGCTCCACCTACTCTTACACTGTGTCAGGGCAGGAGGGCAGGGGCAGAGGCTGGAGGAAGACTGAGTGGTTTGTGTGAAAGTGCCATGTGTGATTTCTAGATTTAATGCTAACTTTTCTTAGAGCAAAACTTTATTCTAGAAGGTAGGAAACAAACCTCTCCAACCTAACTCACAGATCAATACCAGAAAAGTTATGACAGAATAATCTCAGTTCTGGTCTATACTGTAGATACTCCAAGAGGAGAAAAAAATTCAAAAAAGGTTTAGAAAATTAATTTCTAATTTATATGCTGCCCTCTAAGACAGAAAAAAGTACTAACCAGGTGTCAGACTACTCTCTTTAAAAACAGTTTACTCTGAAGTACCACAATCGTTTCGAAGCACATAATCATTGAAGACAAACTTCATTAATTTAACATGTACAGAACTCTCTCTTCTGCCTAACCTGATAAATTTGGGTAGTTACTTCCCATTCTCTATAAATAAAATGAAAATCAGCAGCAGAAAATTTCTATTGTACAATTATCTAGATAACCAAATGGAAGTCACGATCACCAAAAAATCACCCCATTACACCTGGAACTAGAGGGGAGTGTTTTCATAGAAAACTTTTGGCTAGAATGGACCTCTGGAGATCATCTAGTGCAATCTCCTGCTCAGAGCAGGTCTAAGGAGATGAGGTTGCTCAGGGGATTGTCCAGTCGCATCTTGATCACCTCCAAGGACAGAGATTCCCTAAACTCCCCAGGGATTACTAGGATGCATTCCAGTTACTGAAATTACCAGTATGGGAGGGCATTTATCTTCTAGTTGTCTACCACGTATCAAATATACTTACTCTGGTTGTGAGAATTTGAGTAATGAAAGGGCAAGACACCTCCAATCTTTATGTTCTTCTTTTGTAACTATACTACTCTAAAATGAAGCATTTAATACACCAAGACATATTAGTAACATAAAACATTAATCTATTTCCTTTCTACCTCCACTGTTTTGGGGCATTCAGTATTTTAGGCAAATAATCTACCATTATTGGTTAAAATCAATATATGCATGCAGATAAATTTTCAAAGTAAAAATAACTCACAAGATAGAACCAAATTTGTCTATTTAATTGAAAATATTTTGGTTTAATGCTTAATTTCTATTTTATTAACATTTTCAAAGAGTGGAAATAGAGCCCAACTAGGTATATTTTTGAAAGCCTTAAAATACATTTAACATATTTTCTATAATCCATAGGTTTGCATTAAAATAAGTCACATAAAAAACTACAATCGTTCTACATACCAACAAGCCTTATTACATTCAGCGTAGTGTTTGTTAGGATAGGTGCATTCACTTTATTAAGATTATAATCTGATCTCTTTCTGCTCCTCAGAGTTTCTCGAGAAACACTTTAAAGAAAACAAAACAAAATACACCAAATGTGACTGCTTATTACATTCAAGGACATACAAATAAAATTTAGTAGAAAAGAAATCCTTTCTCCCCTCTACTTTCACATGACAGTATGTCTTCCAGTGCAGCATTTTATTTATGCCAAAGCATATCTGGGTTAGGATTCTAACATTTAAAGTGAGAAGCCTGGACTAATTTACACAAAACTGTGCTAGAGAAAGAAGTTTCTGAGTTGTCGCCCAAGGCTTGAGTTCTGCAGGCCTCTGCCTGGCCTCAGCAATCTTTTTACCAACTCTGACTCACTTTCATAGTTTATGAAGTAAAGAAAATGAAAACAACGCAACTCACAACAGAACAGGGCAGACTAGTAAGCTACAGCTGAAAAGGGCTATCTGGAAATGGAAACAATTTTGAGGAAGACAAAACTAAAAATACAGTAAATTTTTCGTAAGTTTTAATCCTGAAAGAAGCAGGGAGTTGGACTCATGCTAACAATGTTTTATCATAATGAGGTCTTTTGTAGAAAAACATTCTTCCTCCTTGACCCAAGTGATGGCTTTCTAGTACTCCTGCAATCCTCTAGATACAAATAATGTTAGCCTGCTTCACAAAGGCTGAACGGACATCTAAGTAGCTCAGTGTCCTAGACAGAAATTTGTGTTTCAGATCCTTTTAAGAGCTACAGAGTTGGCTTTTATTTATACGAATAAATAGAAATTAAATAATTTTTATATCTATCAATCAAAATATAATGTCCATATTCATGTGTATATATGTGTGTGTATTCTTAAAGAAAAAGATAATCTAAAATTCCATATGACTGCCTTCAAGGTATGGAAGATTTTAAATTATTTTTTTTTAATTGGTAAAAGTTTAGTTTTGCTCTGCAAAAGCAGAAGCCCAAGCCTCAAGCCATTTGTCTGCAAACAGCTGGTTTTGACATCACAGAAATTATACGTATGCACAACAACAGTTGTAGAAGACCCTTCCGTTAACACCTAATGCTTGCTACTCAGTTTTCCACTACCTACTTCAGAGAGCCTTTATCCTCCTTCAAAATCTTGCTTTCCAAGGTTTCCTTCTGCAATAATGATAGACAGTAACATTCCTCCCCCTTCTGGACATCTAAGTGCTGAGCCATTCTAACTGTGCAGGTAGCATAAAGACTTTTTGATTATTATTCCATTATCGCAGAGTATATATTAAACAGAAAATGAACTAATTAGATCACTGAGATGAAAAGCATATAAACGGACCAAGGACTCACACAATCTACTTACCTTTTCACAGGGGCATCTCCTGTCTGCTCATCCACATAATCTCTTTTCAGCTCTTCAGGAACATCACTGTCGCTATCATACTCTTGATATGCACTTTTCTCTTGTTCATCTGATTCATACTGTTATAAATAAATAAATAAGAATAAGTGGACTGCTATTATTTTCCTTATAATATTGTCACTCATTTAACGTGGCATTTTGGTCACTTCTTGGCTTTTACCTCAATCAGGATACAAATAACTTTGCTGGTTGAAAGGCTGCTGACAACGTTCACTAAAAATGCAGCAGGCAAATTATACAAAGCCATTTTTAAGTGCATTTCTAAACAAACTTCTATTCTCAGATGTTCATTAGGAGTAAATATTTGCATCACACTATTTCTCCCAGCTACTGGTAATTTTTTTTGATTTCTTGTTGCTGTATCAAGTACCTACATATCTGGGCTTTTATTTTTTACTTTACTGTCTGAAAAAAAACAGTAATAAAACCTTAAAATGTATCCAAATGGTGGCAATAAGCCAAAAAAACCTGGCACCACACAATCCTTAATTATTAATGAAAGAAGGACTAAACTATTGCTTCACAAAAACACTTACATTGTATTTATTTAAAAAAAAACCCACCACCAAAAACCCAATTTGGCAGTTGTCTGTAAAGTTGATTTTAGAACACTCTAAAAGACATTTCTAGTAGAGAATCTTTCAATCACTTAACGTTTTAGAGACCAATTCGCTTTTGACTAAGCATAAATATTTCAAGACCACACTAAGCAGTCAAATGCTACTACAATAATATAATAGTATATTGTATTATATACAATACAAAAATATAATAGTAGCCATATTTATCATGGTTACTGTTACCATGCAATTTTTTTCTCAGTAATTCAACAGCAAGAAGAGTAACTTTGTATATATCTGTATGTTTTATACATACAAACTTCGTACTATACACAGAACAAAAGAAAAAGTGCAAGCAAGTAACAGGATTCTGCAACCCAAATTGATGTACCTTTCCCTCACAGAGGAAAATAAGAACTACAACAAAAGCCAAAACCACAGCACACTATATTATTCTAAGAAACACTCCAATGATATAAATCAACTGTACCAGTGGAATAAATCAGTGGGGGCTAGTTTAAAAGTATTCCCCCCCCCCTTTGGTTTCTCAGAAAACTTCATTAGGTGTTTGGGGCATACTTTAATTTATTTGTGTGTGCTGGTTCTTGGTTTTGATTTGAAACATACAGCATCCTTTATCTAGTTAAAGGCACAAGTTCCCGATATTTGAAATATTTATCTTATTATCAGTGAAACAACAACTCTTTGATGGAAGGTGCCTTACGCACCATTTGCTTCATTTGTCACAAATGTGACAAATTATTCCAGAATAACTCTACGAAAAATGTGAATGTGTAGATAAATTAACTATGTATACCTGCCTTGAGACATGACTTCTTATACTGAGCAACAATATTTTATGTTAACTGCATGTTTAGAAAAATAAGAAGCTTAAGTTGTTACAGACAACTACTGCCTCCAAACACCTAGCTCCATTTTTAATTTTTTGAAACTGCTTCCCTCTGTGCAATTGTTGAATTTCATTTCAAAGTTTGCAAGAAAATTATTTTCAATTCAAGAATGGAAGGCTTGAGCCTAAGAAGTGATGTCTGGAAAAACCGAGCAACACAGGCTACAGGATAAATAACACAATATAGGATTTCCATTGCAGACAAGTATTATTATTGCTAGAGTATGAGTTATGTGGAGAAATACTGTTCACACACACAGATAATAAAAGCTTTTTATAATTATGAAGCCACACATATTAAAAGTGTACAATTGGGATTTTTTAAAAAAAAAAAAAAACACATCTGAAATGTGCCATTTTTTTACACTCCAAATAAAAGCAGTATTTTATGTCAATTTCTTTTTCAAGTGTTCTAGGTTGCTCTGTAGTATAGGTGCTTTGGACACTTCATAAATAATGAAATAAATTTTTTCACAAGGTGAATTTCTTAACCCAGAAAAGATTAGAAAACAGTACTTGATGACCCTTTTTCCTGAATACCTACACAACTATCACAGCATTAAGCATATTCATCAGGCTCCAGAATGCACTTGCACTTGAAGAGAGACCACAATACTTTTCCTTTTAACTTTTCCTTAACATGTACACGGCTCTGAAGTCATTTTATCCAAGCAGTCAATAATTTCACATATGATAAAGACAATCCAGTTCCAGGATCCTTAAAAAACGGCAGGTTTTTAACAAATACGACCACTCTCCAGAGGGGAAAACCAAGCAAGGTATGCTAAGGTAATGCCAGTCTCTCAATCATCCAAAATGCACTAAGAAATACATCTTTTCAGTCACGCACGGCAACTCCTGGCTCCAGCCCCAAGCTACAGAGGTTTTTAAAGCCTAGCACTATGAAAGCAGTCTATTATAAAAGCGAGAAACTCACAGTACAAACAAATACAAAGCAAAAACAGCTCAGAGAAAAAACGCAGTAGGAGACACAGACTAAAAAGAAATGTTCTAATCATTAGTATTTGCAGGCAAAATTTCTGCCTCATGAACATTTCAGACAAAGGAAAGCTATAATGAAAGCAGCTCAGTTTATTTAAAAATGAAAAAATGAGCTGAATTCAGGCTTGACTAAGGACAAAGAGAGTCACAGTTTAACTAACTTGGCTGGGACATTAGCATGGAGAACTACCACCACTTATTATGCGTTAATATGTAATAAATGACATGCCAATTCAATTCAAATCCAGTGACAGTAAAAAGATAAATTGACTACGAATTGTTAACTACAATTCATATCGATATATGAATCTGACAGTTGACATATTCACTGTCTTAACATCATAAAGAGAGTTTTAAGAATTTTTTTTGTTTTTACATGGAAAAATACTTCATTAAGTCTCCTCAATCTAATGCTATTCATGAGCTGGAAAAATTATACCTTAAAATACAGATATTTTTATTCCATTAAATATAGTAAGTAATTCACAACTATTAAACAGTGACCTCAGCCTGAAGAGACCTTATAAATCCATTTTGAATATGCACAGTCTGCAGTAAAATTTTAAAGTGCTAAAAGGAATTCAGGTATCTTGTAGCAGTAATCAGTTCACAAGTTTAGGCAATCAGCCCAAACAAACCCATAGGACAGTGGTATGATTCACCAAAGCTTAACAGTGTTACAAAACTGTCCAAATCAACCGTATCGCAACAGAGATATTTTAGGCAGCTTCAGAAAGGGACATAAAGCATCTCACTGAAGCTCAAGACATAGAGCTGAAGTGACTGGATCCAGAGGCCCATTTTCAGTTGTCCAGAACTGCAAAAACTCAGCAGTTAAAAAAGACTTCAAAATTCTCAGAAGAAATCCTGACAGTTCTTACCATCCTACAGAACATTTGACAAGTAAATGAATTGCTTATGTTTTTGTCATGCTCTTGCTTGAAATATCTAGAAACTTGTCTGCGTTCACTGGAAACAAAATTTTGTGACCTCCATATGAAATAACTTCAAGTGCTAAAACATGCCTCCAACTTAACTGGTCAGTCAAGAAACTGAAATACAAAACCTTTGTAGGAATTTCATCCCACATGACCTAAGCAAGATATATCTGTTCCTATGTAAAGGATAACCAAATTGGTATAATTTTTTTTTTAAATAAGAGTTCTTTGTATGTGTAAGCACTTTGGAACAGCTGGTAGTGGAGAGAGGAGATGAAAAACGTGAAAAGGGAAGGTAGGATGGTCACAAGTCACTTGCTTGGGTCACAAGAAATCTTGGCTCAAATACCAGCCAGGTTAGATGTCCTGTACAACTGACAAGATGTACTTACAGGTTAATTAACCTGTCCTGTGCCTCAGTTCTCTGTGTAAGTGTGCATAATACTTCTCTGGCTCACCAAGATTTTGGAAAGGATTTTATCATTCCAGTGACCAAGTTAACAGCCAAATACATTGATAAAAACCAAGTAAGTGCCTTCTTAGTATCGTTGAACACCCTCAGTTCAATTCACTCTCAGTACAGATCTTCAGATTTACATAACATCTTCCAATATTAAGAGCAGTTAGTTCCCATCTTCCAATGCATTAAATGCAAGTTATTACATGGAATAAAACTATTTATATACAGCATTGCTAAAAACATGTCAAACAAAGAAAATATTCACCACAACAGATTTCCACAAGGAGAGAAGAAAAATCAAAAGCATCACCCTCCATAATCAATTTTAACTTACACTGAGCAAACAGAACTTTACATTTTAGTTTAAAAAAAAAAAGTTCTATAAACTATTCTTAAGTTCTCCCAATACCACTACATTAAGGTTAAAAAAGACTATAATATGAATGACTGTAAATCTAACCTATATTTCACAAGAAAAATGCATAATAAATCATATAATTGGCATTTCACTTTTTCCACACAGAACATTCTGTCCCCCTGGTGTCAGAAGAAAGCCAAAATTCATTACAGTTCTTCACCAGGCACAAAATCAGATTTTATCAATTTAAAATATATTAAGGTTTCACTAATAAAGAACACTAAATTGGCACACAGCTTTGAAAAAGAGAACAGCGCAGCCAGCCCTGAAAGTCCCTGACAATGTGCAAGCCTACAAAATGGGACACTGTTCAAAATTAAAGACAGGGAAACCACAACATGGACTTTGCTACACGTGTAACACGTCACTGTACTGGTAATTCATGGGATCAGGACTCTCTCCAGCCTGTTTCACCAAGACTGGTTCACTGCTGAACTGCTGAGGCAGCCGCTCCCAGCCCCACCAGAGAAGGCATCCTGTGTCCTGACAGTGATTTACTAGACCCCCATCTCCACCATGGTGCTTGCAGCGATAGCTGCACCTATGTGCAAAGCATGAGGCAATCCTTTACTAACAAACTAATGCTTACTGTCTTAACAGCTTCAGCTCTGGCTGGGAATGAGCCTCACATACCTTCAAAAATAGAGAGCAGTGAACAACCAGTGTAAAAACAGTAAGCCTTACATACAGATACTTTTTCCAATGACTAGAGACAAATTCAGAATAAAAAGACACTTTTACCCAGGATGATTAGATGGTCGAATTAATTGACTCCCTATGGTAATAAGGCAACAAAGATAACAGATAACTTCCTCGATAAAAATATTACTCTGTTGCAATAAAGAACAAGTTTCTGGGGTGGGGGTGGATTCTTTACCTTTTTCTCAAGAGAATTCTGGAAGAAATAGAGGAAAACCATTCCATACATTTACGTTTTGTAACTCATGCAAGTTACAAAGTGTCCCAGTAAGACTTGCAGGACCAATTACCTCTCACAGGCATGCAGAGACTGTGATGGCCACTACCCAAAGCGGGATGGCTGTAAGAGAACCACCACTGGTCTCACATAATATGACAATTCCTGTGTAACTATCACTGCATGCGGAATTTGTACTTGAAACACTACATCTGTACAGAAAGCTAAAGCTTTTTTCTTTTTTTTGCTTTTGCTTTTAAGCTCTATTACTTCTCTGAATAGGTTCATCATTGGAGAAAAAGGGAAAAAAAATATATACAACTGAAGGCAGAAGAGAGTATTACTGATAGCAGTCTGCTTGGCAGCAGTATGATGCTTCAGGCTGGCAAAAGCCAACAAAACAGTATCTCCAACATGTTAATCAGCATTTGCTACCTAATTTTTTCATCAAATGATTTCATGATTATAGAAGCAAAAACTTTGCGCAGAGGAAGTCGATGTCATTTAAATTTAACTGGAGCTAGAAGAAACAGATTCTTAAGGATAAAAATGTAAAAACTGGAAAGAATGAAGCAGCTCAGTTAACTTGTGCATAAAGTTTTCACATCTCATACAAGTGTGCAGACAGAAAGAATTCCGCAACATATCCACAGTCAAGAAATTAAGACAATTATAGCTTTCTAGAAGAGTAAGTATAAGTCACTGCACAAAAATATGGGGACAGTGTACCCAACTCATTTTCTAGCAGCAACCTGCATGGAATCGGAAGAGATTGAAATAATGTTCCAGCAATTCGTCTTTTTTTTTGAGATATTATCCAGTCTCAGTAGCTGCATTTAGTATCATCTTCGGAAAATATTTTCATAGTTTCCTAATTATTCTACATGCAAATGGCAGCAAAAAACATCCTGCAATATCTGAGATGTATTTCTGCACTCACAGTACAGGTCATTGATAGTTCCATACCTTTGTTACAGAGTCAAACCTTCAGAAGAAAGCTGTCTTAGGAAAACAAAACAAAACAAACAAAAAACCCAAAACCCTGAAGTTCATTTTCTAGTCTTTTTTCTTCAGAAAAATATTTTTAAAACCAAAACTACACACAGACATATACAAAAGTCTGAAATGAACTCTTCAGCAGAGGGAGCTTTCATTTTGCCAACCCCAAAAGTACTATTTGTATCATCATTAATCCTTACTTCCCTAAGGATCATTTTAGCAAATATCTATCTACCACATGGCTTCCTAGATTCCCAAAAGCTTTGTTTCAGAGTGGGTTTCAACAAAGTACCATGGAATTCTGCAGATTTCACCATGCCCTGCAGTGCATTTATCTTTGCTTAACACGCTCACTTGGAGCCTAAGTCTAAGACTAACAGTTATAGCCATGCAACTCCTCAGTTTCCTGAAGTGAAAGGCAGGACACACGTTCTGCTGTATTACTTGACAGGGGAAGAACTACCATGAGGAAACTGGGTCTCCAGCAGCTTCCTTTAAGCACAAGGCAACAATATTTTACGCCAATCAACTGTATTTTCTCTTCAAGTGACACAGAAGGAAAGACACTGCAGCATCACACCCAGGTGTGCAAGATACAGATCAAGCTGCTTTGCAATTGAAGTTCCACAATGAAACCAAGAAAGATGAAGCTGAAAACCAGAAAGCCATTAGTGTGATAAGCTAGATTAATTAACCTTAAACAAAAATAAACAAACTCAACCTTACCACAAAAAAAGCCCAAGGAAACATTATTCAAAGGGATAAACAAGAGCAAAAGTTTTAACAAAAATATGCTAATACAGCATTTGAGAGAATGGTACAAAGTTTTAAAGTAGAACATATCTGACCACTGCTAGATTTTCACAGAATTCTGAAAAAAAAAAAATACACAAAGTTATTGTTCAGATTTATAGCAGATCCCACCATAAAACGAGGGTCCCTAGCATTTAAATTGTAATTAGAAACTGCCTAACAAATGTCAGATAACCCATGGGAAATCACATAGGTGTGAACAAATACAAAAGAAGAGCAACCCACACTTTCTTAAGAAGCCAGAAAGCCAGTCCTAAAATGACAAAATTACTTCCATAAAGAAAGCCAACTTAAATTAGTATTTTTTCCAGGGGTTCCAGTGGAATATGGCTTGCTAGCCTTCAGCAACTTTTACTTCACTGGAAAAAAATACTGATCCACTGCAAAACAAACTGAACCTTAAACAGGATACCTGCTTTCTGGCACTGTTAAAAATAAAGCAACTTACTTAATTAAAGGAGTAAAGTGGCTTGAGATTTTACACAGTATTGCAGTTAATGGATCCTTGTACTAAGACACTTTGCCATCATTGACACACACACAGAAAAAAAAATCATTTACTGACAGCAAGGTTTTTTCTCCCCTGAAACACTCCATACCCCATTGGAAGCCAACACGTCTTCCGTCTCATCATCTTTGCTGTCAGCCTGAATTTCAAATGGGTTTCCTCCATTACAGTACTGCTCAAATAATGTTACTGTTGTTGAAATTGCTGAAGCAGGCTGCTTACTAGGTGACACAGATGGGGAACGTGACTGCTCCATGAACTTAAATTCCTATTGATAGAAATAAAGCACAATTTTCATCACAATTTCAGTATTATTACAACTCCAGTTCCTTAAAAACAGACGATAACAATAAACTCGTGGACAATTAACATGATAAGAAAACTTTCAGCCAAAGCTTACTGCTTATTTAAACATGCTTTTCATGCTGGCCCAAGTTAACCCTGAAACTGGCAATATTATACTGCTCGTCTTTCTAATTTCACCATTTTTTTGCTATGACATGAAATATATCTGTATCCTGAAAGTACTTGCTGTCTAAAACTAGGTGAAAACTAAGTGGGTTTTTTTATTTCTCAGAAATTAGGACATAAAACAAGACCTCAATTCTATCAAAAATTTTAGTTTTCTTTAGACAAGTTACCTAGTAATTTACTAAAGCTGAAACTCTTTTCTTAATATTTTATTAAAAAAAAAAAAAATTTACTACTTCTCAAACCTACTGCACATGAAGTTTCTGATGACTGGGTGAGTATACAGACTTTTGCAAATGTATGGACCAAGTAGGGCACAGAAGGTATTATTTTAGACTTTTTTTTGCTGAAAACCTTGATTTATCTCAGTTGACATATGTTTACCTATTAAACTCCAGATATTGATCTTCAAAAATGGCAAAGCATACAATATTATTTATCTAAAGATTTAAAGATCAAAATGTATGCAGCTAAAAGGACTGGAATATTAGATTTCTGTTTGTTTAAATGAATTGGTTACTTTCTGCCATTTTCTGCTGCTCTAGTCCCTTCAGCAGTATGTATGGATTTATAATCCCATTTCTCCATTAAAAAACATTATTTCTATTGTTACTGGATGCTACTAAGGGTCCTCCGTCCTTTTCCCTCTGTGGTATTACTGCCTCAGTAGCCTTTTCCTTACTTTCACAGTTAAGTCTCCAGAAGCTGCAAAATTATCTTTTGCTTGAGATTACTCAGCTACATCCTTTTTTGCACTTTAGCGATAGCTTTAATCATAGGCACCCACGTTTCATTTGGCAAAACAGGTGAAACTCACCCACCACACACTAAACTTCACAAAAATCACTTTAGGTCAGCAGGTGAGCACACCAATTACTTGCTTTCAGTTGACTTCACCACAGAAGAATTAGCTTTTTTTTTTCCTTTCCAAATGAGCGAGTATGACCTATGTTTCCAGATACAGATGCCAAAAATTGGTACAAGCTACCGAGTGCTCATGTAACTATTTTTACACACTCATCTTTTAGCATCTTACTCTTAGATAAATAATTCAGAAATGGAAAACTGGCATATTAACACATAAAAAATAACAGCTAACATTATGCTTACAACTAGCATCTTCAGTAAACCTCTACCTGCCTGAAACAGGAGTACTACTGTTTTAAAAGCATTTGAATCTTAAGTTTTGAATATCATGAAATGAAGCTTAGGGGTTTTTAGTAGCCATTAAAAACATTTGCACAGTAGTTTATGGATCTTACTACTTCTCGGAACGCCTGGACTCTCAACTATTGAAGTATTAATACATTTGTATGTGTTGTTCATAGAACATACATGAAGCTGAAGAATGCTGAAGCTTGATTTAACAGGACAAAGTTCCCAAGTCTCATTCTCTAAAAACATTCTTAATTCTTCAAGACGGGTTCTGAAATACAACAAATGAATACTCTTAATTGGCAGCAAGGGTAAATCAAGAAGTAGACAATTATTTAATTTATGCAGCCAAAAACACCTTCAAAAACTGTATAAAAAGTCACACTTGAAAACAGGTATTTTACTCATTCTTTCAACTGACAGACCACCTAAAAGCTGCAGCTACTAACACAATGTATATTTTTCGACACCTCTGGAGACATTCTCAAAGAATTACCATCTTCATAATTTGGAAACAAATTTTTTTTTCCAAAACCATTAGAAAGTGCACAGGAACATCTATGATTATGCAGTAATACTGGACCTTTTTTCCTCTATGTAAACTGCTGAAAGCAATGTAATATATACACAAACTCTACTGGCAGTACAACAGCTTCTGCGAGCCCACACAAGACAGATGCTTCTTTCAAAAGCACTGAAGCCAACAGGTAGCAAAGGGAATTGGAAAGAACTGATGTTCTACAGACATCTCAACTTTTCAGAAGAAAAAAGTTAATGGCTATTAATCTCCTAAGCTGTATTTTTCTTCATAGCTTAACTTTACCGTGGTACTAATACAGAAAACGTATTAGGGAAACATAATCAAGCCATTACATCTCTGCATTGTTTCTGTTATGTTTTTAATAATTAGAAAAGCCTCCGTTCAGCCATTAGCAGAAATACCTTTAGAAAGAAAATCTTTTTACCCATAAGCAGGAACTCATATAGGAAAAAGACAGCAATGAGTGTTTATTGAGGTCACATTGCTTTATCTTTTCTTCTTTATATATGGTACATTGTTTTGCTTAACAAGTAGCAGTTGGCAAATTATACACTGCGTTTCTAATTAGGCAGTAAAATATTATAGCAGTACTGCTATTTCAATAACAAACTATAATCACCACTACAATTAAAATTTTTTTTGCCTCAACAAGATGAGCAATGTGTTGAACTATGACTACAGTTTGCTGTCTCTATTTAAATTCACCAGTTAAATGCAAATAGACTTCAAGAGCTATTTTCAAGGCACTTGAGTACCCATGGCTTTGCAGATCTTCCCACAGTAAAGCCAACAGAAACAACAGATAGAGATTCATTGAATATCAGTGTTACAGATTAAAATTCTCTGAGAGGAAAACTAAGGAGATAGAGTCATAGAAAAGCAAACATTTAAAAGCCACATAGCACCAGTTTTTGTATCATTTGAAAGCTGAAATGCAGGCACTGACGAAGTACTTGACCAAATGCTCTTCATTTTCACCAGCATACAAATCTAGAAAGTGGCACACATGGAAGATCTGATGCATTAGTTTTCTGAAAAGCTTTAGTGATCAGACACACCTTTTCACAAATGTATCAGAACAAAAAGTAAATTGCAGTCCAAAAATTGCCTTACTGATGTCCTCTGCCAAAAGCCCATTCTAATTTTTCAAAATAGTCAACTTCTACCCAAAAAAGGCTTCGTGTATGCTCTACCATTCTACTTCTCTTCTGCGCTTTCTGAATGACATGACCAGTTCCTTCGAATGCTTTCTCTATGTTGGCAGTTCTCTAAAACACCACACTGCCCATGAGGCCACATATGTCAAATTACACAATCAAAGAACTGATTACTCCTGGATTCTAAGCATTTCAGCTCTATGTAGCTTTTATGTACTAATGAATCCTTAAACGCACTAGCTTTTCTTTTTTCCCCTCCAATTAAATACACAAGAGAAGCAAAAGCCACATTAGCTTGATCTGAAAAGGCAAGATGCATAAAGCTTTTATATAAATCAACCGAGGGCTATAGCTGGGAGAGATGGTTTTTTATATTTTTCCTTCTGAGGAAGAAAACATCAGCCAATTAATCTTCACAATACCCACACAGCATAAAACACGTAAAAAGTATTAAAAGGGTCACATGACTTGAGTCATATCAATAAGTATTTCCTTTTATTTTCACAAGAATTACAGAAAATATTACGTTAATAAAAAATACAAGTAATTAAAAAAAAAATGTTACTTCTATACGTGTTCCACTAACATTCCTTAACCTTTATTTTACTCAAAGATAATTCAAAAACTTAGCCTCTGATTTCCTAAGCTGTGAAACAGGTCCTTTAAACATAAGCAAAAGCATAATGGTCAAAACTATATTTATGTAACCAAATAAGGTATTATGTGGTAAGTCAGTGTAGCAAAAGACAGTTACATTGACCAAAACAGCTGTTCTGAACCTAGAGCTGCAAGCTCAGTTTCCAAATCTATTCATGAAACTCAGTTCAGGTTGCAGAAATGCTTTCAACAAATAAAGATAGGTGGTATGGCATCTTAATCAGCTCATCTCCTGACAACACATAATGTGCATCTGATCAAGGCTCAGGCTTTTCAGACAACTGGAACTGAAGCCTTCATGAAATGTCCGGAAAGAAATCCTAGCTACAAACTATGAAAGCTGGAAGAAATTCTAAACCACATACTCAGCATCTGAATTTAGACACTGTCTCATGTTCTCCTGTCATAATTTTCATACTTCATGGATTTTAGGCAAAAAGTCTCAGACTAAATGGATTTGGATGTATTAGTTGTATGACAGCTCCCATACAACAGAGGACAACAGACTGGGAAAGTCAGAGTTTCTTAGAGCAAGGAACGTTGCATCTCATATCTTCCTAGCTTTTTACACACAGAAATACGCTAAATGCTAGATAACTAGAATGAAAGAGTTGTCAATCATCCAAACCAAAACATTTGGGAAATCAAGACAATTAAAACAGACATACAAGTCCTGAAGCTGTCATAGCTATATATCATGTCTGAGGCCAGAGACTGCCTGCACATGACAGCACATATGACTGTCCTCAGCTATGATAGTAGAGTTGACTGAAACATAATCAGATACTGCCAGTGAAAAACATGTGAAAAAATGTGACAACATGATTCAAAAGGATGGACTCTGTTCCAAACAACTCATTTGATATAAGTAAAAATTGGATATAAAAAAAAACATTTCAGAGCCACACATGATCAACTCTTTTTATGTAACGGTATAGAAAAAGAAGTAATAATTTTTCTAGGATGTATGTACTTCAGAGGCATTCATCCTCAGGATCCCAGGAGACAGATTAAGAGGCAGCTGTAAAAACTACTAAAAATCTACACTGAAGTTCTTCATCTTTGAAATCTGGCTTGCTGCTGCAGAACTAGTGTTTTCCACAATCATAACAGAAGCAAAGGCTTCTCCATCCTCTCCTTTTCTCCAGGGTTCAGAACCCTGCTGTCATCATGAAACATATCCCACTGTCTGTCAATGTCAATGCAGGAACATTACACAGCGCAATTCCTTTGGAAAGCATTTAAAGTTAGACCAAACAAAAATAAATGCCATTAGATTCATCCACTACACATATAGCAGTCTCACCTGTGGTATGTTTTGAAATAGTTAACACTTTGTTTTCTGATAGATTCTTGCAAAACTTCAGACTTACTGCCACAAAATTCTTCTCCAACTTGCATCAGCCTATAACAAAAAAGTTTAAAAATATTTATTGATTTATTAATACTGCTGTTCCACCCTGAATTACAAGCTTCAATCATTACTGAGTGTATATATATCTCCGTAAAAGCAGAGCACCAATGTGTTACAAACACTTCACTCATTCCAAAGTCCATGTGTCACTTCCCTCCAAATCCTATCATAACGAGCCATAAACAAATGTCTTTCTGAGATCCCATTATGCATAGCAAACTGTACAGCTTACAGTCTGAATCCATCATTTTATTACCAAAATAGAATTATATAGTACTGTACAGGTTAGCAGTACCACAGTAGTTTACTGCACTTGACTGAGAGTCCCTCTAAAAGCTTTTAGAAACATCAAAATTGTCAGACCTGCACATCTGAAATCTTAAAGGTGGACAATACTGAAATCACATCACACTTAAGTACTACTTGAGCAGCAAAGCAATTTATGCTACCTTCTCCCGAGTACATTCTCATAAACTCCCACATAAAGAAGTGCTCTTCAAACTATCAGTAGATGTCAACAAAGTTGGCATCAGAATGTAAATATCAGCCTTAATTAACTGTGCTGTCTTATCAGAGTTCAAGTTTGTGGACATGTATTAAGTCGCCTTATGACCATCACATCAGTATACCTGCTGATAACATCAAGTACAAATATGAAGTCGTCATATTTGAAGTTAGACAGATCTGTTCCCAGAAGGTATGTTTTCACTTTCAGCTGAACATCCTATAAAACAAAAAAGTTTTTGTGTACTTAATACATTAAAGACAAAAGGTGAAGGCTCAGATGCCTGGTTCATTAGCACTTTTTGGTTTATTTGCACTTACAAATTCTTTTTGAGATTTAGAGTAGGACTCCATTTTCTGTAACATGAATAATCTCTCATTGACTTTCTAAATTAATATTATAATCAGTTTCTTTAACACTCTATAACACAAGGTCAATCCTAGATGCCTTATTGTCACTGCAAGAACAGAGCTCTGAATTACAATTCAGCCATGGAAAAGATATGCAGGTTTTTCATCATACATTTGGGGTTTCACTGCACATCAAACTAATCCAGCAGTCAGACCAGGAACACTGTGAAACCAGGCGCGTTCACAAGATTTCAGGTTCTCCATAGCTATGGTTATACCAGAAAAATAAAGCAGTATGACTGTGCTAACAAAGAAAACCACACAAGAAGAAAATAGATTGTGGGTCAGCACACAGATAGGGAGAAGTGGAATTAGGCTGAAAGTCATGTTATATGCTTTGGTATCTTGACTGAGTTTGTAAGCATAGCGACCAAGTAGTAACTGGAGTTACGTAAATGATATTTCCATGGTTTCTATATATTTAGCTCAAAACAGATCACTTAAAAAAAATCCTTGGAGACATTCCTTTAAGACGATCAATATGAACATAACTGTAATTAATACTGCGGAGGGCAGGGAGATGAATACTTTAGGGGGAAAAAAAAACCAAACCACAAACATACCTGCCATATTCGTGAAAGTCCGTGTTCCAATTTCTTTTTTACATAGCTGCGGTCAAAACTGTTCTCTTCAGTTCCAATCACATTGCTGCCATCTGAAACTGAAGGTGAAAGTTATTGCAGATATTTCCAAAAGCATTGAAATGTATCCTAGTTTTCTACTCATAATGAAACTTCTGCCTTAGTCATTATCATATTATCCATTATGCAAACTCCAGAAGAGCTCCATTGCTCCAAACTTTTGAAAGGAAATGAATAAAGCACATATAAATATTACATGCTAAGTCAGACCAGGAGAGCTTCTGACTGCTTTTATGTAAGCAAGATACCCTATTCAGTAAAAACTAAAAAAAGATGAGAGTAACAGATACTGATATTTCAAACACAAAAGATTAAGTTGAATGCTGAAGCGACCACTGCTTATCCTCTGCAACAAGATTCTCTAAGACAGTCTATCTTTGTGAACAAGAATCATTAACTTAAAAATTTCAGAAGCAAGATTTTTAACTTTCTGCCCCAGTAAATTCCATCTGCAACTGTCAGGAAAATTACTGAAACTTTTTCCATGAACTACGCAAACAATATAGCACACTTTTTTCTTTTTTTTTTTTTTTCCTCTCACACTAATCTATGCTTATGCATGAAATAATGTCAATCACATAATCAGGTATCTTTCATTCTTCCAAATAACTTTATTTAATACTAAATCTTCATTCCCGCAGCACTGGATCACTTTCCAAAAAAGCACTGTAGTGGATGCTAAATGACTCCTGTATGTGTTCCTCTCTCTCTCCATGAAGGAAATATATTTTATTTCCATTTTTAAAAAGAGAAGGTAATATTTTATATGTAGTTTGTGAGCATACAGTTGTGGTTACGCTTGCAGTCTGTGATGGCACAGTGTCATGCAATTTGCTTCACAGCCTATGACTGACCACAAGAAAGCTGTCTTAACCAGACTATATGTACAAAATTTCCCCATGAGAAGAAAGCTCTAGTGTTGCTGCCAAGGAGAAAAACTATGCATGTCCTTTAAAGCCCAAACCATTTAGTGATTTGACATGAAAGGTAAAAATTCACATAAAATATTACACTGGAATATTACAAAGCTACAGTTCTCCTTCTACTCCTTCACTCAAGAGGTTGTAAACACAGAGGAGAGAAGATTGCCTGTAGTACCCCAGCATTGCCATGCAGCTCAGACCTGTCTTTCCATATTTTCTGCAACCTCCAACTACTTTTCAGTACTTGAGAAGACTATTCACTCCCTTGTTCCTGGCCCAGATGGTCTCATCTCTCTACCTCCACACACAGACTCCCAACTCAAAGCTATTTCTTTCCTTGATTCCAGAATTTCCTCTCAAAAACCTCCATGCAGCCCCAAGCTATCATTTTGCACACACATCAGAGTCTCATGCCTGCTGCCTAGGCTTCACAGGAATAGGCAGCACAAAGCCCAGATTCAAAAGAAATCCAGAGAGGGAACTGGAGGGAAAAAAAGAGAGAAAAAAAGGTTTCTTATGATGTCATGGGAAAGACAGTCCCTATCTATAATTTGGGCCTATCTGGAGAGCAACAGGACACGTCTAAGAGACTAGGCCATGTCTAACATAATAATAATTTAACTTAGATTACATTATTTTTTAACCTGTTGAACTTCATGACCAGGTAGATACATCACTGCTATAATACAAACAGGAAAGTAAATGCAAGAGTAGAAAGTTTAACAGCTCCTCAACAACTGGCAGTAGTATCTTGGCTATAGCATAGCATGCTGTTTTGGGGGGGGGGAAAAGGAAAAAATTATTTCTAATCTCAGCAAGGAATTTGGAAGTGATCCAAGGCTATGGACTGAACTGCCTCAGTGGGATTATACGCAGCTTCCACACAGGGTAACAGCACTAAGGCTGTGAAGCATGTTCAGCTGTTAAACTGTGTGATGCCGCCAGATGGCTCAGGTGCAGCTCCAGCAGCTTTTCAGTCATGAGCTTATCAATGCAGGGATAGGATTTTACATGGTCATTCAAAACTAGCAAGGACAAAAACACCACCTGCATACTGAATCCCTGCCACAACAGTGTTCCTTAGATGGTAACATGCTATGAGAGCCACAGGTTGAGATACTCCTGACTGACCTTTGCAGTTTTTCATTACTAGGCTCCACAGTTCTTCCAGAAAGCCTCCTGGCTTCATTTCACTTTCAGAGACAGTAGAGACTTTTCATGTCTTATTTGGCTATCTACTGAAGAAGAGTTCAGAACCATAAAGAACCTACATCTGCCCTTCATTTCCCAGCACTAAGAAATTTTTTGTCAACAAAAAAAATGCTCTTTGCATGGAAAGCCTTGCCCTGAATCCAGACCAGGCAGTCTAGATGAATATTGTGTAAATACTGTGAGCATCTTACTAATGAGCCCAGTAAGGAATGGGAAGCCGGATACAAAACTTTAATCAACCTTTTCAGATGTGTGCAGAACAGACCTCTGCAGCATCGTCTGGACTACTGCATATTTAAGAGGAGGAAGGGAAGAGTCATCCACTGAACAAGAATGGCTATGACTGCTATCAGATACTGACAATTCAATTAAACCAAAATACAAAAGAGCACAGCAGAGACTGACCATGTTCTTTCCATATTTTCTTCAGATCATCCGGTGCTCACTGTTAAGTGAGCAGAGTTTCCTTCTGTAACAATCACTAATCCTAATTAGCGTTTACCAGTGCCTCATACTCCCTGTCCTAGGCCAGGTGCTCTGTAAGTAGAAGGGCTGACATGCACCTTCCTTCTCCCCATCAACCCTCTGTTTTCTGCTTTGAACTTTTTTTAAGCATGTGTCTCAAAACAAGAACTATTTGCATTTCCCATGTAAATAAAAAAAATAAAATTTATTCTAAATATATGTATTATATTACCTATGATATGAATGCTTATATAATACATAAGCATAATAGGAACATCAAAAATATGAAACCTTCAACACCTGTAGCTCCATTTAAATTAAGCAAATGTGGGGAATATGGTTACTGAGAAGGATGCTGGCCTTGCTTTATTTCTTTCAAGGGGAGCTATTTAGTGTGTGGGCATGTTATTAAATTATGATCTTTATCAAGCACTGAGGGAGGTTCATCTGCAAGCCAGGGATTATGATAGTGAGCATATGAACACTACCAAGAAGAATCTCCAGGCCAGTTAAGTTAAAATTAGTCTGCCCATGAGGCTAGACATCAGGAATACAGAACAGTACAATACTGCATGCAGTCAGTATGTACGAGCTCTGTGTTTTTAATTGTGAGGAGGAACTATTCCGTTGAAAACATAATAAAATAGATTCTGGAATTTGGGCTTGTATTAAGGATAGATATTCATTTTTTCCAAGGCTGAAAAGCTGTGTTCAACTCCTTCCTGTTTAAAGTCATCAAGACTGCTTTTGCAGGTGGACTGAGAATTTACCCTAATTACTCAAAATGAGAAGATAAAAGCCTGCTTGATGTGAAAACAAGACTCAAACATAATTCCATACTATATCTACTGTTGCAGGGCACTCAAAGAAAATTTTCCTTATGAAAGAAGAATCACAAAACAAATATTAGCTACTGTCTACATAAATTATAATTTAGTAACCGTATCTAAATATGCTCCTCTTCTCCTGAAAGCAATAATTCTGACAAATGCATTTTCAAAAGCGTTTTATCATGGAAGATTAAACAAAATATAAACAGGAAGAATAACCCAACCAGAGAAACACTAAGGAGATTTATCCTTTCTCTGAATGTATGAGTAAACAAAACCAAGTATCTTAGTCACAGCACACTCTTTAGAAGTTTCTGCAACCTCCTCTCTTCTACACTTCTGCAGAGTGAAGCCAAGCCTAAATGAGTCAGTATCTTTGACCTGTTCACAAGATTAAGACCACAGTCCTTGTCCTCACAAACTGCTGTTTATGAAGGAACGGTTGGACAGAGTCATGTGGGTGCTATTGTTCAATAAAAATCCACACAATATTCTCTCTGGCAATCTCCTAGTGCTCTTGGTTTATGGCCAGTCATGCTTCCAGTCTTTTAATGAACTCTACTACTGATAATTTCACAAATGCAAACATATTAATTTAGGATAATTTCCTTGAAAAAAAAAATCAAGGATTGGACAAAGGTCTACAGCATTTACACTTTTCGTGTTTAAGAATTTGGAACAGGTAGCAGAGTACATAAATATTCATAATTTCACATAAAAATAATAATCAGAAACATCCAGGAGTTATTCTTATGGATGTCTGATACAGTAATTTTTCAGGTTTTCAGTATTTCTCCAAGATTCATAAAGGCAGCCTTCAGTCATAAAAGATATTTGTTTAATCCTCACTAGGCAGAGAAAAAAAAAGAAAAAAGAAATCAATCAAATCACTGTCCTCTAGCTTCGTTCTTTGAATACCAGGCAGGTCTTACACAGAATTTATGCAATATTATAAATCAAATGTTTTGAAAATTAAAATGGTTGAAATCAAGTTTACATCTTTTGTCATCATCATCTTGCTTTTCACTGAATCTATTACAGTTGGTAACAACTGTTGCAACTGGGATTACATTTGTGAAATCAGGAGTTTAAATGCTGTAGAGATCATTTCACTGCTTAGTTTCAGTTCTTCTGTTAAATTAGTGTCTCAGGAATACATGTGAATTACATCAAAGTCACAGTAAATTTTATGGTATGTGAAAATACAGCTGAACCAGACAGGGCTTTGCACAAACCAATGCAACTTTGAAGTTTACTTTGCTTCAAGCAGGGAAGACAAAAATGACCTGCACAGGTCCCTTTAAAACTTTTTTTTTCCTTTGATTCTATACTACACACACAAACAATGCTTCAACCATGATCAACGATGCAATGGAAAGTTTTCCTGTAAGCAGTTTATTTTCAGGGATGAAAACCATATCATAGCAACTTGCTGTTTACTATACAAACAACAAAATCACAGAATAAGTAGCAGTTCATTAAATGTGGCATAGAAGTAATTTCATGCTATGGAGCTCATACTTTTAAGTTCACTAATTTTATCTTCAGTACAATTAAACAAATTCTACATATAAGCACTTGATTCTATCTTTCCAACAGTATATTATTAGAGCAATTAGTTAAGTGTTATTACTGATGATTCATACCTATTCATATTATTGATACTATACATTTCAGTATGATTTACTGCTACTCTGTTATAACGCTTCAGCAAACTAAATCTCATTAGTAGTTCCTACTCATAAAAGGTACTAAAATACATCTCATGCTTTAAAAAATTTTAGGATTGCGTTTAAATCTAGCGATAATTATCTGTTTCCATCTAGTTTATTCCAAGAGTTTTTTAATTGATCTTAAAAAAAGTAATCCCCAAAGACCAGTCCACACTATAACTGAAAGAACTGTAAATTCTGAACTCAATTCGGGGCGGGGTGGGGGGGAGCGCCTCAATCTCAAAGAGTCTCTCCTAGAAACGTTCCAAACAACAAAAATCCTGTTGTGAAAGTATTTTCTATTCCATCTTGCTCTTCAGTCTCAAACTAGACAAATTTTCAGAACACAAACAAGCAGAATATTTAATAATAATATAAAGCAGACACACCTCTTTCCTCAGAAATGCAGAAGGGCAATTATTTACAAGTTATGCAAAGTACATTTTAACATCTGTAACAGGCACTAATAATCACAAATACGTGACACACGATCTAGATGAAGTGCAACCTCCTTTCCATAATCCACGCAGGACTTATTTTGGATAAGCTTCACTATTCAAATAGAAAGAGCTATGTAATTACATATGTAATTTATGTCTTCTAAGTCCAGCTTCTCACTTCTACAGCTGGGTTTGTGCCCTGAGATCGAGTCCCTTGACCCATATAAGGTACTTTGTAAGACAGCTGACATTAACAGGCAGAATGAGAGAAAAATAGTGGGATAGCTTTGAGTTCTCAAAACTATAAAAGCCAGATACACATAAAACAGTTAAGACTGCTTCTTCTATTGCTCCAGTCTGTGGGGTTTAACTGATGGAAAATTTTAGCATGGTGTCCTGAACTGCCTCCATGGTTCCTTCTGACATACCTGCCCTTCCTACAGGAATTTTACTCTTTGGCTTTAGCACATACCACAACTATTAAATCAATAAATATGGAGTGAGACTTCCATGTACAGATTTAATAATTACTAAAGCATGAGCAATGACTTCTAGGAAAAAAAATTTGGTAGATATTTATAGTCCCTCTGAAATTAAATTATACTTGTGAAATTCCCTTTTGTGTGCTTTATCATTGCTGAGGTATTTGAAAAAGCGGTTCAGCAGCTCAAATATATTCTAGTTGTACGTTACAGCTAGGCCACAACATCTCCAGAAACTCCAGGATGAGTGACAGAAGATTTAGTGGATTAGTAGTAAACACACCAAAACACTCTGGCACGCATTTAAGAAGCAATGCATTTAAGATTACTCATGTGACTGAATATACCACTTTATTAGGCTTAACGGCTCCTTCAAAAGGTTTTCCAGTGCAAATTACTTTCTTTCTTCAGTATATCACAAGTAACCACACTACAGGGAACTGTTTTTAATTTTAATTCTGATTTTTAGTTCTGATATACCTGAAAAACTTTCAGCTGAAATAACAGCTTTAAGAGGTTGACTTTTTCCTCTTTTTAAGATTCCACATGATACAGGAAGGACACTCAAAAAAAAATGTTTTCATTAATTTTTCAAATTTAAAGTAGGAAGACATGTAAATTAGCAAATATTTCATTCCTTTTAAGACTTAAAATCTGTAATAAACCTGCTGTAAAGGACACAAGTTTTATGCAATTCAGACAAGGAGGAATAACTTCAGCAGCTCTCCTACAGTCCTTGTCCTTTGACAGAAGCCTCCTTTTCAGTAGCAAAAGAGCAACCCTCTTGGATTCAAATAAATAGGAGTTTTGCATAAATCTTAATATTGTAAATTGCACACTTTGCCCTCTGCCAAACACAAACATCTTGGGTTACTGTGGAAAAAAAGTCTGTCTCCAGGCATTTTATATCAATTTAGAATATGCCCATCAAAATGTACTTAGGAGGACTAGACAATAGAAAAAGGTTTTGTGCTTCTGTCCTAAAAATCACAAACTGGAACAACAATAAAAGAAAACCAAAATTATACTTCAAGATGAATGTTTGCCTTTTTCTGTAAGGTTATGATGGAAACTGTGACCGTATCTTATGATGGATTCACTAGTATAGATCACATACATAGAACATTCAGGATATTGTGATTTTCAGGAAATCCACCAACAGATTTACAACAGATTCATTCCCTATTGTTTCAGTCACTTTTCCTAGTATCACAATCCGCTATGCTTAATATGCAATGAAAATTTCAACAACGATCAAAAAATCTAAAATTTCATATTGGTTCTATATTAAAGGGAAAAATCCTCAGATTTTGTATTCATCTACCACAGCTGACTTCCAACTCAACACTAAGCACTGTTTAAAATAAAAGTGTTTACATCTGTAATTACAGCACATACATGTATTCATCAAACAATGAACCTTACCCTGAAGACTACAAAAATCCAGTGATTACTTAAGTCCTTACTGCACACTATAAGCAATAATGCTGAAGGCACCGAGTCAAGACCACAAAGGTACCAACACACAAATTAACAACTTGAGCATCAGAAAAGTTATTTCCAAATATCAGAAGTTTAATTTCCAGAACAGTTTCTTACCAGAAGACACCGTTGCTGCCTCATCTTGGTCATGATTCGCATGCCACTGCATCGTTCGGTAGTAACTGAGCATGACTTCCCAGAGGGCTTTGCAGAGATCAGCAAGGCATGGAATGTAACTGTCTGATGTAATATGCTACAGAAAAACAAAATAATATTGTGAAACTTAACAATTGTGTTCATTTTTTGCAGAGGCAAAAGAAACCATACAAAACCCTCCATATTCATACAGCTGAGGTGCTTGGTGTATATATTTCTTTTACAAAAGTATTTGAGAGCTGATGAATGCTAGGTTTTAGTTGACTTATCAAATGTTGTCTAAAAGTACAAAGTTTATTTGTTAGAATCTTTTCTTTTTTTCTTTTTTTTTTTTTTTTTTTAAAATTGGCCCGTGTATTAACCACCTCATATTTATGGAACAGCAAGGTAGATACAGAAGTAAAGCCACACAGCCTAATGGTCAGCACATCCCACCACCAGAGGGATGCAGCCACCCCTGTGACATGCAGACACTGCATCAGCTCAGTGATAGATACTTGTACTTCAGTAGTACATAATAAGCCATCCTGGCTGACGCCCCATAAGATTAAACGCTGTATAATAAAATAGTTTAAAAACAAACTTAGATGGGAGCTGTCCCACCTCCCTGATCCACCCTGCTCCAAAGAGCCATTGTGATTTAAGTTATTCATTAGGTGAAGAGTATCAATTTCATCAGAGAAAGAGATACACAGTAGAAATATCTACGGTGAGATTGAAGGTAAAGGGATGAATTTGAGAAGGGGTCTTGCTCAGTAAAGAGAAGACTCTAAAATATATTGCTTATCTGAGTGTCAATGTTAAGTCACCCTCGCCTCACTTGCTGTGAAGAAGCACAGTCTCCCAGCTTATAAAGAAGGACAAAGTCCAGTTGCACAAATGTGTTTTCAATTACTTTATTATTTAAAGGTGCTCAGTGAAGTTTGGAAATTAACACTTCAAACTACACTGTTCTAGAAAACAGGTCATACTTTCCCATTGCTACTTCACTGTCCACGGTTGAGTTCTGCAACGCTAGTTAGCTTTTACATGCTAACCAAAAAATGTATATCCAAGTTGATATGAAAGCTTTGGCATTACAGTTACAACAAAACTTCAAAAACAGTAACAGCTTCTGCAACAGTGATACCAACATAACCACCAAAATAATCAGCCATGGATTCTATAGAGCAATCACTTAAAGCAATCAATTGCTTCTGAATTGCATCCTCACCCACTGATATAACTGTGGCTTTCTAAACACAGAGCATCATTCCCGAGCAATGAATTGCAACAAAACCTTGGTAAGCTTGAATATAACGTTTGTTGGATAATAAACGTTAGACCAGACAGGTTTCTTTGCAAATGCAGATGCATCACCTCCACCCCTTCTATTTTTCAACTTTCGGCTTAAAAAATATATATATCTATATAAACTTTGTCTTTGTTTGTCTTTACTTTCTATTTAATCATGTTCCCTTGCTTTCTAAGCTTCAGTAATGCTCCTGGCAGTTGCACATACCACCCAAGCCATATTTTTCTACATCTTGTTTATGATTAAGGGCTCACAAAAACTGTTCATTAGCATTAATAGATTTCATTAGCAAAAGTATCTGGAGGCCTCATATTAATCATTATGTCTTTTTGGTTTGCTTGGTTTTTTTTTTTTAAATGAATTATTATTCTGGTTCTGTTCCCTATCGAACCAGAGCTGCCTCAAGGATATAAATTATGCATTCAGGACACACCAACAAAAAAAAACAAAAAGTTAAGTTCTTGGTGCATTAAAAAAAATAACAATTGAGAATACTAATTTTTTTTTAAAACACCTCTTAATTGGAGAGTTGATATCTATTACTGACTGCATTATTGAGAAACTTTAATCTCAAATACTACACGTTTGTTAACGATAGAACAAAATAGGGTGATAAGTTTATCATTTAAACAACATTTCCCTACCATTTCAACAGCTGTTTCAGCAATTTTCTCTGCCAAGTCATCAGAAATGTTACTCTTACTGTATCTCAGGGCTCTTAGTAGCTATAAAATCTAAACTTTGGTTGTGCAGATCACTACACTTGAAGACATACTGGCTTCCAGGCAGCCAGGAAGAAAGGATCACTTACTAAATACCAAGATAATCCCATTTAGACTACGGAAGTAAACAACTGATTTTCTTTGAACTTATGCAAGAATAAAGAAAATCAAAACTTCAGGATGAAGCAGGCAAACTCTCCCCTGCTCCAGCAGTATTTAAAAAAAGAAAGGATGTAACAGCACGGCATATCACTAGGAAAAGAAATGCTCAACAAGGAAATAGTGACTCAGAGTGCACAGGCACATCACCTACATAAATGGCTACGAATTACTGAAAACATTATTCTTTTAAAAAAGAACCCACACTATTATAAAATCCAGCATCTGACTTCCAGAGAAGAAACAAACAAAAATTAAAACAAAGAAAAAAAACCCCACCATAGTCCCCCACTACCAATGTAAAATGGAAATGAGTTAAATGAGTTCATATAGAAAGATTTTTAGAAACACACAACAGAAGAACTGCCCAAAAAAGAAAACTTCAATTTTGTATGACTTCCATTGTTTAATTATGGTAAGCACTCCATAACCACTTACATGTTAAGAGCATCCTGGCTTAACAGTGTAGATACACTGAAGAGGGTTCTCACTGGAACCAGATAAGGAGAAAGAAGGCTCATATTTTAGTCTCAAACATTTTATTCCCTGACAACTGAACACAAGAGATGAAAATCTGTCAGTATTTTTTTTCTATGGAAAGTTAGAAATGGAATTACTAGGATAGTTCAGCTTATTCAGCACTCTGATTTTCACAAATGCACTGCACCAGGTAACAAATGACACTGAACAGCATGGTTCGTTACAAAGAACAAAACTTCCCATTTGCAGCCTGTCCCTAAATACCTAATTGTTATCGAGAAAGTAATGAAAAATTTTTAAAAAATCAATACATTTCAAGGAAATTACTGCAGTATTCGTAGTACATTACAGTCCTAAAGTGTAGGTACCTTCCTTTATACAGCCTGCCAGATTCCAGCTATTGCAGGCTCACATAACTAAAGGTGCATCTCATTAGGGTTCTGCAGAAGGAAAATCAAGTAGAAATAAAGAGGTAATAATTTTGTAACCACACAGTTAAAGCCACTCTCTTTCTGTGTATTACAAAATACGATATTTCCAGTGATCTGAAAGAGCCTTCTGCACTGTAAAGGGTAAGGATTAACAGCAGCACACAACCTGTATTTTAGAAGATGCCAGGAGAAGCTCAGTAGTACTACTTGTAAATGTAAACAAATGGGGCTTAATATCATAAATTTTAGCAAAGAATGAGAAATAATACTGAAGGGCATGTAGAAGTATGAAGGAAAACTCACATGAAAAGTGCATTAGAAACTACGAAATTAAAACAAAAACACCCTCTGAAGACTTAAAGCAAAAGTATGAAAGGGCTGCAGTCTGGAGAACAGCCATCAGGGTTTGCTGGCTTTCTTCAACTAGAATTCATCTCAGTGAAGTGCAAATACAACCTATCTGGAACCTTACTCATTCTGTCATTAATACTTATGTCAGTTACTCCCAATAAATTAATTTTTCATAATCCACTTCCGCTCATATGAAGGCTCCTAGATTATGTAAGCCTTTTAAGTCAAAGGGGGACCTCTTCACAATGAAATGGTTTTCAAAGCAGATGTATTGTTTACTAGTTGAAACTACACAATCCCAGGAGATCTGAGAAGTGAAAGAGCAAAGTGGATCAGAATATGAATCTCCTGTGACTGTACTTCAATTTAATAAATTTCAATTGATGGGGTGGGTGAGTTGATGAAGTATGATGACAGTTCAGTCTGTGACTGAAATAAACAAAGAACATTTGAGACAGAAACATATTTTCAAGTTTTAAATCAGTGTTACAACTACCTAAAATATCTAACGCACACTCTCCTCACCACAGAAGTTTAAGAAAATTTCTCAGGGTGTAACAGTAAGATCACAAGTGAAAGAATTAAAGAGTGAACTAAAAATACTACTCAAAATACAGTAATTCATTCTAACAACATTTAAAAAAAAAAAAACAAAAAAAATAAACACATGCAAGAAACTGCGCCTAAAATCTATACTAGAGGAAAATATACTGTTATGCCAGTCCGTGAGCTGCCTAACGTCAGGCTTTTGCATCTCAATATTACCGCTGTCCCTTATCTTGATACGAAAAGTGCAATGAATCTGATACAAAGTTTGGAGTGTTCCCATTACTCCTATTAAGTTAATATCTTTACAAGAATCCTTATGGAAATGCAATATTACGAAAGTTGTGAATACTGCTGAAATGCGTATTACACTGAAGACATGGGAGTTCTGAAATCTTAATCTCCTGTTTGTAACCTATGATTTACTTCTTCACATATATTTAGATGGTGTGTGCACTAACTCCAAAGTGCTAACATTTAGTGCGATCAAAACCAGCATTAAGTTGTAAATAACCAATCTCTCAACTAGCCTATGAGTTGTATTAAGAAACTATAGTAGCTGCAGGATTATCTTAATAACTAAGGCCCTACTCGCATATGGTACACTTACAACAGCGGAAAAATTCAGACTAAAAATATACTTATATGCAAGAATTACATACTGTACAGAGGTCTTTGTACTGTAACTTCTGAAACTTGGTGTCTGTGTTTCCTGCACACAGCTCCACATATCCAAGGACTACTTGAAACACAGTGTTGTGAATGGCTTGAGTGAAGTGCATATGTAACTGGTCCATCGCTGTCTGAAAGAAAAGGAATAACATAAAATCAAAAATAGTAAAATTCAACTTTTCATACACAATAGTGTTTTAGTCTAAGTCTTTTTCAGTACTGAACTCAGGAGGCTTGTAAGCATGGCCTCCAATCTCTGTTTCAAAAATACCTAACCATACAACTTGGCAATATTACAATATGGTAACGCAAAAAAGTTCAGGTATTACCAGTAAAATCAGTTTCCCCTGCTGTCTTCCTTCTATAACTCACCAAGATTTTTTTACATTATCACTAGTAAATATTAATTTTACATGTTATATAATATGTTTAATTATAGAATTTACTCATTCATTCATTTACCCTCCCAACCCACTGATATCAAAACTAAATGAGTTCAGACCAGTGATGTGTTTCCCACTGGAAACACTTCCAACTAAATTAAAATATTTCCTTTGCAATTAATAAAGCTGAAACCACAATTGCAAAGTATTCAATACATCCACCTACCAAACCGAGTTCTTCCTTGAAGAATATAAAGTAGGATTAAGTGTTAGAGAAAGGTATGCACATCACATAAATAAATTTCTTAGAAAAACACTCTTTGCAATAAAAACGAAATATGACATTTGTTTAACAAAACTTACTTTTTTTCAGGAATGAAAAATATCAGTACCTGTACTAAATATTAATGACTACATAGCATAAAAGTTCTGCCATAACCATGCCCGAGGTTCAGGTCAGGCTGTTTCCCTGATAGAGTTAATTGTCTCCATAGTGGCTAGTATGGGGCTATGTTTTGGATTTGTGCTGAAAACAGTGTTGGTAACCTGGGCATGTTCTAGCTACTGCTGAGCAGTGCTTACACGGAGTCAAGGCCTTTTCTGCCTCTCACCCCACCCCACCAGTGAGCAGGCTGGGGGGGCACAAGTTGCAGGGAGGGGACAGGGCTGGGACAGCTGACCCCATACCATATGCTCAGCACATGAAGCTGGAGGAAGAAGCAGGAAGGGGGGACATTCAGAATGATGGCATTTGTTTTCCCAAAAGTAACCATTACATGTGATGGAACCCTGCTTTCCTGGAGGTGGCTGAACACCTGCCTGCCGATGGGAAGGAGTGAATGAATTCCTTGTTTTGCTTTGCCTGTGTGTGGGTGTTATGCTTTACCTATTAAACTGTCTTTATCTCAACACATAAGTTTTCTCACTTTTACTCTTCCAATTCTCTCCCCCATCCCACCAAGGGGGAGTGAGCGAGCAGCTGCATGGGGCTTAGCTGCCAGCTGGGGTTAAACCACAACAATTAGGAAAATAAATTTCTGTCACCGTACTCAAAGCTTCATGCTGTTACACCACTGTTCTTTGGACTTACTCAGATGAGTACTAACCTGTGTTTTTCCAAGCAGCCTGTAAGCCTGCTGAACTTTTGTATAATGATTGATATCAAAGTTCTTGCATATTTTGGAGAGTGCTACGTCCAATTGTTCCTATATAAATGAAGGAAAAAAATAGTATTAAACACTAAATAAAAACAGGCCAAGTAATACATTACTGTAAACAATAGCAAGTGAGGAAGAGATGTTTATTTAAACAATCTGATAATTATGCTTGTAAAGCAGCCAAGACTGTACATTACCAGACTATTCTGAGGTGCTCAAATATTACTTCTTGCAGCCTAAAGTACTTCAGCCTGAAATTTCTGTCAGCCAAACAGTTCCACCATTCCCAAGAACAAGCACAGTAAAAAGTACACTACTTTGCTGAAGTCAAATTCAGAGAGATGTTTACTCTGAGAAGGTCTAGCACCGCAATATGGGAAAGCTTGGATTTATAACTTGGTCTACTCCCACTCCTAAGAAAAACCCAGATTTGGGGAAAAAAACTAAAATGCTCCACAGGTGTTTCAGCTCAAGCAATTCAATTATAGACTACTTAACCTTCTGACTGCCACCTACTAAATGGAATTAACACTACCCAACTTAAAAATTCATTGTGAAATAAGTCATTTATGGAGTACTATACCAGTGATACAATGATCAGTACCACAGGAGAAAAACAAAGAAAACACAGACACAATTAGTAGTTCTGCCATCAGAGCTGTGTCTGAGCCTATTGAACAGCTTTGCAATAAATTAAGTTCATCCACTGTGTACACTGAATGAAAAAAAACTAATAGGATCATATACTTAATGACTAACTAATAAAGCTTCCAAGAATTTGACCATGTAGCTTAATAACATAATTCTTACTTAGACACTGTAATATATTCAGAGATACACAGCCTAACTAGTTGTTTTCAATCAACTATGCAGGAAGAGAAAACGGATCAATAACATATGATAACATGCACAGCTTGCAGATATTTTCTCTCCTTGCTAGTCACTAAAGCCACTTCAATTTGTATTATTTAAGTATCTTGCAATGTAGTCTTACTCTTGCATATAGAAACCACAAGAGATGGTTGTTCAGTCGTTATGTTCTTTTACTGACTCCACTGGAAAATTTTCATGCATTACTTCATTAGCCACAAAATATTTATGGATTTTAATCTCAGAGGTTGGGGGTGGGGGGGTGGAGGGGGGTGTTGCTGTTGTGTTTGGGAGGGGTGTGTTTCGTTTTGCTGGGTTTTTTAAGCACATCAATATTTTCTTTAAGCACAAAAAAGGAGACCAGAATACAATTAAAAAGTGCATTTTTTCCAAAGCAAAATGGTAAAAGGACAAGGAACCTAAAGATTCAGAACTTCTTTACAAGGTTACTCAGCAATTTGAATTTCAGCCATACACTGGTTTAAAAAAATGTTTTTTCCCTTCTCTTATTTTATGCAGAACAGCTGAAGAAAGAGAGAAACAGGGATATCAAACTGCCCATGAACAGAGCTCAAACACAGAGCACATTAAACTTTTCAGCTCCGTTTTTCAATGGTTCCTTCTGCTATAGCCACCTTGCATTTTATTTGTAACATAGTATAGAGGTAAGGTCAATGTTAAAACCTAAACTTCAAGAAGAAAATACAAAAAAAAAAAAAAAAAAAGAAAAAAGGAATGGACATAAGCAGAGGCACTCAACTAATGAGAAGACTTATTATTAAAATATTAATTAGCAGAATATGATTGTATACTAACTAAAGCATATATTTCACAGGAACACTCTGGGAACCTCAGGAAGACTTACATTTCTCCTATATGCATAGACATAATTTCAGTAGAAAATAAGATACTGTCATAGAATCATAGAATCATTAAGGTTGGAAAAGACCACTAAGATCATCAAGTCCAACCCTCAACCCAACACTTTCTGGAGTTACCACCTAGCACCCATCTTTGCGAGGAAAATAATATATTTCTATAAATTCACAAGTAATAAATAAAAATCTTTAATATGATTATTTAGCTAGCTGTGAATTGCTTTCATCAACCAACATGGCACACGTTACCATGTTTTAGTACAAGCAGAATTTACTCTGCAAAGCTGTTACTGGAAGGAAGAGAAGATGCATGTCTCCTTTAAGCAACATCAATGTTTGCTCACAAGGAATAAATGGCAAGTAAATGAAAGCAATAGAAATGCAAGTTGAGTGATATTAAAACAAAAACATGAGTTTAATGGCTAGCCTATGTGAGGGTAAGAAGAAAACAGTCATTTCATTAGTTCGTTAGAGCCAGCCATGCTCTGAATAGATTATTTATCAGCGAAAGAGTAAAAGAACAAACAAAAAAAAAGCTTTGGAAGAAAGCAGAAGTACAATGGAATAAATGACAGAAATTTGTAACAAAGTTCTAACTGTACAGGGAATTAAATAATGAGGTACATGCATTAATCTGACTTTCTAAAGAGCACATGACCAGAGGCATAGAGAGCTGCTGGGATAGACAAATCAGTTTCCTGCTACGCATTACATGTGTAGGCATTACATACACTCATGCACTACATATACATAAGTACCTTACTAGACTTCTTATAAAAAAGCTTGCCAAGTTCCAGTTCAAAATTACCTAGTAATGGAGCATATTGGGTTTGAGTGGCAAGGTTTTAGTAGTGTGGGGGCCACAGGGGTGGCTTCTTTGAGAAGCTGCTAGAAGCTTCCCCCATGTCCAACAAAGCCAGTTCCAGCCGGCTCCAAGGTGGACCCGCCGCTGGCCAAGGCTGAGCCCATCAGCAACAGTTGTAGCACCGCTGGAATAACACACTTAAGAAGGGGGGAAAAACTGCACAACAGCAATTGCAGCTGGAGAGAGGAATGAGAATGTGTGAGAGGAACAACTCTGCGGGCACCAAGGTCAGTAAAGGAAGGCAAGGAGGTGCTCCAGGCAGTGGAGGAGAGATTCCCCTGCAGCCCATGGAGGTTAACAGTGGAGCAGATATCCACCTGCAGCACATGGAGGACCCCATACAGAAGCAGGTGAATGCCTGAAGGAGGCTGTGACCCCGTGGGAAGCCCACACTGGAGCAGGCTCCTGGCAGGACCTGTGGACCTGCGGAAAGAGGAGCCCACACTGGAGCAGATTTGCTGGCAGGACTTGTGACCCCATGGGGGCCGCACGCTGGAGCAGTCTGTTCCTGAAGGACTGCACCCTGTCGAAGGGACCCACACTGGAGCAGTTTGTGAGGAACTGTAGCCTGTGGGAAGGATTCACATTACCACTTAAAGTGGGCACAGTTAGCGAGCTGGGCACACAAGTTTGACAACATATTATAGAGCATTTAGGTTGACTGCAGCACGAAAGTCTACATGAAGAGCAGAGACTATAGCATTCCAAAGACAGTATTTGAAGGAAACCTGCACATTCTGTAATTGCTAATAACATTGTGTTAGAAAGCTCTGGTATCTAGAGGTTAAATACTAACAAACACTAAACAGCAATATATTAATTCTTACCTCTATTTGTTCCAAGGTGTCTTGCAGTTTTGAATTCAACTCACTATTAATGAAAGAAAAAACTGTTTAAAACTGCTGATCATATTAACATTTCACACCAAGTTTGTTTCCAAAAAACATATTTGCCTGCTACAGAGCCACAATAATTTATCATAAATCATTAACCTCCTGTTACTGTGTCAGACTAGCATCACCACGCTACTGTTACTACTGAAAGGCACTTACCACAGGCATTTGCAATATTCCTAACACTTCGAATTAAAATATCTGTAGCAGCACACATTCTCCTAGGTTTATACTGCGACAGTGTTAAGAGGGCCCAGACAAGACCCCATCCTACCAGGATTTAGCCAAGCATTCAGAGACATTCCCAACCCCCAAGAAAATGGTGCTCTAAATACTGTGATTTGGCACTGTGGTCTACAGCTGAACACATACCCAGAAAGGTCAGGGCTGTCAAGTCTTTGCAAACTATGGTATAGTAACTTCTATTTGCTGCTCAGGAACCCTGTACAGAAACGCTACAGGAAAAAAAAGAACTTAAGCTTAAAAAGATTTTCTGAAAGTTGTGCAAGACTATAATTTCACTTCTCTGAGGTATATTTGGTATAGAAAGATTAACAAAAATAGCTACCACAAGAGAAACTATTTAGGACGAAGAAAGGCACAACTGCTCCTTTCCAACAATCAGCTTTAAAAATTTCAGAGCACCGGTGAGAAAAATAAGACACAAAATATGACTACTGTGTTTTTGTCTGGAAGGGTCAAAGCAACCAAGAAATATGGCGGATATTCTCTTCAAGCACGGAAAGCACAGATTGTCCATGGGATAATCACCATACCTCATTTTAGACAACTTACTTCTGTGCTCTGAATCTTCTCTTAAGGGGCCTACGTTAACTATCAAAAGATGGGTTCTAGCTTCCCTACCTGGTTCACTCCACTTAAATGATACACCCATCACCCCTCCTTTTTTCGTTCTGCTAGATAACCTGGATACAACATCCTCCAAACAAAGGTTTAAACAGAAAAAACTGCATCAGAAAGAGCTGGCATTAAACACTAAATTGAGTAGTCAATCTTTCTTTGTTGCTTCTCCACAAGCAACAAGCCTTCACACAGAAAAGACTCCATAACAATTTCATGTTACTACACCTCCTGCTGAGATTATGAGCATTTCCTGTTACTCCAGTTCTTTTAGCTAGCAAGAAGACATTAGAACAAGAGTAAGAACCTTGCTGTGTCCACAGAATCACTCCTTTCCATCTTTAGAACTAGGTACAGCATAGACCATCACCCCCTGTGTATAAACATACAGTTGGTTTACACATTGAAATTAACTGGTCTAAAATATAGAAGCTGCTGACATTAGCAAAAAACCTGATGCAACACACACAGGTAGTCTCTGCAGAGACTGAACAAATTAAGCAATTGTACTGCTCTAAGTCCTGTGAAAATTCACAACACTCCTAATGGTAGCAGGTACCATATAAACACCAGGCTATGATTCCTTTCAAACAAATGTCATGAACAACATGCTCCTAATACAGCATTTCATCACCTTTTCTAATTAAATTAAATACACACAGGGATTCTTCACCTCAGCCAGGCAACTTACACGGTCACACACACATGAAGAACTTACTCAACTACTGCAACGTAGGGCTGAAAAACTTCCATTTCTTGATTACTGCAGGTGATCACATTTGATTAATCTCATCTGCATACCAGATAGATACTCATGAAAACTAGTTCCTTGTTTCCACTATTCTTAATGCCAGGCAAGTCTCAGTTTGCAGTCACCTGGTGACATAGGAGCTCAGCCCTCATGTCACAATTCCCACCAAATGCCCCAAGATCAGGGCTATTCTGGAATGGTGTATATTTCCTTTCTTCCTGGAGAGGAGGATGGGGAGGAATTCAAATGATCTTGTTCCACATGAAACACGGGTAAGGTAAAACTGCCAAGTGTTCCTTACCCCGACTATTTAGTGCAACCCCTGTGACAGCGCTGTCTTCCCATTCCAGCAAGGGCTCAGGCACCAATTTTAAATACACAAATTCATAGTTTATTTATTCAACCAAGCTATGATATATGGAGATGTTTGCAAGAATACAGCCTACATTTATGCTAACTAATTTAGCAAAAGAAGGTATGATCACAAAATTTGATAAGGGAAGTAACTTTCATCAAGTATTGAAGTGAAAATTTAGAAATGCAGTGTCCAGCTAAATCTGTACATATTTTCTAAGACAGAATTATAAAGGTAGTGGTTAGACATGATGGTGACGTGATTATTATAAAAGCCCATTTACCATAATTGAGAATTTAATTCAAGGCATTAATTTCATTCATAAAAACCATATTAGAAGTCTTTTTTTTTTGCATCCTCATCCATACAAATCTAAATTAGCACATCTGCAGAAGGCACATTACTGCAATATAAACAGAGGTAACATTTTGACCCAAATGCAATAAACAGAGTCAACCTATTATCTGACACAACATTTTCCTACAGGTTTTACAAGGCAGTCTACTCACATCAGAAAGATAAACAAGCAGAAGGCAAAATACTTTATGTTTTTAAACAAAAATGAATCACCTAATGCAAACATTCCCTAGGATGAGGACAACGGAGAATAAAAATAATAGACATCCAGACCATTATCTCAAAGGAGGATGAGAAGCCACCCTTAAAACCAAAGAAGTCTTAGCAAGGAAGGTGAAGTGCTTGCCTCTTCAGATTATGTATACACCAAAATTAAAAATTATACTCCTCACAGAAAGGTTTAAATTCCCTGCTGTTTAAGAGCTATACCCAACTCCTACCACCACCTAGCAAGAAAAATGTGAAGAATGATTTTACAAAGTAAGGCACTGATTCTTGTCATGTGGACAGTGGACAATCAAATGGATACTGTGAAAATTTCATGGTAAGATACAGAGGTGATGTCTCATATAAGGACATTATAAATGCTACTACATGCCTGTTTCTCCACTAGCTTTTTTTTATTGCAGTCCTAAACAGAAATGCAAAAGATATGTTTGTTTAGCCCAATCCCCTGCTAGTGAGACATTATTCCATGCAATACATATTCTTTCTGACTTCTGCAAGAAAAACAGTGCACAGACACTGAAATGTATGCACTGGGGCTGGGATTTACAGCTAGAACGTCATTCTGCTCTCAAAATGAAAACAAAAACAAGCTCAAAGCACTCAGAATAAAGAAGCATTGCTGATTTTTTCTGTCATCGTCCTTTCTTTCAGGAAACCATGTTCTTGGATGCAAGGATATCTTGTCAGTATGCTAGCAGATTTAAAATAGCATGCCTTTGCAGTTAAATATTACAAGTGGCAAAAATGTGAACTGTTAGTTTCAATTCCAGATTTTGCTATACCGGACATAGTGTAGTGGAGATAAATTTTGAAGCTGCAATGAAAGCTTGAAGTGAATCAACATGAAGCAGAAACTTTATCATTCACACAAAACAGAATTTAAGTCATAGAAACTGTGTAATTTAACCTAAATCTCTTTTCCAGATGAGCACTGCAAGATTCTAAGAAGCCAAGCTGCCTTTTCAAGCTGAAGAGATGTTGCTAAATTCTCCAAAAGAAAAAAGTGCAGGAGATACGCAGAATAAATCAGATTTATGTTTGGAGCCACAGAGCTTCTGAAAGAGCAATAAATACTAAGGAGAGCAGACTGAACAGACTAAATGGGCCACAGGTATGGAAAACTGCAAGACCCGTCTCTCTACAGAAAGTAGAGTCAAGCAAAGCAAAAGCAGGAGTCATCCTGCTTCTCAACAACTAAATTGTCAAGGACTGAGGGAAACCACAGTCATTCTTCCTCATTCCAATAAATAGTTTTCATTGACTACTATTTAAGGAATGGATTCAAAAATTTAATATATGTAGGCAAATGTTGGCTGTACAGTCAATTTATATCCACATGGAAGTTTTATGGAACTAAAATTAAAGCAAAAAGCAGCTTTGAAATCTGACTTCAGAATACAGGGGCTTATTTCCAGGCAGAATTTCTAACTTCATACACTTTTTTGGTGCATCTTCAGATGCTGAAACACCACCTCCTCAAAAGCAGACTCTAAACTGAAATTGAGGATTATGGGCAATTACTCTGAAGTTGCAACAAAGCATACATTTAGAGGACAAAGGGAAGCAAAACGTGTTTTCATAGATTTTGGCCCTGCTAAGTCAGAGTGCATTCTGACAGGAGATCAAACAATGTCAGAATTCTACCCACCAATTTAAAATTCTAACGAAAAATAACACAAAAAGAAAATCTAATTAATGTGATGATCATCCTAGTGGATGAAACATCAAAATTCACTTCATTTTACTCCTTTATTATCATATCTATCATGACTTTGAACTTAATGTTTAACCAATTATTTTTTCTTTCTAAGAAGATATGGAAACATCAAGCCTTTCCAAGCTAAGCATTGCAGATATTCAAATTAGTTCTGGTTCTGAAAGCAATTTCTCCATGACTGCATGAAGCTCTGCACTTGCTAATTTCATCGCCAATGATCAGGGTAAGTTACCCTCCACGAGCCATCTTGCTGTAGGTAAATTAATTTCAGAATATAAACTTGCTTATTAAATAATTAGCTCAGGTATCTCTAAGCTGCAGGTTGCAGCACAATTATAATTCAGTCTTAGCTGAAAGTTTACCCGGCAACATACTACAACTGTTGTAAAACAATGACATAGTCCAAACATAGATTATATAGCGTTATGACTGTGAAGACTGGTTAGCAGCGGTACAGGGAGGGGAGAAACTACTGAGGATGTTTATGCTTTTATGAATATCTAAATTTTACTCTTCTAAGGAGAAAATTAAATTTCATTCAAAGCTGCTTTAGAGAATAACAATTAATGATCACTGGTTTATACCATTTACAAATAAAATCATAGAGAAACTGAAATCTGCACAATGCCACCTTACCTTATACAACTGTAGTGTTTGAAAGTGCTGGCAGCTTTCTGGCATTCCAAGCACAGCTGAATAGCTCCTGGATAGTCCTCTTCCTTAGGATAAAATACAATGGAAAGCCAATTTGGCTATTGAAGGAAACACTGCAACACCCATTTTAGCTTACATGCTTATGTATAAACATTAAGAACAAAATATTTTGCCTCTCATATCTATACAGTAAGGTTAAAGGAAATTAATCACTGTCTATTGCAGAACTTAATGTGCAACCAGTTTAGAAATAGAACACCTGAAAACACTATGTATTACATTACTTTAATCAAATGACTTGCTTTTTTTTGTCTTATGCATTCATACAAAAGATATCAAAGTTTTTATTACAAAACAACTAACATCTTCCCTGTTAACTTCCAAACGTTTGTTAATACAATACGATCTATTCACGAACAAGAAAAGAGGTAAGTTCAGGCACTGTCAGGCTGTTGCCATAGTTTACAAACCTGAAAAGAGACAACGGAGACACTCCAACATTATGCCCAAATACACACTATTTAATTTGACACATTATATAGCTAATTGGAAGTGAATTTAAAGACAACTGGCTCACATAAGGGCACAGGACAAAAAGAACATACTTCAGAAGAAAAATCTGGAAATATTGTCTTAATTTATAAGAATATCCAATAGGTAGACAGATCAATCAGGAAGTACACAGGATGCCAGGACAAAACCGGAACAAAAAGATACACACAAAAATGTAAATCCCCAGCATCTTGCCAACAGAAAATGGGCAGTGCCTTGGGTATAACTACTAGCCGGAAAGGCTCTTTAAGGCAGGAAAACCCTCCCTAATACCTAAAAGCTTCCCTTTTCTGTCCTAATTACATCTGTTATACTACATGTTTCAGAGAGCTCAAATGCAAAGCTGTTACTGGGATTTCAAAGTCATTGATTGAAGAGTAAAAACGCAAGGGCAATTTATATTCAGCTATTATCATAAAAGAGTTTCTGAAATGAAATTCATTTTAACAGCAGCATTCTAATGCGGATCAAGTTTAGCTAAAAACACACAAAAAACCCCGCACACATTATCAATTAGATGAAAACAGAACAGTACATTGGTCTAAAATGATTGCTGCATTTACAGCTCTTTGCATCCTTCTCCACTGAAAAGCTGGCACTTGTTCCAAGAAGTCTAACAGCTCTGATAAGAAAGCCTGCTTGCATAACATACATGACTAATATATTCCAGATGCAGCTCACCCTCGTAAGTTATTATAGCTTCATGTCTGGTCTTTTTTTAATTGGGAACCCTATCCAAATGTTCCTCTGTGAATGGCTACTAATAGCTCTCATGCATATTCCAAGCTTCTAACTTCTTATTGGACTAAAGACAAGAAATTGGCCAATATCTGGGATACCTTAGTGGGAGCAGACACTGAGCACAGCTCTAAAACGGCACTTTGCCAGCCCTCAATGTTTACGAATCACTGGCCAGTTATAATAATCAGACATTAGTGTCTGTGTGTGAACGCAACACCCACACCTCTGTCTCAAGACAACTCCTACCAGTAGACAGTGAAGAGCTGATTTCCTGTGCAACAAAATACAGTACAGAAATGAAAGCTTAATCATTGTACAGGACTTACTGAGCAGAAGGCAATGTTTATGTAGCCTGTAAATTAATACATTCTTACTTGGTAAAGAATAAGAAAGTGTACTGAGACAAGGTATATTACCCAAGATGGAATTAAACTCAAGGAATCTTAAGAGTTACAATTATTAAGACTCAATTTCCAAATTTAGTATCTATGTATTATCGTAATGATGTTCCATCCAGTATTAGTTGTAAATATTTGGCAAAGTAGCAAGCCAAAATTGTTACACTGCATTATTAAAATATAGCTGTCAATAAAATCCTGAAGCTGTTTTTCATACAATTAATCACCTTAAGACAAGATCTTCTTTTTGCTCTGTGTGGTGCCTACTGCATTTTTAGGCAGTATATATACTGTATCAGTAGAACTCTCAGTGTCATGGCCTGCATGCTGCATTGTTTTCTACAACTGACTATTTAAAAGCCAATCCAACGAATAAGGAGAGAAGCTACTACGCTTACAAATAAAGTACTAAATAGGGAGCCCATATATAAATCTGTACAGTAATATACCAGTAGAAGTACTTTATCTAGACCCAGCATATCAACTCTCAGCTAATCTCACGTTAATTTTTTCTTCCAAATATCAAGCTAAGGCCAGAGAAGAAGTGTAAATTGAGGGCAGGGAGGGGAATGAAGACTCCATAGCACTCTTACTGAACTAACTCAAGCCTCTGTGCCCAGATCTAAAAGCAGGACTGAGTCTTTGAAAGAATATACTCCCCCCAGCCAGCAGAGGGGCTATCTAATTTGATATGAAGTATTTCTCACAACATTCAAAAAAAGAATATTTTTTATTTCACCACCTGCATACACCCATAGCCTGTTTGCAAGAGGAAGGAAAGAAGAGACAAAAGTAAGGTGTCTGACAAAATTAGACTTATGATAGCTTCAAAATATAATAGTCTGGCAGGGACTTACCTCCAACATCTCACTCAAACGCACATCAGTTCTTTGCTAAAAAATAAAAAAATTAATTAAAAAAACAGTGATAACTACACAGAAATTAAGAAAAATATTTTGCCATTGAACAAAAACAACTGTGCCTACCAGTGTTTTTATTGTTCTCAGAGACTTTAGCAGTCCAATAAGCAACTGTCGTTTCCTCTGATTTGCAAGAAGCCCCAAACTAGTTTGTGTGAAGCCTTCCTTTGCTATATTCAGGTGTCTGCAAAAGTTAAAATGAACATAATCTTCTAGAATTTATTAGGAATAAGTTCTAACAAGTCCATCAAAACACACGCTAAAAAATAAGATTGTCAGCATTGTTTGGGAAACCCTGAAACTGAGATGATACCAACAGACTACTAAGAAGGTATGCTTTCCCTTCCGCAGAACTTGTCTGTGGATCAGTGGCGTATCTCAAAAGGTTCCTATTTTAAAGAGAATGTCCAACTGAAAAAGTGAGAGCTGCTGAGAGAAAGCAGCTGGTATTTGTTTCAGTATCTTTAACTACTATTGCTAATTCCATTCAGCACATAAATAGGAAATATCATCAGCAAGCAAACTTCCTGGGTTTACAGATATCTTCTTAAGTACTTTTTCCCCCTTTCAATCTTCACCATTACTTAAGCAAGATACCTTCTTCCATTTGTGCAAATAACAGCTGCTAACTGAAGGCCGGTCTGCAATGATGTAACACGTTCAAGTTCCTACACAGAGACAACACATTAAATAAATATACAAGTTAAAGTTGTGCTACACACCTGCAAAGACCAGTGATTAGCAGGTTTCTCATAAGATGTTATGACAACTTTGTAGACTTACTTTATATATCATTTGTTTCATCATTTTATATTGTGCTGGTGGGGGAGTGAGCGAGTGACTGTGTGGGGCTGACTCGCCGACTAAACCACGACATATATATACTACGCACTAGAATGTAACATTAATATCTTTTAAAACTATCTTTCAAAATACAATTCCCTCTTGAAGAAATATACTTGAAATCCATTTTCATTGCAGTGGGACCCTCCACATTTATATACGATACATTTAGCCTAAGATTCTGTACACCATTAATGCACCACAGCAGAATGATTAAAGCTTCAGGGAAGTCAAAAAACAGGGTTTAATTTGCATTAAATATGCCAGAGAGCAGCAAAACAACAACAAAAAAAACCCCAAACAAATAAAAAAAAAAAACCACACAAAACACCCTCAACCAAACCAAACCCCATGTTTCACACAGCATTTCCTTGTTTAGAAGCACTTGCGTTCTACCAATTTAATAGATGCCAGTTCATAATGAATGCTAATTGTATCCTGTTGAATTTCAGCTGAAAACTCTTCAGCACAGGTGACCTGAATCTAGCTTGATTTTGACTTTGTGAAGTGCCTAGCATTATCTCAACTTCTTTAAAAATATAAAATTTTTAATATACCTATTAGGCTTTATTTTGATCAGAACAGCACTGCAGAAAAGTGAACGCTCTCCCCATGCTAAAGAAAAAAAAACCTTTTTTTTTTAAATAATGCTCATCATTTCAAAACCTAGCAAATGCTTTCCGTGGGGAGAAAGGAGACTCACTTTGAAAACTAATCTAATTTTAAAGATATGACTAGGAAAAACAAGTTTAAAATTTAGTTCAGTTTAAGATCAGCTCCTGGTCAGCCTCCAAAGACACAAGTAAATCTGACCAATCACTGAGCTGCATCTTTCACCAAGAACAGTTCCTCCTTTACGTTACCAACATTGCTTTTGGAAAAATGACAGCCTAGTTGCTGCTGTGCATAATATCTTAAGAAACCAAATTCAAAGATTACTTCCCTCAGTACCTACTTCTCAATAAAAACATACTTTGCAAATGTCAGAGCTGTTCAAAAGTCCATTGTTCCCTTTTTCATGAGGAAACGCATACAATAAGGAGCAACTCAATTCCAGTCTTGCCTCTTGAAAAGATTCTGTAAAATCTCTCCTTTGGACATGACTGGATGGAGGGCCACAGGGAGAAAGTGCAGCCTAATGGTCCCAGAGAGGGAGTCTTCTGTCCAGCATTTAGGACTGAATACATTTTTTTCTCTTCTCAGTGACAATCTTCCATGCATCAGTAGTTCCTAAGGCATGCCTTTCCTTCTGAGAAGGGAAAACTATAAACCCCTTCCCTTGTGCCTGTGCCATGCCTCTCTCAGCACGTAGCAGTGCCTGCTAGTCCAGTACTTCATACTAGGAGTGGGGTACAAACCATGACTTCCCCACACTTTCCTTTGCACAGTGGAAACAATGTGTCCAGGAGACAGAGTAAACTCCATTTCTACTTCTTCTAATGACCTGTTACTGTAACTGGAGATGCCATTGCGAAGTACCCACAGCACAGCAGCAGGTTCACTTCATGAGTCAGTGGGAAAGTGAGTCCTATGATGCCCACCAGAAATCTCTGAGAAGTCTACTGACAAGAATAACTCTGTGCAAGCCTGTGCTCATAACTAACATTGAAATATTACTGACTTAATCAGGCAAATGCACATTTGAGAAACGTTTTTAAAGATTCTTACTGGCACAATGCATTTTTAACTGTCCCTTTGGAACAGCTGAAAGAACTCCTTGGTATACAGCACATGCACCTCACTAAGATGTTGCTGGGATAAGAATATTAACATTGCACAGCAAAATGCAAGAATCACATTCTCCAAAGTGATATTATGCATTGAGAGGGGGTTTTAAAAGTGAAGCTGCTGGGTTCAGAAAAAGCAGCACTTGTTCAACAATATCAGTTCTGAACATGCACAACAGCAAAACTATACTAGAATGATTTGATACCATACAATTACCCTTTCTGCCCCTCTTCACACTATCTTACAAAGACTCGACCACTGTAGCACTTACCCAGCCACCTTCTGCAAAAGCCTCCCACCTGACTTCTTTAACTAAAACTGAAATAATATTGCCATTACAGCTTTTTTCTACCACAAGCTATTGCAGGAGATGATGCAAGCAATGCTCACACCCCCCTGCCCCATTTTTCTTTAAACAGCAGCACTCCTCCTTCCACCCAGCAAAATGCCACAGCATAGATGGGACACTCAGAAGGTCACTAAGGCTCCATGTGTGGGCCATGAGTGCAAGTGAGCAGAAGAGGAAGTTGTGCCCTCTGGATGACAGCAGAAAATAACTCCAGCTCCACGACAACTACCATGGGTTAACACCCAGGAGGTACAAGCACTAGCCTGCTGCAGCAGTGCATCAGCTGAGAAGCAGGAGACAAGGAAGGGAGGAACGGAACAGGAAGAAGGTCATGAGGAAGGAGCGGAGAGAAGAAAGGAAAGAAGAAGAAAAGAAGAAAGAAAAAAAGAACACTTCTACCATCAAATGCAGCCACCACTCCCTCCCACACTCTCCCCAGCTTCCTGACCAAAATGAGAATTGCCGTAATCACTGATATGACAACACTTGCGCAAGGTGCTGTACACACACAGAATTATCCACCACAGGATAATTCTCAGACTACTTTGATAACAATCCCAAGTTTTCACTTTGCAGAATTCCTGCTGTCATTTCCTGGAAAGATCACATAAAATCAGGCAGAGCTGACCAAATGTATTGGGGCATTACTAAAAATAAATGGCTAGAAAGAAACCATCTTCTCTTTATAGAATCATTACGACAGCTATTCCAATTATGTTTTGGAAGCAAGGAGAGAAGCCATGCCAATATTCTACTGCAAGTGGCTAAAGCAGTTTTGTTTTGTTTTGCTCTCAGAGATCTTTGATACGTTGAGGCTCTATTCCAGCTCAACCTCTTAGATGCTTTCTTCTCACAGCTGCCTGAGCTAGTGGCAGGTTTCTGGATAAGTGCTCTTCAGAAAGGTCATTGCCTTTTTCTCTTATGGAAAAAGATCTGAAACCATTCCTAAACACAGGCACTAAAGAAGCTCCTGTTCAAGTCCATTAAAGGTATTAGTCAAGCCTGTGAATTCATGTTTTCAGAAAGCATTCTTAAAATGGTCATATGCCAAAGCCTTTATCATCCTAAGGGCCTCCAGCTCAATACGCCCTTGGTTCTTTTTATTCTACAGATACAGCTTTATCATACGTAGACAGCTAGTTCCAATCAGGCACTAGCATCTCTACTAACAAATTACTATATTTAATCCCCAATTAAACAAGAGCAGCATTAGAACAGCACAAAATTGAGTCGTTAACTCTTAAAAAGTGACTGTAAGTTGTCTTACCTGAACATATGCAGGCTGTTTTTCAAGAATCAAGTCTGCAACTTTCTTAGATACCTTAAAAAAAAGAATGTTACATGTGATACACGGCAATCTCAATTAAATAGGCCATCCCTCTACTGAAGTTCTACAAGTTTGTGATTCTGGATCATTTAGTTCTGTAGTTTTCAAATTTATTAATATGTATGCCACACCAAGGTAAAAAATCCTAAAAATTATAATCAGTTTTCCTTAAGAGCAAGACAAGAAAAATGTTTACAGTTACATCTAGGAATTACTGGGCATTTTTAAATTAATCCCTTACCTCTTTGCTTGTTAAGGAACACACTAGAATAGAAAAAAAGAAATAATATGGGACACCCCAACTGCTTACATTCTGCTTGTGGTACTGCTAGAGTACAAATTTAAGTTAACCATCTACCATGGAGATCTAAGAAAGCCACAAGGATACCTACCTTTCAGAATGATAATGTATTAAATAAAATCTGTGTCAAAATGAATACGCACACTGTACCCTTTCTTTAGCACACAGAACATGCATATTTTAAAATTTTCCTCCATTGCTCTGAACTAACAGTAAGTGGAATGCTAGTAAGAACTGCTGAATTTAAAATTTACTGAATTTAAAAACGGGCACTGCTACCTTGATCAGTCTCTTCTACCCAAAAAAAATTTCCAACACTAACAGTCATAAAAACGCAAGCTTCAGAATAGTGTTCTGTTTTGTTTTTCAGCAGGAACTACAAATATTTAAAACAAGAAACAGTTTCAAACATGACAAAGAAATTGCCTGTATTGCTCTATATTCTTCTTGGGGAACAATACTCCCAAAAATGAAACTAAAACAAAACTGGCTACGACTGTCAGCCAGCCCACAATGCACTACTGGGAAATATATAAAAATCTCTTCATCATTCTTTGACTGCTTAGTCAAACATAGCACAAAGTTGGGATCTTCAGTCAGCGTTCCTGCAACAAACATACAGTGGCTCCAGCAGGTCTGTTCCCATACTCTGGAAGAGCACCTGCACACAAATGGTGTTCAAAGTACTCCGATATCATCGGCTGGCAACCTGGACAAGGGACATATGTCTAGCTATTTAGCTTTCTAGGAAAGCTATCTAGCTTTCCTCCTTCCACATTAACAAACAGCCAGAATCATCAAAGAATTTTAAACCCTCTTAAATAAAGCTTTCTTCTGCAGGACAGCAAAAAAACCACTCCAGAGCAGGGCAGGGGCAGGAAAGGATGTTATCAGGCCAAAAGCTCCACAAGCCTACATGACCTTGGGGCTCTAAAGAAGTTTTGTTCTCTGCACAGGCTAAATCCTGAGAAATTTTCACCTCCCTTTTCCAACTTGTTCTTTCCACTAGCCTTGTGCCTGTAAAAAAATTTAGGACAGGGATATACCTGCTAGCTATGCATTCCCCTACTACAGATCTAACAGTTTGATTCTTCACTGTTGAAGGGATTCATCAAGCAGTACACATGAATAAAAGATGGGTTTCATTTTCAGTTTTCACTCTGCTATTTGTTTTGCAAGTTCTCAGTTACCCTTGACTAACAACAATCTCAACACTGTCAAGCATCTGCCACAGTGATATCTTTTTTTTTTTCTCTTTCCCTGAACGCGGTGACACTACGCTTCTGAGCTTCCAAGCTATTCTCTTTCTTTTAGATGAGCAATACTATCCCAGGTTATTAATTTCCAAATTGTCCCACCCATTTTGGCATCTTCTGTACAATTGTGTTGATTCATTTTTTAGTTCTTAACTTTTGGAATCCAGAATTGCAATTGCTAGCAATGAACGTGGCTGGAGTTATCAATGCATACAAACAAGAACATTCTTTGAGGGGACCAAACAATTTTCTCTTTCCTATTCACATGAGGAAAATATATTTCATCTCCTGAAGAAAAAAAGATACAGATGAAGGTAACAGTCTACTAATTAAAATGAAGCCAAACAGCCATACAACTAAAAAGCCTCCTAATTCATTTTTCCTGTACCAAGATGATTAGTCAAATTAAAGCTGTCACAACACACATACTAAAGAAGTCTTGAGTGAGCTGGAATCCATCCAATGAAATGGAAAACTGTAATAGAGAAACTACAGAAAATACAGTCTATAGTGACCTCGAAAACAAAGGCAGGACCAAGATCAGCTGTGCAAAAGCAGATGGTAACAGTCAGAGCTCTGCTACCTATAATTCACACTCATTTCAGTGATTTGTGTTAGAGAAATTTAGAAGTTGGAATTATCTCTAAATCACTAATGTGAAATCCTACGGCAGCTATAGATACAGGTACTGAAATGAAAAAGGCAGTCTTTAGGCTTTTTCAAAAGTAGAGGTATTGTGTCATCTGTCAACAGATGTTGCGAGTTCTCTACCTAATAATCTATTCACCATAAACTTTAAGATACTTTTAGGACTGAACTAACAACGTACAACATTCCACAGTACTGTCTTCTGTGAAGGACACTAATGTCTTTTAAGACAGACAGTAATCTACATGACGTATCATAAAACAAATGGACAATAATTGAGACAGGAGAAGAAAACATGCAATGGTCTCACACTCCGCCTGGAAATATGACACAAGGACATGATATACAACATACAAGAAATTTTAGCAGCTTGGAACATGCCCAAGGAGGAAAACAAACCCAAGCAACAATTCCTTTCTACAGCAGAATCACATTTAGACTAGATTACAGAAGATACAAGAAAGCCCTAATCCTGAATGTGGGGATGGTGGGGGAGGAATTCAACACATTTCTTGTCAGAAGTTCCAGCTTGAGAGTTTTTGTTTGTTTGTTTTCTAAAAGAAAGACATATCCAGGCCGTTTTTCCTGGAAGCCTTGTGCTCAGTTCTCAGCCCTATTATTCATTAGCTTCATGCACCTTCCAGTTCACGTGTTTCAGCAGCAGCCGTGCACTGAAACTAACTTCCCTAGCTGCAGCTGGTTCCCACCATGTAGGCAGAATGGCCAAGACACTGATAACAGGTGTTAGGATTATCCAGCATCTCTCACTCCTGCATGTATTTCCTTGCAAAACTAGGTCACCACCACATACCCCCTTAAACTGTGGGGAAAAAAAAAACACCAACTAAACAAAAAAAAAACCACCCAAGCAAACAAAAAACAAACCACCACCACTAAACAACCACAAAACTAAAAACCAACACACACTTTGAACTTCTTTCTTTATACCCCTTAGTGAGAGACATGGCATATTCATTTGCTCAACTTCTCACTAATACTTTACAGAATTTCATAGGTCTGTTATGGGAAAAGCAGTCTGAGGCAGAAGACATATTGTTAATGATCCAATATTCTACTTCTGTACATTTCATTCATTTATAGACATAAATTAAGATTATTACTGTTACTTTACTTGCAGATACTCTCCAAATGTCACAGTTAATACATTCGTTCCCTCTACCATATTATTTATCTTTAAAAGAGCAATGAATCAGCAATTTTAAAAGCCTGAAATGTAACAAGTACTTTTCAGAAGGTGCAACTCCCGATTTCCCGCCATGAAATTATAATTATTACTTATTGTTACATTTAATTTGTTTTATCGTGTAATAACTCTGTACCAGTATTCACTAGAAACCCTTCTGGACAATTAACAAATTGGCAAATGAAAAATAAGAGAAAATAGCGACTCCAAGGAAAGAGTTTTCAAAACATTTTGGTTTACCTTGCCAGAAATCCTTAAAAAAAAGAGATACTACCACAATATTCAGCGCTATGCTGAACATTAGTTTTCTTGCAATACACATGAAAAGCTGAACATTCGGAAAATCAAATTCTAAAGGATTAGTTAGCACATCTGCTCCTTGTTACAACACTTATCACCAAGATTTACTTCCATGATTTCATGTGATTACATGATTTACTGATATGATTTTCCACTATAAAAGCACACATCGTAACATTAAAAGAAAAAATGCTTAATATCTAATCTGTTTAAGAAATCAAAACTTTTTCAGTTGCACTTCTGGCTATACTTACAGACAATAAAACAAATTGCCTGAAGGTACAGAGGAAACAACTTTACTTACAGCAGCTTGCTGTTGTTTTAATTTGTCTCTGTACTCTTCCAATTCTTGAAGACTAAGTACTGGAGGAAGCCTCTGCATGTAAACAACAAATTAAATTCAGTGAGACATTAAAAGATGTTAAATACACGTGTAATATTAACTAACCAATCAATTCCATTAAAAAAACATTCTTATTGTTTCTGCAATCTAATTTGCAGAATTAATCCATTATTTCAAATGACGGTACTGAAATAAATCAGTGTTAGGATAAACAATGTATTATAACTACATCGTATAATATCATAATTACCTCAAAGTCACCTTATTTTAAGCCATATATGTATACTTGCAACCCCCTTAATCATTGAAAATTATTATGTCTCAGTTTGCTAAAAAAATACCCAAATATAGAACGGATTTTTTCTTCCCTCCAATTATTTTTACTTTTTCACAATAGTTTAAATTATGAAATGCCTGTTAGCGCAACTGATATTAACTCCACCACATTAAAAAAAGAGACTCCATACCAATACTATATGCTAGAAGCACCTCACAAACGCAAGAGGAGGCAGGAGAGTACACTTTTGCATTAATGTAAGATACAAGAAACAAAACAAAAAATAGCTCATTGAAACAAGCATACTTTTGACCCTCATTTCTTTTATATACTGTCTTTTAGGAAAACAGCTTACCTCTAACTCGTACTTCACAATATCAAAGGAATCATTGGAAAAATAAACTTCTTCAATGCTGTTAATTATTTCTTGCTGAGCTTGAGGATCAGTTGGTTCTTCACGTAGTTCTCTGAGCTCCTCCTTCACAAAATAAAAAAGGATTTCCATGATGTAATACCACATCCTAACAAGAGCAATATTTTACCAAAACAAATATTTTTCAAAAGCCATTTACAACACTAGTTGTAAACAAGAAGCAATGGCAAAGAACAGAAAGATCAGTATGCTGCGGCTTGTTCTTACCATTACCAACAGCAAGATACTTAAAACTTTTCAAAGAATAATGTGCAGACTTCAATGTTGCAGATCACTTTAACGTTTCTTCATCGATATATTTGTGGCACAAATGCATGTGGAGTCCAGTTTTTTTTCCTACTGAAGTTTAGAAATTCTCATAATAAAATAAAAATATATTGGCAGGGTATTCGTCCAGAAGCAAAAAAAAAAGGCCACAAAAAGGTTAACAAATAAAACCTGAGTTTTTTTAAACCAGAAGAACTGTCTTTGTAAACAAAGTAGACAGTGTCATGTCACTCCAAACATATAACTTTTCAATTCAGCCCTCAGAATTCACTTTAGGAAAGTCATGCCATTAAACACTTGAATTTTTTACAGGCAAAACCAGAACAAATCTGCCTTCTTTGCACAAAATTAACAGATTTCATATTTTTCTCCAACGAGTACGTGGTCTAAGCAGAGATGCACTGTCAGCTTTATGAAAACTAATATTCAAGTGGTAAGCATCCCCTTCCTTGCTGTCACTAGTTCCATGGAAAGTCTTCTCAACAACCCAGCTGCTTCCACTGGTCACAAGAGAGGACTGAGCCTGAACCTTCTCTTCCCCTCCTATAGTGGACATTTCAACTACTAATAGCCCTCTCCTGGAGACTGTTCCCACTGAAGAAATTAAAATCATTATCAGACACTCAGAAGGGAGAAGTGTCAGGATACTCCTTCACCAAAAATCAAGATAAAACAGATCAAGTTGCCCGATACTGGAATTTAAGCCTGGTGAAGCGAACCAGGGGACTGAAGTGTCCTGTAAAGATCTCAAGCCTCCCAATAACGCTACAGTACAATGTTACAGTGCGATAAGGTGCCAGTATTTTCATCACCGAGAGCTCAAGGGCTTATCTCGCTGGCTAGAGGCATCAGATTTTAGATTAATTGACTCAGTAACCATTAACTCACTTATTTTGAACATCAATTGAAATAAGGTCAACGTGTATATGTTATGAGGCAAAGCGACACTTTTAAATACACAATTGGAGACAGCCAAGGGGTGACAAGTGAACTGTTTGGAAAAGCATGAGAAGGAGCCGCTGCTCCTCTAAAATACCTCTGGTAGGAAAACGAAAAAAAGAAAAACGGAGGGGGAGCGGCAACGGCTCTGGTAGAAGGGGCAGGAACCCCTCGGCGACATGAGCAGGCACAACCGAGGCCGAAGGAGAGGGCGGCCGGGACACCGCCCCGCCGCAGGCCGCTCTGCCCCCGGCCTCAGGCCCGGCCCAAGCCGCGGCGCGGTGCTGGGCCGCCACCCGCTGGAGCGCGGACGAAGCCGCAGCTGTAAGGCCGCTTCGAGCCGAGACGGCGCGGAGGGTACCCCGGAGACAAGCCATCCGAGAGCCACTTTCTTGCTCTCCCGTGCGGCCCTGAGGGGCTCAGACCTCCACAGACTGAAACCGCCCGACCCAGCCGCCGCCACCAGCGCTTCCCGGCGGCGGCCGGCTGACCTGCGGCGAGGCGGGGAGACCTGCCTCGCACCTCGGGTCATGCACCCACACCAGGCCGTGCATGGGAAAGCAGGGACGAAGGGAGTGCACCGATAGACATGTGGGAAATAAGGAAATAATACACATAAATAAAAATATGACAACAATAAATAACAAAGCAAGATGATGCTATTCTTTAGACAAACTCTTAAGAACAGGTTTTGAGCACAGTCCCGCTCTTAGCGAGCACCAGTCCACAATGCCACGTGATCACCTTGCTCAAAGGCAAAGGCTGGGTTAGTGACGTGGCCTTGACAGCAGACGGTACCAGCAGGACAGGTTTGCAGGGAAAGAGCCTGTGCCACCCCACTGGCACCGAAGAGACAGCCAGGACTCCACACAGGCAGGCCTGTCCCTTCAGCTCTGGCCATACAATTCACCCAGCAGCAATGCATTTCCACCTCACGTTTCAGCTTTACTAAGAGCATGAGAAACAGAGCAGACGAGGGCAGGTTACGTGGGATGAGAATGAAAAGATTCTTGAAAAATAGTCCCTTTAGAGTCTGTTTCAATTTTTTACTCCATGGTTTTGAAGTTTCCATCACATGAGAGTGCATGGATTGGCAGAGGACACACACATTCAGATTCAGCGGCATACTGCTCTTGATATATATAGCAATGAGTCTATTATCTAATGGTATGTATTCCTGTCCTTTAAAACAAACAAAAAATTATTTCCCTCTACACTCCCTAATAAATGGCAGCTTTATCCTGTAACATCCCCCTATAAATCAGCTTAACATCTTACAGTACCTTGAGTTTCAGCTATCTGAAATTAAAATTAAAAATTATCCAAGACAGGCAACAGTGTCAGCTTAATTTGTCCACCAAACCACTGCAAATGGAATCATCTAATTCATCATCTGGTATGTGGCTACAAGTTCCTGCACAGTCATTTGTTAAAAGGAAAAAGAAGAAAAGGTAATCCTAAGAGGAAATCTTTAGGATCATTTGAATTTCTAGACTATTGATGTCTTGTCATATTGGTGAAATGATATGTCAATGCCATAGGTCAATGGTGACCGACATCCCCTGAAGATATATTAAGAAAGCCATTGGGGAGAAATATTCCGGATTTAGAGCCACATGATAATAATTTGGGAGGGTTGTTCTTAATATTAGCATTTCAATGAGATCTAATGAATGACCTTTCTGTGGTCTTTGTAGAGGACCACAATTTTCAGCACAAAAGTAAAGCTGATATTGATGTGGCTAGGAAAATTACTAAGAAACCATTTTATCCTGTCTGAGAAAGATTGTTCATCACAGAATCACAGAATGACAGGGGTTGGAAGGGACCTCTGGAGATCATCTCGTCCAACCCCCCTGCTTGAGCAGGCACACCCAGAGCAGGGGGCACAGGACTGTGTCCAGGCGGGTTTTGCAGATTTCCAGAGAGGGAGACTCCACAACCTCCCTGGGCAGCCTGTTCCACTGCTCTGTCACCTTCACAGTGAGGAAGTTTTTCCTCATATTGAGATGGAACTTCCTGTGTTCCAACTTGTGCCCATCGCCCCTTGTCCTGTCATTGGGCACCACTGAAAATGGTCTGGCCCCATCCTCGTGACACCCACCCTTTAGACGTTCATCTCAGTGTTTTTCACCAAAACGTTACCTAGGAAAATGTTTATTAAATGGACTGTGTTTTCTTTGTCCTGTTCATTCTTTCTAGAAAAGCAGTCTAGTGACAATAACTCTCCAGAATAAACTAAACCTCTCATATAAATTACACTGTCTGCCACCAGACTGTGCCATGATGAACTGCAGCTTGCATCATGCTCCACTAGTTTCAAATAACTAACATGCTCAAGGCCAATCTATTACTCACCACAAGGAAGCACATGTCCTTGGCTAAATTTTATTTGCTGATATTCAATCTTCCTCATCCCTTCAGTTAGAGATACAAAAAAATGTTACTAATATACATATGAAGCCTATAGCTTAAGGGGCCTCAGGGAAGTCCAGATTTAGCACTGTGGAGCTAGTATTCACACACTTTGCAGAGGTAGAGAGAGGAGCTCTATTTAAACCCTCAAGGCACTTTTCCACCCCCAAACTCTTCTAACTATTGCTGCTTAAATATCTGCCTTTAAATAAAAGTCAACATTAAAACACATTTGTCTGTAAATTTTACATAAATTTTATGTAAATTCAGCAATTCCAAGGGCTATTCTGAATAATAAAAAACTATAAAAAATTTGGGCAGAGGGAATCATATATGACAGTCATGCAGAGAACTTCACCATTGCTAAACTGAATCAATTAGATACACAGGAGATCAGGAAGAGCAGCACATTGGCAAGGTGGACCCCACAGTACTCATTTCAGTCCACCTGCCCAGGCTAATACACACATTCAGCAGCAGGAACTCTCCAAGCAATAATGGCCAACCCAGCCATCTAAGATGCTGTTTCATGGGCTACTCATTTTTCCAGTTTTGTTCAGCGAGAGACTTCACCTCCTACATAAAACTTGCATCATTTGTGGTGCCAAATGTACCTTTTTTTTTTGCCAGTACTTTGGATCATAATTTCATGGAAAGGCAATTTGTCCTGTCAAACATACTTCCTTTCAGGTTATGATTACTGCAACCCTAAGCAGCAGGTCTCTCTACCATAATGCCCCCTAAATAGATCAGTGAAAGACAGCTTCTGGGGAGAGAAAGGATAAAGAAATAAAAAAAAACCAACCAACAACCCTATCTGTCTGTCAGCTTTGCATACTTGAAGAAGCCATTGATAAATAAAACGCAGTGTTTGCATCCACACACTTCTCATACCACCTTGTCTTCCTGTTCTACGGAAGTAGAAATTTACAGGTCTAGGAGCCTGTGGCAATTCCTTGAAATATATTTTGGAAGAGTCATTAGTCATTTCACTGCAGACTCACCTTAAATGCAGTTCAGCAAGTTTTAGATGACTTACCCAGCTATTTCCCAGTACATCACACTCCCACTCTCCTTGTATTCTACACTGCCTGTAACACCAAAACCAATACTGCTCTGTTGAATGAAGCAAACACCTTCTGCATTCCAGTCGCTATCAACTGAAAGACTTGGGAAGTGAAGACATTGAAAAACGTTAACTGATACTACTCAGAGAAAAGAAAAAAATCTAAAAAGTTTCTAATTAGAAGCTGAAGGCCAGCAATAGTCTATGCACCTCCACACAGAGAGGGCCAGGGGCCAAGTCTGCGTTGTACTCATTTGGGCACAGCCTGCCTCTCTTTGTCACGAGCCAAAACCACACCAATGAACACAATGTCAATTTATATCCCTCCATTCTGAACTTGGATAACACCTACGTTAAAAGTTAATCCCAAATACCAGGGTGAGGGCCCTGCTCAACAGATTCAATCAGCAGGTACATTGCAACGTCCTACCATCATGAAATAAATAATGTATAAAAGTATTTTTATATATATGCACACTATCTTTTGCCTATATAAAAAGATATGTTTATGTATGTCCATAATGTGTGTATAACTATATCTACAAACTCACCTCAAAGCTTTTTTTTCCCCTTTTTTTCCCCCCAGGTAATCCACCGCTAAGGAAGGCAGTCCCACAGGGAAGTTTGTGGTGTCCCTTATCTTTCAGATGAAATGCCCCGAACCTTCTGATCTCTCCTTCAGTATGTATACAGAGTACATATTAAAAAGCCCTCACTCTGCCAAAACAAACATTGCACTGTGAAAACAATTCTCCTGATGGAGAGGACAACAAAACCTGATCCATAGAACAGATATCGGCCACACCACCCCTTCATGCACCTCTGAAAAGCACTCAGCTGCTGTTGGAGAAACAGAAACCCACACAAACTGAGAAAGCCACGCTTCTATATCTATAGGAAAAGCATTGAAAGTAAACTTTCAGTGCCGTTTACTACCATAAGCCACAAAGTCAACTAATATTTGTATATTGCGTATGAGCTGATTATTATCGAGATAAACAACCTAATCCAAAGCCAACTCATTATTAAACCCACACACTTGAATTCAAGTGTACAAAATACCTACCTCGCCCTGTTGTGACAGAATCTACTAAACAAAACTGTTATCAGCTTGGGAAACAACAAAGCTAACAATAACAGAATGGTTCAATAAGAATTACAGTTCCCCAGGGCGATCAGGGGACACAGATGAGTTAAAGTGTCTCAATCAAAAAAGATATGAAATCCCTCTTCAGACAATTTTCTCTTCCAGAAATCCAGCCTTGCAGTTCAGATTTGCCTTATCTACAGACTGCATCACAGACTTAAACTTTTATGCGCTTACTTCTCTGTGCGACCGAGTTGGCAGCATGAGTCTGTATCACAACAGAAAGCAAAGCAAGTTTGCTGGTGATTGGCCTTCACATGATGATAAATTGAAATTTTTCAACATATTTGCAGAACTTATTGGAGTACTGGTTAATGTGAGTTCATACACTTGGAGGTATTCAGTAAAATATTCAGGTACAAAATCATTTCATCATTTAAAAATAAAAACCAAAAAGTTGAGGAGCACAGTCATCACTTTAGCATGCTTGCCAACAAGCCACCAGTCAGCAAACCAACAACTTTCAGATATCAAGACCCAAATGAATTTTGCTGCTTCTCTCCTCAGGGGATGTAATGTCAACACATTCTTCTTCCTGTGCTCCATATTTCCCATTGGACCTCCAGTGTGACAGTCCCCCACTTCAAAAACATGTTTTGTCCTTAGAGTTAACGTTATCCATCAGTGGCTTGTGCTCTTTCCAGTGATTCATGCTGGCTCTGCAGCCTTTCATTCTCTATACCTCTCTATAGCTTCAACCCAGCTTTTGAAAATTTCAGTAACACTTGTCCTAATCAATCTGGAGGCACCACTTTGACAGTGGAAGTGTGATGATGAAAGTGCAGCAACATAACCATTCTCTCATCAAAACAGTATTTGGCTGGTCAGCTTGAGACTTTTGTTACGCAAGATATAAACAAGAATAGTTAATAAAATGCAGCAGTGGAGAATAACGTATGCTTTCAAATAGCCACCCGCAACAGTATTTCGCTTTTACTCATTGCCTTTAAAAATCTGCACCTTTTCTTTAGCCTTTACTTTTGCATTCAAAAGTGAACTCCCTTTACCAAACTCGCCCATTAATATGAAAGAATTATTGAGAGGCATTAGCCTGAATTATCCAGCAAAGCTGCTTGATCCTGTAATTATAATGCAGTTCTGATTTGTGACATCAGTACATTGCCATGGCATTGAATATGGCTTCAGTTCAAAACAGGCACCAATATCCAAAAGCTCAATGACTTTCAAATTCTGTGCAGTACTGAAACGTGATCTCCTTGATGGATACTCATACCACAAACACAGACAACATATTCCGCCACCCCACCCTCCCACCCCCAAATTCCTCTTTTCAAGGAAGGGTATCTGCATTTATGCTTACAGTGACAGGAGACATATGACACTGCCTCATCGATCTCTCATCATTTGAAAAGTAAAATACTACAATAAAGGTTTCAGCAAAGTTAAGGAGGCATGACAATATAAATCCTTCCTCTAAAAGAAAAGGGCTGGAAGTAAAGTTACCATGACAAATGGCTTGGGACCACAGCCAGGAGTTAAACTGATCAAAACACAGTAGTTTTATTCAACATTCTCTTAGAATCATAGAATATCTCAAGTTGGAAGGAACCTATAAGGATCATCGAGTCCAACTTCCTGCTTCTCACAGGACTACCTAAAACTAAACGATATGATGCCAAGCATCATTCAAGTAATCAGATAACCAGGCAAATTTACAACAGTTTAAAGACTCAATACAGCCTGTTGAGAAGGTAAAAGTTAACTTAAGCTACTCAGAATCTAGTAGTTATTTTGAGAACTACTCACCTGAAACATTTTGGAAGGAAAAACATATTAAAAGATTGAAAAATATAAAATTTTTATTCTGTGGCACAGAAGAGAATAATACTCTAATTTTATCAACTTCAAAAAAAGTAATCAGGTAGAAAGTTCTATGTCGATGTAATCTTGGCTTTTCAGGCACAGAATTCATAACTGCAACGAGATTCTGTTTGCAGAACAGTTGCCGATAATGTCCTCACATTACAAATGTTTGACATAAATGTATGAAAAAAACACAAATTATTGAGAGGTATTTGTTTACCCAGTGTTATTGATACAAGGTATAGGGTTACCAGTCACATAACATCTAACTATTATAGAATGGAAACCCAGCCAAGATACCCTACATGTAGTTTTACCTGGATAGTCAACTTGGCAAAAGAGACAGTTTGAAACTGGATGCTCAGTGGGTAGCAGAAATCTGCAGTTTTGAAATCTAAGCCACGGAGATGAGACGGTCCTTTCAGCATCTCCGCAACTGAATACCTCGCTCTCTGAAATCAATATATTGGCCACTGTTTAACAGAGTATTATGTACCAATTCAGAGATTGTTACTTGATTTTTTAAATATACAATAACACTGATTTTCTGGTCTGCCTCAGCACAAGGAACATATTACACGTTATTTATACAGAGACAAAGAAACATAAGGGCTTTTTTTTCTTTGCTTTTTTTTTTTTAACCTATTGTAAAATAAGGCATCCAAATTCAAGTCAGTAACTTAAATATTTCATTGGTTAAAGGGAAAGCCCAAATTAGGGGAAAATAACAAACAACATCCACAGCAAGTCTTGTGAATCCTTCACTCAGATCAACTCAGATATAAGGAGCTGTCAAATATTGTGACAATTGTTCCCACACACCCAGACTATTCATCATCATTTGTGAGACAAGAGTGAGCTGGCATCGTTTCAGTAGTTAGACCCCAAAAAAGCCAAAAACCTATTATTATTCTAAAGCTGTAATGTTTAAAGTAGAACACAAAGTTAATGCTATTTGCTGAAGAGAACCCATGAAACTACGAAATATACTTACAGCACCAAAAGCATAAAGAGACTAAATATCAAGACCAGAACTATACATGCTACTCATGCAGCATCTACTTCCCAAAGTAAAGCAAAAAAAAGGTACTTTTCTTTTTCCTTCTTTTTTTCTTTCTTCATTCCAGCAGGAAACATAGATAATATTAAGATCAGCACCCAGTAACAACTCAAAAGTTCCAAGAAAGAAATTTTAATGCAAGCTCATTCTGTCAGTGAACTGTTTTGCCTCACAGCTCACAGCTCTCCATCCTTTCATGAAAATATTTTAAAAGATTTTCAGCAAGGAATAAAAGTGTCAAAAAGAACAGCAGCAAACCTGGTGCAAAAAAAAAAAAAAGGAACTAAGTGTCATCTAACTATAAAATGAAAAACTAAACTGAAGGTGGTGGGAGTGGAGGGACTGTGTATCATACCTTACTAGGAATCCGAAAGCTTTCGATAGGACTGAGGTCATGAACACTCTCCTGAGGACTTCTTAGACCCTTTAAAAGAATGTTGAAGTCAGTTAAGATTGATTACTTTATGTATCTTGCAATCAAACAGCACAAGTCTTACCTGGTGTTGAATATATACCTACAACTCCTTTAATAAATTACACTGACACAAGGCTGTATGGCTAACACTTTATTCTATAAGATCATTGGTGTATAAATTTTGTTCCTCAAACATCTGAGCATTTCCAACTTTATGCTGCAATATGGACCTTTTCAGTACCATTCACTAACATTACCATCATAAAGTTCATTTACATCCTCCTCTCAACTTCCAGATCTTATTTTAAATTTAAAACTGCACATGTCAAAAAACCAAAACATACTTCATTCCACTAACTTAATGGTTTAACGGAATCAAATAATTGAATTCAAGTTAAGTGCTACCTATTCTGTAGCAAAATTATATTATTTTTATTTGATGGCATATTTGTCTATTTACCATATAAGACTATTAGGACTGGTTTTCCTTACGCATAACTAAACTGAAAAAGATGCATAAACCACATGAGCTATTTCATATAATTATGACTTTTTAAAACATATAGCCACATAAATAGAATATGCTCTAGCAGACTGAAGCTTTGTACAGGAAGCATCAATTAACCAGCTGAGTATGCGTTTGCTGAATATCCAACACATTAGTGATTTTATGAAGCCATACCACAGCACATGCTGCTTAGCGCACTTTCTGCCAGCTGCCTAGGCAGAGGTGAATCTAACCATTCACGTTTCAGATACGGTTCTGACTCCAGCTTCCCTTGAGACTTCAGGGTGTTCACGTGAGCCACGAGTTTCAGGCAGACTTCCCTCCTGCTCTTGTGGTCAATGCTAACAGTACTGTTCCCAAGCCCCTTTCAGGCCCCGGGTACCTATGCTTCCTTTCAAACAGGACCCATGCAATTACTGTGCGAGTACTTATCCTTTGAAACTGATAAAATGTTTTACAAGTTCATCTCTTCTGTGGTAACTACTACACTTTACAATTGTTTCATCTTCCTTGGATGCAAAACCTCTTCATTTTGGTTTCGATTCTCAGATTTCCTTGTGCATTGTTTCAAATCATCCTCCCTTTCCAGTTACCACCACCGAAGGTGACTCACCTCTATGCATCAAAAATTCAAGGAAACAACCAGCCAAAGCAACTGCTGCATCTTCTCATACTTCACTTGAAATCCTCCACACATCCTCTCAAAAATCTGCAGTACTAGCAGCTTATCTTCAGAAGCATTAAAAAGTTTCACTTATCAAATGCTAAATGGAACTTAATCCTACCCAAAGGCTGAAAATTGCATAAGTCACGTCATTTTCACATAAGACATTTCCACACTGGGCAGGCTTCCCACAACTCCTCTTAGTCAAGGTGAAAACTGCCCATTTACCCTATACTGAAGGGGAGCAGAACGTTATTTTGGATATTCAGCTTCCATGCTGATCTCCATTTTTAAGCCCTGTCTCCCGCATAAGCACCACAATTTTGAGGACAGGGTTTAGAAAAAAAGGCGAAGTTCCGTTTCTGACTTTCCCATAATTTTCTATAATTATCTAGACTATCTGATGTGGTGGGTGACTCAAGCGATTTTTTTTAAGTTGTCAAATTCAGACACACGGGCAAACAGGATTTGTTTTAGAGGTATTTCGTTTAGTGAATGACTCGAAAGCTCTTCTAATGCGCTCCTTTAAAAGGCTTGCAACCTTAGAAATGCCGGTCCAAACGCAGACCAGATCTACCTAATCCAGGAGACGAGGGGTACAAAGTGCCATGGCTAGCAGAAACGCGCTAGCTACTCCAGCACACATTCCATATGCGCCCACCCGGGTACTTCCCCGGCGCCTCCACGGCCTCGCCTCCCTTTCGGTCACAAGCCTTTGCTGTCAGACAAAGCCACGTTCCAGCACCACGGCCCAGGCCTCCAAAATTACACGTGAAATTATACGTGACACAGACCAGTCGTGTCATCTTTAACCCCAATTCGTCTGTTATGGCACAAGCTACGCGCTGGCACCCATCCATCCTTCTATTTCTTGATTTATAGAGCAAAAAGAAGCTGGGTGCAGGCGTACGGAGAGGTAACGCCCGCTAAGCGCTCCCTCTCCCCGCCCGCCGGGCGGAGGGCCATGCCCGCGCCCCGCAGCCCCGCGGGGTGCTCGGCACGGCCGCAGACGCCGGCCCCGGCCCCGGCCCCGGCACCCCCCCGCCGGCAGCGCCAGGCACGGCGACCCCGGGAACAGCCGCTCACCTGGCGGGTCATCAGCGACTTGATCTTCTGCATGACGGTACCGGTACCGGTCCCCCCGCCGCCGTCGCCCCGACAGCGCTCAGCAGCCCCGCACGGCCGCTGGCCGGGGCCCCGGCGGGCACGGGGAAGCCATGTTGGACGCCACCTGACAGAGCCCGCCCGCTGCTCCCTGGGACCGGTAGTCCTCGGGCGGCGGCGCCCGACTACAAGCCCCGTCAGCACGGCCGTGGACGGCGGGCGGGGAGAGGCTCCTTCCGCGGCGGCGCGCCCGGCCGGCGCCGGCAGCCCTGAGGCGGCCCTTGTCGGCGGAGCGTGGGGGCGGCTGGGGGCGCGGGGACGGGCCCCGGGACGGGCCCGCTGACGGGCCCGCTGACCTTCGTGGGGAGCCGGGAGCGGGGAGAAGCGAGCAGCCGCCGCCCGGGGAGGCGGAACTGGGCGGTGGAGGAGGAGAGGCTCCGGCCGGCGGGACGAGGGCCCCGGTCCGGCTCTGGCAGCGGTGCAGAGCAGTGGAAGGAGCTCGTAGGCCGGCCGCCTGCTCTTCGAAAACGCTGCTAAACTCGTACCACCCCGAACCCGTGCTCTGCCTTGTCTCTTAGGCTTGTTCTCTGGGTTTTGGGGGATGTTTATAGTATGTATTTGGGCGTCGAGGTTCACTTGTTTAGACTCTGAGCTGAGAAGACAAAACCGGGCTCTGTCTGAAGAGACAGACTAGCTAAAAATACACTTGGGTGATGGCCATTTTCTGTTTGCCCCAGGTTATTGTGGGTGTTAGGCATAAGGGTGTCGGGCCTGGTCACGGGTGGTGCAGTTTTGCATCACCAAAATAGACTTGCACGTTTCTATACTTTGGTTCTATAGATTTCAACTTAAAAAAAAAAAGCTGATAACTTTTAAAATCTTATTTATAAAAAAAAAAATAATTTGTTCTATAATCTTTGTTTCACTGGAGACAACATTCAGTAATAAGGCTACCAACACATCCACTGCAGCATAGCAATACCTGCAGAAAAGGTCTTTCCTTTTGGAATCACTGGAGTCTGTGCATAGGTCAGCTCAGCACACGTTCCCTAGTCCCGTTGTTATTTAGCCTGCCAGATGGCTGATAACTTGTTGCAGGGTCTGACAGATAAAAGTGGGCACGCTGCTCTCCATTTGAACCAACACAGTGATGAAGGGAAGGTCAGGACCGGTCGTCCCATCCCTGCATGATTTAGGAAGAATCCATTGCTTCTGCCTACCACTGGGAATATAATCCGTAGTTATATCTGTGGAAAACCTCTAACAAGTTTAGCACATAACAAAGTTACTTGTTAGTAATAAAATAGCTAAAATTTGCAGAAATGCTGGAAGTACTCAGAGCATTACTGCTGCAAATAAAGTTGCTTTAATGCTTTTATTAAAAATGAGTGAGGTTTGGGTAAATGCCATTTAACAATCAGAACAAGCTACAATTCTATAGAAAAAATAATGTACGATTTTAGCATCCACTTTATTTGTGTATAAGTTATTCAGTGTAGAAAATTGTGGCATATTAATGACATCAAGAGCATATCCAAATGCTGGAAATATGGGGACATACTTAATAAATATAATGTTGCTAACCGGTTCTTTTTTTTTTTTTTTTTAAACTTTCTTTGCCTGCGTAGAGCATTTGAAAACCAACACAGACTTTATGCCAATGCAAAAGCTCCCATTCATTTCAGTTAGAAATTAATTGGAACCTGTGACCAATATATTATTACATGTTGAAGCCACATAGATAATTTCTAACTCAGGTTTCATAAAAGGTTGCAATTTGATATATCTAGCCTACAGTTGTGGATTAAGCAGGTTGTAAACAGCAGCATTCAGGAGGGGCTGGACAGCGGACCTGGGAAGCCTTTGGGAATATACGAAATACCCTCTTTATCCACTGGCTCATGTCTGGCGGTGACATTATTTCTGGTGGGACCACTGTACTTATTTGTTAACCTGAAATAACCCTCATGTTTCTTACATTTGATTATACAGAGCTGCTGAGAATTCTGGAAAGATCTGGGTATATTCACCTCCCTTGAGTAAAAATTGAGCATTCAGCCCTTCTGGTGGGGGCTTAGGACCTTGCAGGACTCTTGCAGTGAAGGGGAGGCAATTCCTTGCTACCAGTCCCTCCTGCACAAGGCAGGGTACAGTCTAGCCTAATACTCGTTAATCCATAATGGTCTGCTTCAGTGCTGTATAGCGAAAAAGTAGTGTGTTTTTCTATGGATAAACCATCCCTGTCGATGCAAATATTTGCTGTTGCAAACTGTTACTGCACTTGCAACTGTGGGAGGGTTGCCTGGTTTGCTGCTGATTAGATTTGTACGGTGAGTGACAGCCTTGGACAAAATCCAAATCATATATTAATATTAATATTAATTAAACCGATGTCAGTTAATGCAGAATAAACAGTAATCAGCAGCTAACTCAACAACTGTAGTAAGCCGTCCACTCTAGCCATTGGATTCTTTGTTAGAAGATGCCTGATAGGCACTTCACGTACATGTTGTTTAGAGAAAGGGAACAAAATCAGCGCCAAGTTATGCTTATATTAAGGAAAAAAATACAGAAAAGGTATGGGCTCGAAAGCGCTAGAAAAAAAATTAAGCAAGACTCTTGCTTTTTATAACAGGAAGAGAGAGGCTGTCACTGGAAAAGATCTGAAAAAAAAAATCTGAATACTACTTTGAAATAAGCAGAACCATCTAGCAGCACAGTATTTTTTCTGAAACTAGCTGAAGGATGTTAATACCTATAACCTGTACATGCGTGCATTATTTTCATTAATTGGATGTACTTTGTATTCTGCACCCCATTTATTACATTCTGTGTCATATTTGCTGTGGCTGCTGGGGAAGGGTCACGATAAAGTCGCAGGCAGTGAAGATGGGTGCTCATCTAACAGGTGCTCCACTCCCTTTGTTCTTTGTATACACATATTCAAATCACATAAGGCGGGGGACAGGATAGGGCCTGTTAACTCATTGCTGATTTCCCTAGCAAATAAACCAGCAGCTGCAGGTCCAAGCCCTGGCTTGGATCAAAACTCAGCTTAGCACTGAGAAAAAGGTGGGATTTGTGTGGGACAGGATGCTTTCATGGAGCTCTTTAGCCAACCTCTTCTGGGACTTACAGTGCAAAATATATTTTCTGCTTGTAGGTAAGAAATGGTATGAATTATATTTGATTGTCACTGTGGAAATGTGGGTTAGTTTTATACTCCTAAATTTAAAGGTATTTCTGTTGTATTGTCAGGTGGTTTTATTTCCAGAAAGTAGCCTAAAACCTTTTAATCAGATAGTGTCACCTCGGTTTATGAGTAGAGCTATAAACTTTCAGCAGCTGACAAAAATTAGTGCTATACAGAATCTGTATATAAAACATTGGCATTGATTACATATATGTGGTCTCATTTTATAAAGTAGTATATACATTAGGCATTCTTTTTAACAAGTAAGGCTGGACAGGTTCTGGACCAAAGTATATACAGAAGCCGTTACACATCTCTTTAAAAATGGATTATGTGGAGACGCTGCTGGTGCATTATTTTTCAGTTCATTATGATGCCTTACAGCTAACAGGGAAACTATAGGTAATATTTAAATGTACTTGGTGCTAAAATTAAATTAAGCTTTCAATCAACTGAAGAATGTCTTCCCATTAATAGCACATTTGTTTGGTATCTGGGACAGTTTTTGCAAGTACACATTAGCTATCCATGTACTTGATAAAAAATAGATGTTCTGTGCACTTTGTCAGGAATAGCTTGTGATCAAATGTTAGATAAACTTATATTTCTACAAACTTTCATAGTTCACTTCTTCTGTATTTAATTGTTTTTGTAAATAGGGAATATATAATACTACAAATGTAGTGCATCCTCTACTCATTCATGTGTAAGGACGATTTTTCTTTAATCTTCTTTGTGAACTTCATATACGGTCACCTAGTTTCCTTGATTTTTAACTAAATACATTGTCAAGAGTTTTGGCTTCATAAAAATTTGCTGTTTTATATTAAGATTATTGGATTTTTTTAACACTGAAAACCCTTGTTGATAAAAAACACAGTGAATATGCACTTTACCTGCATTACAACTTTTTTGGACATTTTTTATTAAAATCCTACATGAGATATTGGTATGGAAGCAGAGTGCATTAGAGTACACGTTTGTTCACCAGGAGCCTGGTTGTCTAGCCTTACTCAGATATATACATTTCCTAGTACAGGAAATGAGCAGCTTGTACTTTATATCATGACAAGAATCGGGTTCACAAAGCCTGCCAAAGACATTGACCTCAGGAGCTAAAATTAGGTCCAATAACAAAGCTCAGTGGAACTTGTTCTTGGGCAAAAATCCCAAACCGGGGAAGAGTATGCCTGAGTCTCTCCAGATATAAATGGGGATATAGGAACTGCAGATTCCCTGGTCCATTATGTCTGGTTTTTGTCATAAATGAACGTATTTCTGAAAAGTGTAAAAACTGTTATCACTGATCTAGTGATGTTTTATATCGAGTTCGGGGTGTTTGGAGAGCTGAAGAGCTAAATGAACACTGGTGAAAAGCAGTTGAGAATCCAAACTCACTTTGACAAGGAGATGTACATGTTAAATTCAGGGAATGATAAAACCTTGCTAAGCAGGTTTCAGTTTATGCCATAAACTCAAAAGTTATGTCATAGTTTTTTATTTAAACTAAAGCTGCAGCCCTTGTTTTGTGTCAACAACGACACTGTTGTGCTTGCTAATACTGCTGAAAGCAAAGTGAGATGAAAGCAAAGCACAGATGACTGAGCTCCAAATGGAGGTCGTTTTGGTACAACCCTTACGGTCATAATACAAAAATTAGTTTTCGGAATTCCATTGTCTTGGAAAAATGTGTATTATATTTAGAAAGCTATAGAGTTAGACTTAAATGATATGGAATTTGTCCCCGAAGAGAATGAAGTAAGGGTTTGGCCCATTGGCTTGATTTCACTATTAATTCAAGGATTAGTCATAAGCATCTTCGGTTTTAATGACAAATCAAAATTGGTCTAATATAATAGAATCATAGAACCATTTAGGTTGGAAAAGACCCTTAAGAACACTGGCTCCAACCGAGCACTGCCAAGTCCACCACAAAACCATGGCCCTAAGCACCACATCTACACATCTTTTAAATACCTCTAGGGACAGTAACTCAACCATTTCCCTGAGCAGCCTGTTCCAGTGCTTGACAACGTTTTTGATGAATTAATAACCTTTTGGTGAAGAAGATAGCCCTTTCGGTGAAGAATATTCCAGGCTGCAAAAGATTTGATCTCTGTTAAAGCCAGAAGTCTTCCAGAATTACTCCTGTAAAACCCCTGCATTTGGCAGGGCACCATTACCTAATAATTTCTCCGAGCCTCAGCCTGCCCTGCCCCTCGGCCTGCCAGCCACGGAGGAGCTCACGCATGCTGGTGGCACTCCACAAAATCACCCCCGCAGACCCGGAAGGAGCAGCAAAAGCTGCAGGTGCCCAAAGTCACTCTTGAACAGACTCCAGGGGAAAATGATTTCTGCCCTCACCACCTCTAGTCTTTGCTAAAAGAATTTCCTTAACTGCAGATCAAAATGTCTTTCCAGCCTGTTACACGGAGCCAAATTTCCCCATGAATCAAGGGGAACAAAGTTAATTCACAACTTCTATTCCCATATTTTTTAACTGACAACAAATTAAGTTTTCCAGCCACAATTCTCTTGATATTACTGTATTATGGTGGTACCTTCTACACTGGTGGTCCCAGTTATCCTAGTGCTCACTAGACCTGCTTGGGTTTTGCTAATTTTCTGCACAAACAGATCTGTGAGAAATATTATTTGTTATACACGTTTTATGATTACAGTGCAGCTGTTACTGGCTTCTTGTCTGACAGCACAATCGCTTATTGACAGCTAAATAAACTCAAAAAATGAGCAATGTCATGCCTGAAGAATGAGGAAGGATATGAACAGATCTTTGAATTGTTCATTTATAGATCTCCCAGTGTTTGACAGATGTTTTTGACTTCATTCCAGGAAATTTAAAATTTGAAATGTATTCGATGGGTTATATGAAATATATTTCCAGCGTTAAATATTTTGTGAAGGATTTTACTGAGGAATTATGCTCTTTTCCCCTTTTTCAAATGGACAACGACAGTTTAAATCTGATTTGTATTTTAAGGTTTGCAGGGAGGGAATTAGCCTCTGAGAAATGTCACAACCAACAAAAATAATCTCCTGTTAACCAGAGTCTGGCAAGTCCCTAAGAACTGTGCAGCATTAGAAAACAGTGCAAGAATGACAGGCCACAAATATTATAAAAAAGCGGTAGGGGAGGAGGCTTCAATTTTATGTCCTTCTACCATTTCTGGTTTTTGATTTAGAAAAAGTTAATCATGTAAACATGTCTGTCCTGTGCATCCTCCACTTAAGCCTCTCCATGTTTTTCCTAGTGTCTTCCTCCTTTTTTATCCTGTTCTCATCCTGTCTCGGCTGACCCCAACCACCCCTTCCACATCAGTGCCCGTGCAACCTGAAGTCCTCTGCCTGTTTCCCCTTTAGCCGCTGAGAAGATTTGCCAATCTTCCTGTCAGAAGATTTCACTGTCTTTATACACATCACCACTGCAGTGTTCTGCCACATTTTCCTTTGGTTTCCCTGCCATACGCTCAGAAATGCTGCCAGCTATCTTCTCTACTTGAGCATAGTATTGCTCAGCTTTATGAAAAGCGAAGCCAGCCATAAAATTACGTGGGGTTTTTTGGGTAGACTTTGTAGCTGGCTTTGTATTGACTATAAAACTCACTAGTTCCTGAATGGACAGAATATGACCAGAGATGTCTTAGCAATAGGGTTTTTTTCTGAAATACAGTTACTATCTCACAGATGGTTTTGTGGGCACCTTCAGCAGCGTGGACAACATTGCTACCCAACTCGCTACCCACGAGCCAGTCCCCTCCCGCACCATCTCTGCTCTGCTACTTTTCATGCCCTTCCACAGTACCTCTAACATTATTACTGGCATTACATATTGCCATGCTGCATCTGTTACCCGAACCCCTTTTTGTGTCCTTACCCTGATCCTCAGTGACAGTTTTCTTTGCAATTAGCTCAAGTGGCAAACAGCTGTGCAATGAAATTTGAAGATTCTAACCCAAAAGGTACATACAGCTACCATATTATGCTACTGAATTGATATTTTTATCTTTTCCTGCTATATAACCTGTGAACTTAGGCAAAAATGAACCTTTAACAATTTCTTCTTGTCATAAAGACAAATGCTACAAAGGTAGGAAATATAAGAAACAAAGTTACCTCTGCATGATATTAATCTTTAATAGTACAGTCATGTATTTTTCACACATAACTCCCTCTGGCCCCCCTTTCCAGGTAGAGGGTATATGTACTCCAGCTGGGGAGTTACTTTTTTGCTACAGGTATTGGGAAGTGTGTCAAGAATCAAAAATCATAGAATACCAAGTTGGAAGGGACCTCAAGGATCATCTGGTCCAACGAAGATGTGCAGTAGCAGGAGAAGAATAGATGGTGCATGGTGACAGCATTGCATGTCACCCTGAGCAGTGCATTCTCTGTCAGTTTCCAGCATGCTCTTATGCAGTGGTAGACGGATTACTTAAATCACGGTTTTCACATGTTCTTACTAATAAGAAGTTGCTTTTTCCCTAGGGTTTTGACTTAGCACTTGTAATGTGCTTTTCAGCAATATTGAGCACTCAAAGCTGAGCAATCAAACCTGCAACTGAAGTTAACAGGAGCTGCATCTTGAACATACTAAAATCTGTTTACATGTATTTTGAAAAATCCACTCCTTGATATTTCAAATTGATCATCCAAAATGAGTGGGTATTTTTGCTGTTTATTTTCTCTGGGCTTAAATTCCTCATCTGTAAAGTTGTATCAGTTATAATGGTGTTGTGAAATCAATTCATTAAAGTCAATGCTTTACACCATTGCTCTACCTATGAGTGCTGTGGAAAAGTTCATGTGGAAATTGATCACTCAGTCCTAAGAGTAAAGTTTTAATAATATTCTATAAATCTGTCTAATGTCTGGCCAACACAGTTAAAAATTATTCAAAAATAATATATGGGAAAGATGATGATTAACTGAGGAGTGGCCTTTTTGCACTCTAACGGAGGCAGGATTCTTGGAGAACAGGATTAGTTGTGTGGCTGAAAATTTTGCTTTTGTTTATATCAACAGCAAACCTTAGTTCTGCTCTTTTCCTAAAATTGGAATACTTGACTTTTGCAAGCTTAGTAATGATTCTTGAATTTAGTTTTACATGCACAGAGCAGTCAGCAATAATAACTACATATAATTGTAATCAGACAAATTCATGGAAATGCTGCTTGTTACATTTTCAGTTTCTCATTATAACTGGCAAAGTAACACTAAGAAATTTCTCTCTAGCTAAACCAACCCAGGAAAAAAATCCCCAAAATTGAATTTGCAGTCCAAGATTGTTAGACAGTGTAAGTCCTAGAAATTGGGAATATTTTAAAGGGAAAATATTTTAAACATTAAGGTAAATGCACATTTTCTCACTTGGCAAACGTTCAACAATAAAAAGATCCTCTGCCCATAAATCACAAATATCCTTCCTTTGGCTTTTCACGTATTTTAAAGCTGGAGCTCGGTAGCTAGATCCAACTTCACGGAGGTCCATGAGTGTTCACCCCTTTCTTACTGCAAATCTGAGTTACAACCATACAAAAATATGTCAACTTTAACCTTGAGAGTTTTTTCTCTGTGAGAATTTCTCATTTGAGTTTTCCAGGGTTTCCATTTGTGGTTTGGGTTTGTTTATTTGTTTGTTATTTTATTTTTATGCAGGTATTTGTTCTGCCTTGAAGTTGACAGTACCATCTCATACCATCCATGGTATTGAGGGGCAACCACTCCATCTTACTGTTGACTACAATTTCAACGCCACAGCTTCTGAAATCCAGATAATTTGGCTTTTTGAGAGGCCTCAAAGTAATCCGAAATACTTGCTTGGCTCTGTAAATCAAAGAGTAGTTCCAGACTTGGAATACCAGCACAAGTTTACCCTCATACCACCAAATGCATCTTTGATGATCAATCCATTGCATATCAGTGATGAAGGCAATTACATTGTAAAAGTCAATGTCCGTGGAAATGGGACAATAGCTGCCAGTCAAAAGATTCAAGTAGCTGTTGATGGTAAGTTAGTAAAATATAGTGTCTTCATTTTGAAAAAAAATTTGTGTACTGGTTCTTAGTATCGAGTTACAGTAATGTATAATTTAATCCAACCATACATGAATAAATACGAACAACTAAAGTTACGTTATTTTCTACTGCTGCTGGAGGGAGTGCTGCAATATCCCATCTTTGAACAAAATTAATGTATTGAGTAATGTTTCAGGATCATAAGTAAAAAATTGAAGGAGTATAGAAAACAATAATTAAATCAGACAAGCTTCTAACAAATAATGTTTTATAAGGCTTTTCTGTGGTATCAATCATGAGGGTGCATTAACTTTCAAGTAACTGTCTTTTTCCCTGAACAGCTCTTCCCCAAGAAAATCTGCAACCAATTGCCAACTCAGGATTTTATTCTGCCTGCAGGCTAGAGGAGTGTGGCAAGGTGCCCCTAAAAAAGGAAAGACCACAATGGGATTTGAGGGGGCAAAATTTGACCCCACCTGTAGAATCTTACTCCAGTGTCATATTCCACTGTCTCATTTTTTGTTGTTGTTGTTGGAAGATGTATTTGTTGTTCACATTCCCTATGTTGTACAGGCGGTCAGACAGAGTAGAGCTGACTGTCCCTTCGTTCTCTCTTTTGTTACATGAGCTCTCTACTTAGGCCTACCAAGTCTTTTACCTTCTGTCACTATCAAAGAGGAGTCACTGACTTTTGCCAGTGACCTTGTGTCTGTAAAAGAAACCCAGATCTGAATTCCTAACATACTGAAGTTTCCTCTTTGTAGTGGGGATAGAAAAAAAAAAAAAGGAAGTAGAAAATGATCATCTAAAAGAATGACAAGAGGCTGCTGTAATTTATGGATTATATGGAGGGAGCCCTGTTGCTGTTGGGCTTGGAATAATGAAATGAGTGACAGAGTAAGTAGCATGGTAAAGTTGTAGCTGCCATTTCAGTCCCATACCCATCCAAGTTCGCAGTAATCCACACAACCAGACTGACAACATATTTTGGTGGTGCCCAGTGTCAACAAAGCTGCAGGCAGCCATACTGAGGAAGTCGCAGACTGTGGGCGATGTCATGCTTTGCACCCTTTTCATTTCAGTAGGATTGCTCATGAGGCAGGAGCTAGAGGTCATGGTATACTTGACTGCAGCCTTTGTCATATTACCAACAATATAAACAGTCTAGTTTTATTTAAGTACTAGAACAATTCTTAGACTTACCAGCTGAGAATATCAACTTCTCTTTTCACTCGTTAACCACATTTACTAAATAGAATTTGAAATCCAAGTACTTTCCAGAGAGGATGATGACTGCTATTTGTATCATCTTGACAATGAAAGCTGTAATATACTGGCTCATCACTTTTATAACTCTTCATATCTCTTTATTTTACAGTTCCTGTCACAAAGCCAATTGTACATACTGAACCATCTTCAGGGGTAGTGGAGTATGTAGGGAATATTACATTAAAATGTACTGTGGAAAAAGGTACAAGAGTAATATACCAGTGGATGAAAAATGGGAAGCCTCTCCATGCCAGCCCTAATTACACCTTTTCATCAAACAACGCGACACTTCTGATTGTTCCTGTTGTAAAAGAAGACGTTGGGAATTACAGCTGTCTGGTATCTAACGCTGTCAGTGCAATGGAAAGTGAGATAATTGCACCAACCATATATTGTGAGTATATAAAATATTCATAATTACCTTTGTATAAATGATCTGGCTGGAAAGAGTGCCTCTAACTAGGAAAACAGGCAGAAAACAATTGAGTCAACATTTTATGTGAGTTTGCACTAGAAATTAGGTTGTTTGTAACAACTCTATCTTACAACAGTGTAATAAAAAGTTATTCAGTATTATGTAGTTGTGGAGATGAGTCTGAACTGCAGAATTCAAATAGGAACTTCAAGAATTCTACAGTACAGGCGTCTTCAGATCTGGAAGAGATGTGACTCAAAAGAAAAAAATAATCACATGGGTATACATGAAAATATTGTTAAAAGTGGAGACATCAAACACTATCAAACAGATAAGTACAGGAAGTACCAGGCTGAAGGACTGGTATTAGTGTTTTTCCTTAAGATGATTTCGAGTCCAGTCCTGTTTAATATTTCCGTTAATGACATCAGCAAAAAGATTGAGAGTATCTCAACGAAGTTCACCTGTGACATTAAACTGGGAGAACTGAATGACTTTGACAGAGTAATAGAACTAGTATGAAATTTGCTAGTAAAAAATAAATGGGCTTGCATTTTTAGAGAATAAAAAACATTAACTTCTGCCGATAAGATGGAGATTGACTGGGAAATAACTGAGACAGTGAGCCTGCGTGATCGAGTTATCACAACTTGTCTGTGAACCGGCAGTGCGATTCAGGCATTGGAAAGACATATGTAATTCTAGGGCGTGTTGGCGAAGTATTTCAAACAAGGAAATAAAGGGAATACTAATGGCACACAGAAGATGAGACCACACGCAGAAGAATACCGTGTGCAGTTCCTGCACATCCCAGAGCAATGATCTCAAACTGGAAGGAAACAGAACAGAAAGAAATGGAGAACAGACCTGGAGAACTCAGTCTGGCTTAGAAAATCAGAGCTGAAAGGAGTGTTTGCTTTCCACATCAAGTGGGAAACATGAGGGAGTAAGAAGAGTTGCATAAAGGCCAATGCTGGCAGAAGAATAAACCATAAGCTAGCCATATATTTTGAGTGGAAATTAAATCACCTGAGAAACTAACTGTGAACGTAGATAGAGTTCATGAAGGAAACGAGTTGGAGAAAACAAAAGATTGACTTAATCAGCATTCAGTAATTATACTTCAAATCTTACAAAGGGCACTCTCGTTTTGTTCCTTATCCCTCCTGTAACGTCAGCTCCCAGTGCCTTTAAGATTAGCAAGCAGCACACGCTCTGTATGTGACCTTGCCAGGCTCTAATCCTCATGTCCTCAGGCATTGAACTGTCCCTCTCAGAGGAGAGCTGAAATCAGACAGGTCAGGACCTATCTTGCCTTGCCACCAGCCTGGTTCAGATAGAACCAGTTTACCCAATAGCACAGTGTGGATGGCACAGTGCAAGAACTAGAAATGGATTCCTGTGCAGCCAAGGGCTGGTGCTCACTCTTGCTTTTGCTGGGCTCTGTAATCTGGCAGCTGGTAGACAGCCCATGCCCTAGACTTGTTATGGTTGTACTACCAGCATATTCAAAACCTACACCTCTTACTATGTAATATTTTCCTCCTCCTCCTTTCTCCTCTGATTATCCATTCTGCTACTTATTTATTTTTAATTACAACTTGGAAGAATCGGATGCGGGGGTGTCTTGCATCTAAAGGGTTTGTGGGTGTCTCTACACTGCACCAGGACTGCCTAAATTAGTGAAAACTAACATTGTTAGCGGATCCCATAGGTGCAGCTTATAAAATTGACAACAATGCATACATGAAGATGAAGGAGCTGCTGCAAAGAGTCCTAAACAGGGCAGATGTGAATTGAGCTTCTGTTCACATTAGACAGAGAAATCATAATAAAATGCTCTACAAGGAAATAACCAGCACTGATGGATTTTTAACTTACCATTACCTTAATTACAAAAAAAAAACCCAACAATTGTCTCATTCTTTCCTCAAGGTAGCACATTTTTAAAAGCCTGCTTTTGTACAGTCACAATCTCAGCTCACTTAAGTGCTTAAAGTGCTAAGAATGAGGGCTGCATGTGTATGAATGTGCTGCCTCTACTCCTTTTCTCACTTTAATGAGCTATGAATGGACCTTATACATCTATCTCTTCAAAGAATACCTACACAAAACTTGGGGACGCTGTATCCAGCACAACCTGACAGCCTTCTTACAATGCAATAAAATCAGGTCAGGCTAGAAAAATATCTGGCTCACTCTAAACCTTTTGGACTGCTCTGTGCATTTGTGGCATAGCCCCTTCGGCATTCACATTTCTGACCTGTTGCACACAGGATTGGCTCCAGAGCACTTATTGCACTGATGGCTGTGTGGGACACTTGCACTGACAAGGTGTGTGCCCTTCAGTCTCAGTTTTGGTAATGCTTCCCTTCTCCCTCACTTGACTACATGTATTTTCCAGCAAATATGAAAAATGTTTCCAAGTTCTAAACTGGAAGCCTAATTTTGACCCATTGTTTAGCAGAACTTTAAAATCTCAAAGTTACTTTAGTGTCCACATTCCCGGAACATTTTGCTGTTTGAGTGATTGTGATATACAGCTCAAAAGATCTGTACATATCAAAAACTTTGAGATTCAGTTTTTGTCCACATGTGGAAATATTGTTATAAGCATTTTCATTTTGAGAATGTACTTTCTATTTAATCAGAATTGAGTGTTTGCTTTGTGCAATTTGAAAAAATATATTAAGAGAAAACGATGCAATGCCGAAAGACTCCAATACTTGCACTACTCTCCATACTGAAGTTAGCGGTAGGAATTGGGGTCTTACTTCCGGAGCTATACGAAGTCACGTAATTCAGTCCAATCTCTGCCTGCAGGGGTAGTTTGTCTCCCAGCTCCCAGTTGTCAATAACGATCCAGAACAGGCCCTGGGATCTCTATGTGCCATATGTCATTGCTGCGGGGGAGTTACTGGGGGTGATAAAAAAAAGGTCACTCACAGTAAATACCTGCCATCTGCTTGGAAACTGTAACAGTCTCGTGGTGATAGGAGCAATTGGAAATATTCCCACAGAGCAGTAAATTGTTACTGAGAACAGATGATTTATTATTTTACAAGTCATTTAGTTAACTGGCTTTATTGAGACAAGAGGCAGATTTCTGTTGAGAACGATACTGGAAAGGAGAAGCAGAGCTGAGGGACCCATGAAGGCTGTCACTGTGGTTTTTTGCTGAGAATCAAAAGTGGGGTTTTCTTCATTTCTCATTAATACTACTCTGCTTCTTCATTAGCTATGATAATAACGCACCCCAGAACATGGCTATTGCAGCAGTGTGACCCAGAAACAAATTATTTCAAGACTGGAAGAAGCTGCTGTCATGGAGGCTGCAGCAGAAACTGCTGTACTGTGCTTACAGAGTGGAATTTAAGAGACTAAGTGGGATTTCCTTCCTTGGGACTTCCCAAAGCTAGAATATATTTAATCCTAGAGCAGGAATGGTTAATTACCTGCTTTTCAGAATCATCCTTCAAGCTGTGTACATCCCTCAGCTACCCAGTGTTTAGGGATCTTGATGATGTACACAATGACCAGGAGAGTCAAAAAACTGTTCCAGGTGAAGCAGAAGGGTTACCCGATGCTTGTGTTGACTTTATTAAGGAATGCCACTTTTCAGACCATACCAAGATTTGACTATTCCTTAAGAAGATCTTTCTTTCCCTTTTTTTCAAACATACTTCCCCAGCCAGTGTGCGTCAGTGTTTTTATAATGGTTTCTTTTGATTTGCATCTTTCATACAAAAGTATAGTAGTAGCATTATCTGTCTATGCTGCACTGTTATGATACTGATAAAAAAGCTGAAGTCAATTCTGATTCTTTCACAGACTGTGGCAAATCTCCCCCTGTAGTGAGGATCAGAGAGACCAGTCAGCTATTCTTACCATTAATCTCTGTTTACATATGTCAAAGGTTATATTATCAGTGAAAATAAAAGCTAATTCTTCAAAGAAAGAAGAGCTCAATAGGAGGAACCACTGAATTGCTCTGAAAAGGAAAAAAGTGTGTTCCTGCCTATAAATAGTGTGTGAGGGGTTTTACTTTCATTTATGAAAAAGTCAAAGTTTGGTACATCACTCTCCTTTCCCATTGGAAAAAAGGGAAGTAAATACCTGTATCGGGTGAGCCCCTGTGAGAGGCTGGTGTTCTGGACTGTTCACAGAAGCATGCGGTCCGAGTGAGGTCAGCCAAGGCAAAGTAGCGGTGATAGGTCTGCAGTTCCCAGAAATGCTTATTACAGGGTCATCCAGCTCTTGGATACAGCAGAGCAAATCACTCAGGAACTTCAGAGCCTGTGAAGAAGCAGCCCAACATCTAGAGTTCAAAAAATGCCTTGATTCTTCAGAATGGCCCCTGCCATGTGTGTGGGAGCAGCACTAATTCATGCTGAAGTGAATCTGTGTTGCATTTCCCAAGTAAATATTATGCATGATGTTGGGCCTTCCCCAAAATGAGACTGCAAAAAGCTTATGCCTAAGAAATAAGTAGAGAAAATAAAAAGTTTGACAAGTTTACTTTGTGAAATACGGACTTCAGGTTAAAAGTGGACTAAACTGAGGACATGGTGTGGTAGTCTACGTTCTCTTGTCTAAGCCTTCACAAATAAAGAAACCCAGAGGGACACACAAAATGGCCTGTTTTGTGCTGTGTGCTGTTTGTCTATGTGTTCTTGAAGAATAAATCAGTCTCATAAAAAAAAAGATGGAAGATAAATAGAAGTGTGCATGTTAGAGGAAGGGCAGCCTGAATTTTCTGATGAGAAAGAAAGTCTGAAATGTGCCAGTGTGCTACTTCATGTAGCGGGGAATTTCACATTCAAACCCAGCTACATTATCGTAATGCTTCCGGACAACCATAGGAAGGTGGAAATATTACTTGACTGCACTGTCTACAGCGGGCATAAAATTGACTTACCTGTCTTTTTGCTATGCCATTCTGTGTGAGGCACTTGCCAGCAGCTTTACTGAACTTCAGGGATCCTACTCAAAAGATGTCTCCTGCTCATTCTGCATACATTCTTCTTTTGGCTTCTGTCAATATCAGGTCTGTGGTTTTTTGATTATGCATGTAAGCCCTTAGGGAATTAGCAACATTAAAATTATTCGTTCTTTTGACTGGAAAAAGTAATTTAATGAAGCAAATCTTGATTATTATATTCTCCATGTTAACTTATATACTTAGATCCCTGTAAAAATAGATTTTAACATGTAATGATACAAAACCCCAATGATCTGAAATGATCGATTAAGAATAGCATGGGAAATATTCTTACCATATTTAAATATATTGTTTCCCTTCCCATTTTCCTATGAAGCTTACCCTAAAAATACTAGCTGCTCAATTTTCTGAATAATGAGCACACAGCCATTGGACAATATACGTCTCTTCTAATTATATTCAGAAACACAGCTTCCTTTCAGCACAAGGGCTTACTTTTGAAAGAAACATAAATGTTGAAAATAGTAGAAGCCTACTAAAGTGGGGGAAAGGTTAAACTTTATTTCAGCAGTTGTTCATGGAAAACTTTTTCTGAAGTTATCTAAGGCACACCCCACTCTGTATTATAACTGTAGGGTAGTTCCCCAAATAATTATTATACTGCACAGTATTACAGTGAATGTTTATGTATTTCAAGGCTAATCTGTTCACTTTTAAATGTGCAGAGAAATTACTGGAGGCAATGAGTTTGGCATTTAAGCAGAAAGGGTCAAATATGACCCTGAAGAAGACCTGCTCCTTTATTTCACAGCTTTTCCAACTGTTTTCAGTTTTCGTTCTTTTTGTCATACTGAATGATGCATAGACTCGTGCTTTTCCCCTAAGCAGCGATTAGATCAGTATTAAGTGGGTGTAGTCTGAGATAAACCTAGTACAGATGAAGTTACTGAACTGAAGACCTTTTTATTGAAATGGCTGAATCCAATGCCAGCCATTCTAAAGGCTAGTCTAACTTAAAAATTCTGAGTTTAGAGATATGCTTCTATTTAAAGTTTAGTTATATCCTCTGATTTTATTTTTTCCACTATGTTTTCTTTTTTTTCAATGCAGATGGACCTTATGGACTTAGAGTTAAATCAGATAAAGGTCTGAATATAGGGGCAGTGTTTACAGTTGACATGGGGGAAGTTATACTGTTTGACTGCTCAGCAGATTCCAATCCACCAAATACTTACTCGTGGATTCAAAGGGCTGACAACACTACTCATGTAATCAAATATGGACCCCATCTGGAAGTTGTATCTGATAAGGTGGCCCAGAAGACAATAGATTACATGTGCCGTGCTTTCAACAACGTGACTGGAAAACGAGATGAAACTCACTTCACGGTCATCGTTACTTCTGTAGGTAAGAGCATTAATTCATTCCTGTAACTGTAATGTCTGAGCAGAGTGTCAACCCCAGAAAAAGGACATAATTCTTAGAGAGAGAATAGATATCAGAAGTGAGGCCTTGCTAACAATGTAGTAAAGGGGATTTTGGCCATTCAGTGGGACCTGGGTTTTACTCGCAGTGTGACGTGGCCTGGGACAAGACCCGCTAAGATGCTGAAGTTTTGTGGGAGTTTGACACTAAAATATATTTGGCTGTTTGGAACTTTATCCCTTGAGTAGAAAAACTTCCTCAGTAGGCAGACCTCACCATGACCAAGTACCATGGCAGAATTAGATGTCTCTTACTCTGTTTCTTACTTTTTGCCTTTAAAAATTATAAAGATGAGTGGAGAGAATGATGCGGAAATCTGCTGAATGACAGGGTGGGCCTTTCCTCCCATGGACAGATTTTGTCCAAGGTTCACTGTCCCACACCTTTCAGGAGCTGTGAGCCCTGGGGCCACCAGGTGACCAGTACGTGCGATAGTTTCAAGCATACATCACTGACTAAAATAACCATACTCACAGCAATGAAGGTCTTTAATATTTTTCCAGTGTGGTTAGGTATTATAAGTACCTTAGTTTAGTGTATGATAATATTGCAAGCTATGATGATGAATGGTTTTATTACAGTCTGTTGGTAAAAATTAATTCACTGTCATATTTATGAATCTATGGATTGACTGCTAGGTTCTGCTGAACACATGCCTTTATTTCTCATACATTAATTACAACCTCAGTTTCTGTATCAGATTGTGTTAAAGAGCAACAAAGCAGTTTTTCAGAAAATCTCCAGAAGCATACAGCAAAGATATTGAGGAAGTCTGTTATCTCTTATTAATGCAGATCGATACAAGTATTTTCAGATAAGGAATATATGCTATTAATGTTCAACAAGATAGAATAGATTGCCTTTCAGAAAATGTAACAAAGCCATTTCGCTTGTGCAGAACAAAGAGCTTAGCCATTTGTTAGTCAGATAAGCAAGGAGAGCAGATGTTGATCATTCAGGCTGACTTACGGATTCATCACAAATCCATGGCTTTCAGTATGCTGGAAGGACGATGGGTTGCAATTTTACAATGAGAATACTGCATTTCAAAACTAAACATTGTGGCTAGTGGCAAAAGAAAATGCAACCAGAGCTATATGTCAACAGAAATAAATGTGACGTTTCCTCAGGAAGTTCATGTAAGCTGTGATATATATGTGAATATTCATCAATCAATTTTTGTTAAAATATTCAGCTAAGACTTCCTTTCAAAGGCTGAAAAGAAGGGAAAACTCCAAAGGTTCATGTTTAGTTGCACTTAAAAACATACATTTCCTAATTACAAATACTTTGCCTAACTAAGGCTTTTTAAAACACTTTATCCTGTGTATTTGCAAACTAAAGCATATCAGTTTCCCCCTCTATAGCCTCTTTCTTCTTGATGAGTATTTATTCAGAGAGCACTAAATCCAGATGTCGAGTCTACACTTTGCAATGCAGCACTGATTGAGGTGTGAATTCACACACAAGGCTAAACCTCCAAGATCCTGCTCAGGCTAAATGCTGGTTGGAACTGATTAAGCATACGAAGCAAAGACTGTGAATATTATTCCATACCCCTTCTCCCTGTCCCCATGATCCTAGATACAGAGACTGGACTGTGCCTCTCAAAATACTGGAAACCCCATTTTCAGCAGCAACAGGAACTTCAACGTTTCAGAAGACCTTACACAACTTCCCCACCTAAGGGACTGAAACTCACATATATGGTGCTATAAACGGGTGCCTAATTAATGCTAAAAATCATTAAGAAAACAATTCTATCAATAAGTTACAATTATATCAATCATTGCACTAAGCTGTTACCCAGTTTTAGCCAAGACTAGTTAGAATTTAAAATACGAGGATGGATCTTGTTATGTACACAAGCCATTGCTCAGTTCTTAAGTTGAGTCGACTTCAGTATGTTAAATGCACGTAAAGAGCACATCTTTGTTTTCTGCACCAGTATGCCTGTGGAGGTAAGATTTATTGAGTCTAAATTTGAAATTATTCTTTTTAAAGAACATTTTTAAGGGATAGATGATTCTCCAGTGTTTGGGGTTTTTTTCTGAGAAAAGCAGTACACTGAAGGAGTATGAAAGAAATTTGGTGAAATTGCAGTGATTTATTTTCCCATATCTTCAGGATTCATCTGGTTTGAAATCCACATATTTCATCTTTGTGATAAGCACTGCGCACACAGCCAGCACAATGCCACTTAATTACATGGAGGTATAAGTAGATATAAGTAACTGTGTCTGCACAGAAGTTCATAGATGTACGGGAAACATCCAGCTAAATAATGCACATTTGATTTGTACTCACAAAGCTGGCACTGACAAATATGCAGCATTAATTTACCTGTATGGATTGTGACATGGCCTTTAATTATATTAATTCTGCACGATTCAGAGCAAAAGGAGGAAATTACAGGTGCACAAGCAACCTTGCTGTTTCCTAACTTTCGCATTCCTGTTTTTGCAAATTCTATGCAAATGTTTTCAACACGGTTTTGTGTAGGTATACATATTGTATTTGTGTTTTATCAGTAAATCTTGCTGGAAACCTACTGCTAATGCATATCTCAGCAAAAGATCTGAGCAAAGGAAAGAAATACTTTGGATATATTTAGACATGAATACAAACAAACATAATTTATTGGCATCTGATGGGATTTGATAAACATCCAGACTGTCGGTGATCTGAAAATCTTTAGAAAAAATACAATAGTTCAGTTAGCCCCTCCTACTCTACAGCTTCTATAGCTAGGAGAATTTCCCTCCCATCTAGCAGAACTGCTCACCTAATAGTCACCTAATTTCTTGGTAGTTCTCTATGTCTAGTGTCTCTATGCATAAAATTAGAATATTTGTCTACCTTTGTGATGCTGTAATTCATTAATTATGTTTACTGACCTTCATTTAGCTCTAGGTACTTTAGCTCTACTGTTCTGAACTCATTTCTGATAGGCATATCATTGCTTTTCCAGTTCAGGAGCTTTGTGGGGAAAAAAAACCCTTACCAATTCACAAGAACACAAATTTTGTATATATTTTGTATCTTTATGCAGGTTTACTATCTTCAGATTAATTTCAAAAGATGCATTTTTTCAGTGTCGTAATAGCACATTATACAGAACAAGAGACTAAATACAGAACTCTTCTTTGTCACAGGACTGGAAAAGCTGGCCCAGAAAGGAAAATCTTTGTCATCTCTTGCAGTAATAACAGGAATTTCATTATTTGTGATCCTAGCTATGTCTTTTTTATTCATATGGAAAAAATATCAGCCACATAAAGGTATGTAAAAGTTAAGCACACTCCATCTCTTCTTTTGGACCATCAGAGCAAAAAGAATGATTTTTCTTTTTTTTTTCTTTTCAGTGATACAACAGAAACTGCAAAGCAGGTACAAAACCAAATCATTCTTAGGTCTTGAAGTCCTTTCCATCAAGAGAATTGCATTTTATCATACTAATTTTCTTTCCTTGTCTTATGACATCAAACTGAAAAACATGTTTATGTTTTCTAGGCCAGAGACTGATTACAGGAAGGCACAGACATTTTCAGGTAATACTAATGAAAAAAATGTGAGCGTAAGGCCAAAATCCATTCCTGCAAAAAATTACCATCTCCGCAATACAAAAAGAAAGAAGGAAAGGAAGTGAAGTGTGTTTTTAACTTGGGTTGCACACCTACCTCTATGTTAGCTTACTTAAGATAAAACCAAAATGGCAACAGGTCAGCATGGGTTTAGCTTATGCCTGGAGTTCACAGCAGTACGAACCTTTTGGCTTGCATTCTAGCTGTTAACCCTGGTTAGAATCACCTGTATTCTGCTGTTCTCACCAATACAAAATAAATTAATATTATTATGGGATAGCAGTGGGAGGATCACACTTCAAAATAAATGTTCATGGCACCAATCAGTACCAAAATCGTGAGATGTTAATATGACATTACAGTATGTATATTTTAGCCCCAACCACATTCCGTACTACCTTCCTTTGTGTCATCAGGACCCAGTGTGTTTTTGTCACTGCCTCTTTTCCTTCCACAATCCTTCCCACATCATCCTGGGCAGGAGAGGCTGGAGACAGGCCATCCTTTGGAAGGGTAGCACTTTTGTTCCCATCCCTTTCTACTAAAGCATCAGAGCAGGCCATAAGCTGCTGCTACATGTGAGAGGACAGAGAAGTGTATGAAGCTCAGGAAGGTAAGAGATTCACTTGAGCACAGGGGGTCCTTCACCCCAGCAAGTGGTATATAGAGAAGAGAATCTCAGCACTGTCTTTAGTGCTGCAGCCTTTGCTGTGGAGTGATGCCCAGGAGACAGCCAAGAGTCTCAGACCTCCTGGACAGTAGAGGAAGAGACTCCCACCCTAACTACAGGTTGTATCTGAAGTTCCAGATACAATCTGTCAACTGGTTTAATAATGTGGCACCTATTAGTATTATGTTCTCTTTTTTTATTCTCAGTATCATAGAAGATTCTCACTACAGTGCAGACATGCTAACCTTATGGACTGGGCCTCTTTTCTATGGTAATGAAAGTAAATCAGTCTGTTCAGCCTTCCATCAAAAAGAGTTCCAATGGCTCTACCAAAACCATTACCAAGGTTAGCAAGAGGCTCCTCACTTGGTCTGAGGTGTTGGAGATAGCCAAGCATGGTCCACACCAGCTGTGCAGCTGCCCTGCCTCACTCCATGCTGGCTTAGGAGTCTGGCAGGGAAGTGGCTTAAAGCCAATCAAATAACAAATATTCAGGTATTTTAAAAATTAGGCCAAATGTAAGTTGTCTTTTCCAGATTCATACTACATCTCGATACCTTTTCTCATTTGTTTGTTCTAACTTTAGGACATGAAAGTGCTTTGGATGATTTTGGGATATATGAATTTGTCGCTATTCCTGGTCTTGCTAGTGGTTCTAGGGTATGTGATTTTACATCATAAACTGATGGTTTCTTTTCTGTTTCTTAAGGTGTACTAAATATCTGTGCTAGAATCCTTCTGTCAGTTTGCTTCTGCTGCTGTTTACCTAGTACTTATTCTTTCTTTACTACATTACTAGTTCAGTACTTGCATTCACATAGTGCAGTAAGGAACTAAACAAGCTGTAAAGTGAACAGTCTCAATTCAATTACCCTATATAAAAAGAATGTTAGTAGTGCTGGGTAGATGGGTTGCACTGAACCCCTTGTGTCACAGAATCGAAGTAATTCTTGTGGTGCCATTTTCTCCCTTGGCCCTAATATTGCTGCTCAGGCAACATACAACTTCAGCAGTGCAGAAAAGGCTCAGGGGGGTATTTGAAGTTTTCACTGTAAAGATATGCAAACCAAATCTCAGCTGTATTTCACAAGAATTATTTTGTTAGCTTCATGTATTGCAGGGGAGGACTTAAGCACAGGAATTTTGCTAGCAGAAGAAATCCTACATATGCTACTTCTCTGCCTTGTGGCTTTGCTGACATTACTGTACAGCAGTTGGAGATCATTCTGATGTGGTGTAAAAGGACAAAGAAAAAATGAGAAATAGGGCCACAAAATTTAGAGACAACAGACTGAACCTGGGAGGACGTAGACAAAGTACTTTCCCTTTGCTAGGGAAAACTTCTGGCAAAATAGCCTTGTACCCTTGGAGAGCATGGTCAGGTAAGAGAGAGCTCTTAAAACATGGTCACACAGGGTCACATCAACAGTCACACCTAATTTGTTACTATGATTAGTTCTCGTAATACATAATGTATTAGCAAAAAATAGTCATAGATTAATAACCCCTTTTCTTTGCTGGGGTTAGATGATTGAAATAGATGTTTCTAGGGCTAGAGTACTATCGTAAAGGTTAGCGGAGAGGACAGACTTTTACAGCAGCAGAGATAAAAGGTGTTTAGAAAACAGAGGAGCCGAATTGCATCTGTGAAAGTTTGTGACCACAGGAGTCTTATTAGGTATGGAAATCAGGCCCTAAATCATCACAGCCTTAGCAACACTGTGATATCCCTTAGGCTGATCATATCACAAAGTCACATTCTTGCAGAATTGGGGCCTTAGTAGGTCAGGAGGGAGAGAGAGGATGTACAGAATGGATGTACAAGCAATGAAATCTATTCCAATTTCCAGTGAAATTTCAAGAAACAGGAGAAACTCCACTGGTTTATGTTCAGTTACTCAGATTTATGGCATTGCAGATAAAGTCAACTTTTGATCCACTGATTCATTGTGGTTAGTTAGCAGAAAAAGGCAAAAATAAGAAAGCAGAGATAATGAAGAACTAGAGGTTGGGTAGAGGCACAAACTGAGAATTCCATACGGATGGGGAGTCTAGGTGTTGTGTTGACATAAAAGCAGACTTGTATGCTTAACATACCGAAAAATTTCATTATTACTTCATTTATGGCTCTTTTTGACTTGCTGGTGGGAGTTTTATGCTGAACCATTTTCTCCTTTTTTACTATCTATTCTCCTGCTTCTCTTTATTAAATGTTCCTTCCTTGACTTGTGGTACATCAATATAAAATGCTTGCTATATTAAATGCAAGAGCTCCATCCTAAATCTTCTAAGATCCTAACTGAATTTAAAACTATTGCCTGCCTTACTATAAATGTGGTGAAAACTTAATGGAAATGTAAACTAATAGAGATGAACTGTTAAGTCCACATGCAAGCTGTTGATAGGGAAAAGTTTAAAAAAGGAGATGTTACGTTATCAGTTTAATTTCTGTTGAATCTTTTCCTATTTGTACTTACAGTAGGAATACTCTTTGCTGCTTTTAGGTTTCAAGTCAATCTGTTCCTGGCTCTGACTTTGTCCCAGGCCAGGATATGCTTAGTACGGTTTATGAAGTTATTCAGCATATTCCTGAGCAGCTGCAACAAGACCATCAACAGTAAGTTAAAGCCGGTGTGAGCTCATGCGGTAGCTCAAAGACAAGTACTTTTGCATGCAGAACAACTTACATTTTGGTAGCTGGTGTTTGATTCCAGAGGAAGGGGTAGGGAATGAAACCAGATGTAAGCTACATCAGTTCCTCCACTCTTTCCTATCCAATCCCTCACTTTTCCTCAACTCCAGTCTACTGTTTCATCATGCCAGTTTTGTCTAAGTGTGAAAAACAAAAGGTAAGATCTTCAGAGACAATTTCAAATGAAAATTCCCAAATGTTTTAAGAGGGGGGCTATAGTTTCACAGCACTGAGACATGATCACTTCCCACCGAGCAGGTTAAACCTTCAGTCAAAGCAGTTTAATTGGTAGCACAGCTTCCAGACCTGCCAGCCGTAGGCCAAGTAGAGTTAGGTTTGGGTTTTTTGCAGTGTTGAAACTGGTCAGCTGATCAATAACCAGTGGCTGTTAAAATGGTCATTGAAATATTAATGGACAATGCTTAGTTACCTGAGTAAGAAATGTCCTGATTTGTATCTTGATTAACGATTAAGAGCAAAAGAGTTCTTCTGCAGTATTCTGGCTGGGAACTCCACAGAAACACTTGTGCTGAGTTAAGTACCAGAAAGACCACAGCACATTGTGCTTATGCAGTTAGAGTCTGGTAGTGCTGGTTTTGTTCAAATCACCTACTTTATAGCATTTCTTGGCATAAGAATGAATACACTGTAAAGTTCCTGTAATTGTGGTATAGCTGCCATAAATCTGTTGTGAATACTGACAGTCTTTCTTACAAATTAAGAACAGCACACAAGACTTTATTTAGTAACAAGCCTTTTATATCACATTTTCCATGTTTTTATGATGTGCTCTGTTTCTTTTATGGTTGGAAAGGAAAATACAGACTCTTACCTATATACTGATCAGTCGGCTGAGTAATCACAATGTTTATGTGACTGCACATTCAGTACTTACACTACTAAAAATTTTGTGCAGGTTACATTTTCAACTGTGTGTCCAAATTATGTAGGCAAACATGCAGCCATGCTTGTAAAAGCAAGCTGATCATTGAGAGAGCAATAATGAAATACTAATGACATTTTTGTTCTGCTTGGAGTTACTCACTTTGAACCTTAAGATGATTTTTTAAACCAGATGTAAAAAACAACATTCATAAAGTACACCTTTTCTTATTCTTCCTCCTACATGTCTTCCTTCTCAACTTTCTCACCCCTCTAAAAAAGGAATAAATTCAAAGTAAAGGTAACTTGAACTTTGTGATAGTTCAAATTTCAACTCAAACTTCGCAAAACATATTCTGTAGTTGTGAAGGACTCATTTACATAAACACATTTTGCAGTTCTTTTCATATATCAAGATTTTTTAAAAGTGGGAACAAAAGTTTAACTAATAAAACAAAATCTGTTAAACATGATAATGGGTAAACCACTCAGATTAGAAAGATCACTTTCATGAATTTTCCAATTCCTGACCTGCTGCGAAGGAGCACTCTGCCTGGTAAGTAAGGACAACTAAGTCGATACTGGTACTTGCAGCAGGATGCTTCAGCATTCAAGGAAACAACAAAACACCACAGAACAGGGAACAGAGCTGGGAAAGTAATTCCAAACTCCTGTAGTGCAAAGTCATGATTGCTTATGGATGGATCTCACGGACTTGGTATGCAGCCATCTGTACAGTAATCAGCAACGTTCATGGGAAAAATGATAGAGAACTTCCCTGCATTCTGCTTACGGCAGGAATTTCTCTGTGTGCAAAACATAAGAATGGATGCTATGGGAACCAAAGAGGTTTGTTGGTAAAGTGATCTTTTTACTTTTATTCCCAGTGGTTCTGACTGGAACTGCTGTAATTTCATAAATTTATTAGAATTAATGTGCAAAGAAAAATAAGTCAAGACCATTGTTTCATTCTCAGATTTACAGTCTGAGAATCTGTCATGTCCTTTCTTTGAATTTAACATCTACAGTGTTAGCTGATATTCTCTTGCTATTAGAAATTCCCATGACAGTAGCAGCAAATTCACAGACTAGCCGATGCCTAACACCCTGGGAATAGCTTTTTCCTTCCACTTTTCCTTATGCTTTTATCAGCCTTTTTAGCCATTCATCCACACATGCACATATACCTCTGATGCTCTAAATAATTACAACATTTTAGATGTGCCCCAGCTCTTAAAAAATAAGAATACTGCTGGAAAGTAATTAAACTCTTAAACTCTCTTGGGTTTGGACTGATGGGCTCATAACCTAATTGCAGTCAAAAAATTAGCTGAGATATAGCTGGCTTTACACTTTTACATTTGCGTAGTGATATTAGTCACTGTTCACAACAGTCTTTCGCAGATTTGCCTCCCCTGCTTCTCCAAAGGATCAAAGGGAAAACATGAAATCAGTTTTTGAGAAAACTGTTCTGCTCTGTCTCTGGGCTCCACAGTCACAGGGCAACTTCATTTGGGGTTTTCTTTTTTTATGACCCTTACATATTTTTTAAACTAAATATAAATCCTGTGACAAACTGGATGACAGGCTCTTCCACATATTAAAGAAATCCAAAAATGGCTGCAAAAGCTAATGAGCAAGAAGTTTAGCCAGCTTTTATACATAAGCACTGACAGTTCACAACTCTTCTGAGAGCAAAAACTGTAACTTAAATGTTTAATTTTCACTTAAAATGAAGACAAATATACATCATGTCCCTCTCCTCTCATACACACCATTTCTCTCAGATCAAGCATTAACCATTTCACAAACTTCTGCTCTGCCATCTGCTGAAGAGCAATAAGGATGCAAATCCTTGCCAGGCATTTCATCATGGGGTTTGTGCTGCAGACTACACTGACTCAGCCCGCCACTACCGCTACCCTATGGCAGGTGCTCGAGTGCATTACTGTTGATAATGTATGAGCAACTTGAAATACCTGCACTGAAAAAGCAGCAACGTGGGGCTATATTAGCCATTAAATTAATTATGGCTCAGACCTGTCTTGCCACTAGTCATATCTTTTCAAAACTCATGATCTACCTGAAGGGAGGTTGTAGTGAGGTGGGTGTTGGTCTCTTCTCCCAAGTAACAAGTGATAAGACAAGAGGAAATAGCCTCAAGCTGTGTCAGGGGAGGTTTAGATTGGATATTAGGAAAAATGTCTTTACTGAAAGAGTGGTCAGGCATTGGAACAAGCTGCCCAGAGAGGTGGTGGAGTCACCATCCCTGGAGGTGTTCAAAAAACATGTAGTCGTGGCACTTTTGGGGCATGGGTTATGAGGCACAGTGGTGCTGGTTTGGCAGTTGGACTTGATCCTATAGGTCTTTTCCAACCTTAATGATTCTATGATTCTATGATCTTATGGATACTAAAAATTCAGTGCATTACAAATATGTCATGCTGAAGAACCATTTTACTTCTGTATTTAGAACTGCTGGTTTGTTTACGTGTCTGCACCAGTGTTTTTTAAAGAAAAGAAAGGCAGCGTTGTAGTCAACTGTTACCATATCTGTTTTTTCCTAGATGTATATGACGACATGGGAACAGGAAATCAAAGCATTTGAAAATACAAGAGGGACTTCTTTTTTTCTTTATTATATAGTGAAAGGAAATGCCAGAATCTCCGAGAATGGCAAAGGCTTATGCCAGCTTTTCTTGAAATAGCAATTTCTCTTCAGACTGACAATCCCTTTTTTCAGGTGCTCCAAATTGCCCATTTTTAGTTTTTTTTTAATTTTTTTTAATTAATTGAAAAATATGGGTTTTTTTCATTCCTTACATTTTTCTCCTTATTTGTTAACACAAAGACAAAAGGACAGCTTAAAAATTGTAGTATAAAGCCTATATATTTTATTACAATAATTCATGGGAGGCATAGGGAGGAATCAGGCCCAAGATGCCTCACATGCTTTTTTTATTAAAAATAAAAGCAAAAAAAAAAAAAGTGTATGGGAGTTTTTCATTAGGGTTGACTTTTACAGGAGAAGGTCTCCATATTGGCATGAAAAGTAATAATGCAATATGTCAGATTGCAAAATACATTTGGGGTTTCAAATAAAGTCATTCTTTTAACTGTTTAATGTAACATTATCTTTTCATTTACAAACATAGAAACTGATCTGTCAGGCAGTTACAGTTTAAAAATGTACATATGTATATTATTCAAAATGATGTGTTCTTATTAAATTCTGTTTCCTTTACATTTGAACTGGTTTTCTATTTGCTGCCGAAGAGCCTGTTCCTCATGGACTAGAAGAGCAAGTAATATTCGAGTAATTTCTGCAAGCTGCAGAATGTTCAGGCTATTTATACATTAAACTTATAACTCTCCAGTGCAAATGAAAGCAGTCGTACTCTGTATAAGCAGACAGTATGCTACACGTGCCTTTACAAGTAGAGGAATCCTCTTAGATAAGCTTCTGAATCCTACAGGAAAATTCACTATTATTTCCACAGGGTCAGCTATTAGATGGTGTCAGCTGCAGCCAGGGGAAAAGGGAATTATGAATTGAATTAGAATAATCTACAGAAAAAAAAAAAGTAACAGCTTCAGTAACAGCTAATTGTGTGGAAAATCATTAGGGTGAGTAGTGAGAAAGCATACAGTGTGTCCACCCTTTAAGATAGGCCGTATGGTATTATTTAAAGCACTGTATTATGAAAAATAGTTTTCACTTATTTAAAATATCTCCCTAATCCGTGTTTACTAAACATTCTTCCTGCCTCCTTCTTTCAACAATGAGGGAAAAATAGCACAGTTTTCAGTGAATATTCTGATCTCGTGATGCTGAAAAAAAGGGAAAAGGACAACTTCTTCATTGTGTGTGAGAAAAAGAGGACTTGGCACTTCACAGAGGCAGCTGGTGCTGCCCAGATTTGAGAGAAGTACTGAGGTGATATCAAATGTAGTCACCAGATTTGTCCCCTAAGAAATAACTGCACCAGGCAGAGGCTGTAAGTAGAAACATTTGGGCAGAACTCTGAAGTACTGAAGTCATCCTGAAGGATTGAGACGCACAGGGGCCACCCCCACAAGTTCCTCCATCATTCATTCAAAGCTGACTTCATTTGCGTGTTGGAAATTGGGACAGCCCTTTGGGATGTGCAAAGTCTGATTTTCGTCCTCTTTTCTCCTCCCCTTATTGCTGGAGTGGATATTTTAATTGCTCTGAAATGAGCATACAGATTTCTGAAGTGCTCAACACCATTCCATCTTACCACATTTCATGTCATTGCAGGGCCACAGGGCAAAAGATGCAGACGGATTTACAGAAATAACTGTTTCTCCACCTCTGGACCCTCTGTATTTAAAACTGCCAATCTTATACATTGTTCTAAGTATTTTTGTGACAAAGAAAAATAAATCAACTCAATATCAGTCCGTTCTTTGTTCTTTTAAGCTCACCATAGGCACATTTGGCCCATGCCTAAGTGCATTATGAGGATCCTGAAACATTTTGTTTCAGGATCTGTGTTCATGTCTTGATAATAGATCAGCAAGCCATTTCAAATTAAGCCATCTGTTAATAATGTGAGACGACTTTAGAAATCTAAGACAAAAGTCTACCCTAACAGTCTTTTAAACTTCTGCAAAATACCTGTACAATATTTTAATAAAATAATTTTTTTTATGCAACACACAAAGTCTAATAGTTCTGTGGGTCCATATATGGCTATGCATTTTCACTGGAAAGGGCATATATAATTAGGTTTATAAATAAGGAACAAAAATCTGCCTGTTGCTCTGGTGAAGGTTGAGTAAAATGTCCCCTGGAAGCTCTCTCCCTTCCCTTGTCACAAAGCGGTGCAGGAAGAGCACACCAAGCCCCGCTGTACCCCATAGTCCCCCTGCCACCCTGGGGCTCCCTCCGCACCTAGCTACAACCTCGCTGTAAAAATGTGACGGTGTATGCAGGTTATGGCAGCCACGTTCCTACTCCACACTTACAAGCAAAACTTACTGATAAAAACTCAACTGGTAGAGAAACTTACTTTGCTATAGAAAGAAGAAAAGCTCATTATCCAGCTTAAATAATTATTCTAGCTAGGACAGCAGAACTAGCTCTGCAAATAGAAATATGTTATTGCAAGGGACAGGAGCAAACACAGGCAAGTTGCCTTCTGGTTATATCATATTGTTCTCATCTATTTTTGTTTAACTGCATCTTGTGTATTACTGGCTGTTAAACAAAAACACACTAGTGGTTTAAATTCCTATTCAAATTGCGCTCATTCTTTACTATTCTTCCAAAATTTGCACAGTGCATTTAGCTACTTTCGGTGGAGAAATCCTTTTGGTGGAGGTGTAATACCAATAAACTACAGGGAAAAACCAGCTCTGAAATGTCACAGAATTTTCATGGATGAAAAAGAAAGCCTTTTTATTTTGGATTCTTGCCCTTTTCTCACTGGTACTACCACATTCAAAAGAGATTGATAAGCTTTTATTTATTGATGTAATTTCTATTCCAAATCTTAACAAAACCAGTGGAGAGTTCATCCATTAAACTATATGATGTATACATCATATCAGGCTGTTTAAATGTGAGATGGGGATAATAAGAATGTAGTATGTTCAGAACTTGAAATGTGGTGGAAAAAAATATCAAAATTCCTGTCAACGTTTTCTTGTCATTCCCTTTGGTGGAGGCTTTTGCCGTTTCATTTGTCCACCAGTGAGGGTGAAGAATGGCTTTCTATGATGAAGTGAGGCTGTGGACTTGAGATCAAAGGTAGGAAAGACAAGCCATAACTGGAAGCAGAGTGTAGGAACAGCAACAGCAGTCAGAGCAACTCCAAGCACTTGTAACAAATCACAAGGTGGCATGTAGTACTTGGCCTTTTCTTACTATGTAGCTTAACAGCAATTCATAGGAGCACTGAAGAATGTAACTTTGGGCTTTCACCACTGACTATATGAGAATGCTCCATCTTACACTTTACTATAGCTTTGAAACATTAACCCCTTCTTACGGGGCAACAGACTAATATTCCACAATGCTATTAAGACCACAGCATGATAAAGAAGGCCAACAGAACTCTGGGCAGCATTAGGAGAAGCGTTGTCAGCAGGTTGATGGAGGTGACCCTTCCCCTCTACTCAGCACTGGTGAGACACATCTGGATAGCTGGGTCCAGTGCTGGGCTCCCCAGTACAAGACATGGACACACTGGAGCAAATCCAGCAAAGACCCACAATGATGAAGGCCCACGATGATGAAGGATCCTCTGACATACAATGGTGAGTAGAGAGAGCTGGGACTATTCAGCCTGAAGTGAAGACTCAGGTGGATCTTATCAATATTTATAAATACCTGACAGGGGGATGCAAAGAAGGCAGAGCCAGGCTCTTTTCAGTGGTGGCCAGTGACAGGACAAGAGGCAATGGGCACAAACTGAAACACAATAAATTCTGTACGAATATAAGAAAAATCTTTTTTACTGTCCAGGTGGTAACACACTGGATCTGGCTGCCCAGAGAAGCCGTGGAGTCTCCATCCTTGGAGATATTGTAAACCCAGCTGGACACAGTCCCGGGCAATCTGCTGTAGCTGACCCTGGTTACGAAAATTCGCAACTGGCCCATGCCGACTAAGGAGAGAGGCTAGCATGCAAAGTACAGAATTAAAGAGGAATTCTTTTATTCATGTGCATGAGGTGTCCCATTCAAATTAGGGCACCCAGAATGTAGTTTTTCAAGTGTTTCAAGCATTCAGGTGCAAAACAATTTGACTAATTGCCACTTAATAAACTCACACTACTAATCGTAGTAAAACTTTGCAGAGCAACTATATTTCTATGGTGTCATCATCCACCTGCTTCTCTATTGGTCAGACAGCCCTGGAGTCGGTCTTGCTATAGTTACTTACCTAGGGTGACAGACAATGGAAGGGTTTAAAAGACGTGTTAGAGGAGCTAGGATACTGGCATTATTTTGGTTGTGCAGGGGTATCTTTTAATCCTTCATGGACAGCTTTTAAGATTCTGAGAAGCAAAGTCCTTATCTCAGGGGCTAGGCTGTCCTCCTCCTCCTTATGATGAGCTGGGATCATTTAGTTTGCTTGCTTAAGCGTGGCTATTCAGTATACAATGTAAACTAAGCATATCTTTTTAAAGAAAGTTAATACAATTATACACTATGAAGATTAATTGGTATAATAGTTAAAGAATGAGATTTTCCTAACACCCTTCTTTGAGCAGGAGTTGGACTAAATGGTCTCCAGAGGTGCTTTCCAGCCTCAGCCATGCTGTGTCTCTGTGACCACAGCGAAAGAGATGATTAGTAGGTAGTTCTCAGCAAAAAAGACACTGGCAGTTACGGCACAACAAGTTCATGTTAATGTAAAGAGAATGTATGCTTCCATTAACCACCCTCTGGAAACATGAGTGGCCAGCTAAGATAGATATGAAGGCAAAATACAAGCACAGCACTGTGTGTGTACCTCTATGCTTTACCTGTAGAAAGCTGAACCTTGAAAAGGAAAGAGCTCATTTTATAATCTCAGGTTAAAAATCTTTTTTGTTTTAAGTAGTTTAAATCTTTTTTATTTCTTTTTGCCTTGCTCCGATGAAATACAATCACATATTTTCTTTGGACTTTCTTCAGTGTTAGCACAATTTCTTTGGAAATCTGTCACCACACTGCCATCAAGGCGTCTATATCATACATCTTTCTGGGAGCTAGAGGGCAATGGCTTCCCACAGGACATGGCAGGAGGCTCTGGGTAACTATGCTTGGGACAGAGAAAAGCAGAAAAGGAAAGGAGCTAATACTAGCAAACACTAATTTTTTCTGACAGACATGTGAATTGAGCATGTCCCAGATGACTTGTACATTTGAAGGGTGACTGATTCCTGAATCCTGTCTCCTATAAGAGGCCTCCTGATTTCTAACAGCTACTTTCTAGGTAGCTAAATAGCTGTGTTGAGAATATTTTTGGAGCCAACCAAAGATTTTTTTTAATGCCATTGTATTTTTTAGTATATTCCCTACTCACACATGAAAAACTGCAGAATGCTGTTCATAAGTGCCTCTTAAAAACATTGCAGTGCAGGATCCAGTCTTTATCACTGGGTGACAATTTAACAGTCCATGTCAGTTTATAGAGAAATGTATGCTCAACAAGTAGTTCTTCATAAAGACTCCTGAGTGTATGGAATTAGCCCAACTGTTACAGAGTAGAAGCTCTGCTCCCTCACTGCCTTTCTGTGGAAGCCATAAGCCTTTTCTAGAGGGCAACAGAACTGCAGCAAATGTTTCCAAACACTTCACAGACAGATATAAAGGGCTCACATTGTAAGCAACGAAACTGATGCAGTCTTGGGATGGAAAGTGACAGTTGTGCTGTATCTTTAAAAGAATAAGGAAAAAAAGCAAAGGATCATTTCTTTATTAGAATCTGTGGTGGTAAATAAACAATAGACAAGAAGTGTAGAAGAAAAATATAAGATTAGACATCTAAGGAGTCCATTCAAGTATAAATTTGCATCACAGTTCAGTTAAACATGCAGTGCAAATACCAGCATGTTGGAAATCCTGCTCCACCTAAAAAGATAATATGTATGTATCTCTTCAAGCGATGTGCTGCATTCCATGGCAAAGTACAATGCTGCTGGTCACAGTGGATCTCATAACTCAGATACAATTTAATGTAGAAATATTAGGGCAGGGCTTCCAAACTAGAGCACCTCTATACAATAGCATACCCCAATCAAAACTGAACACATGTTCTTATTTAGAAAAGTACTGTCTAATGTCAACACTGAGATTCTCATCAAGGTACATATTTTATATTTCCTGTAGTTCTAAAAAGTAGCTTCTATATAACTTTTCTCTATCTTGATAGCAAATGAATAAGGTGGTTATGCTAAGTCAAAACAACAGCTTACTTGGGAGAAAACCAAAATTGTGTTGGACATAATTCTTGTCTTTTCCTTAGAGCTACACTTTCCTCTTTAACTTCACCTTGCTGATTTTTTATATTTATCAAATCATATTCAATTCAAAACCTGGATTTCGAGCACTTTCCAAGTCCTTTAAGCCTGTCATCCTTAGTCCCATCTGCAAGTTGCATCTAAAAGTACAGAACATTCCAATTACATTGAAATATTCCAGATCACTATTCTAAACAGCAGGCTAGGACAGTTAGAAAACTGGACTTCATTCGAAATTCCTTTTAAGTGTGTCTGAAAGGTACAGCCAAATGAGGAAAGCCTTTGAGAAGCAACATAAACGAAACAAAAAGTTTAGAAAAGGGTTAAAAAAATGTTTTATCTTGATGGCAAAAGATACCAAGAAAGATTAAAGAAGCCTTATAATATGTAAAAAAGTTCTAACAAAAGGGGCTGTGATCACTTTTTCTCCATCTCTAATAAGATAAGGAAAAGAGAAGACGTACTTAATATATATAGGAAGGCAACAAAGCTGGTGAAAGGACTGGAAGGAATGTCCTACGAGGAGCAGCTAAGGATTTTGGTCTTGTCTGGTTTGGAGAAAAGGAGGCTGAGGGGCAACCTCATTGCTCTTTACAGCTTCTGGAGGAGGGGAAGTGGAGAGCGAGGTGCCAGTCTCCTCCCCCTGGTATCCAGTGACAGGAGGCACGTGAGTGGTTCAAAGCTGTGCCAGGGGAGGTTTAGACTGGACTTCAGGAAGCATTTCTTTACCAAGAGGGTGGTCAAACACTGGAACTGGCTCCATAGAGAGGTGATCAATGCCCCAAGCCTGTCAGTGTTTAAGAGGCATTTGGACAATGCCCTTAATAACATGCTTTAACTTGGTCAGCCCTGAAGTGAATTCCCTTCCAACTGAATACTGAATTCTACCCTATTCTATCCTATTCTAGATCAAATAGTTTAGGTCCTCGGAGAGGTCTGCAGGTTCATTCCCTCCAGACACCTGGCAGTGTGGCTTCCTCCAATTCTTTGACTCCCCAGGTGCCCTGGACATGGTGTTCATTGCTGGCCATACGGCTCAGGTAGCCTGAGTAACATATGTTGGAGTCCAGCCCCTCAAGGGTCCTTGCTGCCTGTCTGTACTTCTACCAGCACTCAAGCTACTAATTCAGCCAGGTTTGCACAAACTGCGGTCATAGCAGCATGTATCCTCACAAAAATACTACCCAGCACCCATCTCCATCTGCCTGCCAGCATACGAAGGGCATACAGAGTACCATTTGTCAACCATGCCTATTCAGGAAAACAGAAAAAAAAAAAGAGTACTCAAGAAAGGTCTTTGCTCTAACTTCATCAGTCAAGGATATCATCTACCTAGGAGTTCCACCACAAGAAATAGGAATAAGGGATGCGATGCATAATTTTATAACAAAAGGCATAAACAGAGAGGGAAATTGTAAGGGTTGGAAAGGAGCAGTGTATTTCCTAAAGAGGCAGCTAACCAGGTAACAGCAGTGTTTCAGGTCACAGTGCCCAAGTCTTTTAAGCAGGCGGTTACCTTACAAAAGATAACAGCAAAAAACAAGGCAAGTTAGGAGCAATCAGAGCCATTTCACAACTACATGTTAGAGCCTTCCCATACTTTGACTGACATCGCAGAACACAAAAGAATATGCATAACATTTTCGGCTGGTGTTTGTGTAGATTTTGGTAGCCTTCAAATGCACATGTCCATACAAATATGTGGTTTTACAGCACCTTCCACTGGTATGGTCTGGCCCATGCTAGTAAGGAGCTCATGCAATCTCACAGAAAGCTGGCCACATCTGATCAGTCCATAGACTAAGCTGAAATGTAACAAAGTGCTTCAGTTCCTTGGACCAGCTCACTACACAATTATACAGTGCAAGAGAAGAGGCCAGAGTTGGGGAAGGATGATACTGCTTCAAACCCTACTGAGATCACAAGCTGCCAGGGAATGTCAGGTTAAATGTTGGTGCAGGGAACGAATCACCACATCAGCCCACACAACACAGCTTGGGGAAAGAGTACCATGCCATACAGTCAGGAAACAGCCAGCAATTTAAGGAAGTGAAACTAACACCCACACAGTGTCTCAGCAGATAACTGGTGGGCAATAATCAGAGGAGTACAGCTGCTCTTTACATGAGCTCTAATTATGTAGAGACATGGTTATGCCTGTGGAGATTCCATCAGGCTGCAAGCTCACCAGAGTGCACAACTGAGCAAGGCTGGTGTGAGTCCCAATCCAAACATCAGTTCTGCTATCTGTTAAACCAAGAACTACACAGAATGACCTATGCCGACCTGCCTACTGCTCCTAAAACACCAGCAGGTCCTACTGTCTCTGGACTGGTTGCTATTAGCATTAGAGTGCTTGCAAGACTCATCCACTGCAGAAAATTATTTGCAGTTCACTCAACTTTCTCTGTTCAGCAACTGAGAATTTAAGTAAATGCCAGGGAAAGTATCTTCCCATGGGCCAGTGGCAGCAGGCAGCAAAACATGGAGAATACAATGCAGTGAGCACTGTATACAGATTTTTGGGTGTTTCTGATTGGCATTTGTAATTTAATTTTCACTTCCTTTCTTAAGAGAGAAGCCACAGGAAGCACAACCCTAGAAAGGAGGAGAGTAACATGCAGGAAGTTTTGAGAAAGAACTGAAGGGATGATGATGGATAAACAAAGGAAATTACAAGATACATGGCCAGAGACTCACATCGGCAACAGGAAAATACAGGCCTATGTGACTAGTAAGTCTTTTTAAAGAAAAGTTGAGAGGCTGTTGCCAGAGTAGACACAGAAGGTATTTACCTCTGAAAAGGAAAAGCTCTGGAGGCCTCTGTGTGACATCCACACCTGAAAAATAGAGCAGATGCTGGAACAGATAAGTATCAGTATGTATCTGTAGGACATCAAGGAGAAACAACATAAGAAATGGGCGAGAAGTAACTTAGGGCATAGAGTAAAGAAAAAAGCTGAACTAAAACAAGAAGAAAGGGAATAAGAAACGAGTAAATAAGTTTTGTAAAAGGTCATGCAAATGTTTTTTTCACTAATAAGAGCTCAAGGAACTGGCTGGATTATTTCAAGTGTTGATGTACAACATGATAGAAGGAATTATTAAGGTGACAGAAATACAGTGAGGTAATAATCATGGAATATAGGTGTCAAAAGATCCAATAAATGTTGAAGTGCCAGAATAATATTGTACCTATAATGATTTGACAAATATAAAGAAATTAGAGGAAATAGCAGGAATCAAAATAACTCTGGAATCTCTTATAACTGGAAACTTGGGAACTGCTGGCAGTCTGATCTACAGATCACACTGGATATGAACAGTGAACTCTAATTTCAGTAGGCAAAGAAAATGCAGAAGGGATGGTATCATTATGGGAATTACTAATACACATTAGAGAACAAATCCTATGAGTTGCAATGGGGGACAAGATTTTAGCAGTGAGTTTCCACCCCAGTCGCTGAGAAACAGGGTAGTATTTTTGACTCAGTTTTTCTGAGTAATGAGACTGCAAGGAAAGACCTGATGTACAATAAGAATCTTTATTTTAATAATGAAGTCATTCTAGAAGAGTTGATTTTTTGCTGGAGAATCACATCAACAAACTTCATGCTTAAATGTCTGCAAATGTCAACTGAAGGGAAAAAACTTGTGGGAAGGGGATGCTGCTGTTGGCCAAACAGGCAAGACACACCATATCAAAACAGCAGACCTGGTTAATGAAAATAGCTAACACACACACACACACACACACACACACACACACACCCCCCAACAAAAAACAAACAAACAAAAAAACCCCAAACAAAACCAAACAAAATCACCAACCTTTTGAAACAATGGATGAAAAGCTTAGTCAATGCACAGAGAATAGTACAGCTAAAGAGGAGTCTGTCTAACATGACTGGTAGGATTGAAGCTGACTAGTGGTAATGATTGATGAGAAAACACAGCTAGCCAGGTGTACCAACAATGTTCTGGTTAATATGAGGATATATTGTCTGCATAGCCTCCCAAGCCAGCAGCCTCCAACATGGGGTATGTAACCCAGAACACCAGGCAAGTCACTCTAACTAGCACCAGAGTTATGACCCTACTAGGATGAAGCTGGGGAAACTCAACAGCCCCTCTGGGGCAACAACTCAGTTTGGGCATTGCTCAGATTCCTACAGATGAGAAGTAACCAGCTGCCTCAGCAAGCACACACAGCTACAGGGAGAAAACTTTAATGATCTCCAGGGAAGCAGGCTATGCCTATATAAACAAAAACACCTGCCAGAGAGAGCAGTTGCTCTCCCCCAGGCAAAAGGGTGTGATGCTTCACATCCACAGTGCTCAGGGCCAGCAGATGCTGTACTTCATGGCACTTGGTGTTCTCTGAGTCCCACGTGCTAAGTCAAAGACAGTATTATTGTTTCTTATAGTTTTCATACCAGAAAATGGTATGAAATAATAATTCATATAATTAATATATGATATAATTCAAATAATTAACATCATGTCAGTCCTGCACCAATCCCTGAAAAGGATGTTTTTACTGCATCACATCAAGCATTAGTTTGTATCCCTTGGCCTTGACATGTGAATATATGGAACTGTTTAATGTACAGCCATACCATTCTATCTGCTGAGGATGCATTCCTGAAAAGTGCAGCAATTAGGGATTCAATAGGTAGTGGTATAATTTTTCTGGTAAGAATTTGTGCAATAGCAGACAGGTGCATGCCAAGACTTAAGAAATAGCTGAAGTACATAGGAAAGCATATAAGGATAGAAAGCAGTACTAATATGATCAGCGTCAACAACTGGAAGAGATGCTAACTTTTCCACAGGTGGTTTAGCGGTGGCTGGAGATGCTGCTTGCTTTCTAAAACTTGCAGTACCCTGGTGACCCCACCCAGTTGTTCTCAGAACAGATATAATTCTGAAGGATTGTGGTGGGTTGACCTTAGCTGGCTGCCGGTTGCCCACCCAGCCACCCTCTCACTTCCCCTCCTCAGTAGGATAGGGGAGAAAATAAGATGCTAAAGCTCCTGGGTCAGGAAAAAGCCAGACAGATAACTTACCAGTTACCATTATTTGAATTGGGAAAAAATTAATTTAACTCATTGCCATTTAAAATAGAGTTGGATGGTGAGAAACAAGAAAAAACTCTCCTCCTTGGGTTTCTTCTCCCACGTCACTAGCAATAGAGTGAGAGGAAATGGCCTCAAGCTGCATCAGGGGAGGTTTAGATTGGATATTAGGAAAAATTTCTTTACTGACAGAGTGGTTAGGCATTGGAACAGGCTGCCCAGAGAGGTGGTAGAGTCACCATCCCTGGAGGTATTTAAGACATGTAGACGTGGCACTTCAGGGCATGGTGGTGCTGGGTTGATGGTTGGACTTGATGATCCTAGAGGTCTTTTCCAACCTTAATGATTCTATGATTCTATGAACTTCCCCCCACCCTACTCCATTTTCCCAGGCTCAACTTCACTCCTCCTTTCTCAACTCTCCCACCTCCTCCCTCCGCCACCCCAAGCGGCACAGGGGGATGGGGAATGGGGGACTGTGATCAGTTCATAACAGTTTGGTCAGTCCATAGCTGTTCCTCTTTGCTGCTCCTTCCTCCTCACAGTTTTTCTCTGTCCCAGCTTCACTCCTTCCCACAGGCTGCAGTCCTTCGTCAACTACTCCAGTGTGGGTCCTTACACCCAGTACAAGGATTTTCAACCTCTTCTGTGGGATTTGACACACAACTGCTAGTGAGAGCACTCCTGCTGCCACCCTCCTAAACACGTGTTTTAATGGTCATCATTACCTTCCTCAGAAGCCTGCTACTTATTGTGGTCATTCAAAACAGTCAAGGAAAAAGGATGAAAAAACAGGGTAATGGCAGTGCTCAGTGGAGCAGGGTATGGTAAGGTCTGTGTCAGTACTGTGAAACATTAGAAGTAGAAGCAGTCAATAGCAGGGTATTACAACATAAATCTTGTTCACTGGGCACTGGAGCACGATACAGTACAATACAAGCACACTGCCCAAGGGAAAACATTTCTGGAGTAAACTATCCACAGAACTATGCCCAAGCTACACTTCAAATCAAACTAGTTGTTTGCTCCAAAGAAGGAGACCAGGAGTCAACTAACATCATTGCAGTGTGGGAAATCAAGCAACCAAGATGAGAAGCAAGTCAGTAAGCATGATTATTTTAAAGTGCCTATATTGAAGAATATTCACATTTCTCGAAAGCATCTCTTGTATTATTTCCCCCTCATTCCAGGAAAGTTCTGATTGTTTAAGACCATACGTCTAATTAATTGCATTTTATTATCTCAGTATTGCTAAGTATTGGTGTTTCCTAATTTCTCAAGCTTCTGGATAGTAGCTCAGGACAAGGCTGTCTGAACAGAATTCTAGAACAGAATCCTTGCATTAATATCCTAAGAGAATCCAAACAGGAAGTTAGGAAGAGGCAGACCGGAAGCAACCTTTGTTGGTAAAAGGGGTGGAGAGCAGTAGAACCTCCCAAACACCCTGTATCTTTCTATTTCTCTGCAACACCCAGCTTCTGGCTTGCCCAGCCTACAGCAGTTAGACACCGTGTGGAAGGGTAAAACAGAAGCATGCAACGAAAAGGTAAGGAATAATAAATATTCTCTAGCAGGCACTCTCATTTCTCTCCTCTAGAGATGGATGTTTGCCACTGGGAAAAACTGATCATGTCTAGCAATGCTCTATCCTTCCTACTATTTCTGACCCCAGACTTCTGTTAGAAGTTTATAAATTCATTTTAGTTTTTGTTGGTTTTGTTTCCCCCCCCCCCCAATACTTTAGAAAAGCAGTTCAGCTGAATTGTAGCTGTTGGGTTTCCTGCTTGAACAAAATGCATGTACTGAACAACTATATGAAAAAACCTGCAGAACCGAACAGTTACAGTAAGTACATGCATATTTACTTCTAAGCTGGAATATATGAAGATCTGATACCATTTCTTTTCTTTTTTTTTAGACATTAATTTTATATAGAAGATGATCTATAATCTACTAAAACAAACTCTTCCAAATCTGTTAAATATCTGCACATGAAAAGTGGTTGTTACTAGACTACAGTGAAGTAATCCCAAGGAGTATGTCCTCAGATAAATTATTCTGCAGAAATAATATGATAGAATTGTTACATGTTGGAAAAGGACGTCTTTAAAGTATTTCATTCAGCCAGATTCATTAACTAGCTGGTAACATGAAACGTAGAAACACTGCGTCAAGTCTGGGAAACGAAAGTATTGCATTCTGGAGCTTTATCTCATTAGGGGGGCTCTAAACACTAAAACGTGGAGTAACTATTTTAAGGACGTAGACATGTTTGCTTTTATGTCAGGAGTAAATTGTGCCTTTACTAGAAAGTTTAAGTTTGGTGGGAATTAAAGTAATACTTTTACATTGAATGGTTGAACGCTGCCTCTGAGCAGAAGTGCTTTAGTTTCAGTTTCTTTTCTCAGCTTTGAGATACCCAGGGTGGAGTTACTGGTGAATATGATAGCTACTTCAGTCATGGATTAAAAACATTTAGCTTCTTTCCTCCTGCACCCTCAGTTTTTGACAATAAGTTACCATAATGGCATTTAAAGAACTAGAAACTACTTCTTTTTCTACGAGCAAAAGGGATGGTCTGTTAAGGGAAAATGCAACTGCAAGCTTCTGTAGCCTGCAGCCCCACTTTTTTTCTCTGCTGTCACAGTTCATTAGTTAAATCAGGTGGCAGCTTGGCCAAAGGTAGGACAGCTCTTTTCCTGCACTAGCTATAAGAAATCTTTATTATTGCTTCTCATTAAAGTTTACAGTTTAGGAAATCAAATAATAGACTGAGGAAAGCATTTCACTAGGATGTCTTAGATAACCAAGTGTTCCTTCAGAAAACAAAATTTCATTGAAAAGAATCTCAGAAGTCATTTTGTCTTAGGAACACTCAGCTACGAATAAGAAAAGGTTCATGGAGGACACCATTACCACTAATGCAACAGCTGTAGCTGGGTACAATTCCATAAAGTAAAAGTTTTGGATGAATATAATTCTTCCAAAGGAAGGGAGAGGTTAAAGTAAAATTAGACACTATTAAGGGGAATTATTTTATTTTATTGTGCTTCTTTTTTTAAAGTTTTTGTAAAAAGTCCATGTTTACTAAGACCAAGTGGATTGTAAGATGCTCTTCTTCCTGTCACTTATCTCCACAAATGCTGCTGAACTACTTGATTTCATTTAATTTGAGAAACCTTAGTGAACGCAAAAGGTACTGAAAAGGCAATATGGAAAAGATTTTCCTTTCACTTGCAATAGCAACAGCTGAATAATCACAGCAGTACACCCTGATGTCTCTTTGTAGTGTTATTCAAGCAAATTCTGTACCTAATTCTGTACATTTAAGGGTAAAAATAAAAAGGTTGGATTTACATGTGCAGATGATTTTTCTTCCTCACCAAATTGGGAACTTAATGAGAGCCATTTGGGACATGTAGACAACATTATGGGTGAAGGGTTGGACTCAAAGCATTGTAGTAAATGGGGTAACACCTGGCTGGTGGCCAGTCACTGGTGGCATTCTCCAGGGCTCAATTTTAGGGCCCATTCTCTTCAATGTTTTTATCAATGACCTGGACACAGGAGTTGAGTGCACACTAAACAGGTTTGCCAATGATACTAAATTAAGAGGAGCCATTGATTGAGAGTCTTTACAGATAGATCTTGACGGATTAGAGTGCTGGGCAGTCACCAACCATATGAAATGTAATGAGGTCAAATGCTGGATTCTGCACCTGGGAAAATATAATCCTGGATGTACGTATAGATTGGAGGACAAGAGGCTGGAGTGCAGCCCTGTAGAACAGGATCTGGGGGTTTTGGTTGATGGTAAGCACAATAAGAGTCAACAATGTGCCCTGGTGGCCAAAAGGGCCAACGGTATCCTGGGGTGCATTAGGCACAGTATAGTAAACTGGTCAAAAGAAGTGATTGTCCCACTATACCTCACATTGGTGTGCCCTCACCTCAAGTACTGTGTGCAGTTTTGGGCTCCACAATATAAAATATAAAAATATTACAATGGAAGGAAACAAAGATAGTGAAAGGACTAGAGGGCATGACTTATGAGGAGTGGCTGAGGATACTAGGTTTGTTCAGCTTAGAAAAGAGGAGGCTGAGAGGTGACCTCATTGCTGTCTACAAATTCCTTGTGAGGTGGAGCAGAGAGGGAGGTGCTGATCTCTTCTGTCTGGTGTCCAGTGATAGAACATGACAGAATGGCTTAAAGCTGGATCAGGAGAAGTTCAGATTGGATATTAGGAAAAAATTATTCGCTGAGACGGTAGGCAAGCACTGGAACAAGCTCCCCAGGGAAGTGGCCGTGGCCCTAAGCCTGTCAGTGTTCAAGAAGTGTTTGGACAATGCTCTTAGATATGTGATTTAACTTTTAGGTTGTCCTGTGTGGAGTCAGCAGTTGCACTCGATGATCCTTGTGGGTCTCCTGCAACTCAGGATCTATGATTCTATGATTTCATGATTTTTTTTAATTATTGGATAGCCCATACAACCACAAAGAGGTGTTGAAATGACCACAAATAGGTATCAGTCACAAGATTTGTGTGGTGTCAGCTACAGAAGTGGTTTAAAAACAGGATTCAAATAAAATCACTCTGTAATAAATCTGTCTTTTATAAGGCTAATGCCTTATATATGATCTTACTTCACATTACCATGATGTCCCCTAATTGAATTGTAGTATTCCATGTGGCAGATTACATTAATGAAGAAATTAATGGTTGATAATAGCAAGGAAATACATGTTATTCAGTTAATAGGCTATTATAAATAATTTGTTTAGCAATTTTGTGTTTTTTTCCTTAAAGAATGGAAAACACTAACGCTGAAAAAAAAGAGAAATCACATTCATATCAACATATTGAACAGTGGACAAAAGAGGAAGTCAAACAATGGGCAACTGAAGTTGTTAAGATTGACCAGAAATATGCAGAAATCCTGTTTAAACAAGCTGTGACTGGTTCTAGTTTGAAACTGGCAACTAAAGCAGATTTTGTAGACATGGGCATACCTCATGGGCCTGCTCTTGAAATAATAGATTTCCTGAAAAAACATGACATTCTAGCTCAAGGTTCAAACCAGACTGTGGAACAAGAAGGCACTGAGCAGAGTCTTGACGAAGGAGAAGATGGAGAAATTGCAAAGAAAGAGTGCAAGAAGAAATATCAGTCATTGTATTCCAGTATACTGCATGATTCTAAGACGGACCTCATAGAAGACAAAAAAGCAATGAAGCCAGCTGATGAACAGAATGCATCAGAGAAGCCACTGTCAAGCAGCCAGCACCCAACTGGAAAGATGTGTATGCCATATCCTTTTGATAATTTCAGTGATGGTACTCGATACATACAGTATAATATTCTTAATGTCCCTGAAACAGGGCCACTCAATCTCATTGATCCAGCACATGAATTCAAATTACTTACCAACACAGAGAAGGCACTAGAAGAGGATATCATGATGAAATTTAGCAATGAAGTCTTTAGATTCGCTGCAGCCTGCATGAACTCCCGCACAAATGGCACTATTCATTTTGGAGTACGTGACAATCCACATGGGGAAATTGAAGGAATAGAAGTCACCAAGAAGGAAGCATATGTTGATCATTTTAATAAATTCATTGGAAAGTACTTTATCAACAATTACACCAGCATTGCAAAAGCTTGCATTAGACAGCCTAGATTTGTGGAAGTATTATTACAAAATGGAACTCCATCACATAGGTTTGTCATTGAAATAGATGTTGTTCCCAGCCACTGCCACTGTGGCACAAAATATTTCTGTACCAACACATATGAATATGATAGTAAGCGTTGGATAAAAACTGTCTTCATCCGGGATGGAGCTAGTTCCAAAAATATCAAAAAACCACAAGAATTTGAAACTTTTAAAGGTACCTTGACATCTTTAGCAGATTCTCGTAAAAGAGCAGAGGAAGAATATAATTTAAAGCAAAAGAAGTCAATGAATGAAGGACTAAAGCTAGTTAGTCTGCTCACAGGTAACAGGGACTCACTAGATAGCTCTTATTATGACTACTACATTTTGGTAACAAACAAGTGTCACCCAAGTCAAACTTCACACTTAGACTTTTTACAGGAAATAAAGTGGTTTGCTGTGCTTGACTTTGATTCTGAATCAGAAATGAATGGTGTGTTCAAGACTTACAAAAAAAATCGAAATGCCAAACCTCACTTCCCAGATTATTATGAAAACAAGGTGGGCTCAGCTTCTGGAGAAGCTGAAAAACTGAAACTGCATCAGGAGACCAACTGGATTTTTTGCAATGGTGGATCAGACTTCAAAGGCAATAATGAACTACCATTAGATCCCACTTCATGGCAACGAGACAGAGCTGCTGGTGTCAGAAAAATGATTTCCTTTCTTTCACACAAAGATGTAAAGCAGAGTGGAAAGTTTTTAATAGTGTTTCTTTTGCTTTCCACAGTGGAAGATCCAGCAGATCCCCTTACTGAGACTTTTATGACATTTTACCAAGAATTAAAGGGACTAGAATACATTGTCTGCATTTGCATTGGTGCAGGTACATACCAGCGATGGAAAGATCTTCTGCATGCTAGAGGCATTAGTGAGGAAGCATTTTCAAACAAATGTGTTTCTAATTTAACCCTGCAAATGGTAAATGGTACCATCATAAAATTAAAATCAATGACACACTCTTCTGAAAGACTTCTGCCCTCTGTTGGTCATTCTACTGTTCTTCTAAAGAAGAAAGAAGACTCCATGGCAGCATTGGAAATACTTTGTGAAAATGAATGCAAAAACACAGGAATAGAGGAGGATGCGGATAAGTTTAAGAATTTCCTGAAAGAGCGGGAAGAAGATTTTTATCGAGGTGGTAAAGTATCCTGGTGGAATTTCTATTTTGCTTCTGAAAATTATACTTCAGATTTTATCAGAAGGGACAGTTATGAAAAGCTTGAACACCTAATTGTGTCTTCATTTAACAGTGCTAATCAATCACCTGTAAAAATTATCAACCTTTACCACCACCCAGGCTGTGGTGGGACAACATTAGCTATGCATATCCTTTGGGATCTTCGGAAACAATTCAGATGTGCTGTTCTGAAAAACAAACAAAGTGATTTTGGGACACAGTTGACAACTTTACTCACCTGTGGAGCTAACAATGACACAGGCTATTTACCAGTGTTACTTCTTGTAGATGATTTTGAAGAGGAAGAAAGCATCTATTTTCTGCAGAAAGAAATTCAGGCAGCTATAATAGAAAAATGCATTCCATATGTAAATCCTTTAGTGATCATTCTAAACTGTATGAGATCTCAGAATCCTGATGAAAATTCAAGAATCAATTCCTCAAACAGTATTTCTTTAAAACATATCCTTTCTGAAAAAGAGCAAAGGGCCTTTGATCAGAAGCTAAAATATATTGAAAAGGTGCATCAAAATCCTGACAATTTCTATGCATTTATGATTATGAAGAAAAACTTTGATACACATTACATTAAAAAAGTGGTAAAAAATACCTTGCATAACTTGAATACTGCCTCTAAAGAAGCACAACTTGTTTGCTATCTGACACTGCTAAACGCATATGTAAGAACATCTACAGTTTCAATATCACTATGTGAAGAATTCTTAGGAATTAATTCTCGAGAGATTGGCTGCAGTAAAGATAAATTGATAGAAAAGATGAAAATTTGTTCCAATATTCTAATATATGATCAGGTACATGAATACACAAGATACAAAGGTCTTCGTATCATTCACCCATTGATAGCATCTCACTGCCTAACAGAATTGAAACTAACCTATGACTTGCCTAAAAGTGAAATTACATTGCATTTATTGAAAGAAGATCTATTTTATAATTCTTCATTAAAGCAAGACAAACTTATTCGTGATACACAAACCCTGCTGATTACTAGACAGCGCAAGGAACATGGTGATGAGTCAGACACATTGTTTTCCCCCTTAATTGAAGCCATTCATAGGGAAGAGAAGAGTGGTAATGTAGAATGTGTGTTAAAACAAGCATCCGCTAGATTCGAGCAAAATGCTTACATTTGCCAAGCCTTAGCAAGATACTTCTACATTAAAGAAAGGAAATTTGACTCTGCCTTATACTGGGCCAAAGCAGCCAAACAAAGAGCACCACACAATTCATACATATCAGATACACTAGGTCAAGTCTTTAAAAATAAGCTGAGAACCTATGCAGAGTACAAAGCAAAGAGTGCAGTCCTGAGAGCTGAGGAACTGGAATATTTGCTAGAGCTTGCTCAGAATGCTTCACATGCTTTCAGAGAATCACAGCAACAAGCTGAAAATGCAGGCAATGAACAATATTCACATCATCAAAAGTTTAAAAGAAAGTTTGAAACTTACAATACTGCTGGTTATCAGGGTGAGATAGAAACTGGTCTTTATGTTATTGATGTCCTTTGGCAAGTTCCTTTTTTCAGAAAGGACTTACAGTGTAGAAAAAATATGATAAAGTATCTTTCAGGAAATAGTGATTTGGCTGTAGATAACACAGAGAGTGAAATGGTCAAGGTTCTTGAACGTTATACCAGCTTTTTATGTAATTTGCGATCACGGTTGAAAAGGGCATTTGACTTCTTTGAAGACTACTTTGTGTTTTTCAAAACACAGACGAATGAAAAAGAAGTTGTAGATGCAAAATTGTATGAGAAGGTTCAAGAGCGTTTCACCAAATACAAAGAAATATTTTGTGATTTCAGTTTTGAGCAACTGAAAAGTCAACAGGTCTCAAAGTGGCCCATGTCTCAGCATATAAAAGCATACAGGGACACTGTGGAGGCTTCCAAAGCAGGCTCTTTTTCTGGCATTTTGGAATACCTCCACAGAAATCACCGAAATGATGACGGAGAAATAGAAGACATAGTAGAAGCATATGCATTTTTGTGTGAGGAGAATGCACAAGCAACTCTGAAAGACAAACAGAATTTAATTTTGGCAAATGTTGTTCTGAACTGCATTAAACCTATAACAGCTAATTTATATTCTAAGCTGGAAAGTCTGCTTCTAAACATTCTGCAGGAAGTGGAACCAACCTCACATTGTGTAGAGCCTTTCTTCCTAGCATCCTTGTTTTTCTGGCCCCAAAATATAAAACAACTAAATGAAGAATCCAGGAAAATGGAAACTTTTGTTAGACGCTTAAGTGAGTCTTTCAAAGAGCTCTATGGAACCCTGCATCGTTCCAGGCAGCCTGTGGCCCTTTTCTATCTGGCAAAAGGCAGTGGCCTGAACAGATTTGTTCACAAAGGAAAAATTGATCAGCTTTTTCGTTCACTTTCAGAACAGGACCTGAATTCCCTCTGGCAGAGTGGAAATATCTGGAAGGAACAGGCTGTTCAAGATCTTTTGCTTCCTTTGCATGGAAGAGCTGAGGGTAAGGTTATCTACATAGACTATGGCAGCAATGAAACCTTTAGGATACCAGTGCAGCCTGTTCCCTCATGCCTATTGAAAAATGGCCCAAACATAGAAAGAGTGTCTTTTTACCTTGCGTTTTCCATTGCTGGTCTCCTGGCATACAACACACAAAGCCTGTCATTAAGACAATAGGTATTCCAGTTTCTCAGCTACAAGGCTTTTTCAGGCAAAATTGTCCTTTAACTGTTTTTTGGTTTGGTTGGTTTTTGGTCAACAATTGCAAATAACAACCTCAGGCTGTCCATTATATTTCTTTCCTCACTATGTTAGTCTTTTAGTCCCATGCAGAATTGTCTCTCTACTGTCATAACTGCTGTTTGGACAGTCAGTCAAACTGAAATATTGGTGCAGTTAGTCCTGTAGACTGGTCACTACTACCCAAAGTTCTTTGGTTGATAACAACATGAGCTATCATTCCAAAAAATATATAAAAATTAAAAAAGAGAGAGAATTCTAAAAAAGAATATTTTGAAAATGTTGTCTTTAAATACCATCACTTTTAAGAACCCTACTGTCTTGCTAGCTTTTTTGCCATTGCTGTAAGGAAGGATGTGTCACCACAATTTTCATACTCTTCTATAAGTAATGTAAGAACAAGGAATGTATGTTAGAAAACATGTATCATGTAACATTTCTTGATGCTCCATTGTATCTGATGTCATTTTGGCACACAGGTAATGTAAAAGGCCATTCAGTTATAAAGCAGAATTGTTTTCTACGTTGTTATTTTTCATGCTTGAATAATGTAATGCACTTGCATATAGGCCTGTATTAATAGCCAAGCTGTACATGTTGTGAAAGGACAGAAGTTCTGGTGTTTTACCTTCTCAGGGCATTTCTAAATATGTGATTATTAAAGATACCACTACTTTCTGCTGTACTGTAAAAGCACACAGTTGGCATTTGATGTCTATATTAAATAGATTTTATTCTTTTGTGGTGGGTCTTCTGCTTTATATAAAATTCATCCAGTTTGGTCATTCCTTTCCATATAAATTCCACTAGTGATGGATTTCTTATCAACTCTGATCCTTGCAAAAATCGGCAATTTAAATGCTTAAAGTGGTCATTGATTGCACTATCTCCCTCGTGTATAAAACTGCCTGCTGTTTAGACACAATTAATGTTCCAAAAAAGGAAAAGATATCAGTGAAAAACACCAGAAACAAGAAGTTACTACTGTAACACTTTGCTCTATATGCATACAATTCATGAAAACCAGAGTTCAATGCAATGAACTGCCTGAAAGAGGTCTGCAGGATGGCTTTTTCATCACCCCACAAGCTCTCTTTGCTCTTTGTGTCTGGCAAGGAGGCAGGCAAAAATAAGTGACATGTCAACAGATTAGTAAAAACAAATTGACAAAAATAGTAAAGCAGGGGACCATTCTGCTCTAGTGCAGCTCTTCTTTTAGTTGTAAATATGGATAAGGAGTTTTATTTTATAATCCAGACTGCTTTTTAACTCTAGCCAAAATATATTTCTCTTGGCAAGAATGCACTTCATTTTAACCTGTATCCACTTTGTCTCTAACAGTATATTTCTATTTCAGATAGAGTGCTATAGGATCAATTTTCATGATAATACATTATTTGTTCTAGTTAGCCCTCAGGATATGACCATACAATTTATCCATTACTAAAGTATTTACCCTTCCAAATAAAGATAATTTGCCATGTTTTCATGGCAGTTGAAGACTTCAGTCTTCATCTCAGTCAGTCACATCTTCTTGGAACTGTGAATATTTTAATGTGCTGGAACTCCACTGAGCCGTGTAGGGTGGCACATCGGGCACACCCAGCAGGGTGCGGTGGCAGGCGGCTGCAGGCTGCCTCATGGTGGGAGGCCATGAGCCACCCTGGGCCCATTGCAGCCAGTTCCAGCACTGGTGTGAGCACCCCATTGCCTATCAAACCTCCACTATCAGACAAGTTTAAGAAAAGCAGCAGCTGTGTTGGGCAGGAGAAACGGTGGAGGAGATGGTGTTGGAGGGAGAGGGACGTTGTTGGGGCATGGCTGGAGGCACACTTCTGCAAAGGAGCGACCCACACCAGGGCAGGGACACCCCTGAGGAACTGCAGCCCATGGGTGACCCATGCCTGGGCAGAGGAAACAAGAAGGAAGGAGCAGCAGAGAATCAGAAGAAACGAATCAGAAGCAAGGAGTGGCAAAAATAAACCGCTACACACTGAGACCTACCTCCTCTGCTGCGGGCCCGTCACCTTGGCATGAGGATTGGAAAGGACTGAGCAGAAGTGAAAACAAGGGGAGCTGCAGCTAGGAAGGGGGAAGGAGAGGTGTTGCACTGAAGCTAAAAGGGGAAGAAAGGCATTTCCCTAAGTGTTTGCTTAGTTGTTTGTCTTCTTGGTTTCTCAATACCCCAATCAGTAATTAAATATTTATGTTAATTGGCAATAAATTAAGTAAAACTCCCCAAGTTGAGACTTTTTGCCTGCAACGTGTGTACATTTACTAATAACCCTTGGGATCTGGTACAGTGAGTGCATTACATGCTAGACACTGCACTTCATGCCTGTGTGAGTTTACAGAAATACATATTTTATTGTACATATCAGGCTGTTTGTTATAAAATTGTACTTTTATCAGCAGTAGTCCTTAATAAATACAGATATTTGATAAAACCTTTAATTGCACACTGTGGAACTGTATTTGCTGACAAGTATCACACACAAAGGCTGACAGAATTGCTTTTTACAAGGACTTCCTATTTTCCATTACTTATTAAGACCATTTTTTTCATGGCTCATAACTTTGTTAATCTTTGTATTTTGAAAACTAAGCTCTCCCATGCCAAATATCTGCCTCAGACATTAATTAAAGCCAAAGGCTCAGTAGCTTCCAAGTGTGAGGTCAAGAAAAAAATATGCTGCATTGCCTGTGTGAAACAACTCTACCAGCTTTTTCCAGCACACTCAGGAATTCTTTGGAGTGGTGTTTAAAAAAAGGTTTACTCTGGTAGGAGAAAAAAAGGTAGAAGTGAGGGGACATTTGTCTGCATTAGCTTAATTTTACCTGCTTGTGAGGCCTGAAAAAACTGCCATTTATGGCATATGCAAACTTGAGCTTAACAGCAGAGTCTATACACAGGTGACAGCCCCAGAAGTTGCAGGTCTGGGCCGTGATGGGCCAAGTCAAAGCCAAGAGCTCAGCCCTGTCCTCAGTGCTGAGTCTAGAAACCTGGAGGAGACAACCTGGTTGTACAAGAGCCAAAGCCAGGTCTGCAGGAAGCAGGAGAGGCAGGGAGGCCCAGGAAGCTGTTTGACTTTCACAAGCTATAGTGATACTATCTCAGCAACTCCCCCCAGTGCGCTGATGGTGCAGCCAGGCTGGGTCCCCGCTGCGCCCAAGCAGCATTTGTGGACTGTGAACTGTGTAGGAACAGGAGCTGAGGAGTCCTCTCCTGGTGGAGCATGAGGCCTGCAAAAATCAGTTTGAGGGGGGAAAATTGGGAGTACTGAGGATCCTTGTCTATCTAAAATCAGAGCTAGAAATACAGAACATGGAGAGGGCTTGACAACTGGTGACAGAAAGGAAAATTTCCACTAGGGAAGTCTTAGGGGAAACAGACTGGGGCATGGCTGCTAAGATTTAGGTTGAGAACAGTGGCAGGGTCTAGACTAGGCAAGAGGGAAAAAGAACTGAGAAACAGATACCAGAAGGTGATGGGACAAGAGGCAGATATGGAGAGGCATGACGCTTGAGGGAAAGAAGCTCAATGGAACAAAAAAGCACACAAGGGGGAAGGGAAGGGAAGGGAAAAAACAAGGTCAGCTGCTGGCATGCAGACTAGCAATCACACCAGCTGATTGAGCCACAGAAAAGGTGTGCACAGGGGTGTGCAAAGTCCCTCAGTTCTACGTCTGAAGGGGATTGTACTTCCTACAGGAATACTCCCTGGGCCAAAGACTCTCAAGATGTGCCACCAGAGCAGGGACTGTAGGGCTTATAAGGTCAGACAGAACAAATAGAGATTCTCTAGAAAAAAGAATGTGAGGACATGCTGTCTTCTAATAGATAAAAGGCTGATGCAAAGAGGCTGATAAAAATGAAGGTAGTAAAATGTTCTCCAGGTTCAAGGTGGGCATGGAGTGAAAGTAAAAACATACCACAGGAAGGATTCAAACTATACCTCAGAAAACAAAAAAAACAACCAACAACAAACCAAAAGTATCAGTAAAAGTGACATACTGGGATAGACTGGAACATAATGGGAATCTGTCTTTGCAGGTCTTGAAAAATGGAGTAGGAAATCATTTGAGATAGATTCAATAGTTGTAAGTCACCCACAGACTACTATTTAATAGCCATGATAATTCAAGTGTTTAAATAGCTAAATCCTAAGTTTAATCCACGTAGCCAAAAATAAGTATTTCCTATAATAAGCATCTTTTACTGTTTCTCCAGAGTATATCTTCCTTCTGGAAATCAAGCCATATTCTCTCTCCTTCCTTTTTTTACCATACCTTTTTTTTTTGTCTGGACTCTTCTGCCTATCTCCAAAAGAAGTGAAGGCTTAGGCAGCAAAGGTAGGAAACAACTTTACATTGCTCAGGTAACTACTCACATCCCTGTTGTATGGCCAAGTGAAAAGGACAAGTCCATTTCTAACACAGTTTGAGCTACCCTTTCTCCATGTTGTAAACATCAGAAGCATACAGCCTTTCCTCTGAAATGAATGTAAGACTGCTGAAACAAACCAATTGGGTGTAAAGTGCAGAGTTTTTTTCTGAAATGTTTACACTTAACTTTCTTTGCATGATATCCAATATAATTTGCAGTGTGTATATTTGTATATATACATATATCATATGCATATATAGTATACATACTGTGGGACAAGTACCACAGCTGTTCTTCCTAGTTTCAATTTAATTTGGAGTTCTAAATTATCTTTGTAATTTTTCTCACCATGCTGGCAGCTCTAAATTAACTTTTCTCTTGTTTGATCTAGAAGTGCTAGCATTGGGGAACATGGTGAAAAGATACTGAGCCATGGGGAGCAGTTTAGCTCTATTTATATAATGTTGCATCCAAATATTTTTGAAAGGAACTTACCAACCTGGGACCAGCCCCACATGAATGCATCCATGATTGAAGATGAAAAAAAAATTGAGTGATTGCACTCCACATACACGTTCATGAGATGTGACATCATTCCTGTGCTATTGGACAGGTACAGAGGAATCATGTACATTTGAGGGATTATGCCATGGAGGAGGTAGCTTGGTCTGGGAACTACACAAACTGTAGCAAAGCTGCTTCAGCAAGGACTACCTTCACCTCCTGTCCCTTATTGTCCTCTTCTCGGCCTTTCTTCTGTGGTATCTCTGACTGTGAAATGACAAGATGCTTTCTTCCCACTCATTCCTCCAAAATCTTGGATCTGTGCAAGGCCCCTGCCCAGATGTCACTCACAGCTGACCCAGTATGGAGGAGAATGAGAGCTGGCAAACCAAGGGTGTCAAATCATTTGTGCCAGGTTGCAGCCATGGAGGTCCCCTGACAGTAATAAACATGCTCAGCTGGTCACAGAGCTTCCTATATCCTCAGATCCTGGACCCAGGGCAAAGACAACTTTAGCATCATGCCACCCTAAATGTATTACTGGGGAAAGCATCCACAGAGGACATCTCCTAGATGCTCAACATCAGAGGAGATTCCAGCCACCTCTTAGAGGCAAAGATGAAAATTATTTTGGTGGTTCTGTCTTCTCTGAAGTTCTGCCAACTCCTGCTGATGCCATAGTCCTATCCCCAGATATTAAAAAACAAAGACTATGTAGCTTTATTGCCACGCTCCCTTCCTTTGCCTATGCAAAGAATGTGTCTCAAAATGAAAGACTTTCCTCTTCTCACCATACACAATCTGTAAGTAATTCAGTGTTGCCGTATGCAGCAAGAGCATGTCTTTCCTCTTCAGAGGCCATTGTGATTACAGACTGACAGTCTTGTCGTCAGCCACTCTTTAACTTCAGCTATCCACTTTGAGATATAAGCACATCTCTATAAAAGTATATGATATGAATAAAAAATATGATTTAGCACTCTTTTTAAATATATTTCTTTATAATGAATATCTACTCAATAGGGAAAAAAAACCTTTTCATAAATTTGCAGTAGGCAAAATTTGCAGTAGGCAGCCACATGCACTACACGTGCTAGCTGGTAATGTCTGAAGTCTGTCATTTATTCTCCATGTGATGTAAGGGAAGCAATTTCATTACAATATTTCTTTCTATCTGTAAAATGGGACATATTAATATGTACCCATAGTAAAGATGTAAGAATAACTTAATACTTATGTGTTAAAATTTAACACTCTGGCTGCCTAGTCCTCCTCCTGCCTCTGTCAGGTGGAAGGAGCAGTATCTCTGTTACTCACACTTCACACTTTTATTTCAGACTGAAACTGTGTGGCCCAAGGCTTTATACAGAACAAATATGCTGTGTTTATTCCTGGGTTGTTGGGGTTTTTTCTCACAAAAATATGTATGAGACTTAAAAGACTCAAGGTTGAAATAAACTAAAATATCTGTGGAATGGGAAAATAAGGCAGGAGGAATTTTATCACAAATGAGAGCTGGGCTTATCTACAGGGCAGGCAGTGATGCAGTCTTGCATGGCAGGAGCAACCAAGATGATTTGCATATAAATACAGCAATAGCAAAACTCTGAGGAGAGCCCAGTGCTGGGCAGGCCAGGAGCAGGCCCCAGCCCAGGGAAGCTGTGGGAGGAAGGCCCTGAGGAACAGGCCGTTCACTGCCAGCAGCTGCCACCACACACTTCACCTGTACAGGTGCTGGATGAGAGATGACCCTGGGTGCTTTTGGTACGTGCAGCTACCTGTGTTAACACTCCCTCCCTCCCCCCAAAAAACCAAAACGGCCACGGATATTTAGTTCTTAGCCACAGAAGAGAAAAAGGGAAAAGAAACCAACGCTCCCGGCCTGTGTCAGCCCCAGGCACAAAATGGCAGGAGGGCGGGAGACGCGGGGGAGCTGCCGCCCGCTCCTCAGGCTCCGCGCGGCGGCGGGCAGCAGGCGGCGCTGTTGCTCCGCGCCCGTCCCGCGGCGCCGCGGTCTCCCGCTGTGGCCCGCGGGGGCTCTGCGTTGGCCGCGCTCCTCCGCCGCGGTCACGCGTGTCCCGCCAAACCGCCGGAGGCCAAGGGGAAAGCGCCGTTGCCTCCGCTGATGCCAGCGGGGCGGGAGAAGAGAGGCGCTTTGGTCGCCGTAGGAAGAGACCACTCGTCCTGCGTGAGAGGGATAAGGAAAACGCCATACACGGGGGGGGGGGGGGGGCGAGGGCAGGTCCCACAGCAGAAGCTGCACGAGAGCAACCACGAGCAAAACCCATCCCGAGTGGGACAGGGCGTTCCCCTTCGCGACCGCTTGCTCCCGCGTCACAAACCCAGCAGAGGGTGACCACCAGCAGTGGCGTGAAGGGGCCGAGCGTGGGCCTGGCTGAGGGTGTAACCGGTGCCAGGGCAGTGGCAGGCCCTCTCCATTGCTGCCGCCGTTTTGGCAGATGCTGAGAAAGAGCAGGGGCCGATGGGGCTGCAATGAGTGTCCTGGGCTTTGTCTAACCACAAAACACCCAAGCTGGGGTGCTGCCCGCAGGGCCCAATTCAGGTAGCAGTGTGGCAAGAGTTAATACATCCTGAGAGAAGAAGGCCAGAGAAGAGAGGCTGGGCTCAGCTGGGGGAGCTTACCCTTGCCCAAGGGGTCCAAGGAGAGCCAGCACCACCGACAGGTAGTTTCTCACTTTGGGTTGATCCCAGCTGGAAGCACAACCCATCTTCCAGCAAGGGGAGTATCGGCTGTGACAAATCCGTATTGCTTTCATTTGAGGACTCTGTTGCGGAAAGCTTTTTCTGGTTTCCCTTTGCCTATTGGAAGCACAAACCTTCAGTTTATGTAACCTGTCACAAGACAACTTCTGACTTCCCCTTAGGCACTTGCTTGTTCCTGGCTGTTGCTTAAAAGCTCAGACTGGAAAACGTGCTCTTTCCTACTCAGCAGCTGTGTTCCCTAGGAGGAGCTTAGGGCTCCACCACCTCTTGCTGAGCCAAACTGTAGCACCAGCTTCAGTGCAGCTATGGCTGTGCTGGGAGAGGTCTGGCTTCACAGCAGATGGGAGGCTGAAGCAGAAAGCTGCAATAGCAAAGAATACAAAAAGAGTTATGAATTAATAATGATAATAATGAGAAGGAGTGAGAAAGAAGGGAAGAAAGAAGACCTGTCCTCGTGCTAGCTTCCTACCTTCTTAAGTGATAATTCCTGTATTCAAGTCTTGTAACTCAAAGAAATGAGAAAAGAGCACAAACTGACTGTTTTAATTCAAGATGGATACTGTTTATGCATATGATGGGGTACTGTGAAACAAAACATAGGAAGAGTTACAAAAAATACCTCAGATATGCTCAATGTTATGAATGGAATGGTGCATGAGTTACCACACCGTGATAAGACTCACCAGTGCACTGCACAGCAGAGGAATGTAAGAAGCAGCAGCTGACATCCTTGGTAAAAATCCTGTTGGCATCAGTGTATAGATTTCAAGATAATGATGATCAGTGTGGCCACAAGGATCATTTGGGAGTTATATGTTGGTATATGGACATGCTTTCCCAGAAGGCCAAGTAGAAGGCAAAGATGGAGGAGGAATGAGAGTCTTGTTAAAAGGGGAAACAAAATGGCATTTTGAAGTCCTGCCTAGGTAAGCTGTTTGTAACAAGTCTTGCAAGCAGGGTTTCTAGAGAAGAACAAGAAAATGCAACTAATATTTGTGGGTAAATTTCTTCAGCCTGCAGTTGTCATGAAAAGGCAAGTATTAAACAAAATGGGCGTAATAGCAAAAAGAAATTGTCTGTCTTGAGAACAAGCTGAAATGTCAATGACTTAGAGTCTACGGTGTGCTGATAAGACACACCATTGTGTGAACTTTCCCTCCCAGAGCCATCCATCTCTCTTATCACTGCCTGGAGATGGTTCTGTGTCAACTTTGCCTGCATCAGTAACTCATTCTGTTCAGCCATCTGTTCCACAGACATCAAACTGTTAAGAAGCCCCAGTACAGCACAATCTAGTCCAGTAACACAGGAACAGAAAAGAAAAGATCTCATTACCATTTGAATTCACAGGCTCTCCTGTGATACACATAGAATATTTTTTATATTGACATGAACATAGTAATTTCATGAGTAAATTCTTGGTTATAGCAAAGGGATTTAAATCAAACACTTAATATGCAACAGCTATGTTGAGAGGCAAAATAATTATTGAGTTAAACTAGGAGTTAAGGTAGTTGTTTCTCACTTTGCAGCCTTTAACTGAGTTAAGAAAACATTCCTATTAACTAGGATGAGTATTACATCTTGCCATTTTAACTGCTAATTCATAGTCTGAATGAGGTAGGCATTTAAAAGCCAAGATCTCAGAACAAAATTACGAGTGTAGATTGTTGACAGGTTTCTGGTGCAATTTGAGGTTTCTTGTTTTTATTCAAGTCCATATATGATAGAAACTTAGGATTTTTTATTTTAATTGGCCATGTTGTTTTTCTCAATATGTCCCAAGAGCTTGTAAAGTTATATCTGCCTAATTCAGTGCCTTTTGGTATTTTTTTCTAGGTTTTTTAGCACTGTAGAGCTAAGATAATTAAAGGTCGGAGAGCTGGATTCCATTCTGGCCTGTAAATCTTCAACAAAACTGGTGCTGAACTTTCAATAACAAAATCATTATTGTGAATGATTACTGAGCCAGAGAAAACCATTGATTGACATTCAGATTCTTAACTGAATTTGCAGATGCCGCGAAGTGAGAAGATTTGGTGGGAGGTCTGCGAGAGGCATTGAGACAGGATCTTACCCTCACATTTTTAGAGAGCTCTCCTTCAGAGAAGCATTGCACTTCAGCATTGCTTTTGGGCTTGGGGAAACAGGGACTGCAGAGTCGTGCAAAGCAACATGCTGAAGCCTCGTTCAAAGGAAAATGAGCGCTGTGTTTAAAACAATAATCCCTTTGCCTAATTAGCATGTGATCTGATTGGTAAATTAGCCTGTATGAAGTTTTCGCTACCGCAGCACAAGTATTTTCAGTACATGAGGGCTTTTATCTTTTAAAGATAACTCTTCCAGGAGGCAAAGATTCTGCTTATACATCGATCCGGTGTACCCTTAACACATTATTAAATGCAATCGTCTGTTGTGACATACTCTTCGGTGAAGAGAGCTGGATATACAGCCTAATACAGTTTGCAACTGTGTAGCATGCACCCCATCAGATATAGTATACTCTAAGCTGTGTGTTCAATTCTATTATGTTCTAAAGGTTTAATACAACCTTTCCGGTTTTTACATGATGCTCTGACCTACTCACACGTTAATAGTGTATAAAGCCTGTCTTTGGAGCTGAAACTTGCTCAGCCTTGTTGCATATCTTTCATTTCACCTCTATCTGTGTTTTATATAACTCTGTCCACATTGTCTCTTGGAAAGAAATACACCAGGCTTGTGTCCCCCAACAGAGCTGTGGTCTCTAAGGAAACTCATGCATTAATTAAGGAATAGTATAATGGACATCGTTTTGTTTTGTTAACCAATACCCCAAGGAGCATTGTTTCACTTATGTAAGTATTTTACCCCTCCCCCACTAGCAAATATCAACATATTTCTGTTAACTGTCATGTGGGTATGCTCAAAACAATACTCAGGAGATAAAATTTTGTCTTTTGAAATAGCAAGCAAATTGGCACATGAATGTAATTTCTGTAGTAACTTGGCGCTGTCTTCTCTGGTTACTGGTTGTTGGCTTCCTCCTCAAAATGTTCTAGTCTTGAAGCCAACACCCATGGCCACACACTGGGTGTGCTTGGCAGCTGCAGGGCCCAGATGCCAACCACTGGAATGTATTTTATGTACCAGTGTCTCTGCCTGTGGCTTGGCTTTCTGGCCAGCCTTTAGCAAAGTCTCTTCTCTGGACTCATCTGGCTCCAGCGCTTGCTGCTCCTGCAGCTGTGGAACTGAAGCAAAAGCAATTTACAGATGAGCTGTCTCACCATTCTAGAAACTGCTTGCCTGCACCAGCTCCTAGCAAGATACATACACAGAGTCCTTTTAGCATGTGAAAAAAGAGATGTCCCAATTGCCTGTATTCATTGTGGAGGACCAAGTGCATGGATTGACAGGGGTCTGAAACGGCAGAGCACCCCAATAAACCTGAGAGATGCTACTGAAAGATACTTCTTGATGTCAGAAATGGAAGCCACCACCCCTGAACTCCCGAGAGGCAAACCTGCAAGGGACTCCAATTTCTCTATCAATCAAGTGTCTATTACAAGTTCCTATTTGCTAAGGACCCCGAATAGTACAATGTTGGCTCAGCACCAGATATTTTGCTTATACGGTGTGGTGATCTAGGCATAGATTTATCTCTACTATTCCACAAGATTTAAAAAAAAAAAGTAAGTCCACCTGGCAAGCAAGCTGTCTCATTGTCTGGATATATTTAACAAGTATGAGAGAAGACTATATTTCCACAGAAGATCAGTTAGTGTAGCATGCAAAAATACAGCTTATTACCATATGTTATTTACTGAGTAGCTTTCTAGTATAATTATTAATGCTTTATATTTTGTAGGGCTTCTGATCTTAACTCTTCCATTGTAGCATTCCACTGTGGTTTCTCTGCTACAGTACCCTCTAGACTTTTACGTTTGTCTGGAAAGCCGGCAGCTCACTAAAGACATGCCAAGCAGAACACTGGAGGTGTGTTTTGCCGCACGCCCATGATACAGTAATTGACATAGCTGCAGTTACAGCTGCAGTGCCTCTATCTCCACTAGAGAATCATACCCAGCTTCTGTTAAGAAGGTACAGTAAGAAAATGTTGATGTATCGGATACTGAAACACCCGCCAAGCTGAGACTGAATTGCAACCATTGACTGAAATACTTTTAGGTGTGTACAACACTACAGGAATTAATTCTATACCCCTTACTTGTACTTGCTTTGCTGCACACAAGGGTAAATTCATTGAACAGTAATCTCTCAACTTCCCAGGTTGTATTTAAGAATGACTGTGACCTGAGAAATTGCACAGTTGGTCAACCGTCTCATCTTCTGAACTGTATTTAAGAACAATTATGTTGACAGTAGAAGACAACACATCCAGTATATACACTTTTGGACAAGGTATACACACACAGGAATGAAAGAGTGTACAAGACATTACTACATGCTCATCTGGAAGGTGTCCTTTAGGGAAAAATGTATGAATTTATGTTATGTTCTTTAAATAATATTGTGCAAATATATAATCAAAGATTATGGAACTGATTCTTTTCTGCCTTAGCACCGATACAGCTATGTTTTGTAACTATATTTACTTCAGTGCTGTCATTCACAATGCACTGATGCTACTGGGAGCACCATTATCTACTGGTGTTCTAAGTAATCTTTGTGCAGATTTCTCAGTGCACTTTTTTTCAGTAAGGCATTTTTTTAATAATAACATTAAAAAATAAAATTCTACAGTATGGTAATATGTGGTGAGGACTCTCTAAAATTTTATTCTATGTGAGAGTTCCTCTCCTGATGTTTAACCTGGTGAAAAAAGAAAAATAGTCTTACAAATCAGTACAGGCATTGGTAGAAGACGGAAAAGGTGTAGTAAAATGGCAAGAGGCTAGTGAAAACCTTCAAGGAAAGGTAAAATGTAGAAACGTGATGACATATAGAATTTAGTGTAGGTAAGTCAGGGAAATCAAACTACTTGTGCATATTGATGTTCTATAAATCAGCCGGGAAAACCTACATATTATTATAAACTTTAAAAATCCACTCTATTTTTAGCACTCATTGAAAAGCAAGCAAGAAATTAAGTCGCTAAAAAAAACATTGAGAATAACACTGTAAACTTTTTAATGCCACATAAATACAGTTTTACCTCTCTAAACTGAGTGTTGAGGTCATACAAGCTCAAAAACAATATGGGAAATAAAACTTTATTTTTACTCTCTCATTAATTCTTACTAGGGCAGAGAAAGATTTCAGTACAAAGGCAGACTAAAAATTTTGAGGCAATTTAGTTTAGGGAGAAGGGATAGTAGAAGAGAAAGTGGAGTGTAGAAAATGCTGGTGTAGTGAAAGCCATTTAGGCATCTGTATTTTGCTTCTTATAACCCAAAGAGTATATACAGTGAAATTAGTAATAAAGGATGAGTATCAGTGAGTGACGTTTTCTACATTATGAATGTCCAATGCAATTGGAATACCCACTGATACAGAAAGCTTTGCAGTACTTTTTATAAAATGGTTCAGACGTTTGTGTGTATCATATAGATGTTTTCTATGAGATTAAGGAAGACAAAATATCTCAGGCATATCTACCTTCAGTTTGTAAGAACCACATAAGCTAGCTACGGGGTACATTCACCTGAAAGGCGTCTTGCAACACAGCTCTCGATAAGCGTTCCTCTTCTGTAGAATGTGACTTTCACTATATGTAAGTATATGGCCGTCATTCTAAACCTGTTTATCAAGGTTTACATTACATGTTTTCATTCATTTAAATGCCTGGAAAGGAAAATGTAGGTCTATATGAATATAAGATGCTTTTCACTAGGTAAAAGTGAACTCAATATAAAGGTACTCATGGAGGCATTAAGTCTGCCTGTAGCCTGTGCCAATTGATTACCCAATCATTTCCCTTTGGCAGGAAGGATAAAATAAAGACTAAGTCCAACAAAACAGTGAACAATCTCAGGGAACTTTGTTGAATGGCATCCCAAGTGACAGAAGAGGCAAACTTTTCATTATATAAGCTTGTTGTGGTTTGACAGCCACAGGTTCCTTCTCACTTTGATATTTCAGCTATTCTTTGAGCCCAGTTGCATCTTGATGTGCATAGAGGCAACTGACACATGGGTCCAGTACTTTAAGCAGCGGGTGGGAAATGCAGTGGAGAAGTTACAGAGATGTTATAGATGCTATAGAGAAAGGGTGGGATTAAGTAAAAGGCGTGTTCTCTTGCTTCTGGTATTAAGAGAGCTCATCTCATAAGCAGGCCTACTTAACATTTTAAACATAACCCTCTGAGGAACTGATATTCATGTTTCAGTGAGTGGTACCCTGCATCATGCCATGAGTGAGTTGGAAAATGGTTCCTTTGCTGATGAGAGCCACTGTGCTGTTCACAATGACGTTTCTGACTAGCATATAAAATGGGGGTCCAGACTTCTATAGCAATCTTAACAATACAGCAGTTCAACCAATTTAAAAGGGCTGATCTCCAATTCCAGTAAGATCTTAACACTTCCTTGCGTACAGTCTTGTTTCAGTTCAGTAATGTGAAGTGGTCCTTCGATTCACACATTTGAAAGAATAAAACAAAATCCCACCAGTGTAGAATGGTAGAATGGAGACTCCAGGGTCTCCTTGCTCTAGTTTTACTTCTGTGCAGTTGCATTAGTTCAGTGGAAGTAATCCTGGATTCATGCTAGTTATTCCAACTTGAACTAGTAAGACTAGAAATAACAGGCAGTGCACTTCAAAGATACACAGCTGCTTTGAAAGTGTAGAGTCCTCTTTACATGTCATAAACAGGAAAAATCAAAGTAGGTATATCTTATTTTCAAACAAATCATGGGGGCATAGACTACTGGTCAAATCTGAAAGTTAAATGGTCATTCTTGTTTATTCTGAATGGACATGAAGGATCCCAGTTCACCTTCTATTAAAGTACATTTTCCTCGCGCTTCCTGGCCAAATTCTCCTTCCCTAGTAAACAGCACAGCTGTCCATTAGTGGTTGTATGTACATGCCATGTAGATGTATATGTTCATAGATATTGCATATGTGCTGTACCTGTGTATACAGTTTTACACTACATGGATAGACACTGGAACTTCCTGCTGAGTGTGCATGTGTATGCGTGTGTCTGCACATGTGCAACTGTCAGAAATGTTCCTTCATATTTATTATGCTATTGAACTTTTGAGATAAAATTACTGGTACAAAGAAGGGGCGTCATTTAAGTGCAGTCTTTTAGAGCCCAGCATGGAGTTTACAGCTCACAGTGACATGCAGTCTGCCTGTATTTTTTCTTCTTTCATAGAAGAACATTGCATAGCAATTGGTGTTTGCATTTACTGGAGTTCACATCTCAGGAAGCCGTTCAAAGAATGCAAAGGAAACCAATGTGTTACCAGACAGAATATGGAGAAATTAAATAGTTAATTTTTAGTAGGCACAAATCACATTTCCATCAAGTGCAAGCAGTCAGCTGTTATTGTAGGTCACTAAGATACAATGAATTATTTTCTGCAGTTCGTGGAAAACATTAGGCAGCTGTAAGAAAGTCAATGGTATTTCCTTCCTTACCGAAACATTACTTCAGCAACCCCCCGTTTTGTTAAAATGCCATTTCGTGCTTGATAAAATGTAACTGATTTCTTCTTTTTGTATTTTTTAATTTGTTTTATTGATGGCTGCAGATAGGAGAAACACTGAGGGAAAAATATCAGAAGTGTCTTTTCATGTTCAGACAGATGACAATTGATCTAAACTAAAAAGGCTATAAACAGAAGGGGGAAGGGAGCACTTCAGTGGCCTTTAAATAACATAGATGTTCAGTCCAGGAAACATACCACAACATAAATGTCTTTTTAAGACATTAAAACTCAGCTTAAACAAAAGCTAGAATATTTCATACCGTAGTTCATCACATTTACTTTTCCTTATGCATTTATCCATAGTTATCTGTAGTAACATACAGAGTTACTGTTTTCAAAGTCTTATCTTGCTTTATAAATATCTATTTATATCCTGCATGAAGTATCTTTAATAAATTCTTTTAGGTCAGACAGTAATACCTCTTTTGCTCTTGTTTTAAGATCTGTTGAGCATGAAGAATTTAAGGGTTCTGGGGAAGTCTGAGTGTATTAAGAGATGGTAAGTTTTCTTTTGGGACACTAATCAGGGGTGAATCTCTCAGAACACTGTGAAATGAAGGACAATAGACCTTGACTGTACATATGCAAAAACTGGTCAGCCAGCTGGTTGTGCATTATGAGGGAAACACTACTTTCTACAGGGAAACAGCAGCCTCAGTGTTTCAAAAATATGCACAGTCCTATGGATTGGCTCACAAATAGTAGCAGCTGGACCTCAAGTTAGGTACCCACACTCTAGTAACCAAACTAATATTTCAGCGGAGGAATGAGAAAAATGTAGGAATTAGTAAGGGTTAGAGGGGTGTGTTTGGATGGGAGGTTACAGCATTTTCCCTAGCTGGACAGAGATACAGCTTGGATAAAACCTGAAAATACTTGTGTTGCATTAACAATTGGCATGCTAACTTTTTTTTAACATTAGCACTGTATTAATAAGATGGAGTCTCCTTCCCCTCCTCCTTTTCAAACTGCTTTAGCTCCTTCAAATATATGTCCAACTGAATATGAGTTTGGAAATGGCAGATCACACAGCAATTTTTCCTGAAAATTCAGGAACAGTATCCTTGATCCTTTAGAGCTAGTGATGGTTTGTAAAGGTTTTAAAACTAACGTTGCTGGAGTTGGTAGATGTTGGTCCCATCATACTAGGGGGTATTAATATCTCTCTCTAGAGGAATGGTTTGTGTTTGTGTTTGTGCCTGGGAAATAAACTACCTAGCCTAGAACCTGGCTCTTTGCCACCTATTTGCACCATCACAGCATGGTGGCTTTCAGGAGAGGGTTTCCCTGGCAGGGAGGAGCTCATGTTTTAAGGCGTTAATTCAGTTGGCATTACACTTATCTCTGGTTTATAATGTGTGGCTGTTAATGCTCTGTCATCCCCAAACTAGTGGGACAAGGCAACTGGTGAAAACAGTAGAAACTGCGAGGAATCTACTGCCTCATTCTGCTACCCCAGACTTCATGGGTTGCTGCTAACCTGAAGCTGTGGATTTGCAATTGGCAGATAAGGAACACAGCTTCTAGTACAATCAGTAAGATTTAAGTGCCTAGTCAGCTACAGCATTTTTGAAACTCTTACTACAAATCTCCTTAAGACCCTTAAGTATTTTTTAATATCAGCCCTCAGCTTCTTACGTCGCCCTAGTGAAGCAAGACCTTCCATCTCACATCACACCTTTTGCCCATCTCAGCTATATTGTCTATTGTCAGCTCTTTGAAGAAAACCTCTCTTAGTGTATCTACATAGTGTACAACATCCACCCTGGCTAGTGAGCTCTATCATATCCATGATCAGGTCTCCATTGGCAACCTCTTAGCATTGGGAATGCTGGGTAGAGCCATGGTTGTTCACATATGCAAGAAAAACTCTACACGGCATAGCTGCAGAGAAGGATTAACATGGTCTGAAGGGGAACAGAATGAAGAAAAGATGGTGGTTTACTCAAGCTAGCAAAACAATGGTTGATACTTAATCCATATAAGAAAATCAAGAGTACAAGACTGAGGACTCAGAAAAAGTCATAGAAGCTGGAGGACAATGCAACTTGCTTTTGGAGACTTATTTTGTGACTAGCTCTTTCATTAACATGCAACTTTTAGAATGGGATAGGTTAATTTAGAAGTAGTAAAAAAATTGTGAATTGTGCTGTGAATTCTGGATTAGACGTGCATCAGGAGCAGCAGTGAGTTAAGGGTAAATCAGTGTATACATCATATTCAGATATGTTTTCTGCTGGTCTTTGTATTCGCTGCTGAAATGTTCATTCCCTATTACCAGAGTTCTGTTCATGGTTCTAGGAAGTGATAGTGGTAAGTGGGTCGCTCTGTGTTGATGCAACTTTCTGTGTGCAGTTCCTAATCTGTTGCACATTTTACAGGACCTGCATGTGTATGTGATGAAGTTAACAAAGCCCAACATACTTCCTCAAATCTTTTCTGCTCTTTTTTTCTACCCACCATACATTTTCTTACTACCTTATTGAGCACTGTGGATATGAATACAGCTTGCTACAGTTTCTTAGAAAGAGCTGACTCTTAGGAGGTTCATCTACCAGTAAAGCAACCAACTCAATTAACTGCCCTATTTTAAGGTTGGAGAACTAACAGGAGGAGACTTCAGCCCAGTATGGAGGTCTGCATGGACGTACACATACTGTCCTGCATCATAAGGCAAACCTGAAGAGGTACAGCTGTAGCTCTCTAGGTGTACTTGACAAAGCTGTGCCTTGGTAATACATTATTTGATGCATTAACAACACAAAAGACTGCTTATCTTTTGCCAAACATTTCCAGAATGTAGGCTGAGACAGGTCAACATGGGAGTTATCTGCCTTTTATTATTACTTGTCTTCCAACTGCATTCTAAAAAACTCAAAATTTTTTTTTTTATTCTATATGGTCCCGACCCCATAATAAAAGCCTGTTTGTGCCATAGCTTTAGCACCTGATGCTAAAGCTGTGAAATTTAGTTCTATGGAAGAAAACAAATGCTATTAACTAACACATAATAAACTTTAAATCACAGGTTTGCAGTTTGTCTTAACTAATTTTATTTGCCAATAAGCATGCCTCTATTCTTATACTGAGAGCATTTCTGCATCAGAACCTTATATTTCCTGCAGTTAAACTGAGCAACTCATTGTCTCATCAAGGTTAAGATCACAAGAGTTCATTAGATCATCCAGTCTAATCAGTACATCGCAAGCCATCGCTTTTCACTCATTCACCACTGTACTCTATCTTGTCTTTAGCTAAACCATGTATTCTAAGAAGATACCCAGTTATTCTTCAGACAGGAGATTTTTCCTTTTCCCCTTAGTAGTTTGCTCCCTGTTTTGACACCACCAGTTTATACTTTTGTTATTCTGTTTCCTCTATTCTAAGAAGTCATTTTTCAGTCCCCTGATAAAATAAACAATTGTGGATTCTTCTTGTACATGATGCTCAGGCAGCTTGAATAGCTCTGCGTGTTCTCTGGTTTCTCAGTATTTTTTAAAGCACCTGACACCACGGATGGGATTCATTTAACCTAAGGAGAAGCACCTACGGTGTGCTACAGACAGCCATCTTCAAGCTATTTTAGGATGCCTTTTGTAATGAAAAGAGCATCACCTTAAATGAACTCAATTTCATTAACTACGAAAGCCATCTAGAGATTAACACACTGTGAGTGTGTGTGATCAAGTGAGACAAATTCCATTGCAGGACTGTGCATAGTATCATAATGTTGGCCAAGTCAACACAATTCACAAAGGTGCTATCATCTCTCTTGTCCTACTCAATACTCAAAAAAAAATATCCAAGGACTTATGTATCACACTCAGTGTTCATATGAAACTTTATCTCCAGCATGACCTGTAGCTTCTGAGTGTCTCTGCTTGAATAGACATCCTAGCTTTGCAGTCCAGATTTAGTTAAGGATAAGAGCAAGATAAGATACAGGGAGAAGTATTGTCTTTTTAGCTAAACTAACATTTCCCATATAAAATTTTCTGTGCTGTTCCCCAGTCAAAAGGTGGTGTTGTCATCCCTTATTCCATGTATGTCTTCTATTTAGCTGTATTAAAATGTGACTTGCTGGAATGGGCTCGGTTTATTACTTAATCTAATTCCTCTGCATTATTCCAGCAACCATTTATTTGCCTGCTAGCTCTAGCGCAAGTAGTTTCATATTTACTACCAGATCATTTGCAAAACTGCTGAAAAGCGTGAGGCATGAGTCAATGACAGAATTGGTCTCCAGGGAAAAATGGTTCTGATTTGTTAATTACTTTTAAAACTCAGGCCTTCTTTTTAATATTGAATCAATGTTAGCTTACTTCTACTCTTCTAGACTTTCCTCACTATTGCAGGATTTCTTTAAGAACAGCATTGACATACCAGACATTTCCTCAACCAACTCTTTAAGGGACTTTTGGGTGCTAGTTATCTAGCTTGCTGATTTAAAAATGTTTATTTCTAGTAGATGTTGTTTAATATCCTCCATGGTTACTAATGGGCTGCAAGCTACTCCATTATCAATGCATGAGAAATGTGTGATCTTGCTTCTTTCCAAATATGGGACAGAAACATTTGTTGAGCGTTTCTGCATTTTGGACAATGCACATCCACAATTCTACTTGTCTTTTAGAATTTAATTGTAGGATTAAACTGCTCAAAGAGTTCTGACTTTTCAATAACTCCTTGTTGCCATTTTTTATTTAATGTAGCATTTCTTTGTGTATATTTACATGTGTATATATGTTGTGTAATTGAGCTCTCTGAACTAAGAACTATAGAGGGCAGGCATTCTTTTAGTACTTACTTATAGTGGTTTTCACATCAAATACCTTTAGGATCTATTCTTATGACTGGGTTTGGTTTTAGGTGTAAGCAAATAGTGAATGTTAATTTACACCGTATTTTAAAATAGCGTGTAGCAAATACTGTGTTGAGAGTCATAAATATGAAAAAAGCCTTTGTACAGATATCTTGGATACCTAATTTTACATATTCCTTTGGGAACAAAACCCCTACAGATACACACTGCATTGTGTTCCCACACAAAATGCTCCACCACTGCTTACTCATATCAGTCAGTCTGACATGGTTTCTTCTTCAGTGAATGTGCCTACAGGGAGGCCTACATTATTATAGTACTTTTTTAGTAATGGAAAAGCAGTGGTAGCTCTAACTGCACAAAATGCCTTTAAAATGGTTTGTATATATGACTTAATCACAGAATATCACCATACACAGTAACAAATAATAGTAATTCACCCACAGAAATCAGCTGGCAGGATGGAGGCCCCAGTACTTCACCTCACTTATGAGGAGGAGGTTGGATTTTAAATTCTCAGGTTTCAGTTGGTTAAGTACCTCACTGGTCTCCCAGGGCTTCCTAGCAATTAGTGAAGGGACGTAGTCTCCCTCAGAGGAGACATCAAAGCATGTATTTCAGTCAGGGCCCTGCTGTGATCAGTTTCTAAATCCTCTCCTTCATCTAGTTCTTGCTTATGACAAGAAAAACATCATCTGTGGTGAGCAGAAGTCTGAACACTGGCTTTGACAAGGTCATTGTTGGCCTGTAGGTGAGTCAGTCTCAGCTCCAGGCAGACACATCAGTGCAGATCTGATACTTGTGTAGCTGGAAATAGAGTGTCCTCTGGAAAGCTCCACAAAGAGAGTGGCAAATATCAGGGTTGGTATTTGTGGTTGATACTGCTTCAGGCAGTTCGTTATCAGCAGTATGAGGTCATTTAGTCTAACAGGTCATTTCTTTTCAAAAGAAAGAAACTAGCACGCCCCTGGTCAGGGCCAGACCATGTTCCTAACAGGGTGTTCTGTTAGAATCCACGCACACACGACCCTGGAGTCAAATCTACAGATATCAGAAGGCCCGTCAGCCAGGATAAATACATTCAGCAAATCTAAACAGAAGGTGACCATCATCCAAAAGCAATAATAAGGACCTAAGAACCTCTGGAGAGCCAGAAAACATTAGTTATTTCAGAATCACTTGTACCTAGAACAGGGTTTTCTATTGGTTGACTATTCAAGAACAGGATGAGCTATCTTTTTTTTTTTTTCCAAGCAAACAAGATTAAAAGTATTTATGGTTAGGAATCAGAATTTTTTTTTAATATTCCTAAAATTGAGAAGTTTACTGTGGCAACCTTTGAGAAGCATGTAATAGCCCAGGTGTGTAAATGTTAGGCAGGCTGCATTAAGAGGTCCTGTTTACGTCTGAAAAGAAGCTAACTCAGATTTATGTGTCCTTTGACAGTTCCATCTTCTGTGCAAACATTTTTTCCTACCATTTTTCTAGAAGTTTCTTTCTGGACATGCAATATAGAGGGAAAATAGATGCTTGCAGGTAGAACAAGTACTTCAGTATAACAAACCATGCTGATCTCATTAGTCCTAAACGAGCTCAGGTTAAAAAGGGAAATGTTCACAAAGAGCATAAGAAAAAATATATATCACTTTAACATTTTTTGTGTCCTAAAACTAAGAATCAGTCATGCCTCTTGGCTGACAGGCTGAGTGCTTAATCTTGAATATAGGCCCCAGCAGATTAACTGTTGGATGCTCTCCATTTGAGAGAAAGGCAGATTTAGACTGTTGCTACATTAAATCCTCCACAAACACAGGGAGTTCTTTTCAGCATTTGCACTGGAATCTTACAGGCTCACTTACACAGCTTGCACACAGCACCCACATAATTTATGGCTGTAGGACATCTTGGATCATTTGATACAATTTTACAATTGATGTTTATACAAAGCAAGACCATTCTTTTCACTTGAAGTCAAATTTAAATTGGTTTCATTTTAAGGGGGTCGTGTAACTCATTTTCTTATTGAGCGTCACAGTCTTTGGCATGTTTCACCAGTTAACATGCAAAGGGGCAAGATGAGCCCTTTGCACCACCGAAGGGACATTTGTCAAAGGGAATTCTATGTGCAAAATTCTTATTAAGTCATGTTAACAAGTTTTTTGCCTTTCAGTTCATTTTTGTATGAAGAATAATAAATCCCAGACAGTGCTGATTAGCTCAATGTCAAAACCGTGTTTTGAGTGGTTCCCTTTCTTTCTGTGTCAGTGTGATTGCCCTGCAAACAGTATGCATTAAAATAATGTGTTCTGGATTACATGAAGCATGCATCCAAACAGTGTTGGGATAAAATGTGCTGTAGCGTAGTGTAAACAGGATGGGATTTCTAAGGAAGCAGTGAAGATTCACTTCAGGAGTCTAGGTTCGTACAATCAGACTGGCTTTTTTCAGATGTCATTATAGTGTCTGGATCCTAAATGACTGAAGGCATTGAAAACCTTACCATTGATGGTGTAAGGCACAGGATCAAGCCATTACCTTGTAGTTTCACTATAGAGGTATTGCCCTACAACACATGAAGTCATCTACAATTGCACATAGTGAGTAATCAGTGCCAACTGTGCACCAAGAACTTTACACCCATTTTCAAATAGATAGTACGTCCTGGGTAGCATGAAATCTGTCTCAAGATTATATTTTCTTTATAGGTTTTTTTGCTTTGACTTAACAAATTTCTAGTCAACTTGAAGTAACATACAATTTTATCATGCTTCCCACCCACCCTGTATTTTTGCAAACTCTGGGCATTTTTCAGTTACCCTAACCTACTCCCCAAAGAAAATTTTAAAAAGGAATTAGAAACTTGAAAAAAACATCTGCAGAACATATCTACATAAAGAAATACAAGCAACTGCATGGCCACTTCCCCTGTGCTCCAAACTGCCTGAGGGAAAGCCAGCTCTGATCCAGAAGCCTTGTAATCACGTATCTCTAGCTTCGAAACAGACCTCATTTAATGGGGTCTCAGCACCACAGTAATTGTTTCAGGATCAGAGCTGCTTCATGGTTCTGGTTGAACTAGAGCAACTGCCCAGTTATCTGCTACTACCTGAATACCTATGAATTCACTGCACCATGCAGCCAGTAGATAAAAAGTTTACCTACAACCCACAGAAAGACCATCCTCAGATTTTAAGTTTCCTCAGCCAGGGTCCATCATTTTGTGCTATGTCTGTATAACAGCATATGGGGTTCTTGTCTACCCTTGGGCTCACAGGTGTTGCCTTGATATATGGAAACAAATCCATATAAGTTATATTCTAAATGTAAAAGTACCATCACCACCCACTTGCCTAAGTGTGTAGCAGATATTTTCAGTAACTCTTGCTCAGTACCCTGTATAATCTTTTAAATTTTAACTTTCTGAGATACTGTGCATCCACAACTAGTGCTAACTTTAGGAAAAGCTGACCTTGCCCTAAGCCCAGACAATTCCAGGAGGCAGCCTGACCACAGCTCTGGTCAGTGTGATGCACAGTAATTTCTGTTTGGGGAATTGGCCTATTTTAATGAATTGGTAGGTTAAACTGTCTCTGTAGTCAGCAGGCCTTATAGGGTAAATCAGAGCAGGCCACTTAGGAGATTATCTTCACTGATCAGCCATAAAAGGCCCACACTTTTTTCCCCTCTCACTTGACTATGTTTGTGTCATGATCCACTGTTGGGTTGCACAATTTGGCAGAAGTTGAGCCCCCTTGCTTTCTAACCAACCTCAGATAATTCTGAGCGGCTAGGGGCGGCTGGGCTTAACTTCTGAGTGATGTTCAATTGGATGTGTTATCGTGACCAGGTTTGTTGTATTCTCGGGAACAGAATTAAGACTCAAACGGAGTCAAATGCCAAGTCACTTTATTTGGCCGCCAGCAAGTACACAAGAGAAAAGGAGAGAAAGAGGAAAAAAAGGAAAAAGCGAGAGGGAGAGAGTTACAATAGCTACCACCACGGATCTGCAGTGTCCCATCGGTCCGGTGTCTCTTCAGCCCGGTGGGGGAATGTTCCAACTGGTCTCTGCTGGTTCCGCCTTTTATAGCACTGTTGCGTTGCATAGTCAATGTGCTGGTTTGCATGGCCGCACCTCCCGCTCGGCAGTGGGGCGCATGCGCAGTATCGTCACGAGAGGGTGCTCGATGGTTCCAGAGGGTTCCAGGGGGTCCGAGCCCCCCTCCCGTCTGTTGTAAGATGACCCTGGGGCCAGGAGCATGTGCAGAGGACTTGGCCTATGTGCTCCGAGACAACAAGATATAGATAGATATATATATGTTCCTGTTGGGTAGAACCTCCTCAGTTGCCGTGGTGGTGAAGCCTTGGTAGTCAAGCCGTTCTGCCGGCAACGTTGACACTAGTTTCTAGTCCCTTACACCACCCCGTGGCTCAACACTGGTGGCAGATATAGAGAGACAGTAATGAAAGAATAGAAACAAAGATAAAATGAAAGAAAGAGAGGAAAGTGTGAGAGAGAGAGAGCAGTAACAAAGATGCTAGCTACGCAAGCCAAAACATTATAACAATATCAACTCTAAACAAGGCCAATGTCTAACTTCAGTAACAATTCAGTTTCCAAATAAATCAGATTGGGGAGACAAACAGTTTATACAATTTGGACTGTGGATGACACAGATTGACGTACAGCTCGAATGTGTTTAACTCCATCAGGTGATACAATGGGTACAAACTGCATATTTGTGACAACACATTGGATTAACTGAGCGAAACATGGGATGACACATGGCAAAAACAGTAACACAGCTAGACCACACAATAGGTAAAATAAGATTTTTTGATCCAAGGACCTCGTGGAAGCCAGGAAAACATATCAACATTCCAGCCTTTCCAGGTTTGGGTGGGAACATGGGCCAATTTCCATATTCCGGCAGTAATTTTTTTAATGACTTTGCCATTGTCATCAATTTTTAAACAGCAATTAGAATCATTCCATTTCCCACAGACCCCACCTTCTTCGGCTAGTAGGTAGTTGAGAACCATGCGATGTTGATAAATTGCAGTTCGCATTTGGGTTGCCTGGTCTGCCAATAGGTCAAGGGCCTCAGCTGTTTGATTGGTGATAATTTCTAATACGGCTTGCAGCCAGATAATGCGATTTAGGTTATAAATGGGTTCTCAAGCACCACTAATCCATTCATTGGGGTTCCAAGTTGCAGGTCCATAATGCTGTGTGATACGTTGGGGGATCCACATGTCTTTACCCCAGGACTGGCCACTCCCATCGGTGAGGGAGGTATCAATAACTTTGGATCGTTTTTCCTGCTTCAAATTATCACATATTTGAATGCCTAAACGGTCTCCATCTGTTTCTGAGAGTAAGGAAAACAAGGGACAGATCACCACAACATAACATATTCCTGACCAGTTTGCTGGTAGCACTTTATATGCATGGTTTCCACATATCCAATAGCGTCCCTCGAGGGCCACTGATCCGTTAGCAAAGGGCCCTTTCCAATGTTCCACACGGGGTGAAGGGTCAAAATAAGGGGTAGGTTCTAAACCAAATGGCTCACTTTCAACACAAGAATATAGCGATTCCTTTGTGGAGTTTTCACAACATGGTATGTCTGAACAAAGTTCTTCCCACGTTGTCCTCCAACGGGGCCAATCTATTCTATTACAATATTTACAGTTGTAAGCTCCTGCTTCCTGGTCCCAAATACAATCATGGCCTACAGTGTTGCCTCAGCTGGTAATTAGGCATGAGAGACCAAAATCTGGAAATGCGTTCTGGTATCCCTCTTCATTCACCCACGAGTTCATCCGTTTCATGTGGCCCCTATCCCACCTGAACGGTTATGCTTATGTTCTGATATGTCCATTCACATGTGCTGTTACCCACAACACAAAGACGCCATCCTTTTGTGTTCTAGCCAAACAGTATTTACCTTTCTCTGGAAATTTTATGTGCCATGGTGAGTCATGTGAGCTCTGCCATGTTTTATTCCCTTTCGTTTCGCTATATTTACTCACCAACCATTTTGGTAGCAAAGGTATAGCTACCCAAACGGTCCTCCACATATCCAGCATTCTGTGAGGTTACAAACACTTGCTATTTGTTCAGCCAATTGCATAAAAGAATTCTTTATATCATTTCCTTCATCCCTAAAGTCTTTGAGGGGATAACTGATTGTTCCAGGGATCGCAACCCATACAGTACACCAAAAAACCAAAATTGACATTTTGCTCTACAAATCCAGCCTAAGCTTACAAATGTCATAAAAAACAGTCACAAAAATACAAATAGTCATAATCAAATGTTAATCTTCCCACATTCGGTTGCGTTCCTGCAGAGATCTCCTGTGAAATGAAACAAAACGTCGGCTTGCCCAGTTTGGGCTTCATCTACATGGCTAAAATGAGGGAACAATCCAGCGAGTGTTAATTTTGTGCTCTTTCCCCCAGGCATCTTCAGCCTTCCGGGCATATTTATTAAGGGGTTCAGCAAGTATGAGGGGGAGGGCCCCATTGGTTGGCATTTCTACCAACACTGGCTGTCCAGGAGAGAAGGTTGGTTCCCTTGGAACACTAAGAGCTTGAGACTTTGGAATTAAAACTGGGGGTTTAGGACAAAAGACATTTAGTCGGGAAGTATCCATTTATTCCCCAGTGATCATTGACTCGGGTAACTGCATCCCAGAGACGCTCCACCCAATGTGGCTTATGAGGTTTCAGAAATCATTTTAAGAGCCCATTAATTCATTCCACTATCCCATTGGCTTGGGGGTAATATGGGGTGTGGAATACTCACTTGATTCCTTCTTCCCTTGCCCACTCCTGTACTCTGGTAGCAGTAAAATAACTACCATTGTCTGACTGAATAGAACTAGGTTTTGGGAGGGAGCTAAACCAAATTTTCAGGGCCCCAGTTGCTCGTGGAAATGCTTTGGCCTGGACTAGCCCAGAAATTACTTCCACGCCTACTAATACATATTGTTTTCCTTCCAACTTTCGGAAACGCCCAATATAATCAATTTGCCAGACTTCCCAGAGGGTCTTTCTGTCTCTCAAATGGAGTGGAAACTCCTCCACGGGATGTCGCTCTAGCCAAAGTCGGCATTGTTCACAAGCTGAAATACAGGTCCTGCAAGCTTCCAGAGTGACAGGCCAGCCTCTGGCATGTGCCTCCTTGTATAAATCTTTAGACCCTCTGTGGCCACGTTTAACATGTAGCCATTCTAGAAGCCTATCCCAATTTTCTCCTGTTTGGTCCTCCCTTCTGCAGAGGGGCAATTCTGGCCAATTTGTCTGCCCTATTATTCCAATCACTCACTGGAATACCCCCTTCCTGGTGGGAGGGCACCCATGCTATTGTGAAATCCCCATGGTTTTGCAACATTTAAGATTTCTTGCCACCTCTCCTTTTGCCACACTGGCACCCGATTTACCTCCCAGTTGTTCTGTTCCCAAAAAGGGAGCCATTCTGTGCACCCTTTGAATACTGCAAATGAGTCAGTGTAGGTATACACCGGAGTCCCCGCTTTTCCCTCACTATTAAACACCCTCCATACTGCCACTAACTCTCCCAACTTGGGCACTGCCCTTGCCTTCAGTAAGTATTTCCCTCTTAGTATCCACATTAATAGCTACAGCCCGATACTTCCACTGTTTGCCCTCTCATTTGGCGGAGGTGTCTGTGAACCATACATTTCACAGCTCCTCCGAAAATGGCGGGGCAATCTTAACTACAGAAGGAGGAGGGATAACCTCCTCCAGGTGGTTTGTCACTTTTTCCTCTATGTTTAACACATTTGGGGTACCTTAAGTGACTGTAAAAACACTATAATAATGTTTGATTTTAGTATACCATTTCCTCACAGTATCCCTTTGGGCCACCCCGTCAGGGGTAGGGGTCCCTGCTAACACAGGCTTAATTACCTTGAAGGGTCCCCTTAAAACTGTAGGTTGTTGGCGTATAGTTCACTCCGCTTCTCTAAGAGCTAAGCTCACTATAAACAAACCCTTTTCCCAACTGCAATACCGCTTTTCAGCATCCTTCAAGCTCCTAGAATATAACCCAATTGGTCGAATGGGACCTTCTAGTCCTTTCTGCCAAAAATGAATTGACAATCCCGAGTGTGCGAACCACTATTCAATTTGAACTGGGTTGGTGGGGTGGATAAGGCCCAGAGTTTGATGGGTGCTTGCTTCAAACACCAAAAGCTGCAATGCCTCATCGTGAGCTGGAGTCCATTTCCAAATCATCCTCTTTTGCAACAGGTCATATAAGGGGCGTGCAATTATTGCAAAGTTCAGGATATGCTTTCTCCAAAAGACCAATAATCCCAAGGTGTGTTGCAGCATCTTTTTACTTTCTGGAATTTTTACCTGATCTAACACTGAGAGGGTGTCCTGAGGAATACAGATTGACCCTCCTTTCCACCAGATGCCCAAAAACTTAACTTCACTGGCAATGGCTTGTATTTTTCCTTTGGGTATTTGAAGGCCTATTCCTCCCAAACGATTAATAATCTGTCCTGCATAGTCTGCACCAAAGCTATGGAATGTCCCCCTATTAGTATGTCATCAATATACTGATAGACTTTGACCTGTCTTTCTGATGGGATTATTGCCAATTCCTGTGCTAGGGCACGGTGGGCCAAAGTAGGCGAGTGTTTATATCCCTGAGGCAAACGGGTAAAAGTATACTGTTGTCCTTCCCAGGTAAAAGCAAATTGATCTCGATCACACTCCTGGAGTGGAACCGTAGAAAACATGTCCTTCATATCAATGGTTGCTAAAGATAGGGTGGGACTGTTCTTGAATGGTTGCAATTAATTTGGCTATGTTGGGTACAGCTGCAGTCAGGGGGCCAATGTTTGCATTCAGTCACCGATAGTCAATGGTCAGTCGCCATTTGCCATTAGGTTTGTGTACTGGCCCCACTGGTGAACTGTACAGGGAGTGGGTAAACACTAAAATTCCCCGCTGTTTGAGACCCTCAATTACCGGGGCTATCCCTTCCCTGGCTCCTAGCAGGAACAGATAGGGTTTCACATTGGTAATCTTGGAGGGGGGAAGGGCAGGACCATTTGCAATAGGCACACCTCCGCCCAAGATGTTTCAGTTAATTGCCTGACCTGGGGCATCATGCCACTGCCTTCCCTTCAACACCTCTATGCCTAAAAGGTTCGTGTGAAAAGGTCCTATGGCTACCATGGTATTGATACAAAAATTCGCAGATACTATCCTTCAAAGTCCAAACCTCCCCGTAAGAGGAAGCGGAGTATCCAGAAAGTTCCCGAAATAAAACTCAATAGCAACAAAGTCACTGTTAAGCAGGCATCCTTTATCACAGCGCTGGGCAGCACTGGGGATTGCTCCACCACGAGTGCTCCAGTGATTCCGTAAATTTACAAAGATTATATGCTATAAAGTCACCCATAGTCGTCGGGTTCCCGAGGATTCATTAACGTATGTAAAAGTTCAATCTGCATGCATAGTTGCCTTCTTTAGTGGTCTTCGGAGGTCCTCCAGTGGTCTCCGATGGTCTTCCTCACCTGTCTGCTGGCTGAACTTTGGGTTTCCTTTGCCCATATATAGCCATTGAATTAGCTCATCAGTCCTTTGGCCTTGGACTATCACAAGGGACTGATTTAAACTAGTTCCTCGAGTGCTTGTGCCGAGTCTATGTTATCAATGAATTTACAAGCTTATTCAAGGTCTTTTTCATCCTATCAGGCACCAAGCTGCATTCTTCAAACACCTAAAACTATCGTTGCAGGGGATGAAATCACAAGAGAACAAGGATGCTTACAATTAAGGTCTGAGTCCAGGGATTGTCAAGGGTTTAGTCCTTTCATTCCCCCCTTTTCTTTAAACTTTGTAAATTCCTTTACAATGGTTCTAAATTTTCATATTTCATTACCTTTGGCAAAGGCCAAACTCTTATGGCCAATTTCTTTAGCTTATACCACAGGAGGTGATTGACGACTGTTAGTACAATAACAAATGCTAACAGTATCAAAAGCAGGTGAACTAAAATATTAAAAGTTTTCTCTGCAGAGGCTGAGTATCCTGGAAAGATATCGCACCAATGACGGGCAGTATCAGATCCAGTTTGACTAGACAATCCAACAAGCTTGTCTCCAGTTATCAATGTTTTAGTAACAGATTCAGCTAAAGTCTTTTTCGTTTTCTTAAATGTTCTTGAAGTTTCTGAGATTGGTTCAAGATTTCATTTAATTTTTTCAGAGATAAACTTGCATGACTTAAATTTAAGCTCTCATAATGCCAAAACATTGCTACTTGTTCTTCTGTATATGCAAAAAATGAATATGTTTGTCCATGCCAAGTTAAATGGGTTATATTCTTAAGACATCCTATGAATGGGGTGGTTACATTGTATTCAACTACTGATCGATTGTTAGTTACTAAACACACATAACTGGCATTAACCTCTAAAAACATTTCAAACACATTAGCAGACAGGATCGTCCATTTACAACTGTTAACAGAGTGTTCTAATAAGCAGGGTTCATATACTCGAGATTGTTGTCCACACAAGAGTCCATCAGAGGTGGTTTCACAAAGATCTAAATCATATGTTTTGTTATTGTTTCCAATATACTTCCCTTGGAATTCTGGTAACCAATATTCTGGGCTCCCTTGACTTGAAAAGAGGGTTGGCAGAATTAAAAATTTACACATTACTTTGGGGTCAGCTATATTATAGTATACTAATTTTCCTGCACACCATCTATCATAACACTGCACAAATTGTGAATAGGCTTTTATCCAGTGTCTAGGTAAAATCCATTGTCCAAATAATTTCCTCCACATAAACTCATTATTACTCATCAAGTAGGACTGCACCTTATTCTTTTGTTCCAATTGCCACATAACTTGTAGGGTACAGACAGTCCAGTCCACAAATTTTGTCAAATTTTTAAGTGATTGTATCTGGGCAATTATACTCTCATTAAAGAGATATAAGGACTCCTTATCATATTTTAAACTCTGTATCTGAGGATTAAAGGCGGTTGGCATCCATTCAGCCTGAATCTTGATTGCTTGAGCTACATTGAATCCTGCAGTTCCAACTTTATTCCTTGAAGTTTCCGTATCTACTGAATTTAGCAGTCCTAACCCAGTTCCTGCACCTCTAAGCAAAATGTCATACCAAGCTCATTTTGCTCTGCAGGGAGGGGTGGCTGGAAAGGATATGTTAAAGAACAACATATGCTTTTGCCTTATCTTTGCCACATTCCTACAAGTGGATGGTAATCTAATTAGTTGGTCCTGATTCACTGTAGGTCGTGGATTCAACAATGTTAAGGAGGCCACCAGCCCAGCAGTTCTATTAATGCTTCCATTTGTACACATCAGTGTATCCCAGTTACCAGTTTTCCAAGTATGTGTCTCATTTATGGGGGTATCATTTTGAAGAAAGCACTTCTTCATCTGCAGTGGAGTCCCTATCCCTTTGATTGCACAACATTTTAAGGCAACATTCGTTATCACAGTGACATTTGTCAAATTCGAACATAATACAAAGGTCATTCCATGCCATCCCGTCAATTTATCACTCCTAGTATAGGGTTCCCACAGAGAGCAGTTTTCAGCAAAATGAACTAATGTCTCGGTGTTACTTCCCCAAATCCACCAGAGACTATCAACAGATTCACTTCTTTTCTTCAGGGGCCAACTGGGAGTAAATGCACTTATTAATTCAAGACAAAAACATAACAATATTAATGTTAGTTTCGGGTCAGCCTTATAGATGTGGGTCCTATGGGTTGGGACTTCCATGGTCCATCAGGTGCTTTTTTAGTTCTTGAATAGTGGATCCAAGCAACGTGCCTCTCAAGCTTGACTGCAGTGTAAGTCATAAGCAGAACTTGAAAAGGGCCACTCCTCTTCAAGAGGATCACCTGAAATATTTTTAACATAAACCCAATCTCCAGGTTTGAACAAACGCAGTGGGGAATCTAACCCCCATGCTCTGGTAGACATCACTAATCCATTTACTTCTTGTAATTGTTTCCCCAATGGAATCAGATATTGTTGTAGATTAATCTCTCCTACCTGGGTGGGATCTTGTCCTTGATACCTAGTTTGAAATGGTCTCCCATATAGAATTTCAAAAGGACTCGATTTTTCCTTAGTTCTTGGTTTGACTCAGAGCCTTAGTAACACGATAGGGAGGGCTTGATCCCATCTTAAATTTGTCTCCTGGCACATTCTACTCAATTGCATCTTTATTAAATGGTTCACCTTTTCTACTTGCAGGTGTAAATTGTATGGACTTTCCAATTAATTTCTAAGTTTACTAACTTGTTGAACTACTTGTCACACAAAGTGTGGTCCCCTATCAGGGTAGATCACTTCTGGCACTCCAAATCTGGGAATAATTTCTCAATAGGATTTTTGTTACTTCTCAGGCTTTATTTGTTCTGCAGGGGAAAGCTTCAGGTCATCCGGAAAAGGTATCAGTTAATACTAATAGATATCTGTACCCCCCCTTTTCTAGGGAGATCCGTAAAATCTATCTGCCAGTTCTGGCCTGGAACATTCCCTTTACCAATACTTCCAAATTTCACCCGATTCTCTACCTTATGCTTAAAGAATAATCCAATTTCACATCTATCAACCATAGTGTTTATAGTTTGAAACAAATGTCTGGTTATTATTTGCTTGGTGAGGGAATTATACAAAGCTTCAGTTCCCCAGTGAGTTTTGTCATGTTCTGTTTTTATCAATTTCCATAATATTCTAAAGGGAACTACTATTTTGTCTTTTAACCTTGCCCATCCCGTCGGGCCAATTTCAGCCTTTAAATCGGTAATTAACTTCTGATCCTTTTCATCATATTCAACTATCTCAGGTAGTAGCAAAGATTTTTCAGGAATTAAACCTAATACCTCACCTTGTTCTGCAGCTTGCCTTGCCTCATGATCAGCCAATTTATTTCCCACTTCCCTGTCAGTGTTACCTTTCTGATGGCCTTTGCAGTGCATAATCGCTACTGCCGACAGAAGTTGTACAGCATCTAGAAGTCGCAAAATTATATCAGCATGTTTTATGACTTTCCCTTGAGTGGTTAAAAGTCCTCGCTCCTTCCAAATTGCCCCATGGGCACGAACTACACCAAAGGCATACTTTTAATCTACCCAGATATTCACTCACAAACCTTCAGCAAGCTCTAGTGCTCTTAACTAAAGCAATTATTTCAGCTCCTTGTGCAGATTTGCCCTTAGGGAGTGACCTTGCTTCCACTACTTTGTGGTGGTCACAGCATATCCTGCCATTCAACTCCATTCTTTACAAAACTGCTCCCATCAATATACCAAGTGTGGTCAGCTTCTTCCAGCAGCTCCTCCTTCAAGTAAGGCCTACTTGCATACACAGTTCTCAACGGTTTCTATGCAGTCAGGCACAACAGTCTCAATTTCTTGTTTATCAATCCTGCTTCCTTTTTAACTGATAATAGTAGATGTGACAATTTCTATATCATCCTGTTCCATCAAAACTGATTGATATTTCAAGAATCTTGATGGCGAGAGCCAGTGTCCCCCTTTCTGTTCTAAAACAGAGGTTAGAGTGTGGGAAGTGTGCACAATCATCCTCTGTCCCAATGTGAATTTTTGGGCTTCTTGGATTATCAAGACAATGGCAGCTACTGCCCAAATGCATCCTGGCCATCCTTTGCTTACTTCATCCAACTGTTTTGAGAAGTACGCTACAGCTCGTTTATAAGGACCCAATCTCCGGGCCAAAATTCCCAAAGCCACTCCTTGCCTTTCATACGAGAACAACCGAAAGGGCTTCATTACATCGGGCAGGCCCAAAGCTGGAGCCCTCATTAGTTCTGATTTCAGTTCTCTGAATGCCCTCCTGGCTTCATCAGTCCATGTGAATTGTGTCAGCCTATTTTTCAACAGTTCATACAGAGGTTTAACTGGAAGTCCAGAATTATAGATCCATAATCGTCACCAACCTGTCATTCCCAGAAAGGTTCAAAGCTCCTTTACCGTGGTCAGTTCTGAAGTCCTGCAAATGGCTTCTTTTTGGTCATTCCTGAGCTGTCTCTGTTCCTTAGAAATCACAAATCCCAAGTATATATTACTTCTTTCTTCAAGATCTGGGCTTTCTGTAATGAGACTCAATAACCACTTAGTCCAAGAAAGTTTAACAAACTCACAGTCCATTCTTTACATTCTTCATCCTTTTCTGTGGCTATCAAAATATCATCTACGTATTGTAAAAGGGTACCATTTCCTGGAGGTCTTTCCCAGGTCTCTAATTCTTTAGCTAATTGAATTCCAAAGATCATGGGGCTGTTTTTAAATCCTTGAGGTAACACTGTCCAGGTTAGTTGGGTTTTTCGTCCCGAATCAGGGTTTTCCCATTCAAAGCAAATAAATTGCGGCTTTCAGGGGCCAAGGTGAGGCAAAAGAATGCATCTTTCAGATCTAATACTGTGAACCATTCATAGGTTTCTTTTAAATTAGTTAGTAAGGTGTATGGCTTTGCCACTACTGGGTATAAATCTTCAACTGTCTTATTTATTGCCCGCAGGTCTTGTACCAATCGATATGTTTTGCCATCAGGCCTTTTGATAGGCAAAATAGGAGAGTTATACTCTGAAGAGCATTTGATCAATAATCCAAATCTTACGATTTTTTCTATAATGCTTTTCACTCCTCACCTATCCTCTAATTTCAGGGGATATTGCTTTACCTTGACAGGTAGTGCTCCCTCTTTGAGTTTAACAACAACCAATTCTGCATTTTTGGCCTTTCTAGGCATTTGCGAGGCCCATACTCCTGGCTATACCTGGTCTTTTGTTTCTTGTGTGATTTCCTCTCCCCTCATTAGTGTTGTTTATCTGACCCCCTGTGGTGCGCAAGGCAGCCACTGTAGCATTAGCAATTGTTCTGCCCATCATTCTCTTTCTGACTGTCTCTGTTCTGAAACACTTGCCAAGCAGTCTCCAGCAATTTTTCTAAATCTCTTGCATCTGTTCCTTGCACCTTCTGTAACTTTCTTCTGATATCATCTGCTGACTGTCCCAAAAACAGGAATATCAACTAACCCTTTCCCTCCTGGGAGGTAGGGTCTAAAGGAGTATATTTCTGCATTCCTTCTTTTAACCGATTCAAAAAAATCAGTAGGAGATTCCTTTTTATCTTGTTTTATCTCGTACAATTTAGACCAATTTACTGGTTTTGGGATAGCATTTCTTATTCCATAAGCGATCCGCTCCCTGTACCTCACTAATAAATCCCTAGCTCCTGTTTGGTTAGGGTCCTAGCCAGGATTGGTAACTGGAACATGAATGATTATCCACCGTTCCTGGGGGGGTTCCAGCCAAAACCAGAGCCTGTACCTGGGGGCTCTGGCTGCTCTCACAACCATCTGCTTCTCCGACTCACTAAACACCACATCCAACATTGCATCCACATCCTCCCAATCAGGGTCCTGAGTTTTCAGGATCAATTCAAATTCTTTAGCAACCTTTTCGGGATCGTCCCGATAATTCCCTGCGGTAATTCGCCAGCCGTCCAAGTCTGCTAAAGTAAAAGGCACTTTGATTCTAACAGGTCCTCCCACTCGTATCGCCTGCCTTAGTGGGGCCTGTATAATAGGTCCCACTTTACTCCGAGTTCTGGCAGTAATGGGAGAACATCCGATATTAGTTTCTTCCCTGACTCCTGCCTCCGATTCTTTAACCCTGACCGCACCAGCATCTCCTTCCCTATAACCTTCTCTCTCTGGCGGAGGCAAATAATCCTCCAGCCTTTAGTTCTGTGAGCCAACTTTTAAACATCTCTGTCAATGCTACACGCCGAACAACACCTCTTTAATCTTGTCTTTTGCTGATTTTTATCTTTTTCTATCGCCAGACCCATAGGGTCCTGGGGCGCTAGATTAATTCTACATTCTTTGTGCCATTCACGGTGATTCCGCAGGGTGAAAAAACATCTCTGCATAACCCACTTCATCCCATTTTCCTTCACGGCATAGATATAAAAGGAGTTGTAACAAAGTATTATACTTTAAAGTTCCGTTAAAAGGCCATTTCTCTCCTTCATCTAGCTTATATAAAGGCCACCACTGATTACAGTATTTTATCAAGGTTTTACAATCCACGCTCCCTCCAGGTGTTTCCCCGATATCTTTCCAGTGGGCCAAAATGAAGCCCAAAGGGCTCTTTTTCGAAACTCCACCCTGTTGGATCCCCATTCTAAAACTTATACAACACAAAGACAAGGACAAAGACTAGGGCACGAACACCACACACAACTAACAATTACTAGCACAGATACAATAACCACCACTACCTCCCACCGATCACAAATGCCGACATAGGCTAATCAGAAATTTTCAAATACACGTATACCAAACACATAGCGTAAATCACACACGCATATGTAAACCAAAATCAAATACAAATGCACAAACAAACTACCGTACTAATCAATTGATCAATACAACCATGCAACGTAGTAACCAAGTGATTAAAATCATACATGCAGTTGTATGCTACCCTGCGGTGTTCTCACGAACTGCGACTGATGGGTAGCTTCAAATGACCGGTCCCCAAAACCAAAAGAATGCCTTATTCTTACCAGGGGTCCTTGTCTGCCCCCGCACAGATCCGCGGAATCGGGGAGTCCCTCCAGAGAATTCTCCGGGGCCGGCCAAGGGAGTCTCCAACTCGGGGGGTCCTGCAGCCGGACAGAGATGGTCCCCTCTGGGTCACCAAAATTAATACAAAAATTCGCAGATACTATCCTTCAAAGTCCAAACCTCCCCGTAAGAGGAAGCGGAGTATCCAGAAAGTTCCCGAAATAAAACTCAATAGCAACAAAGTCACTGTTAAGCAGGCATCCTTTATCACAGCGCTGGGCAGCACTGGGGATTGCTCCACCACGAGTGCTCCAGTGATTCCGTAAATTTACAAAGATTATATGCTATAAAGTCACCCATAGTCGTCGGGTTCCCGAGGATTCATTAACGTATGTAAAAGTTCAATCTGCATGCATAGTTGCCTTCTTTAGTGGTCTTCGGAGGTCCTCCAGTGGTCTCCGATGGTCTTCCTCACCTGTCTGCTGGCTGAACTTTGGGTTTCCTTTGCCCATATATAGCCATTGAATTAGCTCATCAGTCCTTTGGCCTTGGACTATCACAAGGGACTGATTTAAACTAGTTCCTCGAGTGCTTGTGCCGAGTCTATGTTATCAATGAATTTACAAGCTTATTCAAGGTCTTTTTCATCCTATCAGGCACCAAGCTGCATTCTTCAAACACCTAAAACTATCGTTGCAGGGGATGAAACCACAAGAAAACAAGGATGCTTACAATTAAGGTCTGAGTCAGGGATTGTCAAGGGTTTAGTCCTTTCAGTATTGATGGGGGCTTCCTCTCCTGGTAACCACAGTGTCACTGAAGTCATAGGCATTGACCGCATTTTTCCCAGAGTATTTAAGATAATTAGATTTCTAGATGGGATAGAGATCCCGTACCTTTCTGCTTCGGTCTGCATCAGTGCAGTGATTTGTGCCCTGGTATCAATTAGAAAAATTACCGGTCTTTTCCTGGGTCCTAGAGCTACTGTACTCTCACATTCAAAGTGAGTTGTCTTACAAACATCCATCCTCCGCTCCCTTCCTCACCTTCGGGGAACGGAGCGTCTAGTTTTCCACCTTTTCCCTAGTCAGCTCCCCCTCAAGAGCTATCAGGGGTGGAGCATCAGGAACTAATCCGGGAGTGGCCTTCTTCCCTGACCATTTCTGTACAAGTTTTCCCAATTTTTGGGTCGCGAGTCCATCCATCAGGTCTCAAGGAATGCCCTTCTGAACCCCTAGATGCCATAACCCCTGTCGACTTAGGGGTCTCTCTCTCCCGGGATAATTGTTGCGGAGTGGCCTCAAATCCTGGCCCTTCCTAATTGACAGCGGCCGATTGTTAACTTGCCCTGCAGACCGTACAACCCTTGTTTCATTTTTTTTTGAACGATCCACCAACAGGGCCATATTTTCTCCCAAAAGTAATTAATTCCTGCGCTACCTCACCCCCCGTCCACACTTTCCTTCCCGACCGCCCATGGTCAGGCGTTATCCCTTCCAGAGTGGCCGTAGTTCTTTCTCCTTCTGAAGTATTTTGAATTTTCCCCTGTAATTGGATCCCAATGGGTTTCAGGGAGTCAGGGAGTACCCGGATCAGAGAAGTCATCCTCTCTGGGTCTACAGGCATCATCATCGGGGAACTCTGGTTGGGCTTGAGCTCCCGATCATACATCATTTGCAGACAGGCCGCTTTCTGCACACTTTCCACTAACTGATCCACCGTACCTGTCATGGCATGGGGATCTCCCTTCTCCAAAGGGTTCAGCCCTCCAGCCCAATACGCAGCCCTCTGGGTTAATGACCATGGGGCTCAGCGATTACCTGTAGTTAAGAACACTCCCGGACCCCAATAGCCTTCTGCTTCTTCCTCCGACAAAAAAATTCCGTCCCCCCCCGACAGGGAAACTCTCCACACATATTCTGTCTCCGATTCCTTCGGAGTTCTTGCAAAGTCTTTTTTCAACTTTGCTAGTTCAATTGCTGTAAATGGGACTTTTTTGGTGAGAACTTGAGGACGGTCATCGTTATTGTCCTCATACAAGTAGTCTGTTTTAACCAGTAGATACATGTGAGTGAGGCTTTCTACAGTTTCCCTTGCCTTCTGCAAGTCTCCCTGAGGATAAACTTGCCATACTCCTGTCTCTGGAAGTTTCACCTCTACCTCCGCCAGTGTATCTGCTTCCTTCAAAAGTTGATCCCTCAATTCTTCCTTCAGTATGGCATTTTGATTTCTCTCCTCCTGCAACAATCACTTGTTTTCCTCCAGTTGTTCCTGTAGTGACTTTATGACCATCTGCAGTGAGTCTATTGTGACATCGGCTTGACAAAGCCTCTGCTTCCTATCTTCCACCGCTGCTGCCAGACTTGCTCCCAGTACTGCACAAATTACAGCTTTTCCTTTCCCCGGTCTAACCCTAGCTTCCTTCTGCAGTACCCTTATCCTGTCTACTACACTTTGCGGTTGATACCAATGTTTTTTCGCCCAATCTTGTCCCTGAAGTGAGGGGCGAGATCAGTGCGCCTCCAAAAGATCATATAGCTTATCTATCCCTTCGGTCGGTGAAGGGACACAATCATGAGCATTAACTGCCTTCTGAGTGGCCATTTTACCTAAAACAAAGGGGCTGTATCGTCCTGAGAGGGTCACACCTTAATGCTGCTATCTGCTTTTCCCCTTTTCGCCCTTAGGGGCTCACACCTTAATTGTCCTTAACACAAAGGAGCTATAGCCTTCTAAGCGGCCCTTTTACCTAACACAAAGGGGCTGTATTGTCCTTAGAGGGTCACACCTTAATGCTGCTCTCCGCTTTTCCCCTTTTCGCCCTCAGAAGGTCACATCTTAATTGTGCACTTTCTGTTCTCCGAGAATCCTGTCCGTGGCGCCCATTTAAAAGCGTCACGATCCACTGTTGGGTTGCACAATTTGGCAGAAGTTGAGCCCCCTTGCTTTCTAACCAACCTCAGATAATTCTGGGCGGCTGGGCTTAACTTCTGAGTGATGTTCAGTTGGATGTGTTATCGTCACCAGGTTTGTTGTATTCTCGGGAACAGAATTAAGACACAAAATGGAGTCAAATGACAAGTCACTTTATTTGGCCGCCAACAAGTACACAAGAGAAAAGGAGAGAAAGAGGAAAAAAAGGAAAAAGCGAGAGGGAGAGAGTTACAATAGCTACCACCACCACGGATCTGCAGTGTCCCATCGGTCCGGTGTCTCTTCAGCCCGGTGGGGGAATGTTCCAACTGGTCTCTGCTGGTTCCGCCTTTTATAGCACTGTTGCGTTGCATAGTCAATGTGCTGGTTTGCATGGCCGCACCTCCCGCTCGGCAGTGGGGCGCATGCGCAGTATCGTCACGAGAGGGTGCTCGATGGTTCCAGAGGGTTCCAGGGGGTCCGAGCCCCCCTCCCGTCTGTTGTAAGATGACCCTGGGGCCAGGAGCATGTGCAGAGGACTTGGCCTATGTGCTCCGAGACAACAAGATATAGATAGATATATATATGTTCCTGTTGGGTAGAACCTCCTCAGTTGCCGTGGTGGTGAAGCCTTGGTAGTCAAGCCGTTCTGCCGACAATGTTGACACTAGTTTCTAGTCCCTTACAGTTTGTCATAACCAAAGAAGAAGTTGACCCTAAAGTGAATTCTGCTTTATTCTGATACTGATGTTCCCGTCATAGTTATGTTTCTAGGTGTCTCAGACATACAAGAACTTCAACTAGTTTTTGTCACGTGTGAGCAAGTGAAGGTCAAAACCAGAGAGACTTGTTTGAGATGATAATACTAAGACAAAATATTGATATTCAAAACACTTGAAAGTCTCCAGTCATACCAGAATTTTTATTTTTGTTTCATTGAATTTGTCCCTTTCCCAGTACTAGTAACTTCTGGACTGTTTCCATCAAATTTCTTTATTTCCCTAATTGCAGATTTTAAAAATTGCAGTATAAAAACATGAAAAGAAAAGGAAATAGATCTTTTCTTATAAAGTCCTGGGTGTTTTTTTCACAACTGTAGTCAGGGGAAAAAATGCTTTTGGAAGGTGTGTTACTTACTTCTGTGCTCTTGTTTGTTTACAAATCCTACTTCAGGTTGTTCCAAATTTTTTTTGGATTTCAGATTGCTTTCCTAAAGATGCACTTCTCTCCACTATGTTTCTAGATCTGACAATTATTTAATCAATATGCTTTATTTAAGATTTTTGCATAGATGTCAATTTCTACAAGATTTTAGTTGCTTTGGGAGCATATGATGATGGAATGGGTTTATGCTCAAAGGATGATAAGCAGCTAATTTATATCATAGAATAAGTTCACTTTCAGACACACTGTGTAAGTGATACGTGCTTTGTGCATATTACAGATGTTCCATTTCTTCTTCTAGTGAACTTAATGATTTCAGTGGAAGAAAATACTATATCTGCCTTTTTCTCACTAGCTAAACTGCCTTCATGACACCCTTTCTGATCCTGTAGAACTGGAATGGGATAACATTAGTTTATGTCACTGGATTTGCATTTGGCATGCAAGGACTGTGGGCGGTGTTGCATGTACACAGCAAAAGCACAACTAAGTTTTAGACAGATTTTGGACTTAAAGGCAATTTTAAAATACACAAACACCAGATTACATCCCATACTGTTCCTTTCTCTCTATTCCCTTTTCTCAGTATTCCCCTCACTATTTTCTGACTCAATTTTTTCTGAAGATATTTTTCTTTCTCCTTTTATTTTTGTATCTTCAATTCCTTTTATTCTTACCTTAATCGTTTTCTTTCTTTTCTTCTTTTCTTGCCACTTGTTCTTTCCCTTTCTCTGCTATTGTTTTTTTTTCAATTGGAGGATCAAAAAATGTTGCTGGAAAAATCTTACTTTTGCCTAGGTCAGAGCAGCAGCAGTACCATAAGTAGGTCTGATTTTCAGCTCAGTTACAGGTTGTGTAGAAACCTGGCCACTATCAACTTGCACTCACCCTGTACTTCTGGCATGATTTTCTTCCTTTTGCAGAGCATATTCAGCGACAAAGTTACAGCATTTTCCTCCATGCATGTATCTAAGAGGTCCAAAGTGATGTAGCCAGGAGTGGTAAGGAAAAGCATCTTGGAAAGGTTGATGCAAATATGTTGTGTCAGCTACTGTGCTGTTCTGCACTGATACACAGTGCTGCTGAAGTCCTTCCACTAGTGCATGCTAGAAGAACAAAAGTAGCAAGCTAAATCCTCTGCTGACAAGCTAAACTTCCCACTTCTTCTGCCAGTAGATGCTTGAGTTCTTGGAATCCTTTCTCCGCAGCAGTCCTGAGTAAGGCTTGCTCAAAGTTAAGTGAAAACCATACACCTATATCAGCTCACATGTGGCTGGCAGCAACATACTTCCCTTTTTTTTGCCTCTGCTTTATGACTTCTACACAAACCTCATTATTGCTATTATTGTGACTATTCATGAAGCATATGTTGCATGGCATGTTGGATGGGCTCATAACACAGATGTATCTTACATTCTTAGACTGCATGTGATGTCATGACTTTAGTTATATTCAGTTGTAAAAATTGTGACTTGCTGCAGTACTGTGCATTACAAAGAGCCTGAAACAGAGCACTGAACAAGCTAATACTGCACCACAGTGAAATCAAAAGGGAAAAATATATCATTCTGTGTATATTCCGGCAGAGATTTCAAAGTTCAGGAGATGTTGTCTATCTAGGCAATGAAAAAGAAAGCTGTCTTTCTGGTCCTCTGTGGCATGGGGACTTCAGCTGTATATAATAGTTTATTTCAGGAGTTTTCAACCTTTTTGTTTCTGGAACTTTGACAGTTCCTTAAAACTTCCATCTTTTCATATTCCTGGAAGAGTGCAGCACGCAGTACTTCTAAGGTTTGAGATTCATGATCAAATACAATACACGTTAACATTTCCACCTCTTTTAAAGTTCTTAAAGCCTAGGTGCCGCCTTCTCTTTCCATGCATCTTCAAGCAGTTCCATCTGGACAGTCAAAGTCAAGGCAAAAGTTTGCAAATAAGACTGTGGCACAATATTAGAAAAATTCTAGTTTTATGATGTCTTACATCTGTATGTGATTCATAGCTAATGTAATGATTAGACAACATGCACAGAGGTCATATTTTGGTGTGACTTTCCATTACAGGTATAATACCAGCACGTCTACAACAGTGGCAATGCACCATTTTATGTGTACATGAGCAGTGTATGTGAACCAAGATTAAAACAAGGAATGAGTAGAACAGAACCAGTAAAAGGAGACAGGTATACGTGGGGCAGATCATAACCAGATTACAAAGGGCAAAAAGAAAATAATGTCTCTTAGACTGTAATATAGAACTGAGCTGGCAGACATCTCCCTATAATCCCATGTATCCTAATATGATAGCTAGCCTTGTACCCTGATCACCAATTCAGACCTCATCATGAGGTCAGAATACCATTTTTGTCTTCTGTGTCAGAAGATATTTACTGTCTCTATTTAATAATAACTTCTCTGACAGTTCACCAACAACTGCCTGTGTTAGTGATTCATGATAAGAGAAAAGCACTGGGGTCTTGTGAGGGAGAGTCACAGCTATACTACTAAATGGAACAGGTTTGGGATTGTTCTCTTGTTCTGATGCACATTTAGGCCACAAGGTTGAATGTGCATCATTTAACCAAAAGGAGTTAACTATGTGTTCATGCATCTTACTTCTCCTTCATCCAGCACAAGGTGGACGCATCTGAACTGTCTGAACTGCAGACAGTCACTCTTACAATGATTCACAGTCCATGTCACATGCCTTTCCCAAGCAGTGGTTGGGGAATTGCTGACTAGCACAAACCAAAACCACGCAATGTAACAATTAAACAGTAAGGAAAACTGGGGATCCTGCCCCTGCTTTGATCATTAATATAGGCAGAGCTAAAAGTACCAAGAACAGGCTGTATGGAAATAGAACCAAGCAGCAATATTTCTGAAGACAGAACTGTTGAGGGCTATGAAGCACTGGAGCAGGTTGCCTGGAAAGGCTGTGAAATCTTCATCCTCAGAGATATACAAAACTTATCTTAAAAAACCCCACACAACCTGATCAAAGTTTGATATTTGCCCTGCTCAGCGAAAGACTGGTTAGCACAAAGTGTTCTCTTTGGATAGGTCCTTTACTGCTAGGGATTCACCAGCCTATAAAGTCAGGAAGGGAGATGGGGAAGCAGACACACTATGACTGATGGATATCTTGGATATTGCAGCATGTTACTAAACGAGCAGCCTATTTTGTGGCTTGCCATTATTAATCAAAACCTGTCAGGCATGGGTATGCTGCAGATCTAAAACTGCACTTCACTGTAAACATTCTAATGACTACTTCCAACATTTGGCTTTCATTAAAGCCAGAAAAGTCTTTTTAAACTGTTTTTCTAGGACAAATATTGGTAACCTGGCCCTCCCAACAGAGTTTTTTTCAGCTCTGTTAACTTTTTGGCTAGAGTTTTTCTCGGGTTTTGTTCGTTTGTATTTTAAAAGCCTCAGGAATTGTCTCTTTTGCCTGTCCATTTCTAAAGCTCTAAACTAGAGCCAGGATTTGGGAGGACAGAAACACAGAACCACAGAAGAATTTAAGTTGGAAGGGACATCTGGATCTCACCTTGTAAATTTAGATGCCCTTCAGCCCTCAAGCACTTAGATCAGGTTGCTTAGACTTTGTCCAGTCAAGTTTTGAGTATCTTGAAGGATGGAGATTCCGCAGCTTCTCTGGGCACGTGTTCCTATATTTGGCCACTCTCATAAGATTTTTTCCCCCTTCTATCTGATCAGAATTTTCATGTTCCAACTTGTTTCTGTTGCCTCCTAGTCCTGTCAGTAGTCCTCCATCTACTCTAAACCCTTCCATTAGATAGATGAACATGACAATAAAATCCCTGTTAGATTTCTATTCTTAATGTGAAACTAAATCAGTTCCCTCAGCCTTTCCTTGAAATCATGTGTTTCAGCCTTCAGCCAGCTTCACGGCCCACCACCAGATTCATGGTAGTACATCAATTACTTTCTTGTACTGGGGAGCCCCCAAACAGAACACAGTACTAAACATCTGGTCTCACAAGTGCTGAACAGAAGAGAATGACTTCTTTCAGTCTGCAACCAGCTACACTCCTGCACAGCCCAATTTGCAGAGGGTTTTCCTCACCATATGAGCAACCCAAGTGTTCATCCTCAGCTCCACTGGGATTACGAGGACACCAATACTTTCTGCAGGGCTGCTTTCCAGCCAGTCGTCACTCAGCCTGTACTGCTGCATGGCTGACTCCATCAAAGGTGCAGGATTCTGTTTTTAGGCATGAGATTCCTGTCAGTCTGTTTCTCCAGATGCCCTAAACAGCAGACCTGCCTTTCACTGTATCTCACTGCACTCCCCGCATGATTATGTTGTCTGTGAAGCTTCTACAGGTGCATTGCATCCCAACATACAGGTCTTTATTTGACATTAAATAATATTGCCTTCAGTATCAGATTGGTCTCTGAAGAATATCACTGGTAACCATTCACTGGTTGGACTTCGTTCACAACGCTTTGAGCCCAGAATCTAACCAGTGTTCCAGATATCTTTTGTCCATCTAACCAAACAATATTTCACTGATTTGACTATGGGAGGCCACACCAAAAGCCTTGCTGAAGTCAAAGTAAACATCATCCTCTACTTTCCCTCTGTCCACAAAGCCAGTCATCTCATCACAGAAAGCAATCAGATTGAGCAGACTTATTTTGCCCATGGTACATTTACACTGGCTGTTTCCAGTCACCATCTTGTCTTTCCAGTGCCCAGAAATGGCATCCAGGAGGATTTGTTTCATAGTCTTTCTGGGATCAGAGGTGAAGCTGACTGGCCTATAAATCATCCATCCTTCCCTTCTTGAAAATGAATGCGATATTTGCCTTTTTTCTGTCATTAGAAATACCTATATTGCTTGTTACCATCACATTGGAAATATAGCAGTAATCCTATGTACTGAGCTGTGTTCTGGTGACGTAGTCCAGCTTTTCTTGTTGATATGGTCTCAAGATCCTTAGGAGAAAAACAGTAAAAGTGTAAAATATGCTTATTGTTGATGTGCTCAAGTATTTTTTTTCTTACTTGAAGTATAGATAATTCTCCAGACATGTCTTACCTGTTGTCTGTCATTCTCTTCATGGGAATGAGCCACAACAAAACTAACTTCTTTTTTTTTTAGCTCTTCTCTTCTAGTAACTGGTTGAAATATTGAGCAGGCCATTTGTAAGAGAGTAAGATTAGAGCATCAGTTGATGATGAAAGTGAACTGATGTAGCATAATACCAGCGCTCAATAGCATTCATATATTTACAATTTCTAAGACTGGACACTTGAGAACACCTTGAGAAGGGTTAGAGCTTACAGGGAACTGAGGACAAGGAGGCACAGTGGTAAACTGAGAAGCTTTCTGAGAACAAAGTTAACCAAAATTGATACTATTTTAGGGATGCCTGGCTTAAAAAATCATGCTCCTTCTTGCTTAAACAGTCTCACTGTTTTGTTCAGCTGATATAAGTAGTTCACGCATTTATTTCTGAAGTACGATTCACAAGGGTAACATTAAGCTAACAAATCTGTCTGGGGGAAAATCTGTATCCTCGTTACTCATCTGAGTCAGGCCAAAGAAAAGTCTTTAACTGTTCTTTTCACTTCTGATATTGGTTTTTGGTTTTGAATACAATGTTTGTTAGTTGGAGGAAGTCCAACAAACTGAAGAGAAATTTAAATGTACTACTACACAAGAGCCAGCTAGAGCTGAAACAATTTTATACCTAATAGTTGGAAATGAGGCAAGCATAACAAACTCTAAGCAGTTTGTTACATTCTGTGTAGGAGTCTGTTGCATTCTGTGGATCAGAGGAGCTGAGCCTTGCTTTACATCACTGTGGGTCAGAAGAAAATCCACTAATATCAGTGAAATGATTGATGCAAAGCCTGTATGTGTTTAACCAGAATCAGACCTAAGAGGAGAACATTTAGGCTTGAAAAAGTTGTTTGGGATTTATATAGGCTGTATTTAGTTAAAAATATTAATGTTTGCAAACAGATTTTGGAATGGTGAGAGAAGGTACAGGAAATTTGTTGGAATTCAGTAATGTACAGAAAATCCATAGCTTGGGACTGATTTAGCACAGTCAGGGATTATGCAGATTCCAAGCCCAGTCACATACAATAGGAACCACTGTGTCACATCAGAGCAAATAAGGAGAAATGGTAGGGTACTTTTAAATCATTAGAGAATTTGGGAAGAATAGATATTGAGAATTACTTTTCTAGCTGCAGAAAAAAATTTAAGGAAAAAAGTAGGGAAGGAAAAAAGAAAACACTAAAGAGATTATAATAGAAGACAAATCAGCAGATTAGAGGAGAAATTGGAAGATCAGAAAAATGCGTCTAAATCTATACAAAGTCAGTAAAACAAAAAGGGAGAAGCACTCTTAAAGTGGGAATGATTTATGATGGTGTAAATACAATGCCCCAACTCAACATTTATAGGAAGGAGTTTAATATCTCTTGAGAAGAGACAGTTTTAGGTATACTGGCGGGGGGGGAGCAGGATGTGCAAACCAGAAGATTATAGGCACTACACACAGAAAAAGCATTAAGGACAAATAATGTATATCTAAACATTTTACATTAAATGATCAAGGAAGACTTGAACTTTAGACTGTGGCAGGAAAATGACTAAAAGGGAACTGGCATGGAAATAAGTGAAACTCTGAAATGAAATATGTAAAAATTAATTGGGATTAGAACCAGTTCCTGGAAACTACAGTATTTTTATGAATGCATACTTCCAAAACTTGAAAAGATAAACGAGGAAGCTGTAGATTAATTGACTTAACAACAAGCATAAGAGAAAATCTTGGAAACAATCTTAAAATATATGGTATGACAGCAGATGCAAAGTACATTTTATTGTTTCAGGCAGATGCTTAACAATTTCACAGAACTCTGAAGGCACAGCTTCCCACATTGCATGGGTGCAGTGAACACAAATGTGAAAAAAAGCACTTGACACAGCCCAAACCAGTATCAATACTGAATGAAGAAGAGATGAGCGAGAATAAGAAACTATGTGCTTAAATACAAACCAAACTGGCAGAAGAGCAGTAAGAAGCAGGTCTGAAGAAAAGGTACCAAGAGCAATTAGAAGTAGGACTGAAGCCTTCCACAATGGCCAGCACATTCTGCCATATAGTCCTGATGTAAATGGATTACTATGGAAAATCAGTCCACTCTAACTCTTTATGTGGCAGGAGGAGAAATATACCTGCTAGTAAGATTAATTTAGATTATTTCACTGGCACAAGTTTGGTTTTCAAGCATCAGATGAAGCTTCAGGAAAAACAGGTAACTCATGTTTTTGTCAGGTCCAAAGGTCGGTTTGGCTGTGTTCCCTGGAAAGTAAAATGACAAAACAAATGCATATCCATGTGCTCATAGCAATGACTAAAGTTTTGTAACCCAGCTGGTAAAACAAAATATGTGCTCAATCTGACAGGCCTTGAATAACTTGCACACAGTAAAAGAATACCAAATATTTCTCTGCTGTTGAGGAGAAAGATATTTTCTGGCCCTCCTTCGATGTGAGAATTGGATATTTTCCCATGTATATTTGTCATCTGTATTCTGAATGGACAAAAAGGCAAGATAACACACACTGCACTCAGACTTCACCCTTACCTTGATAAAGGAAGCTTACACTCGCTGGCCACTGAAGACTCTTTTTCCGTACTATATTTTTGTATTTTTGATGTTCTTCTGCTAAATGTGTCTGTATCAGTATGGGGAGCTTCCACGGAGGTGTAATCAGTAGTGATACCTGTTCACCAAGTTGGGGAGTTAATTGCATTTTTAGCCTACTGAAAGCCATTCTGCCTACAGCCTGCTGCTGGAGAAAGATTTGAGGTTTCAAGTATAGGTGCTCTTTCCCCTTTACCACAGAACTACCCCAAATATGTACCAGTATTTAGGGAGTAGAGAAACAAATCTTGAATATAAAGAGTGAGAATCCCATGACTGCAGCATTGACCTGCTGCAAGGAGATGGACTATCTAGAGCTAAGGGTGTGCACTGAAAAGTGCTTATCCCAGCTACAGACTGGCACCAGGACTCTTGAACAAACTATACAAACTGCCTCCCTTCTGCTCTGTACTAAGGTGTGCTACGTGGATTCTCACACTCTTTTATCTTACTTGTACCTGTAAAGAGAAACGGATGGCTAAGTTGTTCTTATGCAGCTTGGCTAACTCACCAGCCACTGTCTCAGACAGGGTGTTCAGAAACCACCCAGACCCAGGGAATCTGCCAAAACCTATGCTTGCATTCCTTATGGTCAGTACCAAACAACTCACCTGTGCCTTCCAGTTTACTCCTACAGAAACCAGTTAAGCATTCAGATCCTCACACAAGACATTATTGGAGCTGTAAACATAAAATGCAACAACTTAAACTGAAGTTCTGCGGAGGTGGATTACCACAGCTTAGTTAAGTTGCCTTCTGTGGACTGGGTTTAAAGATTTTCATTTTGTTATTTCAGAAGCATTTAAACAACAAGAAATAAAGGGCTTTTGCATGTGCTTTTGCACAATTGTATATATTGCTGAGACCTTAGTCATGTGTGGAAATATCAGAGTCTCAGAAGATGTAATGGAAAATGGAGAACTTGTAAGTGTACAAAGAACACAGTTTCCTTACTCCAATAAGAGAACAGTTTATACCATCTGGTATAAAATATACACTAATCAGAGTATCTTACGTTCAATGCTGACACAAAATAGTGATGCCTTTAAAGACTGACCATGTTTTTTCACCATGGCAATTTAAAAGCTTCCTCATAAATATTTATCATCCTTCCAATCTGAATCTCTGAAATAACTGCTGCAAACAAACTTGTTGGCCTTGCCTACCAAGTCCACAGTATTTGGACTATTTTGCCTCTTTTTATGTCACCCCATCACTCCATATGGTGCGTCAAAGATGCCAGCTTTTGTTTTCCATTTATCTGCCTCTCTCAAATCTGTTTTCCATGCTTTCCTCCCTGGTGTTTCCTGTGCGTAATCTTCATAAGCTTTGTTCCTCAGCTGGGTCACAGGACCTTTATTTTCTGCACTGTAACTCTGCAAGACCTGTTTCCAGAACAATTTCTATATATGCAATAAACTAAATGATTGAAAATAGAAAACCTGAGGGACAGTTTAGAAGTCTCTTTTCTTTTAGTTTTAGAAAAACATTCTCAGAATTGACATTGTCAGGATGTATTCGGTTGATATATGGCAACTTTACTTGTACTTTTTTTTTCTCCTTCAATCTACCCAGGCAGTCTTTACAATAGGACACCTTCTCTGGTGTTTGTGTAGTATCCATAAAAACAAATGACAATTTGTGATTTGTTTTAGTAAACAGCTATGATAAATAGAGAAATACTCAATTGTAATAACCCTAGAAAAAAGCACGCTCAGTCATTTATATGGAAGTCATAGAAAGAATAGTAATCCAAAGTCTTCAGCTCCAAATACAGACTTCCTGTATTACAACTTGCTCTGGATGAGCCCCGAGCACCACACAGGACCTGAACTGTACTTCAGATCAATGTGACAAGTTTATCTTTGGCCAAATTTTGTGCGTGGAGTTAGGCCAGATGCAGAGTTGGCTCTGTGTCTGTAGTCTTAGCCTGCCTGGAACAAAAGTTAGACACCATAACAATTGCTGTTAAAGGTCTTGGATTTGTCTGAGACATGTTCAAAAGCATCAAGAGGCAGCTATTTCTCTCAAAAGACAAATAATTGAAGTCACCATTAACATTTCTTCCTTCCAAATATAGGCACAGTGTAAGGATTTTGTGGATTTTATGCCAGTTAAGTCTGTTGACTTCAATAATTGACGTGACTTTAAAAATCATTACACTATGACAGTGAAGTTTTACTAAACACTCTATTATACTAAAATTTCTTTGAGACATCTATTACTAGCTTACTTGCTCCCTATGTTATTTGTTGCCAACTGTTGACATATACAGCAGCAAATTTGATTATTTTTGTGTATGATAGTATTTGAAAATTTGCACATTTTCTGTCTTTGTCCATACCACCTAAACAGTTTTCATTTGCTGTCGTAGAATCAATATTTTGTCTACAAGATGTAATGCTAGTTTTTAATACTTGATTTTCTAACATAAAAATTAATTACGCTTAATTAATAATTAATTAATTGATTATTAATTAATTAATTAATTAATTTAAAAAATAGGATCTTCATCTTACACTGCACTTCAGGAAAGAAGCTGAGAAACATGGCTGTAGCCATCTCCCTCCAGCAGAGTTAATTGTTTGATTTGACAATGCAAAAGGAAGTTGAGAAAACTGTCTAAAAATCCCATGCCATAAGTTAGCACTTGAGTTTAAGGAATCATCCTTTGACTGACTATAGTGAAACCCATTTCCCTAAAGTTCTGTGGACACCATTCTTCTAGTCATAGTAAAATAAATGAAAATGCTCCCTATTTTATTCTTATGTGAATATTGATCTGAAAGTGCATATGTCTTTTGTGTGAAATTGTACACATTAGAATTGTGTTGAGATTATTTTTTAGTTATTCGCATTAATTCTCAAGAATTTTGTTTTTTAATATGCAGTCGGAAGCAGATTTTCCCATAAAACTGTGAAGGTTTTTCAGTCAACTTATGCTGCATGGGAATTTGCACCTTTTCCAGCCAATTTTTAAGCAGCGCTGTTCTATATTATGATAAACTGAATCTGAAGCACATAATCAGTCAGTGGGCTGAACCCCAGAAGTTGTGATATAATCTGTTGTCACATTTTTGGCTTTAAATGTCAGCGCTATTACAAAGGATGAAGATACTGATCACACATATCAGTATCTTAAACAATCATTCACACATCAACCACTGAGACGTTAAGCATGTCCATCCTACTTCTATGGATGATCTTCAGGGTCATTTGTGATCACAGTCACCCTGTTTGCTTAAACTCTGCATGATTCTGTCTGGAGTTGCTTGTTCCAGTAGCTAGCTTGTCTCTTCTCACTCTATTCCTCATCCCATCTTCTTTCTCCATCATTCCTGGTATGAGTCCCAGCTGTCAACCCCATACTTGCTCAGCTGGTCCTGGTTTTTCATTATACTTCTAACAGTCCTGACTCCCAGTCTCAGTCTTATCATTTCCTTCATAGGCTATTACCACAACCCAAGTGCCTCATTTCTCCTCCATGGTCACTTCATCCAGGGTGTTCCCTGAACTTTATGGGCAGACTATTAGGAGGCTCTTTGCCTTGGAGTCTAGCTACAGCAGTGAAAGCTTGTCTTTGGCCATGGTCTAATTAGCATCCAGGCAGAAGATTGTGATGATCATTATTATAGGCATGATTGTAAGCATGATCAGATGAGACAGATTATTTCAGGATTTAAGCAAGCAAAGCCCAGGTTGTTCAAATTCTTACAGACTGGTCTAATTTGATAAGATTTTCTAGACTCCAAGAAGTCATGTCCTTCACACATCCCTGCAGCAAAATATGGCGTTTAGACCTGTTCACAAAAGCCCTTTTAAGAATTTATAATGGAAAGATAATATACTGCTGGTGATCTATTTCTTGGAGGCATCTGAAATGTTTCTGCTGCAACATAGGCTAACAAGACTGAGGCAGGGGATATGGATAATTTAATTCCAGAAGTCATATTTTAATAAAATTATAGCCTTATATATATATAGCCTTATAAAGCATCAGAGTACTTCAGCTGTAGGCAATGTTATTGGTTTTACCTACAGTGCTGAGAAATCTTGCTGTAGTGTTCCTATTAAATACCAGCTAGATCACTTTTTCCTGATGTTTTGTCAGTGAAAATTAAAATATTACCTCAGGAATATGACTTTTCAACTGCAATTAGTTGGTTATAGAGATGATGAGACTTTTCATCTTTGACAATTTTTAAATCATCTGTATTACATTAAAGCTGAATTGCAAAATCAAGTAAGTTCCTAATAAAGGATTCAAGGTTTATAGTATGGCTTCTAACTGTATGTAACACTTCTACTGCTATACCTAAAGCCAGGTGTAGCACATAGCATTCAGGTCTGTAGCATATATATAATAGTCATTAATCATTTGTTAGTCTTCATAATCCCTTTATGAATGTTCCCTTTTATGCAATATGTGAAGAAACTGAAGACTGGATCATGAGAAAGTTTACATTGCTGCTCTGTCATGGGTTATGTTTGAAGAATTGGATGTGACATGCAATTTTTAAGATCTTTTTAGCAGAATTTTGCGGTTGTTTTCTCCACCTCTTTCTGCTGCTCTCTACTTTTATCTTCTCCTTTCTGTGTCCATTTCACTTCCCATCTCCATATCCCCTTCCCTCTCAATTCTAAATGATGCTAGACAGAGGAACAGTGGAGGAGTCTGGAAAGATTTATGTCAATAGACAACTGAGTTTTTGTTTAGATTTGTAATTCTTGGGCCATTCTCTACCAGTTGATCTTGCAGAATCTTAGACATTCTCTCCCAGATAGGAGTTGCTATTTGATTGGTTTTCAGTATAAACTAGAGGACAATTGCTTTTTTTACTCAAGTTAAAAATAGGACTTGGTTGTTTTCCCCGATAATGACAGTCACCCTGGAGACAGGCAGCCAGGTAGAACTGAATGGGCATCATCCCTGCCCCCTTTGCATTTGCTGCATCCCCTGTCTTCCCTTCATAGGCCTGTGTCCATCTGCATCACTTTCTCTAATCTGTCTTAAATCAGATCAGGTAAAGCCAAATATGTCAGAAATGGCAGGCTGACTGCCACCTGCTATTTTCTCAGCAGAAAGCTCTCACATGGTGCAAAACACCAGAGCATTCTCAGAATGGATCCCTGTTTCCCTGTAGAAGAAAAAGTCTAGTTATATTCTTCCACCTACACATTCAGGGTAGCTAACTCAAAGGGGTCATGTTCAGGATTTGTGTCAGGATGGCCAAGGTCAGAATCAGGATTTTACCGCTGTCCTTGTAGTAATTATTGTCCTAGAATTGCAGTCAATTTCTGGTGGGAAGATCACTTCCTCTCCAAAACAGTTCCTTCTGCAATGACTCGCTCAGCTGTGGAGGAAGATCTGCCAGCTGAAGTTCACAGATTTTACTCATGTGACACAGAGGAATTCTGAGCCCAGTTGAGTGATTGAGCCTGTGGTTTAAAATTAGTAATAAACAAGTAATAGGGCATGAGGCAGTTACCACTGAGACAGGGATGGGAGAGAAGAAAAAAAACCCACAAAAAAACTGAGTGATAACACTTAAAGTATATCTCCAAGCCACAAAACTGAGAGATGACACCTTTCTCCTCTCCCACAGAGTTCGACATCTAGTTTTCAGATTCTGGCCTCTGAAACTTCTGGGTCTGATACTTCGATTTGTTATTAATAGCAGGGAAAGAGAAAGAATACAAGTTCATAGATACAATTTAATTTATACTCAAATGCACATTTATTATTTGTGCCTATATTTTGAACCAAAAAGTCCAAATGAACATGTATTGCCACCTTATGCAGTCCTGGTCACTGGACTCTTCTTAAATCATGGAGAGGAAGATTAAGTGGTTATTGTTGGATTCTCTGCGGTACAATGTGTCCAAAACTGCACTAAGGTGATGTCAGAAAATGCTACATTTTTTCCCAACTATGAAATGAATTATGGGGAGATAGCTCACCAGAGCCAGAATTGTTAAAACAGCTATTTTGGCTGATACACTGTTATCCAGCCAGAAACCACAGGTGCTTTGTTTTTAAGTGTTTTGGGCTTTTTGTTTGTGGTTTTTTTTCAGATGCTGTGTTTCAAGGTTACAATGACCATTTCTTCTGCACTCTCTTCAGGATTGAAACTGTAACAGTCACATATGTCGAGAAACATCTGAAGAATTCAACCTTCTCCTGTTTTCTTTCCTAAAAACAGATCAAAGGAAAAGCTACAATGCTCAAACAACTGATAAGGTCTATGATGGTCAGGGCAAATTTCTGTCTGACTGTTCAGAAGAGATTTCAGTGCTATTTAATAGTTTTTAACTATTCAGCTCTTTTTAGTGAGAGATGTGAGGTGTATTTCCTCTAGTGTGACTCACAAGCTCCTTAAATGGGTGACATTAGTTTGTCTAAGCACTCTCAGCCATGTTCAGGCCACTGTAATTCCAGAGAATGAAACCTCAAGTTAGAGTTATGGCAGAGATGAACTATGGACTCAGTGCTCATTCAGATGGTTTCAGATCAGCAAATTCAACCAGTTTCCTAAAAAATGTTGTGCATTCTCATTAAGTTAGTTCAAATCTTCAGAATTTCTTGTTATTTTTTTTGGTTTAAGTTTTTAAAAATGCCATTTTCATTTTTCATTAGTTTTAAATCATCCTTAAATGAGACAGCTGGGTTACATTGATTCATTTTAGGAAATTGGTTATCTTATCCAGCTATGTCATCCTGAATCACATATTAGTAAAATATTCAGGGATTTAAATTATTTTGTTTTCAACAGGGAGGCAAGTATCATCTTCTGTCTCCCTAGGTAAGGAGCACTGGGCCAAGTCCTCTGCTGGTGTATATCAGCACTGATCAGAAGTTATTCTATGTCTCTGATCTGTACCACCATCTCCCTTCTTATCATTATCACTTATGCCAAATATCAGAAGAATGCAGGCAGGAGGGTTATTATGTCTACTAGCAGATGGTGACTGCTGAGGATGTAGGCTACAGTCTGAGATGCCATTCTCCTGCCTCACAGGGAAGGAGAGCTTCTAACACCTCCAGATACAATAAAGGAAAGACAAAACCTCCAGTTTCAGCACTCTTCTGCCCTTTCTTTATTCTCTATTTATGACACGTGAAGGTCTCTCAGAAAGAAGTCCTATGACCCATAAGTGTTCCTCCAAAGAAAATCTTGTCCTTCTTGCTGAATAATGCATAGGATTAAATTCCACTGCACCTGGGGAGGAGACAGTGCCCTAGTCAATTGAGAGATACTGGACTGAGGTAAGGCTGGTTTTGGTTGTTGTCTTCTGCAGCCTTGCTTTAAAAAAATAGTGAATTGTCTGGTTAGTTTTTACCCTTGTTTTAATTTTATTTTTCGTCTTCCAGTGACTCCCAAGTGGGGTGTATACTTGCCTAGAACTGTGCCATTAATAGAAGTAACATGTAAAACTTCTGGTCATGCCTTCTTCATCTGCCCAAACCTTCCTGACTCCCATTTTACTCTGTGTAAGTGGCAACCTCCATCATACTTGCCCCAGCTCTTCCCCATTCCATTACTGTGAGAAACATTTTGAGTCCAGCACCAGCCATGTAGCCAACAAAAAATAAGTGTGGCAAGGAGGGAGCTTCTTATCTAAACTGCACACTAACGCTGGAATACAGACCTTAATAACAGCTGTGAGAGGTGAGAGCCTGAAGTCTGGGGTGTAAAGCTGGGGATCTGTACAAGCAATGAACACATTTGATCTCAGCTTGTAGATACATACATGATATTTTTTCTTACCTACTCCAAACAGGAAAACAACATCCTCTGCTTTTAAGATAGGGACCTAGGTATCTGAATCTTACCTCCTTGTATTTTCCCTGTTCTGAACAGGCTGTGTCTTGTTCTAACCAATTAATACTGCAGTCAGTTGTGGAGTGAACTAAAACTGGAGATTTTTCAGATCCCTCCCTCAAAAGATGATGGCTGAAATAGATAGTCATTGACAATGTTCCTCAAGGGGGCATTCTAATACATTATTTATACGGTTCACGTAGGATAAGAGAAAGCCATCAGGGTATTGATTCAAATAATCCAAAAATCTGATCTAAACTCAGAGTAATTTTTTTTTCTACAAACAGTGTAAATTAGTAGGAAAAACAACCCTGAAAATGTAAATCTTTCAATAAAATAAATATATGTCTGTACAAACCCTACAATCAAAGCCCATGGAGCAGATCATCTTGAATACCATTATGCAGCACATGCAGGACAACCAGGGGCTCGGGCTCAGCCAGCATGGGTTTATGAAAGGGAGGACCTGCCTCACTAACCTGGTCTCCTTCTATGATAAGGTGACCCGCTTAGTGGATGAGGGGAAGGCTGTGGACGTTGTCTACTTGGACTTTAGTAAGGCCTTTGACACTGTCTCCCATAGCATTCTCCTGGAGAAGCTGGCTGCTCACGGCTTGGACAAGGGCACTCTGTGCTGGGTTAAAACCTGGCTGGACGGCTGAGCCCAGAGAGTGGTGGTGAATGGAGTCAAATGCAGTTGGTGGCCAGTCACGAGTGGTGTTCCCCAGGGCTCAGTGTTGGGGCCGGTCCTGTTCAATATCTTCATTGATGATCTGGATGATGAGGGGATTGAGTGCACCCTCAGTAAGTTTGCAGGTGACACCAAGCTGGGTGGAAGTGTCAATCTGCTGGAGGGCAGGAAGGCCCCACAGAGGGACCTGGACAGGCTGGATCGTTGGGCCAGAGCCAATGGTATGAGATTCAACAAGGCCAAGTGCTGGGTCCTGCACTTGGGTCACAACAACCCCATGCAACGCTACAGGCTTGGGGAGGAGTGGCTGGAGATCTGCCTGGAGGAAAAGGACCTGGGGGTGCTGGCTGACAGCCGGCTGAACATGAGCCAGCAGTGTGCTCAGGCGGCCAAGAAGGCCAATGGCATCCTGGCTTGTATCAGGAATAGCGTGGCCAGCAGGAGCAGGGAGGTGATCGTGCCCCTGTATTTGGCACCGGTGAGGCCGCACCTTGAGTACTGTGTGCAGTTTTGGGCCCCTCACTACAAGAGGGACATTGAGGTGCTGGAGCGTGTCCAGAGAAGGGCAACAAAGTTGGTGAAGGGTCTGGAGAGCAAGTGTTATGAGGAGCAGCTGAGGGAGCTGGGGTTGTTTAGCCTGAAGAAGAGGAGGCTGAGTGGGGACCTTATCGCTTTCTACAACTACTGAAAGGAGGTTGTAGCGAGGCGGGGGTCGGTCTCTTCTCCCAAGTAACAAGCGATAGGACAAGAGGAAATGGCCTCAAGCTGCACCAGGGGAAGTTTAGGTTGGACATTAGGAAAAACTTCTTCACCAAAAGGGTTGTCAGGCATTGGAACAGGCTGCCCAGGGAGGCGGTGGTGTCTTCATCCCTGGAGGTATTTAAAAGAAGGGTAGACGTGGTGCTTGAGGATATGGTTTAGTGGTGGGCTCGGCAGTGATAGGTTAGTGGTTGGACTCGATGATCTTAAGGGTCTTTTCCAATCTTAACGATTCTATGCTTCTATGATTCTATTAAATATTGAATTTGTGTTACCAGAATTGACTCTTTTCAGATTTTGTAAAAAAGAAAATCTGTGAGTTACTGCAATATACATGCACCCTTAATGAGACTGAGTTGCTCACAGATGAGAAAACAAATTAATATTATACCATTATCTGTGGAGCCTACAGAAGAACATTGCTAAAGTACAGAAGATTACAGTTTATTTATTTTAATTTAGTAGAATGTCCATGTCTGAAAAGAGATAAAAAATACATTTGGAATGAGAACAAAGCAGAAAAAATAAGGGATGGAATTAAATCCAAGAAAACCTGAAAAACTTCAGACTATATGGGATTCCAGAAAGTTTTTTATTAAGTTTACAAATTAGTGCTAATGGCTGCTCTTCGGCAAATAAGCAAATCAGTGTTGAGTGATGCATCTTTACAAGCTAAAATAAGAAAAATCATCTTAAAATAATTCTAAATACTGGAGATACATGAGAGGTATTTGCTTAAGCAATTACCCAGTGTCATTAGTAACTGCAGACTCCAACCTATTGGCAGTTAATCTCACAGTTTTGAAATGGTCCCCAGGAGCTTAATTCATCTCAACCAAGCAGAATTAACTGATGGTAGATTGTTCTGTAATACTGTGAAACATGTAAAACAACCATGGCATAACCCATAACCATTTATATAACCATATTATGGTTTGTAACCCATAATATATGGGTACATAACCCATAACCTGTACATAAAATACCTGAAGAGGCATTTGAATGAGTCAGCTTAAAGTTTGTCTTCTACATTTTACACTGGAAACAACATCTTATGGTGACTAGTTTCTCACAAGAGCTTCTTTCATAGGATTGGACTTCTATATAACAAGCATATTCATTTGTATCTGCAAAGGGGATAACACTGAACCCTTTAGTCCCTATAGAGGAGAATGCCAAAAATATCACTTCCTCATTATCTTATTTTGTATAGCCATTTTTTACACATGCATAAAATTATTGACTACAGGAAATTAGCAATACACTTATAGCTTTGATAGAAAAAAGTGAATGTTATTTTAAAGGGTAAGATTAGGCTAATAAGAAAGTAGAACAAATGTTTCCCACCACACTGGCTGGTTACAAATTAATTGGGCTGATTTAGACATTTTAGCAGTCTCCAGCACTTAAAGGTATGGATTTCGGCTTAGTTTGAAGCATCAAAAGTGGTAAGTATTTACTAAACTAAGCTGTTTTCAGTTGATTGCAATAAAAATAACAGGAACTGTTAAGGCAAAAGGTATCATGAGGTAAATACTTCTTACAGAGGTGAAGCCCCTCTTTCCATTTTATGGGACTGATTCCATTTTGCACTAGATCTACAACTGGCTAATTTATATTATCCTGTGTAAGCTGAAATCAGATCTCCTTTCGTACCTTTTTACAAGTTCTGGGCGATTACATGGGGGAGGTTACACTGGAGAAAAACTGACGAGGAGCATTGGATATGGCAGGCCCACTGTATGAACAGTGATTATAAGATGATCCCATGCTAATTTTACAGTAGTTTTGTGTTTGCAGATAGTTAGGAAATGAAAGTGGACAATCACTGCTTTTCGTATGTGTTCCTTTACATTTATTTGAAGGGTTCCTAGGAAACAACTTCGCAGAAGTTAGCAATACCTTCAGAAAGTCTTCTGGCAACTCAGGAGTCCTTAAATTATCCTTGGATGAACAGATTTTTTTTTCTACTAATATTTTTAATGATTTGGAAAAAATGAGCCAGATGTCATTTGGATCTCCTGCAGTACCAATTCCCAGCCATTGCTGAATCGGCAGTCAGGCTCAGGGAGGACTCTGCTGTGAGGAACACTAGGTCCAGAGCAGAATTAAGCAGCTGCAAATGGACATAGCACTCGTATTTGCAACTTTGATTTAATACACCAGACAAGAAGCCTGAAACTGCCACTGGAGAGAAAATTCAAAACCCACTTGTTTTTCAAAAAAAAGTTGACTCTTCAGAGAGGTTTATGAACTTTGCGCAGTTATTTTCTGGTAGCCCTTTGTTGTGATTTCAAAAGAAATACCTATTAAATAACTGACAAAAGTAGGCTTTTTTCAGCAAATGCAATCGATATAAGGTCTAATATCATTACATTCTGCTGAGAAAGAAGCACTCCTGAAATCTGGAACTACATTGCATCAGTCAAACTACCAGCCAGGCTCAGTCATAACATGCTTTGCTAGAATGCCACAATGAGTGCAGTGAAACAGAATCAACAAAAACAGTTCCATATGTAAAGACAGGAGTTGAAACAAGGAACCTTCTTTTTCCAACTGGCCTTCTCACATAAGCTCTTTACATACAATTATGAACTTTTGTTTTAATCGCAGTCTTTGCTCGTTTAAAATGCCACTGTTCTTTTGCAATGTTTTAGCTTCATCTGTGCTGAAACACATCTGGCATGATAGATGATAGCTGCTTTTGGTTAATGCATGGATGAGGAACTCTGTCTTTTCTGAGGCCTTTTAGACACACTTGGCAAATTGCATACCTGTACTACACGGTGTAATGTTACCCAGGAATAAGGAATAAAAAGATCTCATGACTGGGACTCATAAAACAACACTGGAGACCAGACCATGGATTCCTCACCCCTGCTTTAATCCAAGAGACACACATTTACCTGGTGGTGAGTAAAGATTTCCATGGACTGTGTTTGGAGCCTGCTCTGTGGCAGGTAACTTACGGTACAGTTTCAGAGGGTCATCACGAGTGAGCCTAGATGGAGAAGGTAGTATACAACAGTCGAAGAGTTTTTTTGGATGCTTACAGGAGACAGTGTGAATTATAACTACAGGTTTTTGCAAGAGAGAACTTCACTGTCTCCATTAAAGTAACAGTTTTCCAGGTCTAAAATATCAGTGTGTGAGTTTGTTATCTTAGGAGTTGGAACAATTGCTGAGTTGCTCAGGAAAATTGAAATAACGCCAGCGCTTTTGTCTTATTACGTGGATTTTGCTCTAGAACTAAAAACATTTGTATACAACTAGCAGTTAGGAAGATTGAAGTTGTATTACTCTTTCTGGGCCTTATCATATGATACATTTAGTTTAATGTCAGATCTTCAAAACCAATTGCAACAAAGATAGCTTGTCATAATTAAAAGAGAGCAAATAACACCAGTCATATCTGGCTAGCCACCTCTTCATTTCAAAAGTAAGACCATGTTCACACTACTTGCAAAATGGTGTAAGATATCTCTGGTTTAGTTCTGTGTGGAAAACGTGTCCTAAAAACATAACTATATTCAGCAGAGCTTGCAAGACAAGTGCTGAAGAAGATCTAGCATTTAATGAGTGCAGAGAAGAATTAAACGTATTTTAATTGAAGGTATGGAACTATTTGTTGGCTATGGGTGGTTTTGACAGCTCTGCAAATGTGGCTACTGCTTCAAAATTCACACTGGTAAATTTGCTATTGAGCTCTATGTAGAAACCACAGCATGATGTAACACTGCATGACTTGACTGGGGGCTGAACACAATGGACTAATTGCTAAAAGCATGTGAGAAGAGCTCCAAAACTAGGAGACCAGCTACAGACATTTGACTTGAACTGTTTAATGCTTTTTCTTTACATTTCTTTAACAAGTATGAAGTTGCCTTAGGACAAAATATTTTCAGGAAGAATAACCTAGAACTGGTAAGACAGAAGGGAAATTCAGAAGCATTTTTTTTAAGCTAAAACATCGGACAGCTGACATAGAAACAAGACCCAAAGACCTCATTGCCACGCCTACAAACTAACCCGTCTACAGCTGTCAAGGCACTCAGGCTACTGAGATGAAAAATGTGACAGTGTTTGCTCTACTTGCAAAAAGCTGAAATAATGATGAGAGAAGTCTCCCTCTGGTATATCTCTGTCTAGGATACCACAGCTTCTGTAATTCTTGTAGAATGAATAAAAGAATTCTATCTCTCTGCCTTGCTGAGGAAATTGTTATGAAGACTGGAAGAATGAAAAGGGAGGTTAAAAGAAATAGTGTGAGGGAAAAGGAAAAGCTGACTTCAGTCTCATGGGATTTTTTTATCTTGCCCCTGAATCTGTCACCACAGATTATGTGGTTTAGGAACCCGATCAGACCAAACTGTCACTTGCCTCCTACCCACATGTTGGTTTCCTTTGCCTAGAAAGGAAAGGCGGGTGCCTGTCTGCGCCTTTTCTGAATACAGATTTTTCTGTACAATTGCATCATGCACCCAACTGAAGAACACAGAAGTGCTCTAAAAGCCTCTGCTGGACATAGGCATTGAGTTCATTGGAAGCAAGAAAAGCTTCCTTTTATTTAATTTTTTTGTTAATATCCCAGAGTATGCAATTTAGGCAAAAGTTAATTTCATTTTAGTTAATATTAAACAAACTAAAAATTCATCCAAACTAGTTATCAGGCATGATTGTTCCCACATGCTTGGGACATCCTACTTACGTAGAAGGAATTTCCTTCTGAAGGTTGTCACTCCTTTCCATGATCTCGAAGGGTGCTTTGAAGGCTCTCTTAAAATAGACACCTCACTTTAGATAGCCAAAATAAAACCTACCCATGACAGTTTAGACACAGACCAGTGAATCCAATAGAAAGATTAATGAAAACAAATAAAGTCAGCAGGACTGCTTAAATTTAACCATCTGGCATAAGTTTTCATGGTTAATTTTGAAGACAAGGCTGTTCAGCACCTTGCAGAACCATTACTTGTTTTACACCTAAATCATACATAAAATATAAGTACATGCATATTTATGTGCTGAAGAAAGATCAGGTCATAAAGACTTAGGAGAAGATGTGCTGGAGCCCAGCTGTCAGAAACTCCTGCCGAGCTAACCATCTGTCTGTAATCACACATCTATCAGATTTCTGTCTGTAATTACACGTCTGACAATGGCCCCCTCGTCCCGCATGCAGACTTCAAAGAATTCAGGTTTTCTCCTGAAAAATATGATCTTTCCTCTGCTTCCTCTTTCTCCCCCTTTCCCATTCTCATGTAACTCTATGTACCTTGATTAGTTTTGCTTTTTTTGTTATTTGGGATGATTACACTGACGTCATACAAATGGAGAATCTGTGTTTATTCTGAGGAAAGAAGAATCTTTTGAAGATGCCAGGACATTGTTTGTTGGTATGGTGACACTTTCACGGACCAAATTGAACTTGCAATCTGCTTACAAAAAAACTGCTATGAAAGCAATTGTCAGTATACTGAATATCAGATTTTAAGCAGTTCTCTAGGGTTTTGTTACATTTTACTATTGCTTTATGGGTTCTCAGATTCACTTAGGCAGAAGTGTGAAGGTACTAAATTAATGCAACATAAAGGTGATCTAGGATGTGTACAGTTGTTAGTACTTAATGTAATATATACCATTCCAGTGGTGACAGAGGGTTATGCCTTATATGATTAGTATGAAGGGAAAGCATGGAAAGTAATCAAATAAAATCCATCATATGCTGATTTGTTGTTACTTAAAACATACCCGGGTTGGAGTCAGGGCCTTCCAGAGGCTTTTTCTTCTCTACCTGGTAATCTCCACCTTGCTCAGTCAGAGTAGGATGCATGTCTCTCCAGTATATCATTAATACGGCTGCCAGGGCCACAGAAAAGAGCTGAGCTTGCAGCATCTACCATGTTTTCTCATTCTCTTGCCCAGAAGTAAGGAAGTGAGCTCAGGACTCAGTTTCAGGTCTCCTGTAAGACTTCTGCTGGCTTGTCCAACATCTCCTGGCTCTTTAAAAGAAACTGAAATAAACTCTGTTTCCTAAGATTTGTATTGGATTCATGCTGAGCAATCCTAGTTCTGTGCCTGCCATTTGGATTCGTTGCACCTTCCAAGAAATATAAAAAACATCCTTTCCTCTGATCTAGATCCACACTCTTCATTAGCTTCAACCCTCTTTTTTTAATGACTTCCATTTAGCCCATGCATGAAATGGCTACAAACATTATTCTGTCTTCTTCAAGGAATATCTTCAGCTTGGACTCCTCCTTCTCATTAACCCCCCCCTAACACTTCTAAAAGACACTTCAACACTTCTAAAAGAGATGCTGAGAACCCCAAGAACTGAGAAATAAGGAAAAAAACGAAGAAAAATCTCAGAATGTTAAATAGTATCTAGTTCCTGGTTAAAGAGCATCTAGCAGTGAAGCATAAGAAGCCAAATGAAAACCAGAATGGTAAAGTATTTTGTTTAGAATAAAAAGCTGGAGGAAGTACAGGTCAGAGCTTTAAAGTGTGGCAGTATGCTGAAAAAGAATTCTGTTAGAAGTTTATGTAGGCTTCATTCACTCTTGGAAGTGTACAGCTCTACAGTCCCCCTTAGGAGATATGGGATACAAGTTTATGTTGTGTACAATTGAAAAGGTTCCTGTCCTTCTACTCATTTATTCTAGGGAGAGAAATAGGAAAGAAGATATTATTTCATTCTTTACTTGGAGCTCCTCTTCAGCATTTTGAACAGGGAGGTGGACATGCTTGTCCTAAGTGACTTCTACATTTACCCCACTGATATGTTAAAAAGAAACTTTTTAGAGCTAGACACTGAAAAGTCACTGTGGATTGAAAATCTTTTAGCCTCATGTAGGAGGGACACTATGAATAACAATTTCGTTGTTTCATGATGAAGCTACAAAACCTGTCCCTGATACTGGTGCAAAACAGAGAAGAAAAGGTTGGTAAAACCACTTTGTATGGGTGATGGCACAGCTGTAGCAGGACCTTTCAGTTCTTGGAGTACACACCTTTATCCTCCCAGTATCTTCCCCTCTTACAAGATCTGAGGATTATAATGTTTCAGAAAATGATAAAGACAAGAAAAATCTCAGCTCTAAAAAAGAACATTTTTTTGAAGAAGGCAATGGATCATATCCTGACAATCCTATGTATTAAACCTCTCAGAGGATGGGATTGTCTGGCATAATTATTGATTTAGATAAAGAAGGCATCGTTTTGTGTGTGCATGCAGTCACGAATTACCAAATTACAAACTTGCTGTCACTCCCCACAGAACAGGGGATATTAATAACCCTATTTATGAATTGCACTGTTTGTTAAACTACCAAACTGGTCACCTTGACCCCAGATGACTGATTCAGGTTTGGGTTGCATCAGTCATTTGTATCTTGTGTACTTGTCTCAAATGTACTTGCATCAAGTATATTTGTCTAGGTGGATAGGATTCATCACATCTGCATTTAGCCACCTGAAAGTTAAATGTCTAGTTGAAGCTCATCCTCAACACTTTCTCTACTGTGAGCGGAGGGAAAGAAGCCCCCTAAGGTAGTTGTGTACGGTAGGTTGGCTGAACCACCTTCTGGAGTTACCTGTGGTTTTGCATTGAGTGTGGAAGGACTGTAGATGCCTGGCTATGCTAGGCACAGCTCTTAAATGGCTAAAGTTAGGCAGGATAAATTTCATCAATCTCTGCGTGAGAGTTCAAATTCTTTACTGCTGCACAGTGAGAGGACGCTCACCTCATGTTTTGCAGTTTTACCTTAAGACAGTTAGCCATTTTGACCCCTCCCCTCTTACTCGTAAGAGAAACAAACAGACAAAACCCTCAAAAGTGCCTGTGTAGCAGTATGAATAAAGAGGTATTCAGAATGCATAAGGCTTTGCACAAATACTCCTTGCAGTATTCACTCGGCTCTTCTGATGTCTACGTATACGTAAACGGACTACATGAGTCAGTAAACTTTTCTGTATTATGTTGTTAACATCCCTCAAGCCTAAAAGGTTGGGCTGTCTCTGGGGAGTAAAAACAGCTAAATTTCCATGCTTGGTTTTCGGGTTTTGACACAGAGAGGGTTGCCAGCAAATGTGTGGTAGTTGCGGTTTTTGTGATGCGGATACTTGGACTGACAGACATATTTAATTTTGCTACTGTATGCTCATTAGATAGCAATAACTTTCTATCAGTGTTGCACTCTTCTACACACAAATCTGTGACCTGGACCAGGAAGCCTTCACAGTCCTTCACTGATCCCTGGAGCGATGCTGTCTTCCAGTGCGTGGTCACTCATCATAGAAAAAACTTGATCTAGGCACAGAATGGATCTTAAGAAAAAGAAATGGAAAAACTGCTTGTGTTTATTTGCAAAAGTGTAAATTTTAATATAATTGCATTACTATCAAAGGTTTTAAATGAGTTGTTTCAAATACTCTGTATTCAAACAGGTCAAGAAAAATGAGCCGTTCTAAAGTGCTCTGTGAGCTATGCTCTTGGAGCAGCTGATTTAATATCTGCAGCTGCTGCTAACAAACAGAAAACCAGTCTCCTTTATAACTTCATTTTACTGTAAGTCAAACCTCAACTGCAAATATTTTTTTTTTAAATAATCAAGTGCAATCTGATATGCCTGAACAGCAGCACTTTATTGCCACTTTATCAGTTAGAGTTCCTTTGAAGGGATGCTGGTGACCAAGAAAATTAGCCAGATCAAAATGGTTATAATTGTTGACTTATTTAATCAAGTACTAAAAAAATGCATGTACTTGTATTGCCATTGATATATTATTAACAAAACGTTTTGTTGCTATGCCGTTCTTCCTGCTTTATTGATGGTTCTTTTCTATCTCAGATTAGCAGTAAGCCATACAAGCAAATCTTACTTGCATGGATCAAAAAATTTAAAAACATAAGTTGCCTATTTGCTTTATTAAACACGGTAAATCTACTCAACAGAGACATCTTCCTTACTTTTATGCATTTCTTGTTGACAGCCTTTTCCAGAGTCTCTCAGTGTCATGGTATTATATTGCAGGTAGGTCGTCATGGGCTTTTGCAAAGGGTTCCAGGCAGCAATGGATATTGTGTTTTCACTTCCCCCTGTGATTTGACTGTCATACTGCAGGGTTTCTATTGTAAACACGACAAGGGTAAAAGTGCATTTTTTTCTCTAAAATTTGGAACTATTTGGATATTTGAAAGAAAAATCCAGCCACCCCGAGTGCAGTCAGAAACCCCCAAAGCACAGTTTGGGCAGCTTCACCTCCAGCACAGCTGTCTAGGCTTCTTCTCTGCATCTTCAAGTCACACTCCCCTGCACTTCAGAGAAGGGAGAAGGAGCCCATCACAATATAAATGAAACATATATTTTTCATTACTCCTGTCACTGGAAAGTGCCAACAATAACCGATGGATTTACAAAGAAGAAAATCAGGTCCTTGTCCAGAACAGCCAGCAGCCTGGAGTAGGTGTTTGTATGTGCTGGAAATTACAGACAAACAAGGTAAGTGAACATTGAATCACGTAAGCAAACATTTAATCACCAAAAGAGAGAGAATTAAATAGCATAGATCATTATGTCTGCAGTCTTTAGCTTTACTTTTTTACAGTTAACTGTTAGTTTTGTCTCATTGGTTGTTAACAAGTCTGTCTTGAGAACATGCAGGCCGATGGGGGGAAGACCTCTGCTAGGGCTAAGTTTTGAGGAAGGTTTAAGTGTGGAGAATTACTGGTACCTCATGACTTTATAGAAGGATGTCTAAAGACAAAAAATACAAAGAGGGATTAAAGAATAGTTTTCAGACAGAGATCTGGAAAAAAAATTCTGACTTACGGGAAGTGAAAAAAAGACTAACTTAAGGGAAGGTAAAAAATTCTGAATTTACAGAAGCACTAGTGGAGATTGTCCTGGGAAGTGTGGAATCCCTGTTGTTGAAGGAAATACTAGGTTAGACAGCATCTGGTAGTGATGAGACAAGTCTATCTGATACTGCTTCGAGGAATGATTCTTTTTGTGATTCTTTAATAAATACCTTCACAATGATGAAGGGGCTTGAATGTGGGACTGTTTTTAGTCTGGATCTGTTTCAGTCCTGTCTTTGTAATGGAAGAAGTCAGTGAAACTTTTTTTTGTATTTAATGTAAAAATATTTCTTATTCTAGAGCTGTCAAGGTTTGATTTTAGGAGCTTATATATAAATAAATAAGATTATTTTGGAGATTGACAGATGCACACAATCCAAGAGGCTGCCCACTCTTACGCAAAAATTTGTACTGTGTCCAAACATTTGCTTCTATCCACTTTTGAATCTGTTATGACCTACCTTCATATTACTTTGGAAGAGGTCTGAGTTAGAAAGTAGACAGAATATTTTTCTGACTTCTCTCTGGTATTACTTTCTTTTTGCCCTACCTAGAGAATGACATTCACATCATGAGTGTCTAGAACTCTTTTCAGAGTTGGGAAAATAGGAAGAATTGGTTCACTGTTCAGACTCATTCTGAAAGTTCATTCCATATGTTCACATGTGCACTTGTTCATGACTGTCCAAAATCTGCGTGTGATTTCAACCCACTGCTTCTGAGTGGTGCTCACTGCTGAATTTCGAAGCCTGTACAAAGGCAACAGAGTAGACTGTCAATTCTTATTATGATTCATGTCATTCTAACTGATTAATTCAGTGAAACATGGCATAATCACACTAGGCTAGACATATGTCAGCAAAATTATATTTGTGAAAAACACAGGACAGTCCCAGCTTTACCCTATTTGGGGGGGGTGGGGGTGTTTTGAAGGGGGCTGAGGGAGGTTTCCTACCTTCGTTCATTTCTTGGACCTCTTTCCCCAAAATAGGAAGAAAATTAATCACTCTCTCCAGAGTGATGAGTTTAATGAAAAATTATGTTTCTTACATATAGCAAATTTGCTTTTATCTATCTTTACCTTCTTCTCGAGGCAGGTACAGCACACTCCATTTCTTAAAGCTAACTTTAAATAAGGATAAAAGCAAAGAGGCCTCAGCAGCCTGCTAGACTCTTTTTCAACATTCATCTTTCCTTCCTGTCCACAGCTCACACAAGGAAGATGTCAAAGGTGACAGCTACTGGAATTTTGCAATTAAATGTTTGTAACATAGGACCATGTCTTTCATTCCCAAGGCAGAAAATGACCATTTTGTTCCAAATTTCAGGATTCAAAAGGCAATTATGTAGGAGAAGAATATTGCTGCCTAATGTTTTTTTATGGTGCAAGGGAAATTTTATTTTTTTAACGCATATGTTTTATTATGAGCTGTGTCCTGTTGGCCTCTGTCTGTGGTGGACATCCATCACAACTAAACCAAGCGTTGATCATTTGTTTCTTAAGAGAAAAGATGAGTAAAGTGTAGACTTTATTGATAGGAAAAATATCAAGTCATCAGGAGTTATTCTGAATCTTTCTTCTACCCCCCTTAGATGTATTCTTTGACTTTTAAAAGAGGAAAAGGTTGGTATGTTAATACTAATGGTGAACACTCAGAAAAAGAGAGACAAGGGAGAAACCTATGACTATATGAGAAAAAAAGGCATGTGACGGTATCTGAAGTAACATAAGGAGCAGAGTACTAAACTAGGTCTTAGTCAAATAACACCATGAAGCCTCATAAATTTCTTACCTTCAACAGAACAAATGAGAAAAGTAGGTAGAATTTTTTGTTCCATATCTGCACTGAAAAAATTTCATTATAAATGTTAAAAGTATCCATTGGCTATAAAATTAGAATGAGAATTTAGAGTATTGATTCCTTTCAAAATCTCCGCTAAAGCTTCTGGCTGTGATATTTTGAAAGGCATGAACCTCAGAGCTGGGAAGTCATTACCCGTGCATTCTGCTTGAAGACTAAAATACCTATTCAGTATTATAGCAACAAAAGTCTTTCAGTACTTCTTTTGACCACTTGGCCTCTCATTTGGCCAAGGCTGAAAAATATGTATCTATCACATCTTGCCATTGCCTCTTATAAAATGTGCACAGTAATGTATGCAGTGGAACAGAGGAAAGGGAGAGAAAATGGAAAAGGGAAATCCTATCATAAAGGACCCAAGAAAAATACTTGTTGACTTCAGACTAGACTATCAAACAAATCTTTCAAGGTAAAAGAAACCCTTGGTCTAAAAATGTAGTGCATTCAGCCTGCACAGGATGCTTGAACAAGCCTGAAAGAAAAGTTCTCTGACTTCTAGAGGCATCAAGAACTTCAGTAGCTTCCAGTCATGAGATGAACAGAAAAGACTTCGGTCCAGGCCCGTCAATTCCTACACAAGAAATGCAATGGCATTTGCAGGTTAGGATATACAGGGCTGGGCTGTATCACTTCCAAAGGGCGTTCAGCTGACTGGGGAAGGGCTGTGCACAGTGAGGGACAAGGACACTGATAAAGAGCTCTCTCTTCTTAACACAAGCCAGGTGGATGGACATTTATGTAAGATATTGGGCCCATATTCAAACTGCCCAACTTTTGACACATAACTGAAACAACTGAACTACAAGCTTAATTACTCTTGTTTAAGCTTGGTTCTTACCTCTGGAGGCATTCCGTTCATCTAAGGTCTAAATTGCCATCTAGAGATTTCTAGGTCTTTCTGGGATAGGGATTTTATTCTGATTTCTTAGCTTAAGTCTGCGGTTAGGTCCAAAAAGTCCAGTCCAGAACCCACAGACATTCACTTTTGCCCAGGGAAAATGATCCAGAAGTTGCTGTTTTACTCTATATTAAGAGCTATAGAAAAAATGTTTGTTCTCCTTTTCCTCTCCTTTTATTTCTCTTTTTTTTTAAAAAAAAAAAAAGACCTTATTCATAGTGCTTGCTTTGTTCAATAAGAACTTTAAAACGTTTGACAGTCATTTGTCCTGTGTATACCACAAAGAGTAGACAAGCTGTGCTTTGCAGCAGTTAATATATTCAGGGCACTTAGGGTACGAAACACTGCAATGAATCCTGAACAATTCCTGCTTACCTTTCTGCTATGTAAGCTAAAGGCATGCTTTACTTCTTTCAGAATTTTGTTTTAGCAGGTGTACGTTCCTTATTTGAGCAAAGAACATTTTTCCAATCATTTTTATTTTTGCTTCTTTGAAGGTAACTTCCTGGAGATAGAGCCAATTGCAAAGAATGTTTCACCGGGTCCTTGTCAATCACTAAAAATTGAAGTTAGTGATGGAAAACTGATGTGGTCAGAAGATGAAAGAGCTATTTCTTCATTTTTCTGGGATCTCCAGGGCCTTTGCTTTTCCTGAGCCCCTGGATCCTTGTATTCCTGCTTACATCTCAGTGTTATAATTCTGAGATCAAATTGTTAGTTTTTTCAAAGATTATCTTATGTAAGCAAAAAAAGACCTCTGGGTAACACGTCAGTCCCTTTGGAGCCTAAAAGAAAGGATGTCAAAGGCTCAGGATACAGATGAGAGACAATTCCCATTAACTTCCAGTGGCTGACAGGTACCTAAATAACATTTGTACGTTCAGAAATGTTGCATTAGTCCCATTTTTAATAGTGTAAGGGGCAAAGCAAAAATCCACCGGAACTTTATGTTTGCATTTTTACCTACGCAGCGTTCCCCCTTCATGGATGCAAGTATTTTCAGCGTAAACCTCCTAAGGGACTCTAGGTGAACTTGTAGATTAGCTACTCAGAATCTAGAAGTTTCCAACTAAACCTCTCAGTGACCTCTGCTTTCAAAATTTTAATCTCTCTTTAGGAAATTACTTAGACTAAATTAAACTTTGGAGTCTAACAAATTTTAAAACAAAAATACATTTTAATTCTACACTTTAGCCGGTCTTCAGAAGCATTTCTTTTTTAACATTTAATTTCAGGGGGAGCTTGTAGGCTTCAAGTTTGGTCAGATTTTGACAAAATTTAAGACTGTACAGTTTAGCTTTGTGAAAGAAAAAATTACAGGGTTTAATACCTAGTCTGTTAGATTTTAAAGCCTAGCAGCTGAACATCATAGGTGGAAAGAAATCCACAGATTTCAAATACAGGTCTTCCTAACTAATTTCAAACCTTACCATATCTGGTAAGCAACTCTTGTGCTTCCTGCTGAGGTGCTGGGCATTGTGGCAGTAGATCCATCTCACCAGCAGTGCAAACAGAAAAAAACAGAAAACTAAGTTTCAGTGTGTGTCAGTGAATGTAAAAAAGGAAAAAAGGGTTTGATTTATGAAGGAAAATTTTTTAATAAATAGAGCAGGAAGGATGAACTTCATGTAAACCAAAATGGAATCAGGCTGCTGACACTAAAAATAGAAAAGGTCACATGGAAATTTTTTAAGTTTGAAGGAAAGCTGGCAGGTGAGGAAGATTTTGGAATGCTGCATCCTCTAGATATGAAGTTATAAAACCCTGTAGCCTTGGTAAAAGATAGAACAGAAGTTGATACAACTAAAGAAGAAAACAGTGAACAACAGGCTCAAGTAAAACCTTGTTTAAGCAGAGAATATAAAAACAGACAAGCAGGCTGACAAGAAGCTTATATGAATTTCGACATATATGCTACGAGTCTAAAAACAGCTGGATGAACTGGAATACTAGTTGATAAATGAAGATATTAAAATAGCAGGTAGTAGACAGAAATTGGTGAAAGCAATGAGACAGTGAAATATTGAGGGTGTAACATCAGGGCTATCCCAGCAGTCACCCAGCTCAGAGTGACAATGACTATGACATGCCAAGGGAGGCCAGGGCGCCAACTGGGCAAAAAGCACAGTAATAACTGAAAAGTTTGTTTATGCCCATGCAGACTGAGTAAATATCTTGAAAGGTTACAGTGCAGAGACTGAAATTTTTTCTCACCCTCCTAGACCAACTAGTTAGCAAAGGGAAAAGGCAACTCTTGATATAGTCCTAAGCAGTGCAAGGGGGACTGATGAAGAACCTGCAGGGTAGGAGGGATAACAACATTTTTTATTTCAGGGTGCTTATAACAGCAGGAGTCAAAGCATGCTACTGTCTTCAGTAGCATTTCATTTCATTAAATTGACAGCACTTTTAAATATAAAATTAAAACTGTAATCTAAGAGGGTAAAATGTTTGCATGTGGCATGGAGCTTGTTTACTGGCAAAGTGAATGAGTAATATCAAACCAAAGAGGCTTTTAAACAGTCACACATAAAAGCCTCCAAAAATCATCAATACTAAACAGTAGAGGAGAATATTAAAAATGTAAATACAGTGGTTGCTCCTTGAGAAAGTTGAAGTTGTGTTCAGGTAAGGAAAATCTTAGAAGTATATAAGATTCAAGTTAAGCAAGTTAACCGTAAAGCCATAATAAAACAGGCCAGGTTACATTCTGAGGAATAACTAGCTGAGCAGATAATAACTACTAATAAAAACTTTTCAAACATATCAGAAGCAGGAAGCCTGTCAGACTCCACCAAATAGGTGATCACAATTTAAAGGAAGCACTTGAGAATGATACAGTCATGGCAAAGTTGCTAAATGAGTTATTGTATTGACATTCATCACAAAGAGCCTTAGGGAGAATCCACACTGCCTTTCTTCAGAAGTTAAGAGTTTGAGGCACTGTATCAAATTGACGTGTCAGCAGAAGAGGTTTCAAACAAATCTATCCAATAAACAGGAACAAATCACCAGAACCAGATGTTCTAAAGGAACTCAGATTTGAAGTTGCTAAACTACGGAGGTGTGCTATTTAGCTATGTCATCTGTTAAGTTCAACCAATACCAAACTAAATTAAAGGAACTAAAGCTGGCCAATATACTTCAACTTTTAAAGGGGTTTTAGTAAAGATTTGAACAACTGTTCCTCTGTAGAAAAAAATTGTATAGAAATACAAAAATATTCAATTAAAATATATTAGAAGTTATTAGAAGTGGCTTTAACACACCTTCTGCAGAAAAATTGTGCCTCTCCAGGCCATTGAAGATTTTTGCAGGACCTCATCTTAGAAAAGCACTGATAGTTTATACACTTTCTATGGAATTCCAAAAAATCTTTGACAAAGCTCCTCAACAGAAATTATTATAAGTGCCATTGGGGGAAGGTCATTCTATGAATAAAAAAGTAGTTGGCAATCAGGGGACAAAATTATGAGTAAGTAGATGATCTTCACTACCTGCAGAGTTTCAAGGGAGTTGTACTATAACGAGGAAAAAAGAAGGCTGTCATGATGCCACTTGATAAAGTAACTGCACTAAAAATGGCCCTGAGAAGAGAAATATTGGGTCCATTTTGCTTAGTTCCCTGAAGGCATCGGTTCCATGCCTAAGACTGTTCAAAAAAAGCAAATACATGTTGGGAAAGAATAAAGTGGGAAAACAACATTATGCTCCTATATTATCATTTTGTGCAGAAAAAAAATCAGTATTGTTTACCTTTCTGCAAAGCCTTTTCTAAAAATTTATGAAAGAACTAGAAGAGGCGCAAGGATACAATATTGATAATCAGAGCTAGAGAAAGACTTCTATATATGCAGAGATTGCACAGATTAGGACTTTTAGACCTAGAAAATAATAATTTACAGAGGATGGAGTTGAGAGCGGTGAAAGGAGAGGAAAACTGGAAACAGTAACTTACTCATTTACACCTATCTCAGAATAAGGAATCACCAGATAAAATTCTCAGATGGCAGATTTTAAGCAAACAAGAGGAATATAAAGCATGCAATTTCATCATACAGCTCGTTGTCCAAGATGCCATAAGTACCAAATCTAAATGGCTTCTAAAAGCATTTACAGAAAGATTGTGATAAAAAGACATCATGTGGCTCAGGAATTCCCCAAAGCACAGATTTCGAAAAACAATACTCCTATGAACACTATCTCCCCATATTCACCCATTGTTTTATCATTTTCTACAGTCATTTACCTTTGGCCATTGGCTTAGTGAGACCATTGATTAACCCAATGCCCTTATGCTTTTTCTGAGGGTTCTCCACACACCAGAGCTGAGGTATATATTCTTTGTTGCCTTATGTCTTTTAGGTGACACTCTCTCACAAGTCACATTCTATGCAGCTAATAAATCCACAACTGGGCTTATATATTATCTTGGTGGAAGACAAAAAAAGGTCTCCAAAGTTAATGGCTGCATTTTCAAAAAGGAAATTGATGCTTCCATTATAATTTTGTCTTATAAATTCTTTGGAGCAATGGTTGCTTTCTATTGCTTTCTGCTTCTTTCATGTAGCAGGGCTAATTCTGAGAAACAAGAAGGCACCAACATAATTCCTCACGGTTCAGAGGAGAGATGTCTCTGCTCTTCCTGCTCCTAAATAGCTGTGCAGTTATCAGTACAGATCTCCAGGCCATAGATCAGAACTGCCTGTCTTCCTGCGTTGTGGCCATACTGCTCAGTGACTCCGGATGTTGCTGCAGATGCTGAAATAATAGAGACAAATCTAAAATCAGACACTGTTGAGCATTAGGTTTTGTAAATCTAACATGAGCTTTTCTTCTTTTAACCAATCTAATCTGCCTCCAGGGGAGTATATTATTCTGTTTTACTTTTGGCCTTCTTTCACTGGCTGACCTCCCCCTAATTAAGCCAACCCATTGGAGGGCCAGCATCTTACAGCTTCTAAGACATGCACGCCCAGAAAGTCATGTGTCTTTTCTGCTTGATCTGACCTTAAAATTAGAAGAAAAGGATTAAAAACAAGCAAATGACTCTCCTAAGAGAGAAGGGAGAAAATCCAGCTGCTGGCAGGCACACAGCAGCAGCAGAGCAGGAGCACATTCCCCCTCGCCTTCATCCTGGGCCCCCGAGTGAACGCTCAGGGTGGTCCCCAGGGAGCTTGCATGGACACCACAGTCCACCCAGCACGAGCTCGCTGTCGCTCCCACAGGACTGACTGCAGAAGCACAGCAACAGTGTTGTGATGTTACATGAATAACCATTATGTCACCTGATGGTGATTTTTATGACTGTGTCAAGAAATACCGGAGAGAAACAGTTCAAATAATTTAATTAAGCCACGCAGCACTGAGAACAGCTGAAATTACAGGACACCAGGTTTCATATTGGCACTTCTGCCAACATGTGTTAGAGAGAAAGTATTTCTTACTACCTCCATATGAAGAAAAGTCCAAATATAGATAGAGAAATTTCAACTTAAATTGTCATCTTTGATTGATGTGTTTAAGTTGAGGAAGTGATACTGTATCTAAAGCCAAAGTACTGGAAGATTTTGCCAACACTGTGGTCTGGGTACATCCATATTTGAATGTGGATCCAGCCTGATATTTTTCCTGTAAAATAGGCCTATGGTACTGTACTGTTAATCAGTTCTTCCAGAAAAGACAGACACACAAAACCTCCTCATTTCATGTAGAGGCACCTGCTTCAATGAATGATTACTTTGTTCCATTATTTTATATCTACACTTATCTTTATTGCAACAATGAAATAATTCTTGCAAAGCACATTCTTGAATTGTCTATGTATTTACAGTACATAAAACCACTGAGACATTTACCTACTGATTATCCCAAGCATATACTTCAATACTTCTCTAAATACAACAGGCAGAGATAGACTATAGCTTTTACTTGAAATAAGACGTCCAATGTTTCAGACTGTTTCAAAACTATATTTCTTCTCCAGCAACAACGTGCTTTTGTGCCAACTCCTAAATAACCATAAATTTCTTTTTTATAAACCTTAATGAATACTTGGCCAAGACGCTGTAACTATTGGCTTCTACCTTTAAGCAGAAATGGAAAAAAGTATACACTGAGTAAAATGGAAAAAAGATCACAGCAAGCCCAATGTTGCATTTTGCATTTAATGTGAAGGAAGCCTTGTTTTCGTGGTGTTGCAGTTTTCACTGTTTTTAATCTTAAAGTGGCTAATCAATTTAAGGTAAGTGGCAGGCATTTGGCCTAGTTCCCAGGCTCTGCTTTCCTCTGAGAAAAGAAAGGATTCAGTGAGACACACAGACAAGGGGCATCATCGGTGGCTCTCACATTCCAAGCATTTTAGCACAGATTAAGTTGGAATGGTTTTACTGTTTACTGAAGTCTCCTAGGTGTTGCATTTTATCCCCCTCTGGCTGTGGTTATCCAGGTTGAGCTTCTCAGGTCAGGACCTCCGTAAGAAAAATGGCTTGTAGAGCCTTGAAGGGAAATACACAGCACAGGTCAAGGCTCCTTATTAAAATGCAATTTCAGCAGCTTACTGCAAAATGTAAGTCCCCAGACAACAGGTAATTTACCAGTGAACTTTTTTCCTAAAGCTTGCAGCAAGGCAAGAGCTGTTTTACATGCATTCCAGAGGAAAAAGCGAAGATAATCTTCTTAACAAGGACAAAACCTCAGCACTTTGTATGTTTGGAAATAACCAGCAGATAATTAAGTGTTATTTTTAGCCCTTTTTTTTCCTTTTAGGTGCAATAAAATAGAGATTTCAGTGCCTAATAACAAATTCAAATTTAGCTTTATTCTGTAATTGTGAAAATTTAATAGATCCTTTTAAGAACTTGTGTCTTCAAACAACACCTTTTTATAAATATAAGTTATATATTTTAACATAGTCACCCATTTTGCAGACACTCAGGGCCAGATTTCTGGAGATATTAGTGTGACAAATTAGGTCAGGCTTCCTGGAATTGCACATGCACAAAGGGCACTGTGTGGGAGAGTTCGCACTATTCACATTCATAGGAGTTATCAGATGTGCGACTGTTTGCAGTATCGGGATCAGAGGTACAAGAGTGAGGATACGACAGTTGTTGGCTGTTTTCTTACTGATAGCTTTATAGTTTAAAAACAACTTCCTTACCTCCTCCCCTTTTTTTCAGTTAGTTATGCCTCTGAAAACAAATGGAAATGCCCAGTAATTTTTGTCCAAAAGTGAACTGGTAGTTTTGGAAATTTAAGCAGAATCAGAGCATGAAAAAATAGGGGGGTACATTTTTTTTTTACGAGTTAAGACATTTTTCAGATATGTATTTTAACCAGTGTATAAACAGCTTCTTTTGAAATTGTCAGTCTTTCCACAGCTTGGGTTTTAATGACCCCTAATAACACATTTGAAGATATTCTGTTCCTTGAATGATATATTGAAGAATAATGTTCCAGATGTATACATAAGCGTGCATATGCATGTCAGTGATTTGACTGAACTGAGCTGACCCTGCCGGGTGCCTCTGGAGTCCCAGCCTCACAGAAGCACCCTGGGAGGTATCCACACATTGCAACCAGGTGCCAGTGCCTTTCTGGAAAGCACCATTACATAGTCCAAACCTCCATCATTAATGCCTTTTTTCCCTCAGTTCGGTCTTTAAAAAGCAACGGGTGAATTCAATGAGGAAATTTGCTTGTTTAATCAAGCAAGTTACATTAAGAGGGGATACAGTTGTAGTCTTTAACTAGGAGGTAATGAAGTGGTCATGCAATGAGAGTTTGTGAAGGCTCAGATAACCATCAAGAGCAAGTAGTGCTGAAGAGCTGCATACAGTCCACACACACTGAGAGACAGAGAAGGAGTTAACAGCAGCCCCTAGGAGGGGCAGGAAGCTGACCAGCTGTATGCAATTGCAGCTGCTGCTATAAAAAGGCTTTGCCTTAGAGGGTAGGGAGTCACACTAGAAGGGAAGGATATTTTTTTGGTGAGCTTAATTCAGTTTTGAAGGGATGGAAGTGGGTTCCTGATGGTTGGGCCTAGGGGTCTCTGAAATTTGGAAGATCTTACAACTATTTGGTGGGTAGTGTGAATTTGACCCTGGTTAATGGCTCTCGCTCTTGAAGTTGTCTAGCAAATATGTGTCTTATACTTTGTTCAGAAAGCTGTTTCTCTAAGGCTCTATGTTCCTGTTTAGCAGGAAATTGTTGAATACTGTGAAAGATAACACTGTTATCTTGTATTGATTTTTCTGTCTACTGCTCTGCAGAAGCCTAGTGCTGACCCTTCTACAGGGGGAGATTGTTTTCTTGTGGGACTGCTCTTAGGTCTGTGGAAGAGAACTAGGTCTAGGTAGGTCAGGAAGGGGTGTAAGATGCTGACTGTGTAAATTGGTAGCAACACTCTCCCAGAACAAGGCTACTCTTAATAGATGGTTAGGCTGTAAAGGGAAGGAAGCATCTTCCTAACAATCCTTGAGGAAATGACTTAAACCTTAAGGGGAAGAGACCAGAGGAAAAGGGCTGCTTTATATAGCCCTATGCATAGGGACATGTTTAAAAAGCAGGTTTTTGACTTGACATTGATTTATTCCACATATTGCTGTCCTCTTCCTCCTACCAGCATTTTTATAAATTCCTCTGTGAGGGATAACCCCAGATGAATGTGTCCTAGTAGTACAAATAGATTTTTTTTTTTACCTCAATAAAATATATTAGCATTTTATCAGAAACTATAGGTGAGAGTCTTCCATCTCTGTTTTTCAAGTGAAGGCATATATGCAGGTCAAGCAAAGAAAACAGCTGTAGGTAAATAAAAATAACTTGTTACCATGATGCTACAGTTCAGTTGCTGGAAGACTGCAGGTATAGCACATGGCACACAAAGCCCTTAGCCATTCTTGGACACCAGCTTTCCTCTGCTGGCTCTACAGGCTGGCTGGCTCTTACTTTCCTTTGGCTAGTCTGTGGAAAACAGAGAGGGTTTTATTAACCAAAATTGCACTGCTCGGGAATGGTTCGTAGCTTGCCAAACTAATCACAGCAAAGTGTCACAAGATTAGATTTGTCCTGGCTGAGTAATCCAGACTTCTCTGAGACAGAAGGCAAAAAGTAGCAGAAAAGGAGTAGGACAAATAAGATCTAAATAGGAGCTAGGACCAGTTCTGCTGCAGGGTGCAAAAGAAATAGTGAGTCTGATTCCAATTTGTATTTGAGATCCTCTGATACCAGTAGATGACAGTATAATGGAGTTCAGCACATATGAGATGCTGATGTTTGCCTCTCAGATTGCTTGCATTGTAAGTGGTCGTGCCAGGCACAGCTAAAGAAGCCTGAGCTCCTTTCTTTTCTGCCACAGTAGGTCGTTGCACCTCTAATGTCCCATGAAAAGGCCATGGCTGAACTTGCTTGCACCAAGGTGCAGTATAATGGTAAACTCAACTCCTAACTTATGGTGTGCAGGGCAAGTCCCAATTTTACAGGCACCATGAATTGCATGTGGCATGGTGGCCATTATTTAAGGGGATGGAAATCAGCAGCTGACTGATAGTTTTGGTTCCTTCCTTCTAGCCCAGGTCTTCACATGGGGCCCATTCAAAAGAGGTTTTTGAAGAAGGCTTCACTGTTTGTTTGCTCAGGGTTTGTCTACATAAAGCTCTGCTATGCCTCAATGATTCTGTGACGACCTTCGTGATGGCCTGTAACTAAGATGTCATGGATAGGAAGACATTGCTAATCAGTGAAACTGCTACACATCCCACATGAATACTCTTTATCTACCCCGTACATAAAGTAAAATATTTTCTTAATTTCATTGTGTTCAATCATTAGTTTAATTCTGGGCATACAACGAATTGTTCTACTTAAACTTACTCCTGTCCAAATGGCAAGAATATGAGGAAAAATTATTTTGCCCTTCATTCACATCCTACTTCCATCCAAATTAACTTTCAACTGTGGACACTGTTGAGAAACTCTACCTAGCATTCCTGTATTACAGAATAATTGCACTTGATAAATGAGGTAGGAGGGGAGGCCTAAACTCTCTTAAAATGGTGTATGTTGTTGTTTGGGTTTTTTTATTTACCCAAGCAGGCTATGCTGAGGCATCATGCTGTCTCTTGCAGAATGCATCTGAAGTTATAGGCTTGGAGAATGATATCAACAAAACAAACATTAGGTCAGACAGACGCTTTAATAGTTTAGTTGACAGAATACCAAAAGAATAGTAGCCAAAAGACCTTCATTTAATCCCCAGTTAGGTCATTTATTATTATTTATTTTTTACAAGAGCATCATGATTAAAGAAGAGACTCATCATTTGGATTATAGCATTCAGACACTCATTTGAAGAAAGCCAAAAAATGGGATTGTTGATTGCTTATAACTGAGTTAATTTCCCAAGCTGTTGGCATGACAGGCAGTATTCTTTTGACTTCAGCCAAATTTTTCAGCAGGGAAATCCTATGAAAGTTCTCTTTCTTCTGAGAGCTTGGTAGGAGCAATGCTCTGTGGACATCTGGATTGCAATTGTTAAATCAGGTCACTTATATCTTTACCAAGCTCCTGTATTATTTCGAATTAGTGTGTGGCATCCCCCTCAAAGGTAAACTGGAATATAATATACTGTGTTTGAAATCTATACCCATGTACTTGTTTAATAACCTAAAAAAAATATTTTAACAATTCCATTCACTTTCACAAAGTTTCTGTGATTGGTCACAAATAATTATATCCATATTTAAACCTACATTTTGGAACATAGGTACCTCTTAGGGGCAGTTTTCCATTAAGTTTGCTTTAAGGCTATGAAGCCTGACATTTCTCATGCTCCAGGTCACAATGCACACTTTGATATGAATCTATAAAATATATGAGTAAGATTGCTTTTAGAAACATATGTTGATTTTTCTGAGTATATCATGGTTTGGATTTTTTTTAAAGGTCTCTTATTAGAAGGAGCTTTGGGTGAATAGCAGGAAGTTCTTCAAATGTTCAGATGCTTGAAAGTAAATCAAATAGGCCAGGATATTTGTTAATTAACTTCCCCACCAGAAAGCTGAGAGAGTAACTGTGGAATTCAGATGTTAGCTCTGCATTACTGTAACCATACCACACATTGCATCAGCTTTTCCAGACAAATTTAGAAGCCAAATTTTAAGACTCATGCACTTAGCTAATTCATTCATTGAAGAATTTCCAAGTAAATTTTTAATCTATTAAAAATTACAATTAATTTCCCTAGATTATTCAAAATCTTCTGTAGATCCTGTCTTTTTTTCTAGGTCCTGTATTCTTTTTGTGTGTCTGTTTTGGGGGGGGGGGGGGAGGTGTTTTGTGTTGTTGTTTCTTAGAGATGAGTTTTTACAGTTTTCAGGCCTCTATTTTAATAAAAAATCAGGGAAGGGAGGAAAGAAAGAGAAAAATGAAGGAAAGAAAGGAAAGAAAAATACTGTGGCATGCAATTGTAAAGGTATCTGATAAGGTGAGTCCCACTTTTTCAACCATTTTATTGAATGAGTCCAATTCATCCTGTATCTAGTTCAATTGACATTAGCTAGGAAATTCACAAAGGATTAAGTTACTGTTGAGTGCCATAAAGCAACCTTGCAAAAGTTCTTTGACAGTCCGGTTTAATAATATTTCATTGCTGTTTATGCAGCAAACAGAATATTATCTTTATGTCACGGTTCTTGGAAGAAGGCAGATAGCTTCTTGTTTGTTAGCGAATTTATCTGCAATAAATTACAGATGCACCTGATGGCATCTGGGTATTTATCTGAGTCAATGGTAGATGCCTCAATCTAGAAGTTATAGTTATTTCTTTCTTTCTTTTCTTTTTCCCTTTCATTTTGACCCTCGTCCAAAACCAGCAAAATTCAGAAAACATTGACAAATATTTTAAATTTTTTATGAATCAGTTAATTTGTAGAAAATTTAAAAATAGGTTCATCATAGTTTTTCCTACCCTAACTTATTGCAGATTTGTACAGTGTACTCAGTAGCCTGCTGGTGAACAAACTGAATCATAACTGAAAATTTCAGAATTGTCATGTGCTGTTTTTCCTGTAAGTGACATTTTACTGATTTTTTTGAAAATAGATCATCTGCTGTGCAGTGTTGGGATTTATCTAGCTGGTTGATCTTGGTCAGACAGTCTTGAAAGGAAATGGAGCAAAAAAAAGAAAGCTGGGAAGTGTTGGGTAGCATAGATGAGCAAAATCTTCACTTCATGAATGCAGGTAGAAAGCTTTAGGACAGCCTGTTTGCTTAAAGACTCCATGACTTGTAGCCTCATATTGTTGTATTCTGCCTGTCTAGATCTCCCCATCACATCAATTAAGTATTTCATTCTTCTCTACTTCCCATGCTGAAACTTTAATGTAGTGTAATTGTTGCCTACAGGTGGCTGGCTTTCCCTGGTGGGTGTAGCAATACCTGTTTGCAGCAGGTTTGCAAAGCATTCAGGAGTCCTCAAGAATGAAATACTACATGCAGTTCAAATGCAAAACCTAGTAATGGGCTTTTGTAATTCTTGTAAGTAAATGCACTTCTTTTTTTACTTTCTTGTAAAGAAATGCACTTTTTTCAGTTATTTCATGGCATTCTGATAATTTAAAAGGAGAAAATAGTTTCTTCCCATGACAAAAGGTATTTTTAAAATAAGGCATACATTTTTTACGTTGGAATAGTTAACCACTAGAAGACAGGCAAAAGAAATAATTCATTCTTCATCTCTTGATGTATCTAAGTAAACAGTAGAAGCTTTAGTGAACATTCACTATAGTCAAACACAAAGTATAACGTTCAGCACAGACTGAGTGACATTTAATACAGTGATGTAGATAATGAGAGTAAAAAGCTATGTCTTGTGATATATCAGAGATTAAAAGAAATCCCTGTGCCCCCTTCAGTCCTTAAAATCTATAATTAAAAGGTGTTAAAGGCCAGTTTTGCACTAATGGAAACAGAGAACAACCAGAGTATAGGACAGCGGTCCCCATCAGAGCTTGTCTGAAAAATCAGAATACTGTAACCCTGTTTTTACAAGATATCATAGGATTAATGGTCAAGATATCCACTTACCTCTTATTCAAAAGATACAGCATATCTCCCTTAGTATTGTCCCAGTATTAACCAAGAAAGTAGAGAAGCTCCCACTGAAATATCTGTTTGTCCTCCAGCACCATAGCTTACATTCTTACATTCTAGTGTTATCCTAGCTTAATTACAGACCAAGAACATGTCATTGGGTATAAAATAATCAAATTAAGAAGTCAGGTAAAATACTTTATATGAATGTCAGTGGAGAAAATTCTAGAATAGTACTATTGCAAAAGCACATGGACTAATAATCTGAGTCCATTTCATCCTGGAAGATATTCTGGAGCAACCTAAACAATTTAGGTGATATTGCTCACTGGGGTGGGTAAGAATGGGAAATCTTAATTTCTTAAGTTGTGAAAAAGATGAGATTTTAACAGTATAAACAGTATACCCTTCAGGATAGAAGTCATATCTGGAATCTTAAAAACTGCTGCATTACTGTTATTGTATTAGTATGTATGTTAAAAAAATTATCTAAGAAGGTTTTTGGGAAAACATGACTACTCAGCCTCCTCACAGTCTTACGGAAACCGCAAAGTACAAGTAAACATAATATAACCTGACAGGATTTGGGTAGGTTATAAATCTGTAGATAAAAACAACCTGAGAGATGTAATTTACATGGATTTCAAAAAGCTTTGATAAGACATTAATAAGGAAGTCAAATAATCATGGATCATTGGGCAAACGGCTTGTCTGGATTAAAAATTTGTTAAATGATAAAATCAAAGCAGCAATGAACAGGTGCTCTTCAGAGTGATAAAAAATAATAGTAAGACATGCCAGTTGCTGCTGTGGGTAATGGTGTAATTTGATATTAGAACACGTGCCATGAAAGAGGAAGTAAATTTTCATTTTGAAAAGGTGTTATATTCAAAGTTAAACACCAACTGGAGGAATAGGAGATGTAATTGGCTATTTTGAAAGCCTGCTGCCTTTCAGAAGGATTTGATAAGACCTGAAAATGGAAATAAAATAATCTTGGTTTTCCAAGCCATTTTTTTCATTGGAACAAGATAAAAATGGGTAAGTATTATAGGGAATGGAAATTCAGCTGCAATTGCTCATTCAATTCTTGTACCTTGGTTGAAGGTGATTGAATACCAGAGATGAAAACTATTTTTGAATCAACATATGAGAAGTCATACTTGCAAAACATCTTGTGTCTGCTGATAAACTCTGATTCTTTGCTTAAGAATGAAATAGAATTACAATAAAATGTGTTTATTTCTTGTCAACAACTAATGTTAGCAATGGTCATTTGGGTGTATAGGGGTATTAAATGAAATACTGTCTTACCTTGTTGTTAGAAGTTGTAACAAAACTTGTTCATTGTCCAAGACAGAGCAAAAAAACTAGCAAAGATACATTCAGTTCTGGTAAGGTCTCCTTTGTGTATCAACTTACCTTTACAGTCCTCTAGTACAGAGTGAAAAGATGGATAACATAGAGGTTAAATGGTCTCAGGTACATGCAGGCTTATAAAGACGAATGTGATGTTAATCCTAAAGAAAACAAAACTTGAAAGGCACCTTGACTGAAATATTGAGAATTCTCAGGGATTCCACAGAAACTCACAGCCCATCTGCTGTCCCCAGCTGTGCAATGATAGACCAGAAAATGCAAAGGCATTTCCAACAAAGAAAAGGAAATATCTCCTTCAGCAGTGTGTAGTCAGACTGGAATTCAAACTGCAGAAGGTAGTTGCAAAACTGCTGCAGTTGGATTTTAAGAAAGGAATGTTCATTAGTTGTTTATTCATTAACGTTTGTAGCTGTACAAGCCAACCCTGTGGTAAGAGTGTGCAAACTTCCTACCTCAGGGCATAGGAAATCAAGACTAAACCTTGCACACATAGTGTTTGACAATGACAAGCAATGACTGGTTGGGAAGATTCTTAAACTACTGCATTTAGTGATAGCTTGCAAATCTGACACTTTCCTGCCTTTAAACCTGCTCTTGAGGCCAGGCTGCCTGTGTGAATTGTTGCAGCAGCAGTTCTCAGGGTTCCCCAAGCTGGACTCACTGTGAACCTGACCTGAGCCATGGACACAGTCAGCTTAAAGCTCAGTTCTCAGAGCAACACCAAAGAGAAGGAAATGTCTCTGTGAATAGATATGACAGAGTATGGAGGTGGGAGAAGACGACTAATAATCATCAAACAGTGCAATGTCTGCTTTATTAAAGCTGCTGATAGTAAATTTTCAAAGGCTCCTAAAATCATCAGAATATGTTTTTCTCCTTTTCTTTCAGTTGTCCAGTCTGAGCTGTTCTTCCAGGTGCAACTGTTGTCCTCATTCCCATGACAAAACATATCCCCTCGTTCTAACTTCTAAACCTTCCACCTGTGCCTGTGATGCACAAATCAAGTACCCTTTTTGATCAATTATAATCTCCCTGTTTTCTGTGCTTTGTTTTTTGTTCACATCCTCTTCATTCCCTGTGCAGCTCTCTTCAGGCTATTTTCTTCATAGTCTTAAACATCACCATCAAAGGACTTTTCCTACTTTCTCTGTTCAGCATGCCTTATCCCTGGGCATGAAAAAAGTCTATACCTAGTGTAGGAAATTACATCTAAGCCCTAGTTATCTAGAGCACTTCTTGCATTCCATCATCTTGTAATAACTCAGAAAAAGACATGCCACTTACTTTATTGCCTGAATAGGAAGATGTCCAGGTATCTTTTTACCTTTTCAACAGTTCTGCATCTATAGGCTTGTACTTCCTACCATGAACTTCATTGGACTTGTTTTGATACTGGCCTGTTGGGGGTAATTCAAGGAGTGTTGCTCAAGATCAGTATTCACCTGTTATATTCTTCTAGCTCTTCCTCATTTCCAGCCTTTAAATCATGTTAAAAGACAGGAAAGAAAAAAATTATTTTGGATTTTTTTTTCATGTAAACAATACTGAGTGTTGAGCTCAGGGCAAAGTGTCCATCTGATAACCTGTCACTTTAGAGATGCCCATACTAAGAAAGCCGACAGCGCCATGCAGTGAAAACAGTCTGTGGCTCAGAAAAGCAACTGAGAACCACCAAGTGAAAGTGCATCACACTGGGCTGCCCCAGCCACTTCCAAATCTCTGAGGGGTTTGAGCCTAGGTGAGTCACAAAGTATTGGTATCCCTTTAAGAGCCGCCTTCTGTAACAACCAAACCACTTTGTAATTGTTCTGCACATTAACTTACTAATTTGTGCCTTGTACATTTTAAGCTCTTCATAGAAGGATCCATGTTAACTTCCAGCACTCCGTAAATGATGAAGTCCCCAATAACATCCAGAGGTATAAATGAAAAGAGATCTACTAGGGACCAAGCTGGCAGAGCAGGATAACTCATACCCAGATAAACGTTGTCTCCAGGGACTGTATTCTTTAAATGCCTTAGAGCTCACATGAAACTACAAGTTTGAGGAAGAGATTTTGTGGTAGAGTTGGATGTAAACAAAGACAGTACTGGTAATGGTTCATGTTCCGTGTGATTCCACAAGTCTGCAAGTCTGTAATATCACAGTTGCACCAAAAAAAGTGAAAATACCACATTGCGTGCACATTCTGCCTATATCTAAGTGAAGATATAACAAATAATAGCAGAACCAAGCCAAAAAAACCTTTTCTTACTCCTGCTTAGTGGATATCCTTTATTTTTTGAATGAATCTACTATAATGCTATATTCACAGAAATTTATATGCATTGCTTTGGGATGCGTTGTGAAATTTGGATGAGTAGCTCAGATACAACCTTACAGAATAGACCCCACTGTTGAACACAGTTGTACTGGATCACCCTGCAGGTGTCTCCAGCAACAGAAGTGTGCTGTGGGCTGCAACACAACTTTAAAAGAAAGAAGAAAGTAATCTCGATATTCTCAGTTTGAACAACACAGTGCAGTACAACATAGCGCTGACATGTTTTAGCAAGGTGATTGTTAGCTGATGGGAGCTCTGTCCCTGACACAAACCACAGCAGGCTTTATCTGTAGGAGGCAGCCCCTGTCACTAGGTATGCCAGTACATGTTTCTCAGATTTGTTGAAAGTCAGCAGCAAAACCTCAAGATGGTATTGGCCATCCAAAGGAATGAGAATTCTTTTGCAGGTTCTGCGGTCCTAGGTTAACAACCCATTGGCATAAAAGTACAGTGAGAATTCATTCACCACAGTGAGAAAAGATCCAGAATGAATGGTCTCTTGGATCCCCATGAAAATGATAGCAGAAGGATAAGGAGAAGGATCTGGTTAGCGTGTCCTGTCTCAAGTGTTTGTTCCGGGTACTGACAGCAAGGCTAAGAGGTTGGCCAAGTGCACATTCAGCATTAGCAGATCTCAGGGAACTCTGTTACAGAGCCAAAACCAAGCTGTGCCATCTGAAAGACAGAAAAGGTCAGGATTTTGACATCTTATAATTTGGCTAGTTTTGAACAGATCTACATAGTTCCCACAAAAAGCATTTTCTTGACTCCAAGATTATGCCGCTGCCAAATTTCAAAGCCTATTTGAAAACCATGGAGATATGGAAACTTTTCAAACAAAATTTTAATGTGGTTGAAAGCATAAGGCATCCTAGAGATAAGGGGAACACATACTGCCTGTTTTGTAGTTCAGCTGCCTATAAAACAACATAGCAGAGATCCTTAGAGAGTAAAGGTAGACTTCCTCTTCACAGGCAATGTATATCTTTTTTTCAGAGCTGCTGTAATCCAGAAATAAACTATTATTACAGCCCTGTTATATGTTATGATAGACATATTCAAGAATAGCTGTATGCAGCAGAGGAAAATGCAGGTTGAAGGGGTGGGTAAAAGGATAGATACTTGTACTTGTTAAAGCTCCAGGGTGAAACTCATTTAAGTCAAGAACACTTTGCGCTCGGATAGTTAATAGCAAGCAAATCAGGCAATACAGAGGGAATTTGCGGTGAAAGGATCCCTTTCAGTCTATATTTCATGGTTCTCTTTAAGGAAGGGTCCCCTCTTTTATTTTATTTTTAGATCAGTGTCTTTTATAGCAGTCATTGTGCTCCCTGTCCCTCCCTCTGAAATGACAGGATGGGTTTCAGTTTATCCCAGTGGGAGCCCAGCAGCCTGGAAGCCAAGTGGTTGGATATCTTTGTAACTGCTTGGCAATTCCGATCAAGACAAAAGTTCTCCAGCAGGTTAGAAAGATGGATTCAATGACTATGGGGCCAAAACAAACCAACAAACATTGGCCAGATTAATCCCTCAGTGTAAGCTATTAATTGTGCTTTAGTATGATAAAACCAAGAATGAATCTGGCACCTGATGTCTGCCAGTTCTGTCTCGAAATAATTCTGACCTGACTTTCTGAGGTACCCACAGTTCCTGCTGACTCCTTTGGGACAGGTCACCACCCAGCACGCCCAAAAATCTGGCCAGTGATTAACTGTAAATTTCCCCACAGTATAAGATGCTTTTTAGAATGCTTTCTAAGGCACTTTGTTGAATTCTTGAAGATTTATCAAATCTGGAAAGAACTTATGAGGGGAAAACACTGGAAGCTTGATCATTTATCATTTAGCTGCTGTGATAAGTGGAAAAACTGAACAGAAAACCAAAAAGGTATATTAATACTGAAGTGTCTAGCTCTCTTTCTGTACACATATCAAGTACTTGGGGCTGGGAAGGTACCACACCCAAAACTTCATTTTTCCTCAAGCAACTGCCTGTTTTCTTTTTTTTATGGCCAGAGAAAAAAAAAAAATGTATTGACATGCCCTGATCCAAATATGCTCCTGTGCTTTGCTGTGGCTCTGTGTCATTCCCTCATTGATATGGCTAGGTCTTTAGTTGTGGTTGTTTGTCAGTGAAAATACATTTATTTCTGAATTCAAAGACCAAATTTGCATCTTCTAGGCTTCAGGATAGTTTGTGGCAGTGTGTCAAAGCCACTGTGGAAAAAGCCATGTTTAAGCTACAGAAATATTTCAGTCCCAGTACAGCTGTTATTGACAAATGAGTCACAGAAGTTGTAGAGGCATATTCGTTTATTAATTTACTGGATCTAATGCATTACAACTAAAACATTCATCATATTTAACATACAGCATATTGTACATTTGCTAATAACTAGCAAAGTAATTTTGTGCATTTTAAATTGCTTTTGCCACCACACCTTAAAAACACTAGACCTTTTTTGGGATACCAATTCAGTTCTTTCCTTGGACAAGAATGGAGTTTCTCCTATTTCCCCAATATTTCCTCTTTATTTCCTTGTGCACTGAAGTCATCATTCAGTTAACAGAAATGAATATGATTCCAGGAACAGTGCTTATTAGAAAACTACTAGTCCAGAGCCAGAAGAGGGAGCCTAGAGAACAAAATATTGTTATTTGTTTGCCACCAACTTCAAGGCTGAGTTGGTTTTTATGTTGTGTTGATTTGGGTTTTTTAATAATTGTTCCTAAATAGATCTGCAGAGGGGCATAGAAATGGGGATAATAAGAATTTTCCTCCTCAAGCTTCACTGTTATACAAAATATCATCAAAGAGTAGAATGCATTGACCTTTGATCATCAGATTTGGAGAAGACACACAGATGCCATAGTGCAAAACTCAGCCTTTATTGTGGATCTCAACCATTCCACTCCCACCTTTTGTAGATGTTGGCAGGGAATAAAAAGCATTTCTACTCCTAATCTTCTTTTTCCCCAGTCTCACCTCCAAACCTTTATTACAGTGTGGGTTTTTTTCACTCCTTCATTGTCCTTCTCCTTATTTTGGCCACTTAAAGAAATGGGGAAGGGTCATCCCTGGTGCCATGTTTGCTGTTAGCTGTCATGTCAGCTATCCCCTGTCCTGTTTTATATGGGTCAAAGGGATCGCTCTTGTAAAAAGCACCGTTCTCTGTGGTCCCCAACCACAGAGAGGAATTCCCTTGGCTCCTCTTGATTCCATCAGAGCCACACATGATGCCCTGAAGCTGTATTTTATGGCTCCAGAGCCACAGGCTCAGTATTATTTTGCATGGTGGAAGCCAGTGTTCCCTCTTGAGAAACAAGTATCTTTAGACTAGATGTGAAGTTCACTAAAATCAGTTTCCCTGTGCCTCGGGACCATTAGGTCATCAATATCAACCAAGCATGAAGAAAAAGTAGAGGGAAAGAAGCAATTGATGAAATCCATCCTGAATCCTTGATTCACAGGAGTGAGATGTACTTTTGCAAGTCCTGGCAGCACCCAAGAACAAAGTCTTTTCATTCATTTATTTTCCTGAACAAATGCTACAGGTTGCCCAGAGATGATGTGGATTTTCCATCCTTGGAGATATTCAGAAGACATCAGGACATGGTCCTGGGCAACTAGCTTTAGGTGACCCTGCTTGAGCATGGGGGTTAACAGATGTTCTCCAAAGGTACCTTCAACCTCAACCATTCTGTGATTCTGTGGATACAATAAGAACCAACTTCAGTTTGTAGGCATAATTTAAATATGATTGAAACTGAAAGGTAACTATTGCTCTTCTCAGCTTACATTGGTTTATGGTTTTTACTATCTTGAAAAATATGTTCAGCCTTCTCTTGCTTTGTTTAGTTTTAGCTTCTCTGCTTAGTTTCCTTAGATACCAGATCTCAAAATGCCACAAGTACAATTCTTTGAAGGTATTTGTGACCCAACAGAAAATGCTGAACATCTAGAAATCTCATTCTTTTCTGCACTGCAAGGGGATTTCTACTTCAAAGGGGCTGAGAAGGAGTCTGGACCAACTATATAGCAAGACTAAGCTGAAAAGTAGCTTCTTTCCCAAACTGATCACAGAATTTGATACCAACATCAAGAGTAATTCAGATGCTCAAAGAAACTGACCTCATGGTTTAGTACCAAATTTTTGGATTTCCTAAGCTGTGTGTTTTAAATTGCTAAAATACTTTGCAATATCATCAAATTTTGCAAGACTCTCTCATTACCAACCGTTACCCTCTAAGTTTCTGAAAAAAAAAACAAAAACAAAAAACCGAAACTGGTGGAAGGAATCACTTTTGAGTCTGGTTTCTACACCACTGACAATAGGCTTGAACTGTGGGGTCCTGTTGTTTAAAGGGTCTACTTAGATAAAGCCTGTTCCCATCAAAAATACCAACAAAAAAGCAAATTATGCTGAACCTAATTGACATAGGTTATTGTAACTCACACTTTTTATGGAAACAGGTACAAATCAGAAGAGGTTCCCTTCTTATATAAAGTGGAGCCAGCTTTTGAGTTGCACTCATTCCAACTCCTATTACAGTCAGTGGGTCTGCCTAAAATGTTGTCAGTACAGATTTTTGCCCATAGAGTCTTAGTATTCAGCTACGGTTTTTGGCATGCTTTGAAGCAAAGTATTTTTTCCTGTTTTCTAACATTAATCTCCCACCCCTGGATAAAATGAACAAACTCAAAAAGAATGGAGAGTCGTCGCATCCATTTCAAAAGGTAGTTAGTGGAACTTAGAAGCTAAAAGCAAGCCTTTGATAGGAAACAAACCATGCTGATTTAAAAGAATGTTTAATATAATAGTATTTTTCCTGTAATTCATAATCCTTACTTCCTTGAGTCTGAAGTATTCCTTTACCTTTTATAATTCTCATTCTCCCTTCTGGGGTTCATGAAAGAAGATACCGTGTATCATTATTTCCCTTTAATTAAAATCAGAGACAGCCCAGGATTGAGAGTTGCCTGAAAGAGCAAGGGAAGAGAACTTTATGGAAGCCTTTGGGGACAGGATCCCAAAGGCTACTCTGAATAACCTAATTTTAGGCATTTGAGAAGATCTGTTTGGTTTTTACAGTTATGATCATGCACCATTTTTTCAAGATGTGTATTGTCATCTCTGAAAGATTTTTCAGACTGAAGCCTTTAGTAACGTTTTGTTTGCATTGGAATAATGATAAGTCTCTTTAATTTTTTGATCTCTAAAAATACCCAATGGTCCAATTTTCCCCTAAAGCTCCTAAGCACAGCCTTATTAGTGATACCTCAGGTATTAGGGGTTTAGACCAGCATCTGATGATAAGGTTCCAAAGCTGAACCGCTCAGGTTAGTTTAATGGTTTAAATCCTACAGTTTGCGCACTCCAAAAAAATATATTGGTTGATTTTCATCCCTCTGACTTGGAGGGCACAGAGCATTCGTCGTGCTTTTGGGTAGGTGCAGTTCCCCTAGAGAAAGGCACGTTCTCCTACACCAGAGGGCATTCATTTCACCTACATTTGGTGATCTAAAAGCTAGGTGTTCTGTTTAGAAACAGATAGATACTCATAGCATGAATCATCTTGCCTTAAAATAGATAGTTAAGAGCATTGGTATGAATAATTCTCTGGAAGCGCCTAGCCTCTAGTAACTATGGAGAGAAACTAGCCAGTTTGTTTACAGCAGCTGCCTAAATTTTAGATAGCTAGAATTCAGGAAGATGGACTTCTCCATAGTTTCTGACTATTGCATATCTTTCAGAATAGCTACGTAAGCAGACAACTCCTATCAGACAATAATCTGCAGCTATAGGAATAACATTCTGAAGGTGCCTCTGCCTGTTGAAAGTGGTCTTTGCTAGCATGGCAGGGAATGACCAGCTCCTGCATGTTGAGCTGGCATGTTTGCTTGAATGGTGAATTCCCTGTTCAATTGTATATCTGCTGTGCTAGAATGCATCTTAGAGATCTATTCTTACTCCTTTACATATCAAAATACTTATTTCATTAGAATTTTTATTTATATTGCATTTTCAATCCAGGGACCTTAAAACACAAATGGGGAAACAGGTTTAAGGAAGATAAGTTCATACTTTTCCTCCATTTTAGTTACTTCTATGCACTTCCAAAGTCTATTTCATTTAATTAGGACTGCTGTATATTTCTGAGGCATCAAGAAAGGTCTAGCCTTTGACTTCAGTGGACTTCAACAACCCTGTTTACCTCATGGGGATGTGGTTATCCAGATCCATTTTTTTCTTATGTTTACCCATAGATTCAGCTTTGGCAGTTACAGGCTTTTAACTGCCTGTACACAGGCAGATACAGATCTCCAGTGAAATTGGTTTTTGCAATTGGAAGACAGATAGCAATTTGCTCAACTTCTATATTCCAAATGGCTGAGCTGGTATGGATATACTGCAAGAGTCTCTTTTAGGCTTTTTTTTTTGCTGTGAAGTACTGTGCTGAATTCACAGTAACCTTGTTCACTTAAAATTATGATTTTACAGATTCATTGTCATGGGTGAACTTAGCAACAATTCACATAAACTCAAATTTTTCAAGAACAATGTATGTTTTCCTTTCTGCTAAAGAGTTGAACAACTAAATAAAAATCAGTTTCCAAATATCCAATGTCCAGTGCATGGGAAGACAAAGGCACCATGATGGTTATTCAGAATAACCACTTTGTAGTTTCATTTTAAGTTTGTACATTGGTTATTACCCTGCAGCAAAAGGCAGTTGTGTGCTTAGTCTGATGTGTGTGGCACTGACAGCTTACTTTGCTGAGTCAAATTTCTTCTTGGGTAGCTGATAAGTGATAACCACTGTTACTGGTTTCATTCCTATGCTTTTTCTATGTTGAATCAGAGTTGATATAACATTACTGAAAAATTAGTCTGTTGCAGCACTCTTAAATTTGTTCTTTTGGATGATGGGCACTAGAAATTTCATTGGTGGATAATAAGTGAAATTAGTCCATAATCTTTACCCTCAGATCTCTTTCTTATGGTGCATGAATAAGTCCCCAACCCATTATGGAGATATAAAACATGACTTTGGAAGCAGGAGCCTCAAGTTAGACATCTAAATAATAGACCTGTTTTTTAAAATCTTTTGAGTCCTTGAAAGCCTCTGAGTTCCCAACAGCTCCCCTGGAAGCTCATGCAAGCTGCTGGGTGGACTTTTGAAAGCCAGGCATCCCATTTGCATGCTTTTCTCCCTTGAACTTTAAGTAGTTTTTTTAGAGGAGCTGTCACATCTGATACAAAAAGCTGTCGCTTTTGATGCATCCCAGTGTCTAGGATTTCCAGCTAGCTCTGTGCCTTCTTCCCTTATTGTGGTGGTTCCTATGTAAAAAAAGAAACATTTTAAACATCATAACTATAAATGCAAATCACCCTATTAATTAACTGTTGGTTCAGTCCTAAAAGGTGCTGAGCCTCTTTTGGAGGTGCAGGAGCCTTGAATTTTCTTTGCCTTCAGTGAATGGGAATTCAGCTCCTCCTTGCAGTCTGAGACTCCCCTAAGCACAATTTTGTGGCAGGCAGAACCCAAACTCTTCAAGAATGATTCCTTTTACTCTAATGCATCAATGCTGGTTCCTGTATGAAGTGGAAGAGTCTTTGACATAAACAAGTACCCTTTCCCTTTCTCTCCATCACTCAGAAAGTGGCTTTACTTGTCATTATACTGTAGTTTCTGACACTTAAGGATAATCTGTGTTTGGGGGATAAGAGTATGCTCCATGCCCTGGAAAGTATGTATATATGCTAGATAAATGCTAAAACAGTAGCAAGAGATCACTAAGACAATAAGGAAGGAGGGCATGGCTATATCAATAAGTACTTTTATTCCATAAGCCTAGTACAGATCAAAATGGCAAAATGGGGGAGACGAGGGGAGGAGGGGTACAGCAGAATGTCTGTGGCCTTGCTGCCTGCTCTGCCTGCACCAGAAGATGGGGACAACCACTGGCAGGAAGGGGGTGCGATGGCACTGCTGATAGCCATGCTGGGCAAGCTGGACCTGAAGCACCAGAGGTCTCCGGTGCTTCTGTCTCTCCCTCCTTTTCCCTCCTGCAGTGGCAGCAAGATCCAGCTCAGCTCTGCAGAGTCCTGTCCTAGCTCGTCCCTTAGCCCTGCCGCTCCCTTTCCTGTGGCAGGAACAGCCTTCTTATGGATCAAGGTGGCAAAATTCAGTTTTTCCTCCATTGTGTCTGCCTGGCACCGTTCTTTTTGTCTCTCTTTTCCTATGCCTAGATTTTGTGCAATGTCTTTACTGAGTTTAGCAGTTTTGCAGGGCTTCACAGTGTCTTTATATAGAGTACATCAAGTTTAGGTATGAATGATCATTGCCTGGACCTCAAAACTCACTGCGTCTCTACCTAAACCCCCAAATCTAATAGTTTTCAGGTTTTTCCCAGTTTTACCTAATTCAGGGGTTTGTCTCTCTTTTTTTTTTTTTTATATTAACAACACTGGAGGGGAACATTGATCAGTTTTCTCAACTGAAGCACGGCCAAAAGAAGAAGTCAGGGGATGCATTCTTTGGTCATGCAAGGCATAGTAAGAAAAACAGCTGTCATGTGATCCCAGCATTTTACACTGTTTTTAGAACAGCAAAGAAAAGGATTCCCATTTTCCTAAGGAGACTGAAGCTGATAGAAAGAACCTGGACAGAAGCAATATTTTCTGTGGTGCCACATGACTTTTTTTTTTTCTTTTTTTGCCTTTAGGCATGGTTTCAAGAGAAAAGGCAGTCCTATGCAGCGTGTTTGTATTTTAGCCACCGCATGCTCATGTAATAAAAAAGTGAAAACTGCAATAAGATTCTTATCTTGCAATAAAATCCTTTGGATAATTAGTCTCTGATAAACAGTGGTTTAAGTACGGAAAAGTACTCTAACTACATAATAAATGTAAGAACACCTTTAGTTTTTAACTGCAACAATCTGGTTTTCTCTGAATGACAGGTGTTATGGCAAAGCTGTTACTCATAACTGTTAAGAGCTTTCAAGAACTGTGGAAACAATATATAAACGTATGCTTGGAAAGAAACCAGTCTAACTTCTGCCTTCAGGTAGACTTATGAGAAGCCTGTTGTTCTTCATAAATTTTTAAAATTACTCTCTTAATGACTTTTGTATTACATTACTATTGGACATTTCTGGAAACAGCTGTATCCCCAAATGCAGAAACCTGGATTACTGAATTCAGTGTACTTCAGTTTAGGCAGCAGGAGAGTGGGAGTTTTTGGGACTGTGATTATAAATCTGGACATCCAAATTCCTTGCAAGTTACATTTTGATGCATTAGTCTTTCCTGGAATCGAGACATATATAAGAATAAACTGAAACATCCAGTCACAGAATTAGTATAAAGATGTTCGCTTCTCAACTGTGCCAAAGGGTAGATCTGGTCGATGTTTTCAGTTGTGGCATAAAAATAGATCAGGGAAATTTATCAGTGAAGCAGAGAGACTTAGAAAGATTTCAGTAAGAGCTGCTTTTATACCAGTAGTGGACAGGCTGGATGAAGCAGGCTGTATATACCTATCTTCTTTATCGGATTCTGTTCTTGCTTCTGGTTTGTTTTTTTCCGTTAAGTACTTAGAAAATATGTGCAGTAAATTTAGACATGGCAAGGCTTTTAGGAAATAAAAAAACCAATAACATAGCTATGTTAGTCGGGTGTTAGAAATCTCACGAGTAGGTCTAAACCGGTCTGCAGTGAGGAGCCCCAGTAAGTCACTGGGTTCTGTCTGTCTGTCCTGGTGGGAAGGTGCTGCAGGTCCTGTCCAGCCCAGAAATCTGGGTTTACTTTCTGCGGAGAGTGGAGCATAGAAAATAGGGAAAGGAGGAGGAAGAGGGAGTTGTACACACCCTGGTCTTGCCCTGACATGGAGTACTGCAGCACTCCCAGGTCTCTTAGCTTAGAAGGAGCCCAAGTATTTGGTACAATTTTGTTCATAACTTTGTAATTTATTGAACCTGATTTCAATGTATTTACATTATCACAAAATACAGAATTATACAGTTTAACCCTCAGGTAATTATTTTGCCTTTTAATGTCATCTTTTTTTAATACCTGGTGAGGTTTTGTCAGTGATGTTAGATCTTGTTCAGAGCAAAATATTTGAGCTGTGTGCGTACACGCATGTGCGCCTATGTACACCCACGCTTGAAAGGTGATGCAATTTCCCATTAAGTTTGGGGTATTCTTAAATAGGAAGAGAAAAATAAAGATTTTACTTCACTGTCATAAATAATGACAGTGGTCCCTTGAGTAAGACCCTTCACAATCTTCACCCTGTGAAACAGGGATAAAGGAATCTCATTAACAATGGCTGGGCTGGTGCACACACTGTTTCTTAGTTCCTCAGCTTTATGTACTAATAGCAGAGGCAAGGCTAGGAACCTGAACTTTGGGATTTTAATCCCTAGTTCTAGGCGTCAGACAATTTGCTTTACCTTGAAAAAGTAATAAGAGAGCAAGGAACCGACAGTGCTACGCTTGAACTCCTCTCCTAGGCATACATTATTAACCACTGTCAGAGACAGCGCTAAAGAGAGCTTTGTTCAGACCCAGTGTAGCTGTACTTTTTTTTTTTTTTTTAAATTGGCTGTTGACATTATCTGGTACCTGAAATCCCACGTTTACCCCCTCTGCTTGGTATAGAAATTAGAAATGTGACAACCTGACATCAATGTTGGCTTTTAATAACTACTGCACGTTGCTTGCACCAGGCATGAAAACAAAAAATTAATTTTCTAAAGCAGCTTAAGGAGAGTATCTCTTGATGAAGGCCAGACTGCATACTCAGAACTGACCATCCTATAATAGCGGTCGTACAAGTAGGGAATATTGGCAGGCATCCATCGTACATAATCTACTGCATAATTATATTTGATAGAAGCTTTCTGGTATGTGTGGATAATGAACAGCTCATGTATTTATGAATCTGGAATGTTCCTAAAATGAGTTAGTGCATGCTCAACATTAGTTTCCCAAGTCTTTTTCATACTGTAGTATTACATTACATATACTAAACAGATTAAACTGTATTGCAGCCTTAAGGGATACATTATTCCTGTGGACAAGCAAGGGCATTTATGCAAGTAACATTGATTAATTTTAATAGAAGTTATGCATGTAAATCCATGTGCAATGAGATCACATTATACTCTACAGAATACCGGCAGAAGTGCTTTTATCCTGAAAACAAACCTGCCCACTATTTGCAAAGTCTGATTTTCCTTTAAAACAGTAGACAGCAATACTTTTAGCCACTGTTTTCTACGTGACTTCAGCATACGTTGTATTTTGTGCCTGCTATCGAGATATTGAGGTCTACACAAATGTGCGTATAATCAAACCAACAACAGTGGCAATTTGGATTCAATAGCGCTGTATTTCTAAGTTTATGTCATGGGCAACATTAAAGAATTGTTTACCAGGAGCCATCAGTCTCTACCCTATGGCACTAGGGTGAAACATATAATCCACAACAGCCTCCATAGCTCTCGAAAAGGGAACTACTCCTTCAACTTTACATGGGTATAACTTCATAGAGATAAGAATAATATAGTCAATTTTGTAGGCAGGGTAATATATGTGGGGTATAAATATATATTTTTAATAAAGTTTCTAATATGAAGTGCGTGGGGTTTTTAGATGATGTGATAGGTAAGTATATTGACATCACTTACCAACATTCGCAGCATTGTGCTTGTCATTTATGACAGTTTACACGTAAGTGGCATCACTGCATGTCAAATACAGGGAAATTATACTGGCTGGTATAATTTGTTGTCATTCCTACTAATTTTGGTTGCTCTTAAAGTTTTGCCTTCCTTCTTATCCCAGCTTTCTTACCCATGGAATTGTGTAAGGCAGACCAAGCTTTCCCCTTTCCAAATTGTTGCTATTGTATTTACCAGTTAATGGGGAAGAAACAGAGGTGGTTCCACTGATGTGACACTGTAGGCAGCATGCTGAGTGTTAAACACGTGCTACTAAATGTCAGAGAGTAGTTAGCTACAGGGTTTCCATGTTCCCAGTGCTTTTCCAGAATATATAAAATTACTTATCCAAAATGTTATGCATTCCATGCAGCTGTTGTTGGTGCTTATATACTGTTACTGTCTTTGTACTGAGGAATGGTACGTAATCAGGAACGCATACAGCTAGATGGGAGATGATCTCAGAATGACCTAGTCCATCTCAGTTCTCTGGAGCAGGATTAGATCATTCCCAAAAGATGTTTGCCTCTTGTGTTTGCCTGACCCTGTGCTAGAATATTTGTACTTAACTATATGCTTGGTCTTTAGAAAGTGTTTTTTAATGCCTAACATAGATCTGTGCTGTAAATTAAGCCCATTTTTTGTTGATATAGATCAAGAAAAAGTACAGATCTTATAGACCTGTATAAATCAATCGGTGATACAACATAACTCTCAGTTATTTCTACATAATAAAACACAGCTCCGTGTTGCAGATGCTGAATGGCAGCCACTCCTTATCCCCTCCATTACTTGACTGATAAGACATGATGCTTCTTTGGTGCTTTAGGGCAGCAGTTGCCTACCAGCTCTCAGCAATTTTACACTATTCATTTTTTCTGCAGTCAAATGCTACAGAATTTCAGCTTAATTTTTGATATATTTATTTTTACTGACACCAGAGATTGTATGTGGTCCTATTTCTATTTGATTTATTGTCTAAATGTTCATTAACTTACAGTGATATCATACTTTGGGTGTGTTCCTATCTTGTACACCAGTTTTCTAGCACCCTATGACAAATGTTACTGCATTTTTCATCAAGCAGGAACAAATATGCAATTTCTCTCCAAAATGTGACTGTACAGATGGCATGCTGGGGTTCTGGGTGAACTGGCAATTTACTTAATTCCCAAGTGTAGCACAAAAAAGGCTTACTGGCCACCCACTGGATAAATGCTGTGTGGCCTCTGGGATAAGGTAGGTTCTTTCTGCATGACAGAAGGAGACCCAAAACAGGAACATGTTTAAGATCTTGGTCCATGCTTTATCTACATTCAAAGTCTGCTCCCTTTCTCTGAAACACTAACAGAAGAAAAATTTATAAAATCTTGTATTAGTCACTGTTACCAACAGATAAGACTATGTTTACTTGGGGTCAGATCAGCTGAGGAAAGTCCTGTTTTTTGTGGCCAACTTTCCTGATCACAGCTACACTCTAAAATAAGTCATATTGTGAGTCATTTTTTGAGACCCGAGTAACACAAAACATTTAGGATTATGGTATACAAACCAAACAGGGTTTTCTTTAAAGCTTCCCCAGACAACATCCGTTTTCACAGCTAAAGATCTGTCTCTGCTTCTCTCCTACACTGAATGGAAAAAAAGAGATTAAGAGGAAGCATTCTACAAAAGGCATGAAGAAAAAAATAGATGGCAATGCACTGAATATATATGCACAGATGTAAATACACCTATCTGAACGAGATGTAAAAGCCACTAAAACAAATAAAGACAGCAGAAAAAGCAAGGGGGAAGAATCTTACCCATGCCAAATAGTGTAGAATATAATGCCAATGAGCAATGACTGCAAATTAGGGAAAACACTTGGAAGAAAAAAAACCACAGGTGCCTTCTCTACTGTGTCCCTCAGTTGTTGGCTACTGCCAACTTCAGGGTGGCCGATACTTCCGTCCCTATGAGCCCCATTCCAAAAAGAGTCTTAATCTTCAGGCCAAGACAGATACCCCTTGGCTCAGCACTGAGCTGAAAGGAAGAGTGCCAGCAAGAGACCACAGATGGGAGATGGCACCGGCTCCTCGGGAGTCCCACCTCGTGCTGCATGCCATGGGGTCCCGGGATGAGCTGGCAGCGTCCATCTCAGCAGACCTGCTGGCTTGCTTCCCACTGTCACTCCTGTTAGGGATTTGGATTACCTAGCAGCTTCCACAGCGGCACAGCCCAGCTGCTAGTCCCGTGGTGTAAAATGTGCCACCAGGATCCCACTGCCTTGGGCACCTTCTGCAGCCTGCTTGCCACGGTTTTTCTGCCCCTCTGCTAGATGATAGGATCAGGACTCCATAAATCTCCATCATCTTGCTTTAGTTCTCCCCTGCCAATCTGCAGTGTGATTTTCAGCAAACCTTTCCCCTTCTGTGTCCTTCCATTTCCCTGGCTCTGACTGCAAGGAATTTGGTGCAAAGGCTGCCTTTCAGTATGAAGCTGCATAGCATGGAGTGCAAGAAGGGACCCAGTTCCTAGCTAAAGCTTTGAGGATACAAATAGCGGGCTGTTTTCCTGACAGTAGGTATACATTTTGCCCTTGATCTTCCATTGTGTAATAATCCCCAGAGTCAGCTTTCTGAAGAAAGCCAGCGAAGTTCACTGGCTCTTGCCTTAAGAGCTGGGTAAGAAAATACGGCTGGTGGATTCACTGAGGTGCATTCCTTGGAGTATTCAGACACTATTGGAGCAAACAGGTTCGTGTTAGTTGTAGGCATGCTTTTCACATGGCACGTTTCTTGGCCACCCCTGCGACTGGTAATTACTAAAGCATACACAAACAAATATGGGGAAATATGTGTATGCTTAAATGCCTAAAATTATGTTATGGTTCTTTGTACTAAGAAACAATAGCCCCACAGTATAGTTTATTACTGTAATAATAGAAAGATACAATTTGTAAAACATAAAATTATCTGCTCTAAACAAAGGTTCTGATTGAAAGAAAAATATACTAAATAATCATACTGTAATTGGCTTAGATACCTTAGTCACTGCCAATTATGCAGTGACTGCATACTTTTACATGGATTAGACATTGTTTTCTCTCACTTCCATTAGTTAAAATACCATGTGAATGTTAATGAATTCTTTTTCTGTAAATATGATTTAGGGGTTTTTTGTGTTCGTGCTCAAATACCTAAGAAGGTACATATGGAGAATATTAAAATATTTCACGTTGGAATTAATTCTCAGTGTTCAGTTATATCACATTTCTCATTATGCCTGTGCTTCATTAAAAGTAGCTTTAAAATATTTAGTCTATATTTATAGTCCATTTTCACCCACATAACACAGCTAATGATAGGTGAAAAGAATTCTTTCCCAAGTTCAGTATGAGATGTGATATCTGAAATATGTTTTCAGGAATAATTTTCTGCGCAGTATAAATACTGTTTTGTCTATAAAACCTCTTTCGGCTTGCTAAAAGGAACTTCTAAAAAGCCACAATTTATGCTACCATTTTAAAACAAATTCCGGCTACTGCAGGTTCTAAACATTCATATTCACAAGAGTTGACTGATGTCTCTCTGCTACAACAATAGTTGGTCTCTCATCAGCTCAGGTGTTTTCTTGAGGATAAATGCCCAGAAAAAATGGTTAAAAATCATATTAACTGAGACTGAAGATGCAAGCTGACAAACAAAACCCAGCAATAACACCGTAATCAAAGTAAACTATTTTCCAAAAGCTTTCTGAAAATCTGTACTTTGAAAAGGATGTTTCACACTGTTTCATATAACACTTCTTGTAAGATCAAACTGTGAATCCCCGGCAGAACCTCAGCTGTTCCTGAAACACAGATAAAATACACAAAGCAAAACAATACACTGTGCCTCATCTTTTCTGAAAGTCTTAGTCTATTCATCACACTTCTTGGTATTGCCCACCACTACCAGCTTATTTTAATCAACTGCTTTATACTCATTCTGGTAATTGCTTGTTATCCACTTCCACACCACTGCCTTATTCATTATTTCCAGCAAATCATTACAGACCTCATTTTATGAAAATGATTTCTACACAGCATGTAACATAATTTCTTTTTGGTTTTAATGGAGTTTGATTGCAATTTAATTCCAGTTCAAAAAATATATTAGAATTTTCCTTTTAAAATGAATTTCAGCGTAAGTTGCTTCTCTTTCTCACTGTGATTAAAAAAAAAAAGAATTAAAAATAGTGGAATTAAAAAATATTGAAAAACATATTTTTGGAAAGAAAAAGTTGATGGAAAATCAGAAATTTCTTTTCTTCCTCTTTCAATATACATTCCCAAATTTTTGTTTTTCCAGAACAATAAAATACTTTAGAATTCAGTAACTTTAGAATTAGCAACAAATGGTATTTGGAATTAATTTCATAACAATATTTAATAAGCTTCTTAAGACATTAATTTCTAAAAATAGCTGTAAATTTCTAAAACTTAAGATGTTTTCAGTTATAAAAGAAATAAGGGATTTATTAATTATTCTATGAGGGAACCTCCGTTGCTGATAAAAAATAAACATATATTATCTATTCTAAATCAGAAATGTTAAAAGTAGAATGTTGCTTTCATGAAAACAAAAGATTAAATGTTTTTAAAGGTTGTTATGAAAAGGAAAAAAACCCTTTATTTAAAGTGTATTTTTTAATTATAACTATTCTAAAATGTATATTATTTGAAACACCTTCTTGACTTTGAACTTTAAAAACAAATTAAGTACACTTTATATTTTCAAAGAATTCCAACAATTTGGGTAAGTAATTTCAGCCTTTACAACAAATAATTTGTAATATCATCCATTTTAGCTGATGTTTATATTTAATCATGTTTGGAAATTTCTTCCTGAAATCACTTAACTTTTATATAAAAGAAAACAGAGAAAATTGGTTTAGGTCGTTTTAGAGGTTTGTATAGCTTCTCTGAACTCTGTGCTTTGGGGGACAGAGCAGTTTGGTTACCTGATCTTCAGGTGGAGAGAAAGAAAAAAAAATAGTCCCATCATTTTTTTTAGAAGTCCCTGAAAAAAACCTGAGGGCCATATAAAGCCACTTTAACTATGTGGCACTTCTATGTTTTAAATTCATTGTTTGATAGCAGGAGCATTATAATCTCCCATGGCAATCTCTACTGACATCGCCACACAGAAAGGCAGGAAAAACACTTCTAAAGGACAGAACCATTGCATATACTCCCCCAAAACACTGGGAGAATGTGGGATGAAAGGGGGAGTTTGTGTGGAACACTGTTTGTTAGGAGAACGATAAATCAGCACATCTGAGCACAGAGGTAAATGTCAGGGGGCTGCAGAAATCTCCTTTCCACGTCCATCCTGAATGGGAAGCTGCAGGTTTACCTGGCCAAAGGATCCGGTGCCCCTCAGTCCCCTCTCGGGAACAGAGCCCGACTGCAGTTTAAAGTTCCACAAATCTTCAGGGGGAGATGGCAACAAGACGTCACTTCTCCTTCCCCAGAAGCGAAGCCTTTTGCATGTAAAGTGGAACAGGTAATGCCCCTGCAACCTGAGGAGGGTTTTCTGTACTAAGCTTGTTACAGCTGCTTAAATATTATGAAGGAAAGGAAAGGAAAGGAAAGGAAAGGAAAGGAAAGGAAAGGAAAGGAAAGGAAAGGAAAGGAAAGGAAAGGAAAGGAAAGGAAAGGAAAGGAAAGGAAAGGAAAGGAAAGGAAAGGAAAGGAAAGGAAAGGAGGAAGATACATTTAAGAAAACTATAAATGTTACAAAACAGAAACAGAGGGAGGTAGTGTGTGTACATATGTATCTTGCCAATGTGATGTGATTTTCTACATCTTTAAAAAGAAAATATTTGTTCTGTGCATTTGGATCTTTGACACTTTCACATTATGGGATTTGCTGTTAACTTTGCTGTCTTTTTCTGATAAATCCTGTACTTCAGAAGTTGTTGAGGAATTTCTGTGATTTAAACTAAAATATATTATGAGCATAAATTAAGTTCTTGCAAAGTATGTGCGGTCTCCTGCAAACACTCACATGCCACTGGCCTTTTCTTTGAAGGGGTGAGTGGTACCAGGTCCCTCTTTTCTCCAGGGGAAATCAGAGGTCTCCCTTCTGCTCTCAGCCCCCCAGATGCTGTTTCTAAACTGCTCAGAAATAGGAAGGGCATGTGGAATTGCTGGGGTCACTTTTGGAGCCAGGAAAACAAATTTTATTTAAGCTATAGGATTTCACGTATGCTTGGTAGCACTGTGAGTCCAGATAGAGTCGTTATGTTATATGCTGCTTTCTGATATGAATTCTTTTAGCTTCTACAGGATTATATCTATTGTTTTACTTCTTCTTAATCGGTGTATGATGCCAAGTCCTCAACCTACACTTTTTGAGTTATAAACCCAGTCAGTTAAATTATGCTTCCCGTTCTCAGAGGGGATCTGAGTCCACTCCCTCCCAGTTAAACTACCATAAAAGCTGGTTCTGGAGCTGGTCCATAATCATCCTTGAGGTCCAGAAAAGCATGTGCTGGTGGGTACCAGCTGGGAGAATGGGGAATTAGGCACTCCAGATGTGTGTTTTCCCCCACAGAGATGGAGCAGATCGGCATCTGTTTTGTGATATCTTTTTTTTTCCGGTGGTGAATTTCACTATTTGTAGGAATCGGCTCCCTACAAAACGTTCTCCACATCAGAGAACAGGCTGACTACATGCCCAGCTCCTCTGCACACCCTGCCCTCCTCGCCCCCCTGCCCCCTGCGTCTCCAGCTGCAAGCCTGTCGGGGCAAAGACTTCGCTGGGGGGGGATTCTTCAGCAACGAAGTTTCTTGATGCTTCCCGAAAGCATTCATGAGCGCTTACTTCCTGCCGGAGCTCTGCACTCTCTGTGAATAGAAAGTTGCAAAAAAGCACAGAAGAATCCGCGTTTTTCTGGAGAAAAAAAAAAAAAAATTATGGTTATTTCCCAGGAAGGGGGGGCGGAAAAACCCCAAACCCTCAAAGGGTTATTTCCCAGCGCTAGGAATGAGTCAGGCTCCTCAGTGCTGCCGCAGCCGGCTGAGCCCGCGGCCGTGCAGCGCCGAGCACGGCGGGGCCGGGGCCGGGGCCGGGGCCGGGCCCTGCCGGGACCCCCCGGGGCGCCTCGCCCGGGGCCGTGCCTGGCCGCGGCGCTCGCGGCGACCCTTGCGGTATGCGGCTGCCTTTGGCAGAGGCACATGAAGGATTTCATTGAGTGTGAAGACAGAGAGCAGAGACAGAAAGCAGAAGGAGGCGGCTGCAGCCTTTGTAGTCGGGGAGGAATGCGGAAATGTTGAAGCACTATGTCAAACTTTTTTGAAACGGGGTCAAGTCACATTCAGCCAGCGTGGGAAAGCAAGGGGAAAAAAAAAAGTTGAGGAGAGGGGAAAAAAAAAAAAGCAAGCTGCTGCTGCTCCCAGGCTGAGCAGAGGCCGAGGGAGCCAGCGAGGGGAGGCAGCGCAGCGCAGCGGGGCAGCGGCCGCGCCGAGGGCCGGTGCCCGAGCCCCGAGCAGCCCCGGGCAGCCCCGCGGAGCCCCGGGCAGCCCCGCACCGGCAGGCTGCGGCCGGCGGGGCTGCGGTCGCGGCGCTGCAGCTCCCCGGGGACCGCCGGCCGCGATTTTTATTTCGCGTTTTCGTTTTCCCCGGGCAGGGTGGGGGCGGGAGAAGCGGGCTTGGGGGACGAGTGCGAGCTGCCTTCTGCGCCAAGGTGCGGTCCGGCGGCGGCAGGAGGATGCGAGCCGAGGGCGGCCGAGCCGCGGAGCAGCTACCTGTGTGGCCCGGGCGGCCGCTGCCGGGACCTGCCGGAGACATCGCCATGTGAAGGGGCAGACCCCGGGCCGGCTCTCCACCCCGCCTCGCTCAATGGGAGGTTTGTTTTAGGGAGGACTCACCCCCTCCCTCCCCAACCCCCCCCCTCCCCCCCCCGCCCGGGGCTGAGGATTATTTGGGGATCTGGTGGCTGTGGAGGCGGCCGTGGCGCACACCAGGTAATGCGGGGCGCCCATGTGCTCCGCGCACCCGGCCAAGCGGCGTGGCCCACACGCCGCCCCCCGCCCTGCCCGGGGAGCCCACGCCGCGCACCCCGCCGCGGACGGTACCGCGGACGCGCCCCTTCGGCGGCGGGGGCCGGCGGCAGCTCTCCCGCGGTGCCGCCGCAGTCCCCGCGGGGTCGGCGTGGGGGCGCCCCCCGTGTCGGTGGCCGCGGAGAGGGCCGCTGGGGAGGGGGCTACCCGGCTACCCTCCCGGGGAGCCACCCGGGGGACCCCTCAGCGTCCTGCCCAGTAGCAGAGCCGGGCCCCCCCCCTCCGTCGCCCGAGAGGAAGCGAGGGGACGCGGTTCCCCGAATGTCCCCCGCCGCGTGTGGGGCGCCTGCAGAGGGGAGCTCGGTGCCGAGGCGGGAAGGGTGGATGGGGACCGGGGGGCGCCCCCGGGTACCCTGCCGTGCCCCGCGAGAACGAGCGGTAACTTTCCACCCGGCGCAGCGGCCGCGCCGAGGAAGGCCCGCCGCCCCCGCGGCCACGCACACGCGCGTCGCCGCTGCCCGCCGCCGGGGGGAGCCCTCCCGCAGCGGCGCGGCGCGGCGTGGGGCGGTGCGGGATGCGGGGCGCGGGCGGGGGGCTCCGGGGCAGGTGTCCCCCGGCGGCGGCGGGGACGGGGACGGGGCGCGGCGGGCCGTGATGCCGCGGTCGCGGAGGTGCGGCGGGCGCGGGGGTGCTGCGGGCGCGGGGGTGCGGAGGGAGCGGAGGTGCGGAGGGCGCGGGGCCGCGGTGCGGTGGCGGCTGGCGGTGGCAGCCGAAGTCGGCGGGGCAGGGTTGATGCTTCTGGCTGCAGCCGGGGAAAAGCGATGAGCGGCGGGCACAGGCTTCGTTCAGATTGCGCTTTTCATCTGCAGCTAAGGTGTAAGATGAGCGTAAAGGTAGAAAATACCTCCGGCTTTATGTGTGGATTCAAGTTAGGGGATCCCCGACCGGGCTATCTGGGGCGCTTTAATCCTAGCACGGTAAAAATGCAGTGTAGGAGAGGGTTACAGCCCCAGAGGTCATGATATTATTATATTAAAAAGGGGTAGGGGGAGAGGAGAGGATTCATGTGGAGCTTTGTGAGGGGAGAGGATTTGCCCCAAGTCCTGCAGAAAGTGTGGATGAAACTGGACGCAGAAGGAAATGCTTCTGCTCTCCAGCCTCATGCACTACAGAGCAGAGTGTGCTGTTCCTGAAGACCATCTTTCACCACACTGTTCTGCAAGGAACTGCCAGTCACACATCCAGCAGTAGCAGTTTCCACAGCCAAAACACTTGCATGTTCATAAGTTTGCTAAAGCGTACATTTCTGAATCTACCTTTAGCACAGAATGCTCGGTAACATACTGTTATCGTCTTCTACATATTTCTACTCCCTACAGGCGCTTTGACGCAGGAACTTGTCTCTTGCAATGTGTTTGTGCAGGGCTTATCACAGGGGAGAGCAGATCGAGGCTGAAACCTCCAAGTGCTATCATTTATAAATAAGTAACAGTACTATAGCATGGGATATATTTCCAAGACACCACCACTTGTGCTGAAGAAACCGTTGAGTCCTGCAACCCTGACATAAGTTCCTGGACATGACTTCCTCTCAGACATGCAGTTAGCTCTGCCATCCCCACCATCTCCGTCTCACAGGCTCATCGTATTCAGCCCATTGCTCAGTAAAATCCCACGGCATGGGGTTGCTCTGTAGCTGCGTGTTGTAGCCTTCTGTGCAGAGTATGATAACTGTGTAGGGTTGTATCAGCCACGCAGGAACATTGATACATGTGTTACCCTGGTGGTTCACCTCTTCCTTTGCACCATGTTTTTGCTGTGCCTGTAGCTATCTACTATATTAGCATAATTTTCTCACTTATTGAATGATGCAAAGTAATGAAATAAACTAAACTCACTTTTCTTCCTTGCTTTGTCTTCCAGATCTAATTGGCTTTACGCAGACAATGGTCCCAAAGACTGTATGATAATTCCCGGTGGCCGAAAGAGGAGGCACATTGGGGCCTGTACAGAAGAGGAACAAGAACAGGAGGGCAAGAGCTTCCTACTGCCCCTCTGGCAGAGGTACCAAGTGTGTGGCATATCTGCAACGCGAGCAAAGCACTAGTTTTCAGAAAGCAAGCGAGACTGAGAGACACCCCGAGGCACTTGCAGCACGGGAGGAAGAGGAGCAGCGCCAGCATGGATAAGGACAGCACAAACCTGGCTGACCAGCAGTATGAGTGCGTGGCTGAGATTGGGGAAGGAGCCTACGGGAAGGTGTTCAAAGCCCGAGACTTGAAGAACGGAGGTCGCTTTGTTGCACTGAAGCGGGTACGGGTGCAGACCAGCGAGGAGGGGATGCCGCTGTCCACCATCCGAGAGGTGGCGGTTTTGAGGCACCTGGAGACATTCGAGCACCCCAACGTGGTCAGGTGAGGAAGCGGGGCAGGTGTCCCGATCAGTGGGGTCCTGTTTTTAGTACATTAATTGGGCAAGCAAGAGTTTGGGTACATAAATGGACTGGACACTAGTTTGGGATTGTGGATGAAGTGAGCACTGAACTGTATAAATGAAGTGTGGTTTGAGGTTTCAGCAGGCCGTGGCGCTGCCTGCCAGACCTCACCTCATCCCTGTGCATTGCCTCCCACACACACAAACACCCATCTCCAGAGGCATAGGTGTGTGACTTAAGTGTTTGAGTGGATGGGCAAGGAGCCATATATACACTATTTCCTCAGGCATCAGAGAGAATGAAAAAACCCCAACGTCTCCCTGGTTTTGTCTCAGGTATTAGTTCTGCCAGCTGCAGCTGATTTTTAACAGCTCTATTTGTTAATGAAATCGCAAAGAATATGAGAGTGGCAGTGCAATGTACGTTTTACCTTTTTAGATGCTTTTGTATGGAGTTGCAGATTATCATGTTAAAGAGAAGTAATTCCTTAAGACTTCAAGCTTTGCAGGTGGCCGTACGGTTGCATACTGTTTGACTGGTACTAATTTCACCATGTGCTGATGATTATGCTACGAAGAGTGCAACAGTACAGACATCAGGCCTTGCTTGCAAAATGGTGGCAATGGCCCCAGGATGTCCTTTCTGTCATGTTGGTAGCATAAACCCCGGATGAATGACCTGTGTTCTTGAACAGATTCTCTCAATGGTAAGGCTGGCCCTACCATAACCTTTTTCGATAGCTGGAAACCTCCAGCAGCCTGTAAGCATCTTTTGTTAATATTATGAACTTTAAGAAGTAAGCTTCACTTTGCAGATACCCAGGCACGTAATGATCTGAAGCCAATCAGCATCTTGCTGATGGTGCTGTATTAACAATATTTCCTTATTTGCATTGTTTTATGCACATATTGCATAGCAAAGAGAAAATATTTTATACTTCATTAACATCAAGCCTCTTTCAGTCCTAGAGAAATAGATACTCTGAAGTTAGAGGTGACCTTCAAAATGACTTGTAGCTGTGATCCTCCTCTTTCAGGGTCTGAGATGGGGGGGTTTTAGTAGGTGCAAGAGGAAAGGTGAGACAGAGAATAATATTTAAAATACAAAAGCGAATAGCTAGAAATAAATTCATTTTTGTCCATCTCAAGGCAGCGTAATACCACAGTCTCATTTTTGTCTAAACTGAAGGGGCAAAGCATGTGCATTCTGAAATACTGGTAATGGAGTGCGGTGGTTCATCAGGCTCACTGCAGTGAGCAATGGGATGGAGGCTGCAGCTCACACTTTTCCATTGCTAATCAAGCAAATCCACAATTTGGCTAATAACCATTATTTTGACTGGCACCTGTAATGCCAAAGGCTTAGTCAAGAAATTTCAAAAATGGGGGCTTCTTCATGTGGACAACGTGGAGTATTTGGTCACCGAATCAAGTGGCTTAGTTTGCAGAGGAGCGCACGCAACGTTCTTCCTTGGCAGTAGAGATAACTGAGAGTTCTCAAAATCTCTGAAATCCAGCCCAATCATTTATGAGAGTAAACGAGGATTTAGTTGTCCAGGTTTAGACATTCACATATTTGAAAATTGTAAACCTTGTTTGGGAATAATTCAACATAACAATCCTTATGAGTTTTTCTGGCATTGGGATCTTTCCATATGAAGTAAAAAATGTTTTTAAGAGCTTTCTAATCCTGAATTCAGCAAAATCATGAAAAATAAAATTCTTGTTTTCCAAAGAGCTATTTCATGAACTGACTATGCAGCTTGTTTTACTTGGGTTAAGTGCAGTGCAATCTCAACATAGCGTTGCATAAACATACTGAAGCTTAAAATATTTTTACAAGTTTGAATGAAAATTCATTATCTGCAAGCAGTAAGTATTTCAGCCAGCAACATGAGAATGTAGTTTCAATATAAAAATCTCTGAAAGTGCGTTCCAGGTCCTCACAGTGGTGTTGTGAAGCCTTGACCTTTTGCCATAAGCAGCATTTCAGATGCAAGGGGTTGGGCTGTGATGTATCAGGATGATTGGGACCTTGGCTGCACACCTTTTTCCACAAACAGGCAGGGGAATATAAGAAGCAGTTTCAAACGTCATCTCTTCTAAAATGGGAGGAATGCTATTTAAAAACTCATCTCTGTTGTGCATGTTTTTAATCTGTAGAGTAGATTAAGCTGTAAGTAGCACTTTGGAGTGGCTGAAATCGTATCCTTACAATGAAAGATTATTTGAAAATATTTAAATGCCCCAGTTCCATTACAAAATACAGTAGAAGAGTTTGTAATTTATTGAAATTAAAGGTCTGTTTTTGTAGTATGTAAATATGCTCAGAAAAGGAAATACTGTAAAAGAAGATCTGCAATTTTAAGCAGCTGACCTAGCTGTACTTAATTATTGAACAAATTTTGCTCACAAAAATGTTCATTGTTTGGGCAGGCATTCTGGAAACTGGTATCGTGGCCAGCCTAGTAAATAAAAATAATGGCAAATGCATTGTCTACGTACTGGATTAAAGCATACATCATTTTCAGAGCACTGAGATAACAGGACAAATATTTGAAGTCAGTTCTTTTTTTTTTTAATGTTGAGGGGACATCTAACTTTTTTTTGAATATTACAGGCAACTAGCCTGAGGGAAATAAGTGACAACTGCAGCTATAATGTCGAATCTGTTACCTCTGAGTAATGGCATGTGTGATCCATGAGTTGCTCAATGCAAACCGACAGTCATTCTGTGAGTCAAGATTTAGACTTCAAACCAGATGATCCACAAATGCCCTGTGCTCTGCTGTGTTACTCTGGCATCAGCTGACAGCAGTGGCAGAAATCACAGGCCGCATCTCATCACACTGAACTCAAATGGTAGGTCTACGCACCTCCAGAGAGTACAGCAAGGAGCTCAGCAGTCCAGGGCTTCTCTGTCTCCATGAAGTGGTGCTGAACCTGAAGAACAGTTTGGTAAGGAAAAGGTCCAGTACTTGCTAGGCAGAGGTGGAGCTCCATGTCTTTGTTGGTCACAGAACCATGATGCAGGACCAGCATTACTACTGCAGCCCAGGTTTGTCGTAGTGGTTGTAGATTCCCTTCCTCTAAAATCCTGATAAATGCTTGGAGCCAAAACTGGTTTGCTGTGCTTGGCCGTGGGGATGGAAGAGAATTTTCTCCAGAAAGTAGAAAAGTCTAAATAGCGTAGAATAATTTAAAACAAAATATTTATCATATTTTTCCATGCTAATTATGAGAGCTTTGTTTCACATTCCGTCTCTCCAAGTGTGTCATTTCTGTATTTGTACAATAAAGAGATGCATTTTTTTGCAGCACAGTTGCTTTTATAACAATAGATAATGAAGTCAGATAAGACTTCACTGCAGAATGAAACAGAACAAGGTGCAAGATAAGAAGTGAAAGGAAGTCTTATCTTCATCGGAAAAGTGATGGTAGTGGAAGACTCTGGACTATTGACTATAATGTAAATAAGGCCTGGAGGACTGATCTAACATTTTGTAAGACTGTCAAAAATAGTATACAGAAAGGCATGGGGAAAATACAGTTAAAACGATGATTGGTACGTGCTTAAAATCCTCTCCTGTACACCTTTGCCCTTGTATAGAGTTCCCTTTCATCAGGACACCTTACTCTGTTCTATTCATCTTCACAAAACAAAGTAAAAAATAGAATCTTCAAGAGTAAATCTTACTGTGAATTGCTCTAAAATTAGGTATGTTGTAGGTATTGAAACGTCCTTTGTGACTGGTAGGATGATTAAGGTGCTTTTCCAGCTCACCTTTCAGATAACAAGGTGTAATGCTTTACTAAAGCTTTACTATATACAGTAGTTACATCTGGCAAAAGTTGGTCCAGCACTTACGTAGCTTAGTGCTGTTCTGTTTAGGAAAAATGAAATATATGTAGACAAAGGACAGACTTTGCCAGGAATAAATGACATATTAGTTTCAGGAAATTCCTGTGTGTAAAACTAGGAGTATTCCCTGCTGCAATATATCTGTAAAAATTCTTCTTGTGATTATAATGCTAAATTCCGCAATATATTGTGTTCATTTTATCTCTCTCCTGCTGGTAATCAGATGAATAATTTTCCCCTAATGTTAATCATCCATCAGACTGTGAATTTGCACTCTGGGAAGGTGATACACAAGACAGAATAATTTTTGCCATCCTTGTTTTCTAACATATATATATTTAACAGTTTTAATAGTGTTAAAAATTAAGCAAATAGAGCAAACCTGGAAAGCTGTATATTTTTGCTCCCTGACTCATATTTTTTTGATATGTACAGCTTTTTTAGTATTTTCATGGGTTAGTAAGTCTTGAATTTTAAAATAACCAAAATTATACTGAGTATAATGTATTAGAATATAATCTAATCTGGATTATTATTTCAAAGACAAGTGTCAGAAATCCTGCCATTCGAGGTCATCATTGCCATATATACCAAAATGGAATTAAAAAATCTTAGTTCTTTCCTTCCTGTTAGCTTGCAGAATAGGTGTGCCAGCTAATTGACTTAGGTTCAAGAGAAAGATCTGCCTAGCTGGAAGTGTAGCTCTATTCCTCAGTCTTTTTGGTATAGCGATCTGTGCGAGGGACACCCAGTAATTATGAGTATTTTCACAATTATGCCATGTTCAAGGTTTCATGTTATTTTGTATCCACTGAAATATAAATGACACTGTAAACTGCCCTCTGTGGTACAGCAATACAGTCATGTTGCTTTTTCCCTGCTTTTGCAGGCCAGTGGTCCATGCCATTACCTCTTGGTTTGCACTTGAGTGCTTGATGGACCTCATCAGCTTGATGGACCCCTGGCAACCTGAGTGGGGGGGGGAAGAGGCTGGGGCACACTTGCCTCCCCCATTCTCATGTGCCCTGACGTAAAGACCAGCACTTGCCCCTCCTCAAAGGTCCCAGAAGTGTATAATGGCTTAGTGCTTAAAATTGTTATACCTAGAAGGTGTCTTTATAAGCGTCATAAAATACCCTGTCCAACCTGATGGAGCATTCAGAACACATCTGTAGCAGCTCATCAATACCTAGCTAACCTTTTGCAAGGCAGTTTGAACTTGTAGTTGTTTTGCTTTGTTCTGTTTGTTAAACTGAAATGATTTGGGAACATACAGAGGGAAAAGAATTTCAAAATGCAGTAGCTTTCCCGTTTGTGGTGACGGTGATATTGGCTGCTGGCTTTATTACTGTACTGTTATTAAGTTTAAAGGATGATCTTCTCAAAATCATTGAGATGTTCCATCCCGTCAAGTGAAACATTTCTATTTTAGGGGGTGTTTGCCTCCAGTGAATTCTGCTTCCTTCCTCACTTCCTTTTTCTGCCAAGCTAATGTTAATCTAGTGTATGACATCATTCTTACGGATCAGCTGTGCGCTGTATTGTGCGATACAATTTATGTTTCTGTCGCACCACTCGTATGGCATCTGGCAAGCCCCTGGAGAGAAAGAAATGGTTACCTCTGCATTGCTAGGTACAGGGATTTTCTTGCACGCAGAACGAGTAAAATAAGATGCAGGGATGGAACGAAGCAGAAGAAACTGAACTTGATACTTGCCAAGGTTGAAGGGATTAATGTGGCAGATGACTCTCAGCTGAGGTAGAAGAGGTGGATGAGTAATGGGAAGGAAAAACTGAATGAGCCTCAGAGTCAGTTTTAGTCTAACACAAACAGGATGGTCTTCGAGGCAGATGTGAAGACGGGAAGTGCCTTGGCGGGAGAGAGGCATTTCCAGGCTGGAGAGTGGTGGTGGCTGGAGGGGGAGATGGTCCCTGCACTGACCGGCCACTGCAAGGAGGAACACTGCAAAGGTCCTGGGGAGCAGGGGAACTGCCTACCTGGAAATACAACTTCTCTCATGGCAAGAGGGCAAAGGGGAATGATGTGGCTGACACTGAACAGGGTTTGGCAGTAGGTAGGATTTGGAGAAGTTTGTTTAGTTGGCAGAGGACATTGAGAAGTGACTGCACATGAATGCTGGTCTGTCATCGTCTGCTTGCAACCCTAGCATACACAGAATAAGCACGTACAAGGAAAATAAGTGATATTCTTCCTGTCCATATTAATTGTTTATTAGTAATGGATGTGATGATTTAGTTTGAATACATGGTCTGCCAGAAACAGGACAAGATATGAGCTTGTCAGGAAGGAAGGGCTGAATATGAATAGCCTTCTGAGCCTTAGGAAATTCAGTTTCTGGAGTGAGTACAAGCTTTCTTCAAAAAGTATTTTATCTTATTCTCAATCTAAGCTTTTTACAAAAAACATGTTTTTAGTCTTTGTGTGAGTAAATATTAGTCATTTTAGATTATGTCCAGTGCTCCCTTCCTTCTTTAAATCTGTGGATGGTTGTATCCATGCTGTTCTTGGAGAGATCTGGTCTTGCTGGGTCCTGCCCAGAATAGGAAACCAAACCATTGCTGGTGGCAGCCTGTGTCTGCCAGGCAAAACATCAGCATCCCCCGGGTTTATGAATTGGGGTCCAGGATTCAAAACTGAGCCTTGAGAAAGATAGGAGAGTGGATGGCCCATCCACCAAAAGGGCCAGAGTCGTTTACTTGGGACTTAACAGGTTGCTTCATGGTACCTACCGCCGGCTGAAGTGTGGAACAGAGCAGGGAGAAGGAAAGTGCTCACTTTCCAGGTGTTTGAAAGAGAGTAGGATGGAGGCTGTGACTTAGCAAAGCACTAAGAGAGTCATTCAGGTACACTTGGTGGGATTTAAGTCACTGTTTGAAGTTTAGCACAGATGTTAAGTGCATTATTGAACAGAATTAGCTATGGTATTAAGTATGCACTGAATTTTAAAATCTTTTTCTGAATAGATTTCAGGGACAATGTACATAAGAATATGAATCACAGATATTGATTCTTATTCATTTATTAACTGAAGCCTTATTTCCCAAGAATTTTTCTATTAAAAGGTAAAATAGATCATGCAGAATAAATAATATCGCTGTCCTGATATAGCAGTAACATGAATTTGGCATCAAGGGTGGTATTTGTAGTAATTCTTAGTTGGTTTAATTTAGTACCAAAGTTTTAAAATTAATTTATAAAGTTTCATAACCCTAAATAAAATAGAAGCTGCTGTTCATTCCATAACTTGGTAGCTGTATATAAAACGTTTGGTTTTTACTCATTATCTGACATCTAGTTGGTTTCCAGTTTTGCTGAACAAGGTGATTCTTAATGATCTAACATTATCAAAAGATAACTCTGCCCATATACATATATAATGAAGCTGTGCTTTTTCATTCGAGATAAAATTTCTCCTCTTATATCAGTTCTTCATATATTTCTCTTATAATCTGAAAAAATATTTTAAATTATGCATACATGATTATTTAAGAGCTATACCTTTAAACTATAAAACATTTGTCCTTAATAAACAAACCACTTTAGAGTTTTCCAAGGAGTGGTTTTTTCCATCTTGTACCTTGACATTTTCCATTTGGGAAGCTTTTGATGAGATGATCATCAAAGAGCGGAAACGTGACTGTTGATTTCTGAACTGTTTCGAAATACCTCATTGCATCCAAATTATTGTATTGATGTTCCTATTTATTTATTTACTCTTAGCCTTTGAAAATTTGTCCCATTCTTAGAAAATGTTCACAAGAAAATATTCCACTAAATAATCCTTTTAAAATCAGGCCTTAAAATTCTAACACCACGGTTGTATTTTCTTTAGGTGGAAAAAGAACATTTTATATGAGTAATAAAACCTCTTCCATATGATGCTTTAGATGTCATTTTAGGGTTTTAGAAAAAGATGAGTCTCTAGCCTAAGAAGCATCCCAGATAATTTTAGGACCAGATGATGATTTCAGATACCTAAATACAGGTTGTACTGGAACGTGCCAATTTGCTGATATTGGTGGAGTTGCCCTGGGGTAGATTTCCCATGACATACCTAGCAAACAATTTACAAACTTGCCAAAAAGTTCAGTACTGTTTTAAAGGCGTTCATACAAACACTGACTGCTTATCACTCTGGATTATCATTAACAAGTGACTGATCTTTTCTTAGTAAAAAAAAAAATAAATAACTTGCATATGAATTCATCTTTGCAGGAATTTCCCATATATAATGACTGAAAATTCAATTATAGTGCAGATGAATCACACTGGGTTTAAATGAAACCTATTGAGTTTGGACTTTTCCAACATTAGTCAGTGCAGAATGTTACATGTTTTTATAGAAACAGAGAAAGGAAGTGAGAAATAGAATGGAAAAGCCTATGTGATTTTTTTCTCTATTTTATGTGAAGTTTTGGCTAGTCTTTTAATATCTATTTGAAGTGTGGTCACTACGATAAATATCTGAAGGTGTCTGTTGCTGTTTAACAATGTCAGATAATTCCCTTCTCTCTGAAATCAATTAATTATAAACTGGAAATTTCAGTATTTTGTTCACCGTTTCTTAAGTTAGCATATTTCTAGGAGCTTTCTGTGAATGTAATTCCTAGCTGCACTGGTGCTTTTGTTTCTCTTCATCAGTGGAGCCAGGGTTCTACTGTAAGGATAGAATTCTATCACTATTTTTTTTTTTTTTTTCACGTTTGATGTGGTATTTTGCATACAGCTGCAGAGTAGACAGTTACCTTTGAAAAGAACATTTGGCTGGTTTAATTTGATTAGAGCAAACCACCTCAATCATTTCTGAACTAAGACCGTTTTCATTTTAACTTGGCAGTAGGAGTTGGGAATGTACTGACTGTGCTTAGATGTTTGGGGGAGTTCTGGTTTGGATACACAGCTACGACCGAAGGGAAACAACCTTAGAGGACTTTGCCCACTCTGCTCCTTCCCCATAACAAGGGAGGGCTGTGAAGCCATTGAATGTCACATTTAACTTTCACTCATTATGATACAGAATTGTATTGCTTGCGAGTGTTTCTACAAAAAATTTGAAACTTTTAACGCATAGAAATACATAATCATACATTTAAAAAAACCTCCATGATATTAAAAACAGATATGGGATATGAAAGTCTTTTATTTACAAAAAACTACATCCCTAGCAACAGCATTTTTAATAAAATCCAGCATATAAATAGAAGTATGGTGGGTTTCTCATAGATATATTGTATCAATGTTAAAATTGTATACTTTTTTAGTAGGTCTTTGTACTATTCCCACATTCTGTCATTCTCCTACCTTTGACTTTCTACCCCTTTCCTCATCATGTAAATATATTGTGATGGGGTTTTACGTTGCATATTAAAGATGAAATTAGATTCTTCAGATTTACAGTAGTATGTTTTTTAATTTTCAGTTGCGCTCACTGGTGATCAAATAATTTTCCTAGACAACTCTTGTGGCTCTCTAGAATATCAGTGTGTCTCATAACAAATGACAGCCCTTCAGTGAATTACAGTTGAATGGCATTCTCCAGAAAAGATGGTTTTTATCTTTAAGTGCTCTGACTTTGCAGTAGTGGATCATCATATAGACAATATTTTAACCAGAAGTTTACAGTTGAAGGAAGATCTTCTGGTTATTCTTGTATTATGTTCTGAAAACCAATATACACAGTTAACTGTTCATCTGTGTGAGCAGCCTGACACTTGCTATTAATGGGGAAATTGCGCCCACATCTTCCAGCTAATCCAAGAATGCAGTTGTAAATTTAAGGCTTGAGTTTCCACTGTTGGAGTTAAAGTTCATAGACCTACACTGATTCAAACAGCTCATGTCGAACTGAATTATGTTCAAATCAATTCCTAATGTTAAGATGAACAAAAATGCATTAGGACAGGCGGACTGTGCAGAGGTGTCCCATCAGGCACGCACATTTGTGACTTTACCATTCAGATTTTAGGTGCTGCAACTACAGAGTTTACCAAACTGGGGAATAAAAATAGTTCTTTCATTGGGAGTTTTTTCATCAAGATGGACTCAGAGGTTCTGCTGAAACATCTCTCTGAAACATCACTCCTAATTAGATTCCCTTTTAGCACTACAAATAATTCCTCTCTACCTTAGTATGTAGTCTCTGAAATGTTTGATGTCTATGTTGTCACCTAAGCAATTTGTACAATGCTGTGCTTGCCCCCAGACTCCAGGTTACATCACATACATGGTCTTTTCAGTGCTATGTACATCTCCTTTCTACAAGAGAAAATGCTTCTATAGCTACAATTAGAGACATTCTGATTTCTGTACAGCATTGAAAGTTTATGTCTAACTTGTTATTCACTAGCACAGTGCTAGAGCCTTTATTATTGATTTCCAGGTTTCTTCGGGACGGTGAAAGTTAACGACCTGTATTATTTTTCTCTGGTAGGAAGTAGGTTATAAGGTGAATCTCATTTTGCTAATTTTATCTAACAGCATACTTTGTATTTGTGATCTTTACAACATAGAGTCTGAGCAGCATCTGCACTTTTAATTGTGTTGTTTATCCTTAGATAACCTTCTAGATTATTAATAGAGATAGGACTACCCACTTATCTCTGTGGTTTCCTCACAGACATCTCAAATCAATTTGTTGCCTTAATGTTTATCTCTGCTTTAAAACGCTGAGCAACAAGTCTTGATCAAAGCAATAATACCCATAACTAGACAGGTTTGAATCAATGACTATAGTCTGAAATCAGAATTAAATGTCTCATTAAACTTAAAAGATTTGGCATTCTTGGAAGGGCCCAGATAAGTTAGTACTTCTGCAGAACTGAGCACCTATATCTTTTCATGGGGTGGAATCCTGTTCATCACATTGCCTTTACGTTTGTAACATCATTAAAAAAGAAGAAAGAGCTACCTGGCATTGCTGAATTTTCTGCTGCTTATTATTCCTGCTGTGTCTCTTCTCAAGAAATCAAGAAGGTTTTATTACTTTTACATTTATTTGGTCAAAATAAAACATCTTTTAGAGATGTCAGTTATTTCAAAAGCATATCTTTATGCAGCAGTGAAAAAAAAACCCAAACAGAATGAGGCTAGAACTAAAGACTACGGCAGTACAACAGCAAGAATAGTTAGGAGTTGCACCGAAGAGTCAGGTAACCCATTTGACTAAAAATGAAAGATATTTGTGGCTATAGATAAAACCCAGGTAGGTGGATAACACTGATGAAGGAGTCTCATTAGTAGACACTTTAAGTATATTGGAATGGCCCAAATCAATAGGATATTGTGATGTCCCTAATAAAATAAATTTCAAGGACTGCTTGGTTTCCAGTAACCCAAAGCTGAAAGTGGACAAGACCATTTTGCAGAAACAAAACTTAAGTTATAAAAAGAAATTTAAATCTTCTGCCATCCTCTAGATCAGTGAAAGGATATTGAGCTTATAATTCTGGAAGAAGCTGGAAAGTTAACTAAGTTTACTAAAACAGTAATAAAGGACAATTTCAACCACTGTTCATAATAAAATGGAAAAATGAGACAAGGTTTAAAGACAAAACTTACAGATGCCGTCAGTGAAGGAGCTTTTCCTGGAGTGCAAGGAAAAGAGCTCTCTCTCTGCATAGCCTGAAGTAACTTGCAGTAGCTCGTTTAAGAAATTCTTATAGTCAAGATATACAGTCATAGCAACCACAATAATTAATCTGATATATTTGGGAAAGGGATGGTTCCCAAACTCGATGTAGTAACAATAGGCTTTAGAAAAGAAAGAGTAAGGAACAGGGGGTAATAAAAAATTCAACAGTCAAGAGGAAGGATATGAAACTGCTTAGATTTAACATGGTAGGTACTTAAATAGAGGTTTGTAGCAACACATTTTGTTACTTGGGACATACACCTTTCCCTGGTGTGATGCTCTTGTCCAGCCCCTGGAAATCCTGGCTGCTGCCTTGGATCTATAGTTTCTTCCTGGCTACTAGATATAGCAGGACAATTTAAACATATGGGTTCTTCAAACTCTCTGGAGGAATGGGGAATGTCAAAGGGAGACACCAAACTTTGTCTACTCCTTTTTATGACTCTGCTCAGTATATCATGATGGATGCACAGAAGATGCTCATACCCATGCATAAAAAGGTAGAACAGGAATGTAAGATAACTGTGAGCAGATGTTTAACTTTAACCATCTGAGTATTAAAAGCGTGCTCCATCCTAGTCATTTAGAGTCTTCCCATAGTGAGTGCAGGATCTGCTTTTGGAGAATAATTCATCCCGCTCACCCTCGGTACCGCCCCAGAGCAGAATTAATTGCCCTCTGGAAATGCCTGCCTCTCTCTTGTTGGCTGTGGAGAGAGCCCGCGTGGCTAATGCAGAGTAGACGCCCAGCTCTAGCCTGCTGCAGCTAGATGAGATTAATGCCAGTCAGTATGGTCCAAGTTTGAAGGTGGAAACACTACTAGGGATTTTGTACAGCAAATAAGAGAAGTTACAAAAGGAAATAGGAGATTACTGGGGGACGGGACGCGGGACAAAAAGCTACTATTGAAATCAGAGGGCACTTGAACTATGAGAAATTGGAGAAGGTAATTGAATAAGAAATTAGTATTATAGGGAAACTTCTTTTTTTTACCAAAATCTATAGTATACGGATTGTTGGTAAGAGTTTGTGCAAGACACTTTATCAGTTGGTAAGAATTATGTGCTTTTCCTAATAGCAGAGTGTGGGTTTCTGTGAAATGGGCTGGCTTCAGACAATCTGCTTCTAGTTTGCGCTTGGCATTAAAGTACTAAGAGGCACAGGATGTAGCTGGAATGGGTGGGCATGGCCTGTACGCAATTACCCTGTACCCAACGTTAACCTCCAGCAGAAGCCATTTTGGTCAGAACTTGTTAATCTTTTACAAGGGGAGGAGTAGCTGAAGATGTGTGTTGGATGTGTTAGCTATGGCCAGCCATGCGGCCTACGAGTGGTTTAAGGCACCTTTCAAAGTTTTGTCAGAAGTAGTTTCTCTTGCGTATTTTTCTATTTCCCTCCACTCTGCCATACTGGTCTCACACAGGATTTGCCACTAAGTGGGCTAAGCATCTCATTGCTGGTAAAATTCTGGTGCTACACGTGGTTTCATTGCCTCAAATGCCTTTCAAGCAAATTACTTTATTGTACAATTGCAAGTAGTTGGAAAATTCTGGTTTCTAACTTATATTCCACTCTGAATTATCCAAGATTAGAGTGCTTGGAAAGCAGTGGTACTATACCTTTGTCTTTTGGAATAATTTTTTTGAATTTAAAGTTTCATTTTTCCATAATCTCAAAACATGTCAGCCCACGTTGCACGGTAATAGGCTGCAAAATTAAAATCAATCAATAATGCTAACAGATTCTGGTCCATCATTTTTTATGTTGAATGTCTTTTGGAGCTAGTTCTTTTATAGCTTGATTTACAAGTCTTGAAAACAGCTTTTTTATTATGGAACTACTGAGACAATATGATTGTACTAAAGCAAATAAGCTGCTCTATTAAGCTGTTCGGATATTCATATTACGTGTGTGTGTGTGTGTGTAAAAGAAAAACCATGAAAATTTCAAGATTTGACTGCATTTATACTAGGAGGTTCAGAATTATTATTTTGTAGCATGGATGAGGATTGTTAGACGTGTAGGACTTCAATTAGTTCAAAGTCTGTGCCTTAAAAATGTCTGAACAATTTTATTCTTTAAAGTTAAAAGACAAAATTGAAAGGGAATGAGGGCAAGGCAGGAAAAAAACCATCCTGAAAGCTAATTGCTTTTAAAAGAAGTTACATGACATTGAAATTGGAACTTGGAACCGAAATGTCATCTCACTCCTAAGTATAATAAAATAGTAGATTTTATTAAATGTATTCTGGAAAGAGTACATTAAAATTATAAAGCCTGATGTGAGTGGCAAAGAGCCCAGGCAATATCCAAAAGTGTAAACATCGAATGGCTTAACTTAACTGGGGCACAGTGCTGCAGCAGGCAATTGAACAGGGGATGTCAATATTTAAAAGCAGCAGAACTGATTTTTGAAACAGATGGTTTTTCTTCTTCCTGCATGCAGTACAAATACGTATTTTTAAAGGCTTTAAGGAATATTTAGATTATAAGATTATGTGTCTTCTTTTGATATTGACCCTTTTTTAATTTTTCAAATCTTGTGAAATCTAAGGTCACTTTGATCTCTCTTCTTTCAGGCATGAAATTGCCATCTTTAAATTGCATTATTCACTCAGTTAGGGAACCCATTCATCCCAGAGCACATCCTTTATACAAAAAATATTGCAGTATCATCTTGTCAGCTTTTAAATGGAGGCTTTTCTTAAAAAGACTGTTGAGTTCTTGAAATAATGGACCTAAAATTTTCTGAATGGACATGATTATCATGGCATTTCTAATATATTGATCACCATTGTTTTCACAAGCTTGAAAAAGTGTTCTTGTGCTTTGGAAAATCTAAATCCATGTCACTTCTGTGCCTTCTGGAGTAAAATCACATGGAATGTACTGTGCTTAGGTGAATAGTCATATACAGTAGGGGTGTGCGTACAGAGGCATTCATGGAAATGAAGGCTACTGTGTCTTCCTGGATTTAGAAGAAAAAAATGCTCTACTGTGTATGTTTCTTCCAGATGGACTTGAGGCAGTTATTTCTCGGTCAAATATTTTCCTAATCCAGACACAGGTTCTTATTTCAGGACATATAGATGCTAGTTGTGATGTCTGAAAACCAAGACATGCCTGCATGAAAAGTAGGTAAGGGAAATCACCAGAAATTTTCACTTTTTTCTTCACAGAGTCACTTCAATTCTGTGATAACTCAGAAAGTGGCTGAATGGACCTTTATAAAACATATGAACTAAGTCATTTCTAAGTGGAGACAGCTGGGGTCTATTTAATATCCTGTGTAAAATGGTAGAGGTCAGCTTCCTGGCATAACTTAGGAGTTTTATTTCACGAATCTCCTACTGCTGCAGGGACCTGGGGTGATGGTGAGGCTCTCAAACTAAAATGTACTGTAAGGAAAAGCTCCAGGGCCGTAGCTCTTGTTCTAGCTCTGCATGAGGTGTGGGATGATAGGAAGCGTCTTGTGGCCTGCGGTATCTGTGCATCCTCATAGATGTCTGTTGCGTGGGTGCTTATTAATGCAGGCAACTAGTCTCATTTTTTTGTTCCAATCCTATTATATTCTTAAGATTTCGGCATTAGAATACTAATTGAAAATCATCAAGAAGTTACACTTTGGACAACAAGTGGTTCTCAAATGTACTGACAACCCTAAATACCTCGGTTATTTCGGACCTTGGTTCCTAAATAATTTATCTTGACAGTTTTATGATGTCTTTTTTCCCCCTTGCAATTAATGCAGCCATATCTTTACTATCTAAGATCATATATTTCCTTAATGTGTTCCCTGTATCTATTCAATTTAATTAGTCTTGATTCCTTGAGTTGTGGGTGAAAAAAGATCTATTTGTAGGCCAGTGCCACTGGTAAGTGTTCACTACACACAGAGAAGTTACACAATATAGCAATTGATATCACTGATAGTCCAGTGACACTCTAATTAAAAGCCTGTAGGGCAATAAGCATGAAAATTCATATAAAACTTGTACATAAATATGATGTCCAGTATGATTACCTACATTTCACAGTGTGAAAATTTGGCTTTTCCTTGACTACATATTTAAATAGAAGATAAATGGAAGCTCTAAAGAAGAACTAAGAGGGGTAATTGTTTCTGGAAAAAAAAATGGTAGTGTGTCACTGGAATAGGCAAGCTGATCACTGCCAGAAAAGGCTTTGGTAGCCTGTGCTGATTCTATGGACCCTGTATGGTGTGTACTGTTCCCTGTTTAGACAACTGTACAAGGGCTCAAGACCATCAGCTGTGGTTTAAGTTTCTGTGCTGTTTCTCCGAACAGAGATAAATAGGATGATTGTAGGATTTGGGCTGGATTAGAGAAAATAATGAGGAGCAACTCCTTCAGCCCTTGATGTCTCTTGGCTTATTCTTGAAATAAAAATAATCAGATCAATAAAACAATTCATATAGGGCTTAGAAAGGGTTAGAACAATTTCCATCTGACCCAGTACTTTTCTGAAGTGAGAAAGAGCAGATAGCTTAGGGAATCGTGTAAGCACAGGACAGACCTGAAGTGATAGTTCCTGGCAAATGAAGGCTCGACAGTTTTGACACCGACTTGCTCTATGATCTTAAGTAATCTGTGTCCACTGCTTTGTAAGTCCATGCAGAATTTGCAAGCAGATGTGAGCCAGCCCTGCCTCATTCCCAGGCAGATGCCTACTCGCTCTGCCGGTGCTTTGAGCCAGCTGGAAGCTGCGTAGCCATGTTAGCGCTGCGGAGCCTCAGCCATTACGCTCTGCTGTCCTCCGATCTTCCCAGCTCGGCTTGAGCTGACACTGCCTGCCTGGACATCGCAGAGCACGCTCTCCTTTGCTTGCAAAGCTTGGGTAGATGTACTTTGTTTTCATTTGCCTAGACATAAAAATGTTTTAGAGTTCCAGGAACCAGACCTTGTTTTTGCAAGATTTATTATAGTTTGCTCATTTCTTTCAGAAATGTGGAAGACATTGTTGCAAAACAACCAAAATACAGTTTTATCATGTATTAATATCTGACATACACTACCATTTACAAAATGCTGAATTTATTTCAAAACTACCCATGCATTACAATGTAAACCCTCATCTCATGCTGCTGAAAGACGCCCCAAAAGAAATAGTTGCCTTTGCCCCGAAGTAGTAAAACAGTCGAATAAAATTTATTGCCAGCTCAAAATGCTACTAACACCTCATTTTCATTGCCAAACTCTGCAAATAATCTTTAATTTGTTTTCTTTTACATATGTGTGCAAGAGCTTAAAGGAAATACTTAAAGAGCTGTACAGCCTATAGAATACTTCACTCCGTGTGCATTAATCTTTAAATGGCTGGCTCACAGTGCCATCTAAACTGGCTGGAAAAGGAGGAAATGTGTAATCATCATCTACCTGAAGAACTGGAGGACGAAAGCACCTGAGAATCCTATAGAAATAGAATTTTTCATTTTCTTTGCATGTGCTATGAATTAATTTAAAGTTTAAAAAAATGCAGCTTAGTAGAAGAAATGACATGACAGCCAAGGAGCTTGTATGGCCACGTGTGGATGACTGTGAATGGGAAAAAAAGCAGCCATGAAGTCCACATTTTTAAAACCTTGTGAGATTTAATGTCTTAAATTCTGATGAAACGTGTAAGGAATTTGCATGCTAATGGAAATGAGGATCCCTTTTTATGTATCGAGTGTTTAAGGGCAATTGGCCCCTGGCTAAATTTATTAAGCCAGAAAAATCTTGTAAATTTCTATTGAAGATTTATTAGTCCCATTTGTTTCTGTTCTGTACAACATGAATATTAAACTCAATCCTGCAAGTTTGTCACAGGTGAAACTCCCTTTCAAATTAAAGGAAATTCTGGACCTGAGCCAAAGCCAGTTAAATACATGTACTAACTTCATGAGGCTTAGGTAAAGGCTCTTGTGTGCAGAGTGTTCTAGGATTGATCCTGGTCTGTGGGGGTTGAGTGAGTAGGGCAGAGGCATTTTCAGTGTCTTTTGGTTTTTTTTTTCGACTTTCCTCGCATTTTGTTTTAAGTTCATCATGAGAAGAAATATTTTTAAATATCTTCAAAAAACAATCAAACGTACTCTGGAATTCTACCGAGTAAAATTGCTCAGTTATAGTCTTCCTGGGAAAGAGTCATCTCTCCTAAATTCAGTTAAATTCAAGCACCTTGTCTAAATTAGTCATCTAGGCGTCTTCCACAGCAAGCAGGGAGAGACAGTACTTCTCCCCGCCCTGCTGAGTGATTCAGCCAACCTACTTCTTTCCCTTGAATATATGGAGGCCTACACGGCCCATTCAGACTAACCACCAAACCCCTAAGCAGCTCCATTATATGAGTTGTATCTCCTCCACGGCAGCTGAGAGGAGAACTAAGAGGTCCATGAGCTCTGCTAGGCTCTTGTGTAGAAGGATGGCATTTGATCTGTCCGATGATGGGTAGCCAAAGACAGCCTTCAACGGAGTAGTTAGTTTTCTTGCAAGCCTTAAATCCGCCTTCTGTATGTGCTGAATTTGTTACCTTAACTTTGTTTTCCATTAGTTCTGATGCTTTGGTTTTAGAATAAATATCCCCTCACTGTTTGCTTTCTCTTATAAACTTAGTTTTTCTTTTAGAATGCAACTTATAGAGGAGTGCAATGTTTAGGTGCATAAATCTGGCTGTCTCCCAAAACCAGACCAAATCTGTTTGTTTGTGTTACCCATGTGAGCAGTTGCCTTTGTCTTTTGATTTTTGGAAATCATCCGAGCGCTATTTACTTTTGGGCAGATGGGATGTGATTCGTAGCACACCGAGTGGTGGTGGCAGGACACGGTACAGTGCCGCTGGCAGGTCAGTTGAGTTCACTGTGCTCCCTTCCAGGTTTTACTGAAGTGAATGGAGGAATTCCCTTTGTCTGAAGTTAACAGTGCCCCTGACATCACAGCACACAGGCTTCTTGGGAATACATCTGGCATCAAAGCCTGGTCAAAGTCATTCCCCAATGAATGTGTTGTGCTTCAACAAGCACTGTGAACTGTGTCTCTATTTTATGTCTTTTAACCTCATGCAGGACAAGCATGTGTGGAAATCACCACACAAAATGTAAGACACCTTGTGGATTTTCACTTGGTCTATTGCTGAATGTGGCAACTGCGTTTGCTGCCTAACCACCGTGCTTGCGTTGGAAGTGGGTGGATATGTCTGGTCCGTTTTCAGGAAATTTTGAGCAGTTCTAGTGAATCCATAAACAGGTTCTTTGAACAGATTTAGACATTTTTTAGAAGTTGTTTTCATGCGGTTTAAATATCTGGTGTTAAATTGCTGTTTCCATTTGTAAGATAACAAGAACTGTTCATATATGTTGCTGTTTTCTAGTCCCCTGGGTAAAGACTGGGAAAGCAACAGTTCACAGTTTTGGTCGTTTCAGAATTTAGGGAAAAACAAATATTGTGATAAACTCTTTGGAATAAATTACGAACATCGTTTGCAGAGATGTATGGCCATATTCAAGAATGAACTTGAGTCTTAAAAGTAATTAAAAAGTTAGGAAGGAGAGACTGTGGTACAGATAAGGACACTGCGGTGCAAAAGGGGAGCTCACATGCAGGGCCCCAATTTGTACAGTTCTCACTTCATGGGTGAGAGAAGCAGACCAGGAACGACGAACACCAGCTATCATAGTAGATGCTGATTTAAATGGCATACAGGGATTTACACGGCTCTGTCCAGGTAATGACTGGCTGAGCATAAGGAAGAGAAAAATTACCTTTTTTGGCCTTTTGTCTTTCATTCTATGTGCACAATGAATTACCTTTTTTTTTTTTTTCTTCTCTGCTTTCATTTCTGAAACATACCAGGCATATAAGGGAGACGAAGCTTTAGATGATGTATACTTCCTTAGAAGTCACTTAGGTTATTTGCATGCTGGAAGTTAAGCACAGCGTAATTTTCTTCGGTAGTTAAGGGCTAGTGGATTGTGCAAGATCAAGACCTATGACAGGTTTTTTCTGCTTCCCTAACTCCAAAATTGCATTTTTTTACTGACAGATCTAGAATTTTTTCATAAAATACTGCTCAAAGCTTGTGTTATGTCAACTGACTCTGCTGTCATAGCAATAAACAAACAGACACTGTAAGAAGTTTGCACCTGATTTCCCAGAGTGGTGCTTGTTTCATTCTCTTACCAAGTATTTTCTTTGCTATAATGTCATCTAGAGAGCCAAGAATGTTGTATTTAAGAAATAATACGTAATAATAAACCCAAATATAAACAAATGGGCATGACTGAGCCATGCAATGTTTTACCCTGTTTTACTCCCATGTATACTAATTGCTTTCTGTTTAATACATGGATATACAGCATGTTACATTAGAAAGCCTACAGATTTCCTTAATAATTCCTTGAACACATTATAACAACACAATTCAAAGGACTAAAAAGAATTAATTTGGTTTTCAAATTAACAGCTGTCTTTAGTATTGACTTTGTGCATATCAGTATTGTCAATTTTAGCCAATTTAGCCTTTTATTTTTCTTTAGGCTTTTTTTCCTTCTGTTTTCCTGCTCTTTTGCTTTTGCAGTGGAGTTCACAGTATTGTTGAACTGTGGAAGTTTTCCCTTTCTAGAAGTCAGCTCTTGATCCTTCTTTGAGAAACACAGACCGTCTGGTCCTATCTCTACCTATGAGAAGTTGTAGAACTCTATTTTCTTACAAGGCTTTAGGGTGTCTGTGTCTCACAAATCATTACAACAATACTTCTTCTGAGGAACTTAATCAAAACTGTTGTTAATGCCAGTAAAAGAACAACAGCAAGACATTTTGCACCTAGTGCTCTCTCTCCCCTCCTCATCACCCTCGCCATAGCAGCTTTGGGCTCCTTTCAGCTGCTGCCAGTCAGTAGTGGCCCCTCTTCCTAGGAAGTGGTAGCAACATCATCAGGGCTCAGGTGTATTTGCACCATTTGGCAAGCCCCCTTACTTTACTTGTTCAGTGGCTCTGATGGCTAGATTTGCCCTTCAGGAGTACTATCAGTCAGGCTGTGGTTGCTTGTATTCCTGAGGGCTTAGCATATGCTGGAAGGTTAATTTGAATTCAAACAGAACTTGAGTTTTATGTATAGCTGCCATCCCTCAGTAGAATTGTGGCTGTAGAGTAACCTGGAAGTCATTCAGGAACAGCAGTCCCTGCATTGATGGTAAGCACCAAAAGAGTATACCTGCCATCTTCTATGGTACCTTCTTGGTTTTTAAGTTTCCCCATGCACATCTGAAATGCAACAGTTGGAACCAAATTTGCACTGGAATTACTTACCACTTAAAAAATGCTGAATTAAACACCTCAGGAACTGCTGTGATATTGCAAGGATTTAAAAAACTGTATGAGATGGTACAGAGTATCAAACAGGACGTTTGATTTTTTGCTGTGGATCCTTTTTATATGGAGTTAGAGGGTTATTATTTCCTTTGTTATTTTTGATAGGTTGGCATCACCATTAAGTCTCAAGTGTAGATAAATTAGATTATTAAGCTTCTAAGGAATGAATGATAATTTATACTCTTGCAAAATCTTCCAAAGATAAGTTGTTGGTTTTACTTAAATCTAGGAAAGAGATGACAGCTTAGATTTAGATCAGGTAAGTTTGGCTCAGGCAGGAATTAAAAAGATAAACTGAAATGTGGAGTCTGTAACAATCAGTTTGACTGTGAGCTACACATGAATAAAGACTGGATTTTGTTGTATACCATCTTGCACCAGGTACAGCTGGGAGTCCAGAGTAACTTCTGTGCTCCTTTCATATGAATTAAACAAAATCAATATTCAGGCATAGGTTTTATTTACATGTTGAGCAATTTAAGGAATGTAAAAAGGAATGCAACTTTTCCTGAGGAAGATATTCTACAGAAAATCTAAAGCACTTAATAAAAGATGCACATGCACTGCTAGTGAATCAGAGCATCTTATTTTGTACTTGGAACTGGAAGCGTATGGAAGCTTACTGGAAGCTCCGAGTACTGTATGATGGCAGTGTACATGACTCTGAAAGGCAGTGTATGTTCGCTTGCTCAAGGATCACATGAGAGCACTATGAATAGGTCAGACAGCTATTGCTGATCCTAAACAATCTGTCAGCAACTGTCTTCATAACAGGCCATGTTATTTTTCTGATTTGGGGGTGACTTGGCCTGTCCCTCGCAGAGAGAATCTGACAGTCTGTTTGGTAAGGCAGCGCACAGGAGTTTGTGTAGGCACCAGCTGGCTGGTATTTTCCCTTGGTAATGGCAATTGCTCACTGTGTGGCCGGTTTGGATTTAAAATCAGTTGCAATGAGATGAAGCTGGACTGGTGAGGAGTTAAGTACTTCAGAAACTGGTGAACTGTAGGACGAGTCCTGAAAGCGAAGTTCTGCAAGGCAGGATATTGTTCGAATTACCAGATCAGTTTCTGGTCCCTGCCTATTAAAGGTAATCTCCCTTTGCAAAGAAGGTGGACAAGAAATGGCAGTGTGAGGGCTAAAAAAGACAGCATGCTGCTATAAACAAAGAGAGGTGTAGAGAACATCTTGTCAGGCGTATTTTTCCCTGAAGTAAAACCCTTAACAACTGAATCTTTTAGTGACTTGGGTGGCACAGTGAGTAAATGTACTTGGCCTTTTCATCTTTTGGGCATAAATCTTGGCTTCTGTCAAAAATGAAAATTAGTTTTGGTGGTTTCGTCAGAGCAGACATTTGTCTGCATCACAAAACCGTTCAGTCTGGCACCAGGGCTCGTCATTGCTTGAGTGGGGCCCAGCGCAGGAGAGCAGGGGTGTTGCAGGTCAGGGCTACAGTCGGTACTGAGCGTTGAAAGCTTGCCCATTCAGCCCACACTATCGGACTTTAGCCAGTGCTATTTACTTCGCTTTCAAGAGCATCTATTTCTCTCTGTCACTTTCTCTGTCTCTCCTCCTCACACACACTTAAAGAACAAAACCATCTTTATACAGCTAAGCATTTTAAATAATTTTTCCAAGTCAGAAAGAGAGAGAGACTGGAAAAAATTACAGCACAAAGCTCAGCTTGCAGATGAACGATTGCCTTGTCATCCTAATATCCCCCTTCCTTCCCTTAAATCTCACTGGTGAGTGGGCTATAAGCAAGAATATGGGCTGGGCTCTGCGGGAGTAGGTCTCCAGGACCGGACTTTCTGCTGCCTTGCTTTCGTCATGCAATTGCTTCTTCGCGGTAGCTCTTTCTGGTCTGGGCACAGCAGATAATGAATGAGTGACTGCAGAGTTGAAAACATCTATCTGCATAACATCTGCTTGTCCTAGATAAATTCATTTATTTTATCTGATGTTATGTTCTGCCCTTTTCTGCTATTTGCCTAAAAGAGGTTTCTTCTGAAGGCAAGAAGAGATCGTGCTACTCTTTCCCGGAAGGGTAGCGGAGCAGGAAAAATGTTCACAAACTCCAAGAACCCAGCAGAAATGTAGAGATTAAGGATTTGAAATGTAAAGTTGCCACGTGCTGTGTTGAGATACCCAAGCTAATTTTAATTAATTGAGTTTGACTCTAGGTGTCTGACGGCTGCTGGATGGAGCTCATGGTGGGCTAGCTTACAACCACACTGTACGTTTTCAGTACCAGGGTGGGTCAGCTGAGCATGGTCTAAGTGTCTCTGCATTATGTTGCAGTGTGCCATGGAGGCGTATCCTAAGTATTGATGCGCATTGCTGCAGCTGCAGCTGGCATGACAAGCACATTGGGAAGCTCCTGAAGACCCCATACAGTTTTGAAAATGGAACTTAGGTTTTGCATTATTATGTGGTTTTACAAATGTTATCCCAGAAAAAAAATGCACTTAGAATATGAGCTACTTTGAATTTAGTAGTCTTTTCATCTGCATGTGCTGTTTTTTTCTGTCTAAAAGTCCTTCACTAAAGCTCCCTCGAGGAGGAAAAATCTACCTCTGAAATACCAGCTTTCAGAGGCATGGAGGAGTAGGTGATTGCTGATTAAGATGAGACAAAGCAGCATGTCCTGAACAAAGGGAAAGAGCTCTGTCATACGTTTCAGAGTGTGAAGCTCTATTTCCTGTTTTGCTACATGGGACATGGTTCTCTTAACGCACATGTTCCACTCCACTTGCCCAGCTATTGTCTTCTTCAGCTGAAATACGACCCCTTTGTTACAATACATTGGGTATATGTGATTCCAAGTAGAGACTGGTTGCTGTTAGCAGAGTCTTTTTCCTCTTCAAAAGCAAGAAAGGAGAAGGTAGCTAATATTAAAAGTATGGGGGAAACTGTTTTTTTAAAAGAAGTACGTAGTTTAAGAAGTCGGGGTGAACAAAGGACCTGCTGCTGAGTGGCTTCCAGAGTACCAAAGAGTCTAAGGCTGCTGGAAATTTAGACTCAAAGGGTGCCTGACTGTCATTCTTCAGTGCTTTTAGATATGAGGGACTGAAATTTTCTGTGCCCTTGAAAATTACAGACTCAAAGGAATAACCTGAGCCAAAGGCAGTGAAAGCAGAAGCTATTCAGGCTATTGTCCCCCACCCCCCATTCGTCAGTAAACCTCAGTCATGACCTGTAATAGTCTTGGTATCCCAATCTTGTGGCATTTGCATAAACACTGTCAATCATACATAAATTCTCTGCTGGTTTTCTGTCATGTGGATAAATACCTTCCAGAGTTAGGTTGAGACCACCAGACTCTTTCCATCTGAATCTTTGTCCAGACTTACGAAACCTTAAAACTGTAGCATATTACTATGCCACTACTTACCACACCACAGTCTTAAACATTTCTGCTACTCATAAATCAATGGCTCCAGTTGTCTTCCTCTGTCATGCACAAGCTAGGAAGTAACTCTTCCTAGGAAGACACTGTTCCCAAGAAAATTAAAGTAAATCCATGCTACTGAAAAACTTCAGAGGGCAAGGACTGTGTTTTTGTTTAGTGCTGTGAGTGACCAGCAAAGTAAAGGGATATGTGTTCATGTTGGATTAATCCTACTGCAATAAAAATAACAATAAGCCTTTGGATGCATTGGCAGCAAGTATCCAATTCTTTGGTCTTCCCTTTGACTATGATCTGGCTAATTTTCCAGATGTATTTACTCACTCATCTTTTTGACAATAGCCAAGAGAACTGATGCCCAAACAGTTTTCAGGTCTTACAGTCAGAGCTGTTTTTTGGTATTTGTTGCACGTGGCTTGGGCTGATGGGTTTGATCTCCATCGCTGTTATCTCAGTTTGCTCAGGAAAAAAATGTTTATTCCACTTCCAAGTGGGTAACTTTGTAGCAGTTCTCAGAGCATCTCAAAAGCAAGTTCAGTAACGTTTAAGGACTTTATAGAAGCAGTTCCCAAATTAGTAGCAGTCAGTAGATGCAATAGTTTTGAAAGGAATTGGCATAACTGTGTCTTTTCTTATAAAAACATTAAGCATTCAGGCTGTGTATTGTAAAATGAAGATGAACTGAGATTGCATTTATCAGATTACATGCTGTAAGAAGCTATGGAGAGTTCAAGATGCATCATCTTGTTTTCTGCATTCAGAAAACCCAAAGTATTTTTTTAGGAAAGCAAGTATACTAGGTTATAGTAAGATCTGCCAGGCACCAGACACCTAAAATGAAACAGAGTCATAGATTTGTAGCTGATAAGCTTTTTTTACTTTAGTACAATTAACTTGAAAAAATGTCTGCATTAAAACACAGGTAGTCTGTAAGTGTCAGTTCAACAATGTTCCAGTTCTGATCGACACATCAGGCGATGTATGACTCCCAGCCAAACATCTTGTTAAATACTTGCAGGATTTCCCATAGCGGATCTTACTTTAATCAAATAATTCAAACGTTTCTTTTGTAAGTACAATAGACGGGCAGGGCTTGTGTTTACAAAGTATTCAGCATGGAAATCCTGTATTAATTGAGGTACATTTACTTCACTTGGGACAGTGTCCACATGGTAACTCTTCAAATAAAAGGCCTTTTGCTGTTGCCTCTTCCAGAGAGGCAATCACATGCAAAACTAACCCATCACGTACAGAAAATCATGAGGAAATGGCTCGAGAGATGTGCACTGTTGACAGCAAAGATGTTCCTAGCAAAGAAGACAACTTTACGGATGATTTTCTCACAGTGGATGTGAAAGAATGTAACGTATAGAAAGTAGTTTTGTCCCTATGGAAACCACTAAATAAAGAGGCTGTATCTTTCTCGATCTATTTCCAGAATAATTAGCACAGGCAATGCCAGATGTTGTCTTTCTGTAATGTCGTGGATTCATATAAGCTGCGCTTGAAATTATTATCTTTCTAAGGCAGCAGCTGTATTTTCTGTGAGTAAACATAATGTGCTTCCATCCAGCCTGGCGCAGGATCTGGAGTTTTTATTATTAACAGTAAAGCATTTAGAGTTTCACATAAAAGGTGTATAAAAAGGAAAGATAATATTATTACACAGTAATAGGTGACTAGATTTGCACTCCTCTGAGTTCCTTATTTTACTGTGCCAGAAAATGCCAGAATCAAAATAGGCCACATACAGAAGAATTAAACAGAGAATCAGCATTTCCCTCCACAGTGACCTGGAAATTACATGTTGCTTCTATATTCTATTCAGTGAAATCTTTTTTTCCCTTTTTTTTTGTCTTGAATTATAATTCTGCTATAGTTGAGAAGATAATTTTGCCAGTGTATTAAATACCTGGCAAAAAAGGTGTTTTAGAACATTTTTAGGTAAATGTAGGTCAACACAAAGGAATCATACAGTTGGAAATATTTTCCAGTGTTTATGTTCAGATGTTCAGACCTGTCTGGCTCCTCTCTATTTGCATGTGTTGGGGTTATAGGCAGTCCGGCTACATTCCACATTGATTTATATAAATATATTGCAGATTATTAACCTCCAGCCAAATACCAGGATATTTCACTTTTCAGGAAGGTTTGTGACTTTTCACAAAACTGGTTTACTGTGTACAAGACATCTATCTTCCGTGTACGCCCCATTAAGGGAACCATAAAGAGAATAGTATTTGTCTTTATGAGAAATGTGCCGAGACATTTGCTGTTACAGTCACTATGTTACCATAATAATTTAATTAATATTTGTTCATATGATGATTACAGATTAAGTACAGATTAGTCTTCCAGTAGAGAGAGGGTGACAGTCTCTTCATATTCTGTAACTCAGGTTTCCAAATTATTACTCACTGAAAAGCTTCTTTAAGTTAAAAGGAATGTGCATGCATCCGTTTTCAAAACATGGTGGCAAGTAAACAATTTTAAAGTGTCTGACCAAAGATTATTTAGGAAATGCTGTTAAAGTGGGACCATGGCCGTAACATGTTAGGTCTGTGTCATCTCAAGTGAAACATACTGCTCTCTTACACCTGGATTACGGTCTTCACAGATAGTGGTGCCAATTCTTATCTTCCCTTCTCTTGTGAAATAATTTGAAATTAAAGGTAAGAAGTAAAAATGCAGTGCAAACTGTTTTTCTTGTCTGTTTGTCAGATGTCCTCTTTGAAAAACAATGACCTGTGATCTGTTGTCTACAGGCTACTAAGCCTTTAGTCCTAGGACAGAGAACAAAAGTATTACTTGATAATGTTATGAGAAATCCTGCACTTTGCACAAAGTAAAGAAGCAAGAGGGAAAGATACATGTAATAAAACAATGTAACTGCTGTGGTGTTGACCAAAATAAGCAGTAGTATCAACACTACTTTGGTTTGTTATTAATGATAGGTTCTTCAGTTTAACTGTATAGACTTTCTTCTCAATAACTGTATTCATATACTTTTAAAACCTACTGTCATCTAATAAAAGTAGTGATTGATTTTCTGCCTCGCTTCAGAGGGAAAGGCAATCTGATCTGTACAATTTAAAACTAAATTAATAAACACATTAGTAATGTATGTGAGCAGGGAACAAGCATCCTTCCATCTGTAAGATGGTTTCCTATTGTGATTTTGTAGAAGTGGGGCAGAAGTCACTGGTATGAGTATAGGTGTGAAGTACAGAAGGTACTTTGTGAAAAAGATAAAACAGTGATTAAAGCTGGTACAGTACATGAAGTGAAGAAGATGAGAGAAATGCTAATTAAAAAGAGAAAACAATAGAAAATAGAGTAATCAGATAGGAATGTGACATTATGAAGAGCTTCGCAAATTAGTTTGAATTTGATGTTGTGCAACAAGGTGAAATGATAAAGAAATTTCAGTAAAAGAATGACAGAAAGCAACAAGACAAGAAAGTGTTCTCAGTAGTGGCGTCTCGTGCACAAAGCTTTTTTCCAGACTGTATCCTGACTCTGAAGGTATTCCTTGCGTCCAGGAAGTTACAAGAGTAACCAGCAAAACAATTCTGTTTCTGCCAAAGCAGATTTAATTATAAAGCTGAGTAATGCTGAACATGGGGGTTATGTGGGAAGAAACTGAAGGTACATGCAAACACCCTGTATATTTTTTATCAAAAATGTTTCTTGCAATTTTTTCTTTAAAAGACTGTAAGTGCTGCAGCATAGAATGTCAATAAATATCAAGTAACTTTCTGTGTTAAATCTAGTTGCTCTGTCCAAATAATATTTTCTTTTCATGTAATTATTTTACTTTGAACAGCCGATGAATTCTTAATCCTATTTCAGAATCCACACATGAAAGAGAGATATGATATTATTGATGTATCAGTAGTTATCTGATGAGTCAAGAGCTCAAAGATTGCTCTACCTTTGGAAAACTCTTTTTTCCATTCTATATACTGTAAGAAACTTAAATAGACATGTATGAACTGCAAGGTGTGTACGTCTATACTGGTTTTTGTATACTTACCTCCTCTTTTCTTTTCCTCCTTTCAGATTGTTTGATGTATGCACTGTGTCACGAACAGACAGAGAGACCAAGTTAACATTAGTGTTTGAACATGTGGATCAAGACTTGACTACTTACTTGGATAAAGTTCCAGAGCCTGGGGTGCCTACTGAAACTATAAAGGTATTTAAGAAGAAAGACTTTGGATATTATTTCAGAAAATATTTGATAGGAAGGGCGAAGAGATAAATCACAAAGACAAACTGCATTTTGATTCCATAGGATTATGTTATATCAAAATTGAGTAATGCCCAGCTTGGGACATGAATTGCAGCACAAAGATCTGTATTCACTAATGGATGCAATCTCTTTTTGGAAATGTTGCACTTGTTTTTTTTTCTCTTTTAGATTTATAAATCCACATAATCTCTACTTTTTTACCAAATGTAGCATTCTAAATCATTGACAATGACCTTTGCCTGCAGCCGTAGGCAGGCGATTCTATTATTGTTCAGTCCAAGACTACTTGAACCTTCCGTAGAAGGTGTCTGGTAGAGTGCTGGATATTGTTAGAATGGATAAAATAAATCCTGTGCTCCCATCCCCTTCCCTTTGCCTTTTCTTTCCCCAAGAGACTCCTTCTGTTTCATGTCCCTCTTGCCAGAAATGTTTCTATATGCTCGAAGAGCAGGAAATGTTCACCATGGACCTGTGGTGAGCTCTGCAGAGGATGTGCTCCAGGAAGCGGGTAGCCATGACCAGTTGTTGTAGAAGTTGGGAAGGCTCTCAGTAACTGGAAGGATAATTATGAAGTTTTCCCATCATGTTATCTCATATTCTGCATGTGTAAGGGAGGACCTCTTCCCAGAATAGGGCGTTTTTGCATTGTTGGTATATAAATATGCATACCAATTCCTCTTCTCTCCTGGGAATCTCACAGTGAAGTGCTACATTGAGGATCATAGCTTGAAATGTTTGACAAAATGCTTACGCCTGGGAAGGGAAGCAGAGGAATTGGTGTTCCTACATTTTGACTGTGTCTGTTTAACATTTTTTTGATTTTCTCTTTTTTCACGAGGAGAAATAATTTATGCTTTCAGAGACGGATTATCTTGCGTTTCTATAAGTACTTTCTGGAAGTATGTTGTGTCATCTGAGTCTGGCAAAAGTCCTGAGGGAGGAAAAGAAAACATGAAACTTATCTGAAATTTAGTTCTTTTAATATTTTTTTTGTTAACAGCTTCTAACTTAGGAGTTGTTTGATCTTTCATTATAAAATTAGACATAAAACTGATAAAGATCTTTTAACTTGTATCAAAGTCACAAATGTGTAACATCAGTCAGTTCCAACAACCATGTTTTCTACGCAATCTTAGTGGATAAAGTAAAATACAAAAAAAAAAGGATACAGCTTTGATTCAGTCCCAGCAGAAGACTGCAATGTACCTCTTGCATTTGAAGGACTCTCTCATGATAATGCTTTTAGGGTTCTACTTCCTTCTAGCACTTTGAAGCTGCCTAAGGGAACAGTATTTCAATGTAACTAGCGCTGTGAAAATAACATACAAGGTGACTGACGTATTATCTAACTAAATATATTGAAATGGATGGGAACTGAATGACCAAGCCTCTGAAATCTCAGTTTGAAATATCTTTCGAGCTATATTTCATTTAAAGCAAATAGACGAGGTGAGCATTGGACTAGAAAGTTTGTGATTTTCTAAAAGCCTGTTCTAAATTTGCACTAGTAGACTGTAATACGTATGTGTGAACATATATTTCATGAAGTTTATATACTGGTGAAGGAAACTGTTGGGTTTACTTTTGAAAAGCACTGTTCTGTATATGTGGTTTACTAGTTCAGCCCAGTTGATATATCTGATAATCTGGCACAATAAAAGAGAAAAATTTAGCCACACAGAAACAAGGAGGAGCAATTCTGGTCTTTTATGTACAGTGCAAATTCCACTGCAGCCAGGGAAATTAGTGAGTGTAATATTCAGCTTGTGGTACTTACAGCTCTTTCTAAATGGGTGAGGAAGATGTAAAATTGCTGTTTACTTGGTCATCGCTGTTGATTTCAACATTTGCACAGTAGCTGATGTGTTATTTCTTGAATTCTCTTTGGCATGGGAAAAAAGAGAGATTCAGTTAACTAAGTTGCACCCTGTTGCTTCACTATTTATGTGAAAAAACCCAGTTTATGGAGGTACTTTTTCTGATAGGCAGGGCTGATCACATGAGGAAGGGTCTCAAGGCTTATTCCTAATTCATTTTGATACCTTTCTAATAATCCAGTGTTTATGGATATTCCTGGTAGAAACTGAAGCAAAGCATAGTTCTCCTGGCTCAGGGAAATATGGCCATTTTGCAGTAACTGAGCATTTAACCCAGAGCACATACATCGTTAAATGACTAATCTGACTTTTTATAGTTTGGCTTTTGAGGTTAATATGGATTTGTACTTCATTTATTTTCCAGAATTGCAGACAATTTGTATAGAGTATTTCCCCTCACCACTAGAACAGTACAAAACAACTGCCAGTATTGTGAGACCATCTGTTAAAGTTCTGCATGTGTCAGCAACACAGAGGTGCCAAATGAGCCAAGTAAGCTCTGGATAGCTTGAAGTTGAAGGATCTAATATACCTCTTTGGCACCATGGTGTAAACTCAACAGTTGTTAGTGCAACTTGAATGACATAAAATTACTATGAGAGAAGTATCAGCCCCAAAAGATCTTTTCTGTGTGAATTAACTACTATCATTACGTATCATTTGTGGGAGGGAGACTCAGTTTTTGCTGGTTTGGAGCACGCTGGAGGTTTTAGTTACCAACTGTCAAGGAATATAAGTTACAGTGGTACCATTTTAAGAATTTCCTTTATGTTTAGCAGATAGTAGTCAGACTGTAGCAGTTCAGAGAAACTAACCATATGGATCATTTAAACACAACTAAAGCTTTTGTCTTAATGCAGCTCAGCAACGCCTTTCTAATGTCTAAAGCCCGGCAGTAGGGGTTACCCCAGAGGGTATTTTAGGAACATATCCCCAGGTGCCCATAAAATGACAGAAGAGAGGCAGTTTCCCTTTGAGGCATTGCCAGGTAGTGGGAATACTTACCCAGGATGTAGGGCAGACGTGCTCACTTACACTCCCTGTCACCAGGAGCAAGAATGCTGTGCCTATAAGCTCTGGCTTCTGAGCTCTAGGTTATTCTGGAAAGAGGTATTTTGAACCTTTTCTGCTGAAGCACTTCCATTATTTTTTAATGGAGTATACTCCATGGAAATACCTCCATGGGCTAGAGGGATGGAGAACATGACTCCAAATACTTGTGGACATGGCATTCACCTTTGCAAAAGAACTACATTCAAGCCCTTTATCTAATTAATTTGTCTTTGTAACTACTGGATTATAGTCCTCACCCTTGCTGGGTTCCTCTGTCAGACCTGATTAATATGTGTTCCATACAGGATGAATCAGAATCAGCAATGACAACATCTTTCTTCTTTCCTCTCTACCCATCATCTCCTCCCTTCTTTTCTTCCTGGGATACTCTTTAACTTTAGGGCAGTTTATGTGGAAATGGAAGGTATGAGTTAAGTTTCCTTGGGACCCAGCTGTTAGTCATGCACAGGTCTTTGGTTATGTTAATGGTGTCAGCAGCCGAGTCTCTGAGAGACTGGAATCATTAGGAACTTCTGTTAGTTGTCTTAAGGATAGTGGAAATGGGAATGACACGTCTCTGCCACAGAAAGATTTTTTTTTTAAAAAAATAGTTAACAAGCCACTAAAGTATTTTGATGTGTTAGTCTTTGGGACCGAAGCATGTTTAAGCTGGGTGGTCACATTTTGATGTGATGCTTTTGAGGCTGGCATGGTTTTTTTGATCCTAAACAATTTGGATATGGTTATGGTTGTTATAACACTAATTACATTTTTAGTATGGAAATCATGTGCGTGCAAACAAGTTGATGTTTACTGATTTAAGCTATTGCCATGTATATAACAACATTTAGCTTTAAATTATTATATGCACGTGATGGCTTGGTATATAGAGCTGTAAATTAAGTAGTTTAGGAATGGCTCTTTGGAATTCCCTCCAGTCATCTTGTTCTGCTGGGCCAAGCAGTCTGTAAGAATGAGAGGTGATCACAAACTGTTGCTGAGGCTCTTTAATTTTAGTAATGAACAAAGTTAACTTTGCAAAGTAATGCCATTATAAGTGAATTTGTGTTCTTCTTGCAATAGTTTTCTTACAGCTGATCAGAACTTTGCCTATCCAAGCTACATGTGCTAACTGGGTTATGCCTGTTTCAATCTGACAGTCAACAGAGGAGGGAACAGAACAAAGGTCTATGGTATAGCAGGTGTATACGTTATCTACCATGGGATGTTAGAAGAGCTGGGAATGTCCTTTTACCCAGGTCTGTGATCTGTGAATCTTCATGGTATTCCCCCCGGCCTGGAACAGGGCAGCCAAATCACAGAGAGAACAGGGTTTAAGGTATATCCTTTTCTCTGGTCTCCTGATTCCTCACTCAAGTAAATGGCTTCTGGGGATATTATTCTGTATCTCCTTTGCATAGGAAGCCTACATCTCCTGATCTGATTCAGGGATCCAGAGTTTGCTATTTAGATGCCTAAAATTTAGAACGTACAGCGGTGAACCTGATTTCCTTTTGTGGATTTATCTGATAGGAGCCCAAAACCTGAATTTTAAAATATTACCCCCAGTCCTAGCATAAATGTTGCTGTTGCATCTCTGTGCATTTCCTGTAACTTACATTACCTGCTGTCAAACCAGGCAGACTGGTCACATCTTTGCAAAACTCTTAGAAAATTAATATGAAGAAGTTGCTTCTCAGAAAGCAAACCAGCGTTCAGTGTTGTGAGGTGAGTCATCAGCCATCTGCCACAGTTGTACCTACTCAGTCGGTCACGTATGAGATGTGGAGCAGATGTCACACAATCATGCAGTTCTGAAAACAACACAAGATATTCCAGGAAAACAGATTCGCCAGTACTGAGAGTCTTCAGAGTATGGCTGTATGTAACAACATCAAAGTTAAAAGCCACTAAAAAAAGAGCCTACTCAAATTAATAAGAAAGATACTAAGAGAAGAGCTGTTACTAACATTTTCCTATCAGTACTTTTGTGGTAAAGAAAGAAGCAAAACTTAGTGAGGAATTTAGAGCCCACAAATAATGGATCAGAGGCCCAGCTGATTCTAAGAGGTGTAAATCCATTAGCTTCAGTTAAATTATGCCTATTTACAGCTGCTAAGGATCTCATTCTTTGTGGAGTATTTTGCAGTAAGTTTTGTTTTGAATCCATATTATGAACTAAAGAAGAGTTGCCCCTGTGAATAAATTAAAAACAAAGGGACTGAACCAGATACATTATTGTGGGATAAATCTTTTATTTTTTCGTCTGTTATCCTGCTACCGGGGGTTGGACTGCTGCATGGAAAGGTAGCATGAGAGAGCAGGTGCCCTGCGCAAGTGGCAGTTCTGAAGGAACTAAACCTTAAAAAGAGGATATTCTCCAAAGGGTGGTGGTTCCCTCAGTTGCAGATGTTGTACTTTCTTTCCTGTACTGTGCTGCATGTAGAGACACAGCCACATCTCATTTGGTGCAGTTGTGCAGGTAGTCATGTACAGTCTGACCGAGGGGCTAGCAGGAGTCATCATTCAAATGAAGGGACTGCTGAGCACAGGATGTTACAAAATATAATGTCGTATCTGTACAGTTACTTCTTAGCTTGGACCTTTTTACTGTCAGTGTGCAGCCACTGATTTTAATTATGGTGGTGTTAAATATCTCCAAATCCCTACTGTCATCATCGTCTATGATCTCCAAACTCAAATGCAAACATTTTGAAACTGATTATAACGTATAGTTGGTGTTTTGCAGTGCTGTAGCCCAGGACTGCCCAGACCTCCATTGCTTGCAAACTGAGAGCTCATAAAAATGTGAGGCACTCCAATAATTTTAAATCACTCTGTCCTGACTAGAGTGATTTAAAATCATTGGCACGCTTCACATTTTTAGAGTTGTTCCAGTCTGGAAAGCAGTCAAGCAACATTGTAGCATAATGCATGAAAGCAACCTGCCTGAAATA